>NC_012876.2:5394555-6075805 GCF_000003195.3 Sorghum bicolor | reverse complement strand
AAAGCCCATAGTCTGGGAATTTCACGGTAGTAAATTAGATTTTTCCTCTCATCTCTCTTGTGGTTCGTAATCTTCACAGTTTCATCATCTTAATTCTGTTTTGCTCCGTTCAAGTTACATTAGATTTATGTTGACGCATTTTATGCAGCAGTCTCAATATTTTTTTCATGTCACACGCTTTCTATATATAACTAAATATTAAATTTATTACTATACATGTAACCAATTTTATAGTTAAAAGCAATGAAAGTAAATGTTGGTCTTTTATAAATAAGTAGTAATTCGAATAATATTAACTTAAATATTTTAATTATAATATAATTAGTTTAAACATGCTACATACAATAGACTCATATAGATGCTCTCATATTTACTTTTTCTTTTTGTAAAGTTAAAGTTTAACTTGTTTAATCTATATGACAATATTTATAGATAAACATTCTAAACTAGAATATAATTAACTTGTGTAATCCAAGTTAACATGCTTCTTATGGTTTTGCTGAATTAAAATAAATCAAGCATGTATGTTTTTCTTTTATATTATAAAATAATATAAAACACCCTATAGTTGTTTTCTTTTTAACCATAGATTTGTTCTTAGTGTTTTCTTGTGCTCTCATGACCATAGCAGCGAGCTCTCTTGTAGTACGTTGCTTAATCTTGTGTGGTATACTGTTCTTAGTTGTTTCTATTTGTTGCTATGTTTGTATGAGTGGTGCTTGCTATGGGTAAAGAACGAGAACCATTTTATCGGTATTGAAGATTAAGAGGGGATGACCAGAAGATAACTGAAGATTCTCTAAAGGAGTTGCTTTGGATATAAAGCAAGTTTAAGGACTAGCTTGGGACATCCTTGATTACCTATTCACTATATATAATGAAATGCATATGCTTGTGTCTTTGATCCCCTTTTAAGGATGAATTAGCATTGAATTATTGTGTGCCTTGATTACCCTAGGATATGTGCATGTGGGTAGTATTTGCTAGTACTAAATTATATGACCATGATCTTGTAACATGAATATTGAAATATGCAATAAACATGAAAAGATGATTTTAGCAACATGAACAAAAGGGTGAGAAGAGCTCTGGTCTGTGCTGGATGTTCTTGACCCTTCATAAGGGACTTATCCTTTGGCAAAAGCTAGGATAAATTATACAACTATGAGGGCTACATGGCTCTGACTCTAGTTGCTCAAGGGATATTTTTTAGGTTGTTAGAAGTTACCCAAATGGCATAAAAGATGCTTGTTGACTTGGGTATAGTGCGGCCTTTGCCCTATGTGTATAGGCTGCATGTCATTGTGCTATTCAGAGGGGGGGCTCTACATGTCCTCGCCGATTGGAATCCTAGCGACCCTAACCTGTGACGGAATAGATGCTCACTGTTGAATGGTGATAAATGATGATTAAGAATGTTGCTTATGTATTATTCTCTATTCTTATATACATTGATCATGTGGTTATGGAAATGAATACTACCTTGAATGCTATTAGTGCTAAACATGTTGCATACTTAAAAGCTAAACACAGTCAAATCAGTGTTAGTTTTTGAGCCACATAAACTCCTAGTTATACTTGTTGAGTACGACATGTGCTCACCGTTGCTGTTTCTCACCCCTACAGTCTACAAGTAAGAGTTGATGAGAAGAGTAATTGAGTCATGAAGGACGTTCTTAGAAAACTTTGAGAAGTAGTTGGCATATACATAGCAGCAGTAAACTATCCTTGTGACGAAGATTGAGCCTGAAGATTAGTTATCGTTCCATATGATACTTGATGTAAGTGATAATATAACTATGTATATGCTATTATAATATTGTTTTTGATATCTTTCATTATGTTCTTATATATGTGGACTTTCTGGGCACACAGATGGCTAGCCTAGTTTTGTTCCTTAAAACCGGGTGTGACATGTAATAATCATAGTTATTGCTGTGATGGTAGGTTTTCTGATTTCGAAGTTGCTGTAATCTCATTTTGAAGTGTGGTAGAAAACTTTGGATTTGCTGGTGGTAACCATACCACTAAAAGGGAGTGGTGACTCCAGCTTGTATGCAGGCAACCAAACATGATTCTTGCATCCTCATAATTTGAATCTGATGCAAGGGAAGGGAACCAAACACCATCTGCACTTGGCCTGTTGGCCAGGCTGCTGGGAGCCAGCCAACCAAACAGCCACCCCTACATGCACTCAGACTAGACAAAGAGAGGGCTGGCTCTCGTGCGACCCATCAGTGCATGCGACCCATGCTGAGCTAGGAATGGAACCAAACACCCATAGACTTTTTCCTCGTTGTAACACCAACTATGATCAGTAATAATCTAATCATGATGTTGAATTGTATTTTGTTTCGCTCAGTACACAAGTACAGATGCAGAACACAATGTACCCTAGTTCATCATCACTTATAAATACAGTGAGGGAGCACCACGGGGAAGGGCACAAGGCAGGCATATAGCTGTTGGTGCTGATTCTTCACAGATGGCCAGCTATACTAGTAGTCACGCCGTAGGGAAAGCAGGGAACCAAGATGATGAGACGTGCATGCATGCTATGAAGCTCCTTGGCGGATTGGCCGTACCTTTTACCATCAAGGCGGTCATCAAGCTCGGCATCATGGACCGTCTCCTGACCGCGGAACGCGCCATGAGCGCACAGGAGCTCACGGCAGGGTTGCCATGTCGTGCTCCTGCTCCTGCTGCTGCTATGGTAGACCGCATGCTCCGGTTCCTAGCTTCGCACGGCGTGGTCAGGTGCGCCGCCACCGAGTCGGAGTTGGGCTCCGATGATGGCAAGAGCTGCCGGCGCTACGCAGCGGCACCGGTGTGCAAGTGGTTTGCAAGGGGCAGCGGCGTGGAGTCGGTGGTTCCAATGTTGTTCTGGATGACAAGCAAGACCGCCATGGAGCC
Organism: Sorghum bicolor; assembly: GCF_000003195.3. Lineage (NCBI taxonomy): Eukaryota > Viridiplantae > Streptophyta > Magnoliopsida > Poales > Poaceae > Sorghum > Sorghum bicolor. The sequence continues at coordinate 6,072,892 of NC_012876.2, read as the reverse complement.
CTGGTACGTCGCCCATGCATAGAATTGTTTGAAGTTGTATCCTAAAATTGAATTTCGACTCATGATTGATTATAACCATATTGATTTGAATTTCTAAGTTGTGTACTATACATGTTCAGAAGAAGATGGTAGAGATTGAGCCCTTTCATCCGCTTAATCAAATATTTCCGTGTTATCTAAAAAAATCATTTGAAAAACGAACAACAAAGTTGTTAAAGCTATATATATATATGCATGATAGCTCTACGAAATAAGAACTCCAAGCATACAGTTCTTCTAAACATCTGATAGTTTAAATGAGCAGGGTTCTTCGTAATTAATCAAAGGGAGTCATACAAATAAGCGTTTCGGTTGAAACTTCAATTCCTCAATTAATCTTTAGCTTCGGATGCCCCATATATATATAGGTCCCTATGTTCGTGGGGCGAAAGAACAAAAATCCTTTATATAAAAAACAAAAAAACAAAAATCCTAAGCAGAACTTGGTGCTTTGAAGCCCACCAATACCGTTACACTGGTGTCCCGCCGCGTCATCGGCTGAGAGGTCAAAGGCTACGGATGGATGAGGTGAGGCCAGGAATTGAAAGACGGAGGACGGGATAATAACTAAATAGTTAACGGCCTACAGAACTTATTGCACCGTGTAGCTATAACTTTTAGATAAAACGTTTTCAAACAAAACTTATCGGGCTTTGTTGCGGTACTTTAAACAATTATGAGCCGTCTATTTATTTTGATCAAACGGTTATCATCACGTATTATCTCCTAGTAGGAGGTAATATAGATAAAATGGATATTTATTTATTTATGTATTTTATAAAATATGATAAATAAGGAAAGTTTTAGATATGAAAGATGTTTTTTCTTGATGCATGCGTCATCTCATTGATCTAGTAAATCCTTTTTTATTTTATAACTTTGTACTTGATATACTTTGATTACCATATAATTTTAACTTTATACACGATTTTGCATGTGGCAGGATTTGAATGTGTACTCTCTCCGATCCATACTCATAAAGAAAGTTGTTTTGGACAAGATTTGGATTAAACATTGGAAATATAAATCATAAATAACTTTTAAGTTGTTGAGTTTGAAATTGTGAAAACCATATGAGTAGATTTTTCTTAAAAACTATTTTTATTTTATATACATGCTATCCACTTTTTCATAAATACTTTTATAAAAAACAAGAATTCAAAATTAGGCTTTGGTGACGGTATTATTGTCCTAAACGACTTTCGTATATGGAGGAAATACGTGAATGATTAGCGTGGTCAGCGTGTGTGTTCATGTACGTGGATAGTATGTACGTAAATGTTTGACACGAGTATGGGTAACATGAATAGATAACGTATTAGTCCAAGTAATATTTTGTTATTCCTAGCCTGGACCCGATAAGCCTTTTGAATCAACAGGTCAAAGTTTCTTAAATTTGTTCAAGTTTATATAAAGTAATATGAATAATTATTTATAGGTCGTTTGGCTTCCACATGTCATCTGCCTTACTTTACCTATCATGATGTCAAACATAGAGCCGTGTCAAGAGTCCAAGTCTCCCATAACGATCGATGACTATACCCTTCTTAGCGCGGGTAGGCACATGCCGCTCATTTTTTTACTATTCTTAACGTCATAACAGGAGAATACAATAGCAAACTATTAAACAATCCATAGAGAAGTGGCCAAGTTCACAATACGTGAAGCAAGGCAACACAACTTTGCCCATGTTCTTCTGCTTAAAGGTAATAGTTCTGATAGAGTTTTGTATCTTTTGTTTCTACCCGGCGGTCCTTAATTCTACACCATGACGCTAGGCTAAGACCTCGCCTTAGCCAGTTCGCTTGATCTTATAGCATATCTAACAATTTGACAAATGACTTTTCCATCCATATTTTATAGCAAAATAATAAAAAAATCTCTCCAACAATTTAGCATTCTAATCTTTTTCAACTTGGTATATCTCCCTGTCTAGCGCGCAAATATACGCGCGGGCTCCATGCTTGGCATCGGTCTTTCTCCTCATGCTTAGCAGGGCTCTTCATTCGCTTAGCGAGGCTCTTCGTTCGCTTAGTGGGCTCTTCGATTCGTTAGCAGATTTTGCGTTTCAGGAAACGAAATTTGCCAGACTGTTGGAGATGAGATCTTTTTTCCCTCCTCATATTATTTTAGGAGTTGGCAAACAACAATATTTGGAAAACGAATTTTCCCAAGCAATTGGAGATGTTTTTATCTGCCGAATCTACCAGTCATTCAGCATAGTATCCTTAGGCTGACCCTTCTCTCAATATCAAGAAATAGTATCAGGTTTACACGGATATCTCTTCTTATGTTTTAAAGTAGTGAAGGAGCCCCTCCAGGGAGGAGACAACTTTGCCATTGCACACTCAAAAGAATTATTGAGTGTCAGTGCAATTGCAAATTCATCCATTGTTAAACTAAGAAATATAGTCTATACTAAGTCTTTTTGTATTATTAGAAAAATTAGATATTTGCAGAATTATATTCTGAATATAAATCATGACATATATATATGTGACATATGCCACCTCTAGCTGTAACTGTGTGCAAGAAAAGATTTACATATTACACTGTTAGTGCTGGTCACCTTGCATTGCTGGTCCATAGACACACAGTCCAAGTGACTAAACTTTCCAAAAAGAACCCTTACGTTTTTACGTTAATCAATTTATAGGTACAACATAAAAGATGGAGTGTTAGAGGGAGAAACACCATTTGACAAAGCATACGGCATGCCATTTTTTGAGTTCCTTGGTGCAAACGGGACAAAGAACACGTTGTTCAATGAGGCAATGGCGAGCCATTCGATGATCACAACAAAGAGGCTACTCGAGGTCTTCCGTGGCTTTGAAAATTACAATGTGCTTGTCGATGTCGGCGGCGGCAAAGGCACCACGATGCAAATGATTAGAAGTCAGTATGAGAATATTAGTGGCATCAACTACGACCTTCCTCATGTAATTGCACAGGCATCTCCAATTGAAGGTCAGTTCTCATTTTTCTCTTTTTAATTGAAACGCAAGCCAGTTATATTTATCTAGAGCACCTCCAATGGTTTGGCATTTGTTATTGTTTGCCAACTCCCAATTGCAAATGCAAAGGAAAAAATATGGCTATCCCCAATGGTTTGGCATTTTGGACTTGACAATTACCTAGTGGACTCAGCCAAATCTTTGTGTGCGTCTTTCTGTCGCACGCGCGTGTTTCCCTTCGCGCGAAGGGAGGCGCCGCCGCTCGCAGTCGCAGGTTCGTGTCCGTCGTCGCCTTCATCTTTCTCGTGATGCATACCGTTCCTAGTGGAAGTAGCCGCTACATGGACCTCATCCCCAGCTGCTGCCCATGTTCGCAGTCGCGTTCAGGGAGGGACGATGTAGCAGACTCGATCTGCGTCTTTGAGTCGCGGCAAACCAATGGCGGCGCGGACTCCATTTGGCGCGAGGACTCCCACCGACGAAGGAAACGGCGCCAAAGAGACCAGGCCGCACACGGAATTGACGCAGGAAAACCGGCCGCAAGCATTTGTCAATCCAAAAGCCAACTCCCAAATATGCCAAGGGGAGCCTCTCAAATGCCAAGTTTACTAAAATGGCAAACCCGTTTGCAAAACCGTTGGATGAGTAATTTTTAGTTTTTTGCCAAATAACACAAATGCCAAACTAGAATGGCAAACCGTTGGAGATGCTCACCTCCAATGGTTTGGCAATTTTGGTTTGGCATTTGTTGTTGTTTGCCAACTCCTAATTGCAAATGCAAAGGAAAAAATATGGCCATCCCCAATGGTTTGGCATTTTGGACTTGGCAATTACCTAGTGGAGATCGCTCGGCTGCGTGGATGCAATGGCCGCTCGCGTGTTTCTGTCCAGACGCGCGCGATCTTCAGGGAGGGATGTAGCAGACTCGATCGGCGTATTTCAATCGCGTTCAGGGAGGGACGATGTAGCAGACTCGATCTGCGTCTTTGAGTCACGACAAACCAATGGCGGCGCGGACTCTATTTGGCGCGAGGACTCTATTTGGCGCGAGGACTCCCTACGATGAAGGAAACGGCGCCAAAGAGACCAGACCGCGCACGGAATTGACGCATGAAAACCGGCCGCAAGCGTTTTGTCAATCCAAAAGCCAACTCCCAAATATGCCAAGGGGAGCCTCTCAAATGCCAAGTTTACTAAAATGGCAAACCCGTTTGCAAAACCGTTGGAGGAGTGATTTTTACTTTTTTGCCAAATAACACAAATGCCAAACTAGAATGGCAAACCGTTAGAGATGCTCTAAGATCGTAAAGACCTTACAGTTGGAATATTTGTATATATCTAAATAACTGAAACATTTCTCAAAAAAATCTAATTAACTGAAGCAATATGGTTCTTTAATTTTTCTTGGTCAAATTTGTTCACTTTAAAAAAGGTTAACTAAAGGTCACATGTTCCAAATAGACAAAAATCATGTTGCAGTATTCACATTCACATATGTTGTCTATTTATCTAAATAAATATATATGGTTATACTTTTCTACATGCTACCATAATGGTATTATAATAATACATAAAATATGGGCTCCTTTGAAGAAAAACATAGTAGGATTTATAGTATCATAAATGTGTATGTAAATATACTCAAACTGGTAAATAAGTCACACACATGCGTAATACAGTTCATTGAAGTTGGAAGTAAGTACTCTTAGGGAGTAGGAAAAATGCACACTATATATAAGTGTGTTTATTTTTCTCCTTGTAGGGCCCTCGCAACAAAAAAATGGTAAAATGATATAATATATAATTTTCAGTGATCAGATGCAATTGGTGTAGTAGGTTTTAATTTCCAACATAGATGTGTTATTTTAATATATGCATATGCACACAATGTCAATGCTATATTGCCATGTTTCTATATACTCCCTCTGTCCACAAAAATATAAAATTAGCATAGTAACATACTACACTACATATCTTGAGTTTGTCTAATTACAAATAAAGAATATTAATGTTTATAAATAATTATCATAAAATTTTTCATGAGATATATTTTTCATAATGTACTTAATTATTTGGTGTCATAAAAAATAATATATTTATTATTTATCTATATCTATTTTGGTCAACTTTTAGATACGTTAACTACAAGCGTGCCTAGAATTGCATTATCTCTTGTACAGACATACTCCCTCTGTCGTGTAATATAGTGCATTCTAGAAATTTTAAGACAAATTAAGAGAGAGCATAAAAAACACATGTACCCCGTTTTATATCGTAATTAGATACCATCATCAATGTGATTAATGGTGATATATTGGTTGATAATAGAAAATATTAAATGCAAAATTAGGATTTGTCCTTCATAGTGCATTATATTTGAGAGCAAATTTTAAATGTCAGAATGTTCTATATTAGATAACGGAGAGAATAGTACGTTGAACCGCTGGTTTTCTATACATGCAGGTGTGGAGCATGTTGGTGGCAATATGTTTGATAAGATTCCACGCGGAGATGCAATAATCCTAAAGGTCATTTTCTTGATTGTGTCTACAAATATCTTTCTAAAAACGGTTCATGTGTCTTTGTTTTACATATTTGTAACACGTACGCGGTGCATATATGCAGTGGATTCTCCACGATTGGGGCGACAAAGACTGCGTCAAGATCCTAAAGAATTGCTATGCAGCTCTCCCGGTGAACGGGACGATGATCATTCTGGAGTACATCCTCCCGGAGACACCAGAAGAAACACTAGCAGCGCAAATAGCGTACGACCTCGATCTCGGGATGGTGCTCATGTTCGGCGCCAGCGGTAAGGAGAGAACAGAGAAAGAGTTGTCGGAGCTCGCCAGAGAGGCCGGCTTCTCTGGAGACTGCACGGCTACATACATCTTCGCCAATGTCTGGGCCCTTGAATTCACAAAGTAATTAATTAAAGTAGCTCTTAATTAATAAGCAAGCATGCGCTTATTAATTATACTCTGCTTGCATCTTGGTTCATGTACGTGTTACACCCATACTCCAGAATAAGGCATGTTATACAAGATGCCGCCATGAATTAATATATGTCGTGTATGCCATCAAGACCGTGCAGTGTATTGTACTAGCTCCCTTATTGGTCGTTAAAAATAAATATTTTATGTATTTGTCATAAATCAAACCAGTGGTATAGCCACAGGGTATGCCGGGTATGCACTGGCATACCCTGCAAAACTGGCGGCAAGTAATATATATATATACTATATAATATAGTGTATATGCTGTATTTGTAAAAAATAAAAATGAAAAAACATACTTAGACACCATCACATGATGACGGGAGGCCCATGTAACGAGGTCTACTCAACAAGTGAACCCATACGGTATATGCGCTCCGAGTCTCCAACTCTTTACACCATGTTTCAAATTCCTAATCTGAGCATGGAGCCTATGGAGGAACACGCCGCCTGCGCCTGATGCCCTTTCACCGGTAAGTCTCCATTCGCCCAGCTCTGAATTGGAGCCTTGGAGGATCACTGTCTAGTTCTGCAAGTTTCGTCTACGGTCACCATAATTAGGGCTTATTATCTTGATTCGTTATTTATACTTATTAGGCAAAATTTAATCTTTGCTCTTTTTCATTTTATAGAAAATTATTATATTTAGTATTTTAAATGATTATCTAGTCATTTTTATTGAGTGAGATATTATTTTAAGTTGATGAAGATGATATAGTCAAGACATTCATGTCCCTATGAAAGCATGGAATAAAGCAATGAGAAAAATAGCATGGTAAGTCTCTAGTACTATTTTATACCTATATTTGAACGAATTTGCCGAATCAAATTGCAAAATTTACAATTATTGTTACTGAATTGCTAGATGAATTTAGCGAATTGTATACGAAATTTTTTGGACGACATACCCTAAGATAAAATTCTAGATTCGCCACTGAATCATATATACTATATCAACTTTGACAAAAAAAAATTGTGAGCCTTGTGTGCAAATGAAATGGCTGTATCGTTGTCCCGTCTAGATTTTGTTGGAATAAATGGGATTGGCCCAATATAAATTCTAAAATTTCTATGAATAAATCTAAAAAGCCCATTCATGTAAGTGCAGAGAGTGGAGTAGGAATTCTTTAGTCTCACCTTTGCTTGTAGAAGTGGAAGTAGACATGCTTAAATATAGAAGTCTTCTCCACTTTCTCATTTCTAGTGAAAGAAGGAGAAAGGAAGTCGCATGCACTCACTTGCCCTCGCCTCACAGGACCAGGTTGAAGCGCGTGCAAAACCTGTGTGAATGGTCTACCAAAATTAGCTCCTTGCGTTGTGGGGGCATGACCTCTTTTTTTTTAAAAGACTAGGTAGTATGCCCGTGCGTTGCTACGGGATAACTAAAATTTTAAGCAAAAGACACACGGATCACACGATAAAATAATAATACTACGAAATTAAATACCGATGTTAAAGTGACATTTAATCCAAAAGACAAAGTTCGTAAAATCAAATTCAAAGCTCTGATGACTATAAATTCGAATTCCAATGTTGTTTGAATACAAATGACTTCACACATACTATCATCCCATAAATAGATTTTTACCTGAGTATGTTGAGGATTCCTTGTCTCTATTTTATAGTTCACATTCTATACAACTAACAGGAACATAAGAGAGAATATACACCAATATACTGGTATTTTTGTTTTCTTAAATACAAATGATAGCTCCATAACATATAATAGAGAAATATTAAACAAAATTAGTTTCAACTATTGTATAGGAAAATAAAAAGCATGATCTGAGTGCTTCTTATCTTCTGCCATCAACAATCACAAAGAAACAAACATGAGATTATATAGCAAGGGCATCCTGTAGAACAATGCTATGTCAAGGAATTTTCAGCAATTCCATTGCATACATGACATAACAAAAAAATAACAACAAACCTAATAAAAGATCTAAATAGAAGGCATGAACTGGATAGGTGGTGACGGGTGAACATGAAATTAACTTGATAATTTTGTAATATTTTTCAATTTCTTGAACATGTAATCCAATAAAAGTTAAAGGTTCATTATCACAGCTAAATTGCAAGGGGGTCATGTTACTGAATACTAATAAATAAATAAATAAATAAATAAATAATCCTAAAAGGTCAAGAAAATGTGGGAAGAACAATAGTATTTAGTAAATGTGAGGAAAAGAATAGAAGAAAGGCATAAACATATACAACTACAAGGGTGCTGATCCTAGCTCTCTACTCTGGAACAATGAACAGGAATCACATGACATAAGTTCATAATTCGAGTTCCTCCATATATGACATAATTCCCTTGTTCATATTGCAATCTAAATATACAGAAATAAAAAAAATGAAACCATGAATAGGAAAAGAAAAAGAATCATCAAGTAGTCATTGAAAATATCTCTAAAACTTTAGGCTCATGGCTGATATTGTAAAAAATAATTAAATTCTCACGGTTAACCAAACTTACAAATTAAGATAGAGCAACAATAAATAGCCCAAAGTGGTTTGTCAGATGCACACACTCTCTTAGCTCTATTTTGACAATACAATCAACTCCATCAGCACTGCCTAGGATTATACCCATGCGTTGAAACGGAAACAACAAAAAAACAAACGTGATAATTGCAGTTCTAGGAATGGTAGTCCCTTAGCAACCGCTCTTCTAGCATGAAAAGAAGTTTGTCCAGCAGGCCTTACACCAGACTGAAAACAGAATGCAGTGCAAATGTCAAATTGGAGTGTCATTACTAATTCTGATTTTGAAAACTGGCCACTCTACAATATGAGCCAACATAATTTCATATGTTTGCTTTCAGAATCAGAGCTAGTTTTTAACAAGATTACCAAGTTGTCGCCATCCTCATTCAATCTGAAATAAGCCATGATGACCATGGAGCTTCAAAAATTCATGCGGAGCACCATCTGAAAAGAGCCAAATAAAGTATCGAAAGTGAAATAGTTTATTAAAAATGCTAATAGATCCCGAATGGTCAGAGTGTTAAAAGCTTATCAGCAACTAATGATAAATTATTATTTGATCTTTAGTTGACATACGATGAAACACATATAAAAAATATATTTTACTTCATACTTAAGTTGTTTTCATGTTTGCAGAGAAGATTTCTCATCATATCTTTGATGCATGTGTTGTCAATCTTGTCATCTTCTAGTTTTCTATTACTTATTGGAAATTATTGGAAAACAACTGCTTATGTAAGGCATACCCACAAATACAAGTTATTGTGTTTCATTACTTATACAATACGAAAAATGAACAATGAACTGCTGACATATTATTTCACCTCTTTTATTAATAGCCTTATAGTGGTGAGGTCCCTATGAATCGCAAGGTCAATGACACCATTGAGTGTGCTGTACCATGTTTCCTTTTATTTTCATGTGTTTGGAGATTTGGAAGAGGAAGGATTGCATCTTCAACACTGGCTTGGTCTAGAGTGTGACCATCTCCTGCTTGCCGTTATTGCCAGGCTTCTACTCGAATTCCGGTTAATTCTTTAAATGTGATAAATTTTTGTTTTCCTGAAATTAAAATTTAGAAGCAATATAAATTAATATATCACTTGCAAAATGTGGGATCATACCACCATCGAAGTAATGACCACATATAATGCAGTAGCACACAAGTTTGCTGGCTCTTCTCATATGCCTATCAAAAGTAGGGTTCAATTTCACCTAAGGAAGAAAGAAAATAAAACATGACTGTACATGTGTGAATCTGAAGCTTGATGCAAAATGTTGGTTTTGATTGGTGACCTCAGTACATAGTATCTATTATTATTACTACACCTACACCAATTGAAGTTCTAAATCCACTGCTAATAAGTGAATTTCCAGAAAGAAGATCACACATGTTTCTCAATTCATGGCATAAAATTTGTTGAAACTTGAATATTTATATATTTGGAGAGCTCAAGTTATACCTAAACACAACTTGGATATTTGCTGAATCTTCAATATTTTTATATCTGGCGTGATTGAAAATCTAAAAGCTATATGATCAGGTAATAGACAACATGCATCGAACAATAGTCCAGACGCCTAATATCCCAACTCTCAACCCATAAGCATCGATGGTTTGGGAATCTCTGAGTTTGAATAATAGTTCAGGCACATAATAGTATCTCAAATCCAACCCATAAGCATTAATGGTTTGGGACTCACCCGAGAGAGTGGATCGAGTAGGCTGCGGCTGCAACACGACACTTTGCTACATAGTGAGGATTCATACTTCTGCAAAACAACTCCAAGATCTCTGCTCTTCCAAAAGCCAGCAGGATAGAGTTTGGAAAGCAATTGCAGGCGTCCATGGCAAAATGAAACGGGTCCCTCCATCGCCATCAATCTGTCGTGTGGCCATACTATGGACTCAACAATAATGGTCAGGCTGTGCATCATTTAAACAGAAGGCAATCATTTTTCTCTAAGTCATCATCCTCTAATTTTTGGTGCAAAATTTAAAAAGGATAAATTCACAGCAGAATAGGTTGATCTATTTGGAACACGTAAGTTAGGAAGAATACTGAACTGTAATTAGAAAAAAAATGAATGCTTCTAAGACAAAGCTGGCATTGGCACTAACATAATTGAGCACCCCATGTCCAATGTGAAATCAGGACAAGTTCATCTCATAACCATGCATAAAAACATGCTAAATATATATATATATATATATATATATGAAGCATGAATTAAAACGACCATAGCGGCATAGCGCTAAAGCTAATTTCATGGAAAATTAGAAGCTGAATGACACTCATGGAAAATTAAAAGCAGAATGACACCCTTGTTGACATAGTTGAAAATAAACTGATGTATGTATTCATAGGGAGAATAAGCAAGCTGCCAGTCATAACTTCCATATCTCAATGCCCAGGGCATGAAGATGAACACAAAGAGATCATCTATATATGTTGCAGGAAAGCGACTATTTATATCATTTTCTCAAATCTATGGACCAGCTAGATTTTTTAATTTTCCAGTCATGTCAAATTTCATGGCCAATCAATGAATATCATGTCTTATGGTCATCGTTTTACTCTGAAACATGCTAAAGAGAATATGTTAACTTTGCATAAACTCCATTATCCTGCAGTGTAAATTTAAACCCAAATTCATCAAATTAATAAAAAATTACTTCAGTTAAAAACACATTGATGTGAATTAACAGAGATTGAGCATCTTTTAAGTAGTTAGTGCAGACGTAAGTGCAAACACATATTGACAATCAACTCGTAAAGAGACAAATAGCAGTATCTCATCTGCAGTTCTGCACAGGCGCCAAATCGAAGGAGAGCGTGCATCGCTATCCATCTGGGCACAGATGCAACATCCTCCTTCCAGATCAGGCAAATACATGTATATGAGTTCTAGAAACAATAAAATACGGCTCAACTTGTGATCGAATGAGTAGCAAATCTGAGGCTTACGTACCAGCGCTTGGCCTCGGGCTCGTCGGCATCGCTCTGCTGCAACCCGTTCATCGTCGCCGAAGGCCGTACTCCTCCACAAGGGCAGACCTACGGTGGCACGGACGACCGACGACAGTGGCCATGCGTGGCGGCGTGAGTTGCCGGTGGGGCTGGCTTGGTGGCCCAGGAGGCGCCTTGGGGACCTGCAGCGACCCAAATTGATTTATAAGTTCCTGTTCTTCAATAATTCCCCAAATTCCCCAAATGCAAACTGTGCCAAAAAATTTCTCCAAATCCAATTAGATCTAGGAGAGAGCAGCTCGTATCGGACCTTGGCCGGGTCGCCACCAGAGGACTCGGAGCCGAGCCGCACCAGGATCTGCGCGGGGTCGGAATGCTCCAAGCCGGGCGCGTCCTCGCGGTCGCGCGATTCACCCGCTCGCTGCTCCTCTGCGCGCACGGACTGCGAGCCCGCGAAGCTCCAATCGGGGCCGAGCCGCTCGCACGTCGGGGCCAGGCCTCCGCGTTGCGACGACACCGTGCGCCTCCACTGGGCGGGCCGCGCGCGCCCTCCACGTCGTTCGCCGAGGCCGGGAGCCACGGGACCTACCGCAAGGCCGCGCGCACGCCCGCAAGCCAGCTGCCGGCTGAGCGCAGCCGGGGGAGCGAACCGATGGCGCACGACGGCGATCCGCACGGCGGCGATCCTAGCAAGACGCAGGCGCAGGCGAAGGTGCCGAGCGGGATGCGGATCAGGAGCAAGACGCAGGCGCAGGCGGGGCGGCGATCCGCACGGCGGCGATCCCAGCAGGTGCCGAGCGGGATGCGGATCAGGTGGCGGATCAGGAGGAAGACGCAGGCGGATCTGGGAGGGGTGGCAGGTGACCACGACGGTGGTTTCTTTCCTTGAGTGAGTTTGTTTCTTTTTTTCGTTGCAAGAGAGAGAGTCGGGCGGGATGCGGAGGGAGGCGTCGCAGGAGGCAGGACGAAAAACGATAGGGTAAAATGTCGTACCAAAACGGTGTCCATCTTTTAGTCTTTTTAGTTGTAGGAGAAGACTGTGAAGCAAAGCTCCCCACTAAATTTAACCTCCACCTAAAATTCGTTCCTACGGAGAATCGAACCTAGAGCTCCCCAGTAAAGTTAACCTCTGGCCTTGTTTAGTTCCGAAAAGTGAAAACTTTTCGGAACTGTAGCACTTTCGTTTGTTTGTGACAAATATTATCCAATTATGGACTAACTAGAATCAAAAGATTCGTCTCGTAATTTACAGCTAAACTGTGTAATTAGTTTTTATTTTCGTCTATATTTAGTGTTTCATGCATGTGTCATAAGATTCGATGTGACGGGGAATCTTGAAAACTTTTTGGTTTTCAGGGTGAACTAAACAAGGCCATACATGAGCCAAGGATTTAGTTTAGGGCTTCACTGCATTTATATGCATACAAGAGTTGGAGGTGGCTGGAGTAGGCCTTAGTGGGCTTGTTACTAACTGAGTCATGCTGGGCGGGCCAGCATGCCGTGCCAAGAGAGGAGCCCAGAGAAAAGAAATTTATGAGTCTAGTGTGCAAATGAAATGGCTGATTGTCGTCCCATACTGATTTTATTGGAATAAATGGGATTGGCCCAATAGAAGTTCCAAAATTTCCGTGAAGAACATTACGTGGAAAACGATTTATAGGAACGTCAGCTTTTATTTGTAGGGGCGGTTCTATCACCAGAAACCCCTATAGTGAGTATTTTAGGATCCACTATAGCAGCCGCCCCTACAAAAACAGCTTTTGTTACGAACCACCCCTATAAATGGACACCATTTGTAGGGGCGGTTGAATATAGGGGCGGCTCTATATTGAGCCACCCCTATAAATAAAAGACGAATATTAAAAATTAGGTACTCAAAATCAAATTTATAAAACGGCCTCAGATGGAGAAATGACTAAATCAAAGGTTGTAGATCTTGAAAAGTTATGAAGCTTTGATGTTTATTACTTTTGTATTTGAATTCATTTGATGCTTCAAATTGTTGTTTGAAATTTAATTTCAAATTGTTGATGAACACTTATTTCTCTTTTCAATCTGTGGCTAAAACTTGTAACTAGTCTTTCTCCCTCATACTAGCTCCAAATTTAATGGTTTTTTTCTAAAATTTTCTAAAATAATGGTGTTTCAAGATATTGTGTTCTTACTATAATTTGTTTGGTCATCTTTTCTTGTGTACATTACAAAATTTGAATTTACAAAAATAGCAACTTCGAACAACATTTTGAAACATCAAACTATTTCGGCTAAAAAAAGTCATGAACATAAAAGTTGTATAACTTATCAAGATGTATAATTTTTTTGTCATATTTTTCATATAATAAAGTAAAAGTAACATTATTCATAAATCCTACATCTCTCTTGTAGTGTTTATGAACCTACAAGAGAAATATATAAGATATCTAAGATTTGTGAACAATGTTACTAGGACTATGTTGGATAAACAAATGATCAAAATTAAAAATGTAGATCTTGAGCAATTATGAAATTTTGTAGTTGGTAACTTTTTGATTTGAGATCATCTTACTTATCATGCAAAATTTGTAACACCCAAAAAAATTTGATTTCAGATAAATAGGATTTAATTTGATTTATTTGAGTATTTTTGTGAGCATTTAATCTAGCACCTAAATAATTTTTGTGGAAATTAAAATTTATCATAAGCTTAGAAACATGTTGGTGCATTCATGCTGAAGCATATTTAATTCTGTGCTGTTTGCCTATTGGTTTAAATTTATTTGATTTAAATTCTATTTGGGAAATATTTTAGAAAAGGAAATAGAAAAAAAAACAAAAGTCAGCAGAAGCAGCGGCTAGCCAGCCCAGCTCGCAGCCCAGCAGCACGCCAGGCCGCGTGCGCCTCTCCCCCGCACCGCAGCGGCCCAACTTCTACCAAAAGGGATAAAGACGTATCGGTCAAGGAAGATCGATCTACTAAACGCATTTTAAAAACTTTGCTTACTCTCAACACACAAAGGAGCAACAAGCAACATTACATCAAATCTTATGCACCAGCATATATGCACAACAACATTGTTAAACCCTTTTTTTAAAAAAAATATTTTCCTATGTTTTCATGAGCACAAAAATACAAAATAAATTATTTTAGCTCTATTTTTAAAGAAGCAAAATTTAGGGTGTTACACTATCAAGAATAAGTATCTCTTGCCTAGGATTGATGACTTATTTGATCAGCTAAGAGGTGTTGTGTGTTCTCTAAAATTGAGTTATCATGAGTTGAAGATCCGCAATTCAGATATACAAAGACAGCTTTCACAACAAGGTATGGGTTGTATGAGTATACAGTTATGTCTTTTGGTTTGACCAATGCACCAGTTTACTTCATGTATATGATGAATAAAGTATTTATGGAGTATCTTGATAAGTTTATGGTGTATTTATTGATGATATATTGGTATTCTCTAAAACATAGGAAGAACATGCTGAACATCTAAGATTGGTCTTACAGAAACTTAGAGAACATAAGCTGTATGCTAAGCGTAATAAATGTGAGTTTTGGTTGGAAGAAGTTTCTTTTCTTGGTCATGTTGTCTCTAATGGTGGAATTACAGTGGATCCTAGTAAGGTGAAGGATGTGCTGAATTGGAAGCCACCAACAGATGTAAGTGAGATTCGTAGCTTTCTTGGTCTAGCTGGTAATTATCGTAGATTCATTGAAGGGTTCTCAAAACTTGCAAAGCCTATGACTGCTCTGTTAGAGAAGAATGCAAAGTTTGTATGGTCTGATAAATGTCAAGCTAGTTTTAAGGAATTTAAGAAGAGGTTGACTACTGCACCTGTGTTGGTATTGCCAGATCTGAGCAAGAGTTTCTCTATTTATTGTGATGCTTTTCGTCTGGGATTGGGTTGTGTTCTTATGCAAGAAGGTAGAGTGGTAGCCTATGCATCTAGACAGTTGAGAAAACATGAACTGAATTATCCTACTCATGATTTGGAGTTAGCAGCTGTGGTTCATGCACTAAAGATTTGGAGACACTATTTGATTGGGCACAAGAGTGACATATATACTGATCATAAGAGTTTGAAATATATCTTCACCCAGACAGATCTGAATTTGAGGCAACGTAGATGGTTGGAGCTGATAAAGGATTATGATTTGGAAGTGCATTATCATCCTAGAAAGGCAAACATCATAGCTAATGCACTTAGCAGAAACAAATATGCTAATGAGCTTCGGGCGACACCTGAATTTGAGGAGTTGTGTGCTGAATTTGCATATTTGAACTTGGGAATTGTAGTGAATGCTATGGAAATTGAGGTCACTCCTACTCTAGAAGAAGAGATATTGAAAGGACAGTTGGAGGATGAAAAACTAAAGGAGATAGCACAGAATGTGGTGCTAGGTAAAGCACCAGGATTCAGAATAGATGATAATGGTGTACTATGGTTTGGAAAAATGATATGTGTTCTAGAAGTGAAGGCTATTCATGATATGATTCTGAGAGAGGCTCATGAGTCAGCTTATTTTATTCATTCTGGTAGCACTAAGATGTATCTAGATCTAAAACAGAAGTACTGGTGGTATGGTTTGAAAAGAGATGTGGCTGAGTATGTTGCCTTGTGTGATACTTGTTAGCGAGTGAAAGCTGAACACCAGAGGCCAGCTGGACTATTGCAACCAATGAAGATTCCTGAATGGAAGTGGGAAGAAGTAGGCATGGATTTCATAGTGGGATTGCCTCGTACACAGAGAGGATATAATTCAATATGGGTAATAGTGGATAGATTGACTAAAGTTGCTCACTTCTTGCCAGTCAAAACCGCTGATTCCGGAGCTCGATTAGCAGAATTGTATACAGAGAGGATAGTTTGTTTGCATGGAGTGCCTAAGAAGATTGTATCTGATAGGAAAACTCAGTTCACCTCCACTTTTTGGAAGAAAGTGCATGATCTTTGGGAACAAAACTGAATTTTAGTACAGCCTATCATCCTCAGACAGATGGACAGACAGAGAGGATCAACCAGATACTAGAAGATATGTTGAGAGCTGGTGTATTGCAGTATGAAACCAGTTGGGATAAGAGTTTTCCATATGCAGAGTTTTCTTACAACAATAGTTATTAGCAAAGTCTTAAGATGCCACCGTTTGAGGCATTATATGGTCGTAAGTGTAGAACACCTTTGTTTTGGAATCAAACCGGAGAGACACAGGTGTTTGGTCCAGACGTGCTGAGGCATGCAGAACAATAAATACGAATCAGTCGGGATAATCTGAGAGTTGCTCAGTCGCGTCAGAAAAGCTATGCAGATACACGTAGGAGAGAACTAGCTTTCGAGGAAGGTGACTATGTCTATCTGAAAGTGTCACCTATGCGGAGTGTGAAGAGGTTTAATATAAAAGGAAAGCTAGCTCCAAGGTATGTTGGTCCGTTTAAAGTTTTACAAAGGTGTAGAGAAGTGGCTTATCAGCTAGAGTTGCCTGAAAATTTATCTGGTGTATATGATGTGTTCCATGTATCACAACTTAAGAAGTGTTTGCGAGTACCAGAAGAGCAAATACCTTTAGAAGAGCTTTCTGTTAAAGGTGATCTCACATATGAAGAGTATCCGGTTAAAATATTGGAAACAGCTGAGAGAGTTACTGGAAGTCGGATTATTAGAATGTGCAAAGTGCAATGGAATCGGTATTTCGAAGCAGAGGTAACTTGGGAAAGAGAGGACGATCTGAGAAAATCATATTCATATTTGTTCGAGTAAGCACTGCTCAATCTCGAGGACGAGATTCTTTTAAGGGGTAGAGTTTGTAACACCCAAAAAAATTGATTTCAGATAAATAGGATTTATTTTGATTTATTTGAGTATTTTTGTGAGCATTTAATCTAGCACCTAAATAATTTTTATGGAAATTAAAATTTATCATAAGCTTAGAAACATGCTGGTGCATTCATGCTGAAGCATATTTAATTATGTGCTGTTTGCTTTTTGGTTTGAATTTATTTGATTCAAATTCTATTTGGGAAATGCTTTAGAAAAGGAAATAGAAAAAAAAGAAAAGCCAGCGGCACCCAACCTGCGGCCCAAGTTGTGCCCCCGCACCGCAGCGGCCCAACCTGTGGCCCAAGCTGTGCAGCAAGGCGCGCCTCCTCTCCCTCCTTCCACCGCTGGCGACCGGACCCCACCATCTTCTCCCACCGACAGCTCGGGCCTGCGTGACAGCCTCCCCTTCCCATCTTCTTCCCCAGAGCTTTTTACCTGTATGCCATTATAAAAGATTGACCAAACTAGGAGGCCACTAAAAAGTTGTTTCGCACCGCTGTGCCCAACTTCATCTTCGACTATACCCGTGTGCCATTCCGTTCACATTCCGTTCGTTTTGTAACGTTTAAAGGGTCTGACACGTGGGTCCTGGGTAGAAAAATGTCCTTCTTGCCCTTCCAGTACACAGACCACACGCTGCCGTGCTCGTGCTGCTCTCCCTGGCCGCTGACGTCGTGGGCTCGCCAACGTGGATGTGCTCCCAGTGCTCTGTGGCACGGCAAGCGAGGCCCATGGGGCGCTCGGAGCTGCACTGGAGCTGCAGACGCTGCGGCTCCTGCTCGCTGACTGCGCCCGGAAGGCGGCGTGCGATCGGTGCTCGCGGCTGTTCCCAGCAAGAAAAAAAAACAAAGCTATTTGAATCCTGTGATCCTGTCAGGACGGAAGAAAGGTACGTATTGTAATCCTGTGATCCTGTGAGTACGGAACGTTTTGCATTTTAAGACCTTGTTTAGTTCACCCGAAATTCAAAAAGTTTTTAAGATTTCCTGTCACAACGAATCTTGCGGCACACAAATGAAGCATTAAATATAGACGAAAATAAAAACTAATCACACAGTTTGACTGTAAATCGCGAGACAAATCTTTTAACTCTAGTTAGTCTATAATTGGACAATATTTACCACAAACAAACGAAAGTGCTACAGTAACGAAATCCAAAAAAATTTCACATCTAAACAAGGCCTAAGACCGGAAGTTGGCAAAAATTTTGCATTTTGGAAACTATAGCACTTTCGTTTGTTTGTGACAAATATTATCTAATCATAGACTAATTAGGGTCAAAAGATTCATCTCGCGGTTTACAGACAAACTGTGTAATTAGTTTTTGCTTTCGTCTAAATTTAATACTCCATGTATGTGCCGCAAATTCGATGTGACAAAAAATCTTGAAATTTTTTAGAACTAAACCAGGCCTAAAAACCTTCGAGCAGCAGGCGGCAGCGTGCGGGCGCAGGTGGACGCACAGCCCAGAATCTGCACGGATCACGGGGCCTCTATTCTGAGTACCAACCCTTTTGTTTGTTTCAACATGAAAAAAACAAAAAATTGTCATATTGTGATTCATTTAGTGCAAAAAAATTTACAAAATTTTTTAGATTTTTCATCAAATCGAATCTTTAGACGCATGTATAGAGCATTAAATATAGACGAAAATAAAAATTAATTACATAGTTCACTCATAATTTGTTAGACGAATCTTTTGAACCTAGTTAAGTCATGATTATTTGTCAAATATAAATAAAATTGCTACCGCGTCCATTTTGCAAAAAAAAAACTAAACAAGGTCTAATATGGTCTTTTTTTGTTTTGTCACACAAGGGAAAAAATCACTGAGATAATTAATTAATTTGACTAAGCACCAGAGGAAGGAAGAAAACTGGCAGACGGTGGCACTGAGGAAAAGAAGATTTTGTTGTCGAGACCAATTGGCCTAGGGGCATTCAAGTCAAATGCCAGACCACTTAACTGTCGTTAGACTTCAAAATGGACGGAATGGCATACGGGTATAGCCGAAGATGAAGTTGGGCACAGCGGTGCGAAACAACTTTTTAATGGCCTCCTGGTTTGGTCGATTTTTCATAATGGCATACAGGTAAAAACCTCTCTTCCCCAGTTCGGTACCGAGTCGGACTCTCTCTCCCCGAAGGTAATATATCCGATTTCACCGAGATTTTTTGCGTGTGGAGATCGAAACCACTCCAATAAAGCCCCAGGAACCTTCCCCCGCACCTCTTTTCCCCCACCCGAGCGTTATTTCTAAGCCCTAGCCGCCACGAGCGTGAGTTTCGGATCTCCCCGAGCAAAGCTCCATCCGCCGCCGAGGCACGCCCTCCCTGCTCCCTCTTAGCTCACGTAAAGTGTTGTGGTGAGTTCGCAAAGTTCTCCGCTACCCTCTGGTGGTCTTATTTTGGTGTTTGGCGTTCGAGAACGACCAACACGCGAGCTCCGGCGAGGGTCGCTCATGGCGCCGCCGCGGGGAGCACTCCTCCGGCGAGGTGGCCGTTTTCTTCCCTGCGCAATCTCAGCCGTAGGATGTGAAACCGAGCGCCCAGATTAGAAGATAACCTTTCGCTGCGCAAATTGTTAAAGAGCCCCTGGGAAACTCGTGATTAGAACCCGCGGTCCTTGGCGCCCACTGGAAAGCACGTTTCGCTGTGTGGAAGGCGTATTCTCGTCGGTTAGAGCCGAAATACGTTTTCTAATAATTACAAGATTGCCACTCGAAGTATTTTGGTCATAAAATGCTCATTTTACATCCGATTTGGTCTATTCAAATTACGTTAGGTTCGTTTTTGCGAGCTCTACCTGTTAGTACCTCTGTATCCTTAGTTTATAACTTTTTAGTTTCTTGATACTATTTAATTAATTATTATTCTATAGGAAATCTTAGAAAATTCATAACCTCTCCGTTTTAATTCCGATTTGCGTGATCTTTACGTTTGTGTGATCGTAGCACCGTGTAGAATATTTTTATAAACTTTTATCTTTGATTTACCACTGTTTGGTGTATTGTTCTAATTATAGTTTGTTTGCCTTGTGTATGATTGTCCATTGGATTGCGTGTTGTTGATTGATGTTTGGGAATAGACGGTGAGCAATACGTTGGTGATTAAGGGCAATCTTTTGACGACCAGCAGGAGTTCTAGGAAAGCTTTGATGAAGGTAAGTATAACTTGGGACTATCCTTGTTACCTACACACTTTTAATACAATATATCATATGCATGTGTCCACCTTGATGACCTTAGCAAAATCATAGATGTTTGTTATCTGAATTCCTTGTTACCTATTTGGATATGCATTTGGGTAGTTCTTGCTAGTGCTTGATTATTAATCTATGATCTTGTAACATGAATATTTGGATATACAATAAACAATAAAATAAGCTTTCTAGCAACTTGAACATAAAGGGTGGAAATAACTCTGGCTTCTGCTAGATTGATCTTGACCCTCCATAAGGACTTATCCCTTGGCAAAAGCTGTGACAATTCGTACAACTATGTGGGCTATATGGCTCTAGTTTTAGCTCGGTATGAGGACCTTTTTCTAGCTTGTTAGCGGTTGCCTTAAATGGCGTAAGAATGGCTAGACATGTTGGGTATAGTGTGGCCTTTGTCCGTGTGTATAGGCTGCGGGTTATGTGCCATGGAAGGGGGCTCTATATCTGCCTGCTGAGTGAATCTAATGGCCCTAACTTGTTAGACAAAACCTTTGAAAGTCTTCGTAGTGATCCCCGCCGACCTCCCTAGGAAGGAGGTTAAGAGACTTGCAACCTCGGGCGAAAGGGTAAATCACGACTCATGGGTAAAGATGTGTACAACCTCTGCAGAGTGTTAAATCTAGTATACTAACCGTGCCCACGGATACGGGCGGCCCGGAAAACTGACGGAATAGATGGACACTGATGAACATGATTAACAATGATAAATGATGGTTTATTATGTTGTTTATATGTGTTATTCTTAATTCTTGTATACATTGATCATGTGGTTATGAGATTTAGTTATGCTACCTTGACATTTGCTATCTAAATATAATTATGCTATCTACATATAAAAGCTAAATACAGTCAAACCAGTGTCAGTTTTTTGAGCCTCATGAACCCCTGGTTATACTTGTTGAGTACGATATGTGCTCACTCTTGCAATTTCCCAACACCCCAGGTTATGCAAATGATGATGGTTGGAGTGAGGACTACCGTTATGAGTACTAGGCTTGGAGTCAACCAGTCTGTGTCTCTGTGTGGTGCTTCCGTCGAGAGTATCTTTATTTGTTTAAGACTATGTAATAACTATTATTCCGCTATGTAATAAACACTGCAATGGTACATTTGAGATTTGTCTACTTATGTGTCTAACTGTTTCTGGGGCACATATGAGTCTTTTATGCATCCTATTTTGTTCTTAAAATATGGGTGTGACAAAACTACCTTTGAATTTTTAAAATCTAAAATTTCAATTTTTCAAATGACCTTGGATAGAAAAACAACCAAAATAAAAATTATAGATCTCAAAAAGTTATAAAACTTTGTAGTTGATATTTTTTATTTAAAATCATCTTGTCATGCAAAACTATGTTTGAATGTTTTAAATTTGAAATTTAAATTTTGTAAACAACCTCAGATGGTGAAACTACCTAAATAAAAGTCGCAGATCTCAAAACATTATGTCATTTGAAAACGTGCGAGGACGAGGTCAACAAAATTAGATTTTTTTTATGATTTATTATAATTTTGGATTCAGCTGAACTAAATAAAAAGGAAAAAGATAAACCACTGCCATGTAGCAAAACCCACCGTTGAAAACCACAGTGAGTGGTTATTTGAACGGTTTAAGAAAGTTCTCAGGGTAAAACGTCTAGTTTCAAAGTTCAGGGGTTAAAACTTACGAGAGAGATGCAGATTTTGTGAACAACATTACTATAGCTTTGTCATTCATTGAACGAATAAATAATTAAAATAAATTTGTAGATCTTAAGAAGTTATATAACTTTGTAGTATAGAGTAAAAAACTTTTTATTTGAATTAATTTACTACTTTAAAATGTGCTTTGCATGAATTATTTGCTATGTGTAAAAAACACTCGGCAAAGAATTCTTTACCAAGTATTTTTACACTCGATAAAGAAGTTCTTTGCGGAGTGTTTTTTTCGTTAAATGTTTTTTATTTAGCACTCGGTAAAAAGCTATCCACAAAATACTTGGCAAAACATCTCGACAAAGTACTCCATCCGTCCTAAAAAGAGTGTCGTTTTAGGTTTTCGTGCCAAAAGTTTGACTCGATTTAAAAAACAATACGTGCAATATTTATATCTTTAAATAAATTTATTAAAAAACTAGACTTAAAGATATTTCCAATGATACTAATTATGTACTATAAATTTTTATATTTTTTACTATATATTTTATTAAAGTTATTTCTCGGAAAGCGTAAATGACACTTATTTTGGGACGGAGGGGTAGCTCGCATGGTGTAAGGCCAGCTTCAATGCATAGTTTTATGGTAAGTTACGAAGACTATAAACTAGGTAACCGAGCTACATGAGTTTAATAGAGATGAAACTCCTCTCTCATCTGATGAAACCCCTTCATTTAATGATCCTGTCAAATCAGTAATTTTGTTTATATAACATCTTATTTAATGTGTATGACATTTTTATAAAATATGCATTGAGACTAGGGTCTTGTTTAGTTAAAAAAATTTCGGATTTCGGCACTGTAGTATTTTTGTTTTTATTTGACAAATATTATCCAATTATGGACTAACTAGGCTCATTAGATTTATCTCGTGATTTACAAGCAAACTGTGCAATTAGTTTTTATTTTTATCTGTATCTAATGCTTTATGTATGTGCTTCAAAATTTGATGCAACGGAGAATCTTGAAAAGTTTTTGGCTTTGGGTGAAGTAAACGAGGCCTAGCCTAATGCCTCCATTTCTGTTCGTTTTGAGATGTCACTGTCACATAGAATCTCGTGCGCATTAAATTTCCTCTGACTCGATCTCCAATATTTGAGAAATCTCATGCACATTAAATTTACTCCAAGCTGATCTCCGATTCTCGCTTTGATATCACGTGTTCGGTCGGATATCATGTAGTATACGGCACTAGCAGTACTGTGTACTTGTACGTCTTAATGTCTCATGTACTATATATACAATATATACACATATACATCCTTGCACTGCACGCGGAAGTCAATATAATATAATGCCAGCCATGAGTTGATAATGTCAACGAGCATTGCTTACAAAATAGTAATAGACCTGTCAATATATCAGTTAGCGATCATTTATACTAATAATTACTGGAAGAAGCTCTATCTCCACTATTGAAAGTGAAGTTTCAGAGAACCTTACACGAGTCTGTTCGTTTGAGCTTATCTACCGAATATACTAACTATTTAGTAGTGTTTTTTATAATAAATTAGCAAATATTACTTTCAACCATGACTTTTCATTCAAGTGCACAAACTCTAGTAGAGGAGATGATGGCGCAGCCTGCCAAGCATGTCAGGACACTAGTAGAGAGAAGCTCTTATAGACAGTTCGTAAGCTATTTCTACATGCGTTTCTAAGAACCGCCAGCGCTAGGGACTAGTAGAAATGGATCTTTCCACTGGTTGTTACCTAAGAACTGTCTATGAAAATCGATTTCCACAGGTGGTTCTGCTAAGACAACTAATGGAAATTGATTTCCACTGGCGGTTGGCTTAAGCCAACGGTAGTGATGATTTTTCCAAATTTTCCCACTTCTTTTAATAATTTCCCACCAAACCCTATTCTATATACATATTTATATTGAAACTAATAAACCCTATTAGATCATGTCAACTATAGCAACATACAATTTAATTATGTCATACATTTACGTACATCAAAGTTTATGCTCACAAACATAAAGTTAAACATATACACATTACACATTATATACATAGTTTCCACCAGCTCTAATAATCATCTCGACTAAGGTTTAGTCTACTAATCTTTATTAGCGCTCTATAGTCTGATCAGCTAAGATGCGGGTAGCATCATCATGATATTTCAATGGAATGACTTCTTTTAAGATGAATGTACACAGGTACTTAATTAACTATATTGTATAAAGTACCTTGGGTCATGTACTTCACCTTTTTTACATCATATTTCTAGAAAGAAAGATTAAAAATATCATATATTTATTACACTTGATCATACATTTGCAACTTCAATGGCAGAACTACATAAATAACTATTACTTATATTATCTTAGAAGGGTTACTCATGTATCGTCCGTTCTCTCTCATGAAGTCGCACACGTAGAGAAAGGTATCAATATCTATGACATAAAATGAGTATCCTATGAAAATATATTATATGGTAAATCTAATGGTATTAATTTGGTACTATAAATCTTAGTATTTTTTCTATAAATTCAGTCAAACTTTTAAAAGTTTGACTTAGGACATCTCTAGAAGTTGAAGCTTTCATACATAGAGTAGAAAATTTTTCATTTGAATTAATCTATACTTCAAATGTGCTTTGAATAAATTATTTATTGAGTGTAAAAAACATTTGGCAAAGACACTAGTACAAAGAAGCTCTAAACTGGCGGTGGAATTTAATTTTTACACGCGGTTTCAATTAAAGAACGCCTGTAAAAATAAATTAGCGGGCCCAACTCAAAAACCGCCTGTGAAAATCAATTTTCACAGGCGGTTTTCCTAACAAAACCGCCTGTAAAAATCATGTATTTCTATAGGCGGTTCTCCTAAGAAACCGCCTGTAAAAAATTTCTACAAGCGGTTTCTTAAGAAATCCGCCTGTAGAAATAATTTGAAATTGATTTTTTTGAGTTTTTCAAATGACCTTGTTTGAAAAAACCATCAAAATAAAAGTTGTAGATCTCAAAAAGTTATGAAACTTTGTAGTTGATAATTTTTTCATTTGAAATCATCTTGTCGTCGAAAACTACGTTTGAATTTCTTAAATTTAAAATTCAAATTTTGTAAATGACCTCGGATGGAGAAACTACCGATATAAAAGTTGTAGATCTTGAAAAGTTATGAAACTTTGTAGTTGATAACTTTTCCATTGGAATCCGTTTAGGGCCTGAAATAATCAATATATCCTCGGTTTAGGATAATATATGGAGAACTAAACTCTAATATTGACACAATTGAGTGATAGGTGGAGTGGTAGAGGAGGCTACGCGCAAGGGCAAGGTCTCAGGTTTGAATCCCACCGGCTGCGAAGCATATGATTTTACGCGAAAAAAGCGGGCGATTAGCCAGTGGGCCTTCCCTCTAATTAAAATCTTTTTTTCTATTTTTAAAAGTCGATTTTGTATTTTCTATAAAAAGGTTTCTACAGGCGGGTGGCATAATTGAACCGCCTGTAGAAATGGATTTCTACAGGCGGTCGGTTCATATAACTGAACCGCATGTAGAAATGAATTTCTACATGCGGTTCTCAGTTATCTGTCTGTGGAAAAGTTTATTTCCACAGGCCAACAGCGCAGACGGTTCGTCAATCCGCCTGTAGAAAGGGGTTGCGAACCGTCTGTATATTATCTCTGTGTACTAGTGAGAAGCTCTTTGTCGAGTGCCAAAAATAACACTCGACAAAGAGCTTTTTGCCAAGTGTTTTTATACTAAATAAAGAAGCTTTTTGTCGAGTGTATTTCTGTTAAGTGTTTTTTATTTGGAAACAGTAAAATGCTATGTGAAAAAATATTTGGCAAAACATCTAGCACTCGACAACATAGCACGCCATGCTGTGATTCCTCCCTTTCTATTCCTTTTGAGATGCCACTGTCATGTAGAATCTCGTGCACATTCAATTTCCTCCGACTCGATCTCCAATATTGAGAATCTGGTGCACATAAAATTTTCTGACTCGATCTCCAATATTTGATTCTCGCTTTGGGCCAGGTTTAGTTCATCCAAAGACCAAAAACTTTTCAAGATTTTCTGTCAAATCGAATCTTGGAGCACATGCATAGACAAAAACAAAAACTAATTACA
The DNA here is from genome assembly GCF_000003195.3 of Sorghum bicolor. Classification (NCBI taxonomy): domain Eukaryota; kingdom Viridiplantae; phylum Streptophyta; class Magnoliopsida; order Poales; family Poaceae; genus Sorghum; species Sorghum bicolor. Next base: position 6,046,641 of record NC_012876.2, on the reverse strand, counting down.
CAGTTTGCCTATAAATCACTAGATGGATCTTTTCAACCTATTTAGTCTATGGTTGGATAATATTTATCAAATAAAAATAAAAATACTACAGTACCAAAATCCAAAATCTTTTTAGAACTAAATAAGACCTTGATATTTATCATGTGTTCGGCCGGGAAATCTTGTACGGTACCAGCAGTGTACTAGTACATCTTTTAGTGGGTTGTAAGCTGGCTAAATATTAAGATGAAGGAGAGAAAGAAGAAAAGAAAAGAGAAGCAGGCTGTAAGTAGTGTAACACCCGATTTAAGAACAAAATCAGATATGTACCATATGTGAGTTTTAGAAGACAAACTTCACGTATAGCTACAAATAAGGGGTAATATCAAAGCACAACACATAAATTATATAACGTACATAATAAATAATAAATTAGAAACAACCTTATGCAGCAAACCACGGAAGATAACTCCAAACTTCGGGTCTCATGATCAATGTGACGTAAATAATATAGAGCATTAAACAATAAACAATGATTATCTTAACACAACAAGATTCATCACCCTTAACATAAGAATCCCCAAAGCCGCTCGTGACCGTGAGCACGGCTAGTATACTAGTTTTTAACACTGTGCAGAGGTTGTACATCTTTACCCATGAGTCATGATTTACCCTTTCGCCCGAGGTGATCAGCCTCGTAACCCACTACTAAGGTAGGTCGGCAGGGATCACTATGAAGTCTTTCAAAGGTTCGTCTAACAAGTTAGGGCCGCTTAGTTTCGGTAGTCAGTCCATGTGATTCTAGCCCGCAGGGAATCCACGGTCTGCTATCCCCTATTTGCGCCACGTGGGTAACCTCTAACAAGCTAGAAAAGTTACTCATACTTGACTAAAGCCAGAGCCATCATAGCCCTCATGGTTGCACTTTTATCCCGGTTATCACTTATGAAAAAATCCTCAAGTTGCTAAAAAGTCATTATTATCATTTGTTGCTTTATATTAATCTAGTCACCAGATCATGGTTAATTAATTAAAACCCAAATATTATACTTTCCTTGATCCAATTGCTCTTGCTGGCCCTGCTGATCTTACTTGCTTCCAAGGCTCTGATCTTGATCACCGAAGTAATGCCCACTGCCTAATCTCGATCATCGATCATCAACACACAAACAATCAAAGACAGACATACACGAAGCAAACAAGATTATAATTAGAATAGTACACCAGCAGTAAATAAATGTAAATAAAAGTTTTCTAAAATCATCTAACGCTGCTACGATCACGTCAACGCAAAATTCACGCAAAAAGGAGTTACTACGCGAAATCTACGCATTAAACGGGACTGCAAAGTCTATCTACGGACTTGTAATTATCTAGGAAATCTAGCATTGGTGAACCTAGGCAACAGTGGTGCCAACACGAAGCTTATGAAATTATGAAACTAACGCAACTTGAACGGATCGAATCGTAGCTAAAACGGAGAAGATATGAATTTTCTAAGATTTTATATAGAAAAGTAATTAATTAAATAGGGTCACAAAATGAAAAAAGTTTCACATTGGTAAAACAGTTAGACTAACATTTATATCTCGCAAATACGAACCTAACGCAAGTTGAACGGGTCAAATCGGAGTTAAAACAAATATTTTATGGTCAAAACAAACTCAATGGCTTTTTTGTAATTTTCTGAAAACGTATTTTGATCTAAACCGACGAGAATTACGCTTTCTAAACAGCAAGGCGTATTCTTTCTAATACGCTAAGGACGGCGAGTTGATTTAGGAAAAACGCAGGGTCTCTTTAACAAATTTACCCCCGATGGGGTATGGAGCGTTCCGGGCCGTTGGATTAGAGTTCAACGGCCGAGAAGAGGGAAGGGGAGAGAGGGGTGGCGCTGGTGGCCGGAAGGGGGAGGGGTGACGGCGGTGCCACCATTGACGCGGCGCGAAGCTCGCCGGAGCAATCCATTCGACAGCTATGGAGCACCGTTTTCCAAATGGATTGAACCGGGAGAAAGAGGGGAAGTTGGCAAATCCATCTAGGGCCCTAGCACGACCGGGGATGAGCCCGTGCAGTCCGCACCATGGACGGCGGGTTTTGAACTTCACGGAGCTTGCGGCCAGCACGGTGGGGCGCTCCTAAACGCACGGAAAGCAGACGGGGAGGAAGAGAAAGAGATAGCGATCTCACCGGCGCGAAGAATGGGGAACAAGAAGGCTCAGCTAGCCCGGTTGAACGCAGCGGATCGCGGCGCTCCGGCGACGGTTTTCTGGGAGTCCTGGGTGTGAGCTGGAGCGGGACAGGGAGCGAGGAGAGGGCGAAATGAGAGATGGGGTCGCGGCTCTGGCAGATGCCATTCAAAAGAAAACGAGGCGCGGGGCGAGGGGAAGAAGGTGGGGAGCGGGCGCACGGCCAAACCGCATGGGCGGTTGCCTAAAGAAGAGGAAGGACCTGACAGGTGGGCCCCACCCGTCAGCCGCAGAGAGAGAGGAGGAGGGGGAAAAGGCGCTGGCGGGTTGGCTGGGCCTCGACCGAGGAAGAGAAGGGGGCACGGGGGAGGAGTTAGGCCGAAAGGCCGAGGGTGGGTGAGAGAGGAAGAAAAGTTTTTGCCATTTTATTTTTCCAATCAAATTTTCCAAATACATTTTCCAATTGAATTTTTGAGCAAATTTAATTTTGTAAATTTTGTAACAATATAATTGTAACACCCAAAAATTTACAAATTTTGAAATAGATGAAAAATAATTTAATTTTGTATTTTTTGTGCTCATGAAACATAGGGGAATAATATTTTTCATTAAATTAAAATTTATCATAGGATGTAGCGACTTGTTGTGCATTCATATTGGAGCATTTATTTTCATTGTGTTGTGTGATTTGGAGCAAAGTCAAAATATTTTCGAATTGATTTGAAACTGTTTTGAAATGGCTTTGAAATAAAAATAAAACAAAAGAAAAGAAAGGGAAACCTCTTCCTTTCTCTGCTTTTGGCTCGAGAGGCCGAGCTAAACTCCCCTCCCCTCTCGGCCCAGCCTGGCTAGCGGGCTCAGCTTTTCTTCCCCAGTGCCCCTCTTTCCCCCCCAGCCCATTTCTTTCCCCGGGCCCAGCAGATCGGCAGCAGCGCCCCAGCCCAAGCCAGCCCGCGCCTTTCCCCTTTCCCCTTGGCCCACTGGCCGCGCGCGTGAGCCAGCGGGAGCCTGCCTGCGCGTCAGTCCCTCCTCTCCCTCGCTGACATTCCGACCCCACCCGTCAGTGGCTCACCTTCCCCTTTCCCTGTTCTTCTTCCTTGAATCGTGGGTGACTGGGACTCCAACCGGGATGGAGATCCCCTTCCCCTCCGTTTTTCTCGGGATTTTCTGCGTGATGCACTAACCCGAGCTGGTATATAACTTCGTGAGCCCCTGTACGCTCTCCTTTTCCATCCGCAACCTTTGCAAAGTCCTTGCCACCGCAATTCGGATCTCGCCGTTAAACCGAGAAGCCGCCGCCGCGGTTTTGTTCCTGGGTGCTCAAAGCTCGTCTGCAACCACGTGCCGACCTTCGCAACGTGATTTCGAAGCTCCGGAGTCCGTCCCGGTAGTCCCTATCGGTCTCCCTCGCCCCCTAAACGTCGCCGAACACGTACAGGAAGCCGCCTCCCGTCGTTCCGCGATGAACGCCCTCTCTGAGACCTCGTCGCCTTCGTCTTTGTGCCCTAGGTAAGTCACGATGGTCTCCGCTTGCACTCCATGTTCTTAGTTTCAAGTTTGGTGCCCTAAACCGCCGTTTCAATGAGCTCCGGTGAGCTCCGAGCTCCCGGCCATGGCGCACCGCCGTGGGGGCTCACCGCCGGCCGTTTTCCCCTCCCTAGAGAAATCCTGGCCATCGGTTCTTGATCTAAAGGCTGGGAAAGAAAGGTAACCCTTTGGGGTAGCTTTTTGCTAAAGAGCCCCTACTGTTTTTAGGAATAAACCCGCAATCCCTAGCGTATTCCACGGAATACGTTTCCTCAACATTGAACACGGATTTTCGTCGGCTTAAAAACAAAAATACACTTTCTGTCCTGGAAAACGTAAATAGCTCGGCTTAAACTCAAATTACGTTTTCAGTATTTACAGTTTTGCCACCAGATTTAAATTGCTTATAACATGCTCATTTTAAATCCGATTTGGTCCATTCAAATTGCGTTGGATTCGTAATAATGAGCTCTACATGTTAGTAAACTTAATTCACCAGTTTGAAACTTTGTAATTTTTTTGACTTTAATTAATTAATTTCTTTTCTATATAAAATCTTAGGAAAATCATATCTTCTATGTTTTAACTCCGATTTTCGTGATCTTTACGTCTATGAAATCGTAGCGATGCGTAGAATCTTTTTATAAACTTTTCATACTGTTTTTATATGATTGGTGTACTGTTCTAATTGTAGCCTTGTTTGTTTCATGTATGTTTTCTTCGACTGTTTGTGTGATCGATGATCGTGATTAGACGGTGAATAATCTGTGGTGATCAAGAGTGCTACAACAAGCAAGATCAGTATTTGGACATTTAGCAAGATCAGCAAGAGCATTTGGATCAAGGCAAGTATAGTATTTGGATTTTATTTCTGTGACTATGATCCTGTGACTAGATTAATGTTAAGTAATAAATGATAAAAATGACTTTTTAGCCACTTGATGATTTATCTGTAAGTGATAACCGGGACAACAGTGCAACCATGAGGGCTATAATGGCTCTGGCTTTAGTTAAGTATGAGTAACTTTTCTAGCTCGTTAGCGGTTACCCGTTGTGGCGCAATTGGGGAATAGCAGACCGTGGATTCCTGCGGGTGAATCACATGGACTGACTAATGAAACCAAGCGGCCCTAACTTGTTAGACGAACCTTTGAAAGACTTCATAGTGATCCCTGCCGACCTCTCTAGGAAGAGGGTTAAGAGATTAGCTACCTCGGGCGAAAGGGTAAATCATGACTCATGGGTAAAGATGTGCAACCTCTGCAGAGGGTTAAAAACTAGTATACTAGCCGAGCTCACGGTCAGGAGCGGCCTTGGGGATTCTTGCTGCGACGATGATGGTTCCTGTGTGTTAAATATGCTCATTATTTATTATTTAAAGCTTTACATTATTTATGTCACATTGATCATGAGATTGTGGGAGCTATACAATCTAGTTGCTATACTTGTGGAGTTCGACATGGACTCACTCTTGCTATTTTCCCCATACCTCAGGAGAAGTGTTAGGCTTGTGATCAACCAGTCAGTTGGATCCTGTAGAGTGAAGTTAATACCCGAAGTTGGAGTTATCTTCCGTTGTTTGCTGCCTAAGGTTGTCTCTTCTATACTAAGTACGTTATATATTTATGCATTGTCTTTTGATATTATCCCTTATTTGTAGCTATATGTGGGATTTGACTTCTAAAACTCACATATGGTGCATATCTGGTTTTGTCCTTAAAATCGGGTATTACAATAATATAATGTCAGCCATGAGTTGGCTGTAATGTCAATTACCGTTGCTTATAAAATAGTAAAAGCCTTGTCAATATTTCTGTTAGCGATCATGCAATCTTTTAAAATTTTCCGTCACATCGAATCTTTAGACACATGCATGGAGTATTAAATATAGACGAAAATAAAAACTAATTACACAGTTTGGTCGAAATTGACGAGACAAATCTTTTGAGGCTAGTTAGTCCATGGTTGGACAATAATTACAACAAACAAACGAAAGTGCTACAGTGTCGCGAAATTTTTCCCTTGGGGAACTAAACAAGGCCCTGGAAGAAGCTCTATCTGCAGTACTGGAATGGAAGCTTCAGAGAACCTTATACGAGCCTATTCGCTTGAGCTTATCTCCTAAATCTACTAACCATTTAGCAGTATTTTTCTCTCACAACAAATCATCAAATAGTACTTTCAGCCAAGCGAACAAGCTCTGGTATGAGGAGATGATGTCGCAGCCTGTCAAGCATGTCAGGACACTAGTATAGAGAAGCTCTGTACAGGCAGTTGGTAAGCCATCTCTATAGGCGTTTCTCATAACTGCCAGCGCTATGTGCCATTAGAAATAGATCTTTCCACTAAAGGTTAACTAAGAACGGCCTATGAAAATCAATCTTCATAGGTGGTTCTGCTAAGACAACCGCTAGTGGAAATAGATTTTCACAGGCGGTTCTGTTAAACCAATCGTCAGTGGAAATCGATTTCCGTATGATTCTCTTAAGCCAACCAATGGAAATCGATTTTCACCAGTGGTTGGCTTAAGCCAATGGCTAGTGATATTTTTTTTTTCAAATTTTCTCACTTTTTTTTTCAAATTTTCCCACCAAACTCTATTCTATATATATTTATACTGAAACTAGTAAACCCTATTGGATCATGTCAACTATAGCAATATACAACTTAATTATATCATACATTTACATACATCAAAGTTTGTGCTCACAAACATAAAGTTAAACGTATATACATCACACATTATATACAAAGTTTTGACCTGTGCTCTAATAATCATCTCAAGTAAGGTTTAGCCTACTGATCTTTATTAACACTATAGTCTGGCATTGCTAAGACGCTTGTAGCATCGTGATATTTCCCTTCGTATGGAATGACTTCTTTTAAGATGAATGTGCATAGGTCCTCAACTATATTGTATAAGTACCTTTGGTCATGTGCTTTACCTTTTTATATCATATTTCTAGAAAGGAACATTATAAACATCATATATTTATTACACTTGATACTACATTTGTAATTTCAAGGACAAAACTACATAAATGACTATTATCTTAGAAGGGTTATTGATGTATCATCTGTTCTCTCTCATGAACTCGCACACGTAGACAAGAGTATCAATATCTATAATATAAAATGAGTATCTTATAAATATATATTCTATGATAAATCTAATAGTATTAATTTGATACTATAAATCTTAGTGTTTTCTTAGAAATCCGGTCAAACTTTTAAAAGTTGAGTTAGTAAAACTCTAAAAGTTGAAGCTTTTAGGGACAAAGAGAGTAGAAAACTTTTTCATTTGAATTAATTTACTACTTCAAAATGTGATTTGAATAAATTATTTGCTGAGTGTAAAAGATACTCAGCAAAGAAGCTCTTTGTCGAGTGTCAAAAATAACACTTAGTAAAGAAGCTTTTTACTGAGTGTTTTTTTATTAAGAGTTTTTTATTTGGCACTTCAGTAAAAAGGTGTCCGAAAAAATACTTGGGCAAAACATTTAGCACTGAGCAACGTAGCAGGGTATGCTGTGATGCCTCCTTTCAATACCTTTCGAGATGTCACTGTCACATAGAATCTTCTGTACATTAAATTTCCTCCTACTCGAACTCCAATATTTGATTCACGTGACTAGTACGTCATACACATATACATAAACTACATATTCTTTCTATCCTTGCGTTACGCACGGAAGCCGTATAATATAATGCCAGCCATGAGATGGCTGTAGTGTCAATGACCATTGCTTACAAAATAGTAATAGCCCTGTCAATATGTCTGCCAGCGATCATGCATACTAACACTTACTCCCTCCGGCCACAAATAAATACACATCTCATTTCTTGAGAAATCAAACTTTTTAAATTTTAACCAAATATATACAAAAATATACTAATATTTATCATATGTAATATATATCATTAGATTGAGCATAAAATATACTTTCATAATATACTTATTTATACTAATATTATTTCATATATTTTTAGTCAAACTTTAAAAAGTTTGACTTCTCGAGAAGCGAGACATACATTTATTTGTGGATGAAGAGAGTACTGGAAGAAGCTCTATCTCTAGTACGGGAAGGGAAGCTTCAGAGAACCTTACACGAGCCTATTCGCTTGAGTTTATCTACTAAATCTGCTAACCATTTAGTAGTAGTTTTCTCTCACAACAAATCAGTGAAGTCATGGCTTTTTAGTCATACGAACAAGCTCTAGTATGAGGAGATGATGGCGCAGCCTGACAAGCATTACAAGACACTAGTACAGAGAAGCGTTGTACAGGTAGTTCGTGAGCCATTTTTATAGGTGTTTCTCAGAACCGCCAGTGCTAGGGGCTAGTAGAAATAAATCTTTCCACTGGTGGTTAACTCAGAACCGTCTGTGCAAATCGATTTCCACAGGTGGTTCTGCTAGACACTCGCCATTGGAAATAGATTTCTACAGGGCGGTTCTTGAACAATTCTATGTGCCTGCCTACTTTGTGGTGGTTGAGACAGGTGGCAATGAGAAGGCACCTATCATTTTGGAACGACCCTTCTTGAGCACAACAAAGGCTATCATCTACACCGAGAGCGCCAAGATCTATTTCAACATCAATGGCAACCAGGAAAGATTCAATTTCAAGGGTAAGAAATTGCAATCTTCTACACACCCTCAGTCAGCGTACATCTACGAGAACAAGACTGCAAAGAAGAAGACAAATAAGAAAAAGAAAAAGAACAAGCAGCCCCTAGTGGAGACATGCAAGATGATCAACTCCGTTCGTACGGAGTATGACTACCTCCTCAAGTCACCATACGTACCTTAACAAGAAACAAGATCCAGGCAAGCCAACCATCAAATGTGTCATCAACCATTGGTTCTTCAACAAGACTGTCTACAACACTAGGTGAAGTGTCAACATATTGGTAAGGTAATTTATGAATATTTATTTAGTAAAGAACCACTATACCCAACCTATGTCTAGGAGCAGATGGCGGACTAGACATACAGTCTCGAAGGGGATAGCAAAGGACGTAAATGTACAAATTAAAGACCACTTCATCCTCACTGACTTTATGGTCTTGGACATGGGAGAAGAAGACTACGATCCACCAATAGTACTTGGAAGGCCCTTCTAAACACCACTCGAGCAATCATCTACATAGTATCAGGGAAGCTCCACATCCAATTTCCATCTAAAAAGGTACGCTGTTATTTCAAAACTTACACTGACCATGAACAACCGAGAAAGAACAAATCAAGGAGGAGACATCATGCACAACAACACCGTTAGAACCAGTTCCTAATAACCAAGGAGGAGGAAAGATTCCATGAAGAACGAGAGAAGTACAAATAAGAGCCATAAAGAGACGAGTCCCCTACATCATCTCCATCAACGTTGAGCCTACCAACCAAACAAGTATGGAAGTTCAAGGGATCATCATCCACTACACCGCTGCAAGAGGAACGATCGAAGTCAACCCCCAGTGCAAAACTGATGAACAAGAGGTGCCACCGGAGTCGCCATTCTAGCCTAGTGATGCACCATGGGAGGAATAAATGAGAGGAGTCCTATTTGGAGGACTTAAAAACATGAACCCTCATCAAAAGGTAATCTCGTAGTTATCAATATTTCCCTTTTTAGCATTATATAATTTTTCCTTTAGCATATTTAATTTCACACATTAGTATAGCTAGTACACATTTACTTTATTGCATATATGTTAGAAAAAGAGATAAAAAATATATACCCTTTAGCACCGGTTTGTGTTAAGAACCGGGGAATGATGTAGACATCTTGCATGAAGAGATAAAATATTTAGTGGGTCACTTAGTGGGGAATGATGTGGACACCTTGCATGAAGAGAGAATTCTTCTAGTGGGGTTTAGCTTTATAAGAGTTATAGATAATAATGTTAGCATACAAATGAGCCTGTTGGCTGAAATTCAAACAAGGGTGCCACCCTTCTCATGGTCTAGGGTTTGGGGTTTAGGGTTTAGGATTCAACCTCCATGAAAACCTGTGCAAACCATGGCAAAAAAGTTGTCTAAATTCACCAAAAAATCACACATGTAGATGCGTTATAACACATCAAATATGATTATCTTCTGCATTTATAAAGCCTTAAGCCTCTTGTGAAACAACCTTGTGGCAACCCCTCAGAAGTATTCACTACGGAGGCACAAAAATAAATATTCAATTGCTCAACATTTTCTTCTGCATGATAAAATAAAAAAAGAGAGAGAAAGGATCCTTCTAGAATTGTGCCTAAATCGAGAACTCTAGACACAAGACATGGCTAGATAGACAATCACTAACACTTAATCAAGTTTCACTAGTTTTGTTGTCTACTTGAGTTCTACAGATTTGAAGGGATAAAATAAATTGACAAGCTAGAGGACACCCTGTGTGCCGATAGAGTGCTAGCATGACAATTACTATACTGCTAATAAAGGACGAACCACTTTGCCACTTGCCACCGTGAAAGATGAACGACTATGTCAACATCAAGCTTGGGGGAGGAGTATCCCCCATGTATATCTTGCTAAGTATTTTTTACCTTCTATAGATTTATTATCCTTTTTCAGTATGCTCCTATTTGCTAGAGAGAAATGAAAAGATGAATAATGTCAAAATCAAAATAAATGTCTTAGATAGTCATAAAATGTGATCATAAAACTTTGAAAACAAAAAAAAAGATTTACTAGTAATAATAATAATGTGTCTAAATAAAGCTCTAGTCAAATTTAGCTGTTTAGAAATGATGAATAGTTGCTCCACTGTAATGCCTAGACTAGAATTCTCCTGAGTTTTGGATACAATTGTTTTGATCTAAGATTTACTCTAAACCTAAAACTTGTGGAGATAAATGCTTAATCTAAGTCTAGACAATTGATGAATATGATATAAGAAGGTCTGAGCTGCTATTTATCTTGTTGCTAGTAACACTAGAGTTCTAGATATTTAACTTTTGAAAATTTTAAAATGCTACATGACAAGTTCCTTATGTGATAGAGCTTGAATTTCTACCATAACCATACATGATAGATTAGGAAACCCACTCACATATATTTAGTGCTTCTATTTCCACTAAGTGTTGTCAAGCTTGGCTAACCCTTAGAGACTTGTCATGCTTCTAAAATCAAGATCACACAATCCAACCATATATGCTTTCTACCCAGGAAGTACGTACCTATACCATCCTTTCCCATTGCTACCAATGAAAAATATCCACTCTTACACTAAGAGTGAACACCACAAATATATTCCATATTCCCTGTTAACCTATTGTCAACATTCTAGCCACCAAATAAATGCTCCAAGTACATTTCCTATCTCTCAAAGGTTCTATTGCAAAAAGAGAGACATGTGGCTATGTAAAAGTATTCAAGAAAAGAGAGAAAATAAAAGGTATGAGAAAAATGGATGTGTCCAAAAGAAAAAGAGAGAAATAACATAGTCCATGCTCTCTAGCAAATGTTTAGTTTCATAAGAGAGAAATATTCCCCTTAAGGAGCAAAAGTAGAATTAAGATTCCCCATTACCACCTAAAATACCACTTACAACTCTTTTCACCATATATCCACTTCAGTCCCCATACATACCTATATCTAGATTTGATTATATGACTCGTATTGTTTGGATCCTTTGTTTGACTTTACAATATGTGCTTTGCAAGTATGTATGTGCTATCTCCCCACCTATGAACTCCACATATACTTTATTAGTTGTAGGGTGAGAGAGAGAGAGAGAGAAGACATACCACTATTATTGCCTTGGTAAGGATCCATAAATGCCACATATTTAGAGACTTGAGAGAGTCATACAAAGGAAACTCTAAGTTTTATTTCGAAAATCTATAAAAACTTTAGAATAATAGTTGAGCAAAATAATTTAAGACATAGTGCTTGACTTGATTATTCTGTCTTTCAACTACTCAAGACCCAAGGGATATCTACAAGCCCCTTGGTTATAGCCTTATAGGTAATATGGGTAAAATTTCAAAGTCAGAATAATTTATTCTAATCCAAAGGAGAATTTTTGTTTGAACACATGTGTTCTTTTGAGGTGTGAAGGTATGTTGCAGCAACTCCTAATCCAAGTTTGCTAAAATTAGCTTTGCTAGGGACTAGCAACGGGTAAGTTTGGGGGAGCTTGTTGATGGTCCTTAACTATCATAAAGCGACCCATCAACCAATCATATGGATCCATACAACATAATATCAACATAGTATAGGGGGTTATCTACCCAAATTCCACAGTTTTGTAGAATCTGTGTTCTGTAGGGGCGTATAAGGAAATACGGAGGAGATATGAAGAATATCGGGCTAAAAAGAATATTTCTTATTGAAACCAAATGGAGAAGAATCTACAAGACATGTCGGTGAAGTCAGGACCCACCTGGAACTGGGCCTGGTCGGCTGACCCATCCCCTAGGGTGTCCGACCCAGGTGGGACCCACTTGCCAGCCAGCTTGTGCCACGATGATGCTCCACCGCCTTTAAGAATTGATCACCTCTATCCACTCAAGTCGGTTTGATCCAAGGATTGTGGTTCACTCTATCGGCCTATATAAACATAGCCCCTCCCCCAGAGCAAAGGATAAAGTTATTTGATTCAAGTTATCAGAGCTAAAAACCCTAGTCTCCTTAGAGCTCCACAAATTCTAGAACCTAGTTACTCCCTCCATCCCAAATTGTAAGTCATTCCAAGAATCTTGGAGAGTCAAACTTTTCTAAGTTTGACCGAATTTATATAATAAAATAATTATTATTATGATACCAACTAAGTATCATTAGATTCTTTCTTAATTATATTTTCATAGTATACTCACTTACTTTACAATTCTTAGTATTTCTCTATAATTTTGGTCAAACATAAAAATGCTTTGACTGTTCAAAATTCTTGGAATGACTTACAATTTGAGATGGAGGGAGTACATAGGATAGTAGTAGAGAGGAGGCACTTCCGCCAGATTCCGGATCTATTGGGAGCGTTGCTGGGTAATACCTTGTAATCTCTCTCTTGTATTACATTATATATACTATTATTTAGACTATAGTTATGACTTTACTCTACTTGATTATATTCTCAATTAGTTCTTTGCTTACGTTGGTTATATGCTTAATATAGTCGGATTAGTATTATCTTTATGTATATGTTCATATAGCGCTCGTCTAGATGTACACTAGATGGGTGGTGGGTGCCATGTAGACATGGTGTCTAGATGGTATTTACCTACGAATGCACCCTATATGCCAGGCCATGTGGTAGATTACAGGCGTGATAATAATCCCATTGAGTCCTATGTAGTCTACTCCCCGTATGTAGAACTAGTAGAACGTGGTTGCCTTGGGTTGTCTTGTTACGATCCCAGACCTCCCTAGAGTAATGTTTCTTATCTATAATTCTTATAATCCTAAACCCCACTAGCTATTTATCTAAGCATGCAAGCTATCCACCTAGGCAATACACTACCACATTCAATTAAAATCCACTAAGAAAAACCCCAATAACTACTTATCGCAACATGTAATCTATCCAACTAGGCAATGCACTACAACATACAATTAAAATCCACTAGAACATGCAACTGTAATGTCCACATCAATATGACAAGTAAACATACTCCACATCATTATACTACGCAACCTACCAATCTGCAATCACGCAGCAACGCGCAGGATATGCTTCTAGTACATAGATATAATAGTGGTCCTAACAATGATTGTAGGTGTAATTGCACTAACTATAGTATTCATAGACTTATAGTTAGAATAACTTAGGAATCTATTCCTCTCGGATCTACTTAATAGACATTATGTGCTTTAGATTGGAATGCTCTAGGATGCAATTATTATTATTCATGACTTGGATATTTATCATTTATCATATATTATTTATGACATGTGACACCTCTGTTATTGAGTATATTGTTAAATCTCCATCGTGTGTGCAAGTGATAGGTATTAGGTGTTAATCATATTTCTTAGCCATCCCTTCCTAGTGGTATAAATATAAATCAATAACCTGGTAATACTCTAGGTAAAATGCTACAATGGCATGATTAATCTATGCGCTTGCAGATTCATTTCTTCTTATCTTTATGTTTCTTTAGTCACATGAAATAATAGTTTATAAATCCTTAGAACATCTTTAGCTCTTTTACTTGGGATGATAACCTAGTTGTTAGCTGAAGGGGTATGTAGTTAGTAGGTGACTAAGTTGAATCCAAGTGTACCATTAATAAATACCAATAAACATTTTTGGCGTTGTTGCTAGGATAGATTTGGAACTCTATTTTTAGTGGCGACGCTAAAAAATACCAACAGGCGGTCCTTTCGATAAGAAGTGTATATGCCTCATGTACACTATCTTCTTAGATACATCAAGGGACACGTAAGTGGTTCCACCTATGCATGTGCAACCAATATTTCCCTTGAACTGCCTTGATAATGTGAAGAGAGTAGAGTAATCATTGATCATAACAAAAATAATTTCTCTTAACGTTATGAATCTTTGTGATACTCATACAACATTTTAACAACTATTTCCCACAATATTTTCATGTCCTCCATTAATGGCTTCAAAAAGTATCCATGTCAACTCTAGGCTGTGTAGGTCCAGAAAAATAATGATGGTTAGCAAAAGGTACTTCCGCTTCTGCATAAAACATGGAGGAAGGTTGTAGATGGTGAGGATCACTGGCCATTTGCCGTGCTTGTTGCTCCTCTCATCAAATGGATTCATTCCATTAGTACTCAGTGCGAACGTAACATTTCTTGGTTCGTCAACAAAGTCTCGGTGGTTGTCAATGAAATTGTTCCACTGCTTGCCATCAGCTGGATGCCTAAGCTCCCCATCGTTTTTGTGCTCATCAAAAGCATGCCAGCTCATAAGTTTGGCATCCTCTAGGTTATCAAACAAACACCTCAATCAATCGACCACAGGAAGGTATCACATCACTAAAGCAGAAATCTTTTTTCTACGTATAATAGTCTACTTCTTTTACTTTCCTGGTGGGTTTTGAACTCTATTGGTTGTTCTGTTGCATCTTCTTTCACTTCTTCCTCTACACACAGAGGCAGCACACTCTTCCTCTTGATAGTCTTTATTCATCTTGTACCTATTTATATCACACTTTGGACAGCTCTCTAAGTCCTTATAATCATCACCGTGATATAGAATATAGTGATTTCTACACGCGTGGATCTTCTCGACACCCATAGTGAGCAGACTGATTAGCTTCTTTGCATAGTATGTGTTAGCAAGCACTTTGTTCTCCTAAGCATGTCTGCGATAATACTCAAGAACGCATCGAAGCCAACATCAGACATACCATATCTAGCTTTTAACACCAATAACTTTAGCACAGACCGTAGCATTGTAAACTCGTTGGTACAACTCTTAGACTCATCATACAAAGGCTCTTCAGCAGCCTTTATGAGGGCCTCCGTATCTTTCATTGATAACATTGATGGCCCGTATGATGACGCAACATCACCTCTAAGAATTCTGCATCTTCCATAGCCATAACATTTGGCACAATATGTTCGCTCTAGGGAAGACGTTGTTGTGTCTTGTGTACGAACCAAAATTCATCAACAATCATATCTGGACCATCGGCGTTGGTGTTCGTAGGATTTCTAGTTGTATAAGGCGCAGAGCTACCCTCTCCATGCTTAGTCCAAGTAATCCTCCATAAATCCTCGACAGACCAGATGAGAAATAATTGGTTCAGTGTCATTAAATACAATATTTTTATAGTCTATGCATGGACAATATATGTGCTTGGTCTTTGATCTCCAAGCATGTTTCTTAGCGGCATCAATAAACCTATAGACCTCGTGTATATATGATAGATCTAGTCTTGATAAATTATACATCCAAAATGACCTCTCCATCATTACCTATAAAAAATATAATGAATTAATTATAATCCATGCAAAACAAGTATGATTGTCTAGAGACATTTATTATCTAATCTTTTGATCACCAACCTCCTTCAAAAAAATAAAGATAAAAATCTCCCCACTTGTATATTTCCAACTTGTAGACCTCGAAGCAAGGTTCGCTAAAAGGTAGAAGAATGAAATTAACCTAATAACCTCAGTCAACAACACAATGGTAAACAAAAAAAAACCTCTTTCATATTTTCCAATTAATAAATAAAAAATCTTAATTAATTAAGAAACCTATCTTCCTCTCTCCATACAAACACACCATCCATGAAACATAAATACATATTGGATAATTAAATCAAATTGAGAAATGAAGACAAAAACTACATAATTTAAAAAATAAAAAAAATAACTTATATTTCTCTCTCTACATAAGTACACAAGAACACACAATTCATGGAAATAACTAAATATATCTTGGATAAACTAAAGTAAAAAACAAAAATAAAAAGGGAGAGAGGAGAGACATCATCTCACCATCTTAAGCAACCTCATTTGAGCAAATAAAGATAATAACCTAGCTACTTTTTTCTCTAACGCATGGTGAAACCCTAGATCCAAAAAGTATCTCAAATTGAGCAAGAATGAACAAAAAGTGGCAAGAGAGACATAAACTAAGCTTTCTTAGCAACCTCTTTCAAAAAATGAAGGTCAAAACTTCTCTCTTTGTATTTTGTCAAATCTAGAACTCCAAAATAACCTCTAATGGAAGGTGGCTGCGAGAAACAGTTCTGGTCACGGAAGAAGAGGGAGTATTTGTACTAGAAACTTCACTGGTGGCTAGCTTAAGGAACTGCGAGTGAAAACACATTTACACTAGCGGTTTATTACTTAAGGAAACCTCCACTGCAAATTGTGCATTTACATTGGCGTTTTTTTAAATGAACTACTAGTGTAAATCTATTTACATTGGTGGTTCACTTAATAGAACCGCTAGTAAAAATGCACTATTTACACTTGCGGTTCCATTAAGTGAACCGCCAACTACCAGTGTGTAAATAGATTTACACCGGTGGTTTTTGAGTTAGGTTGATCGTTTTCTTTGCACTGTCGCACGATAAATAGAGCTACGAGTGGGATGCTCGCCGAGTTCCTAGGCGTTCCGTTCGCCGACGATGAGGAGAGCATTGGTACACGGTTTAGATCCCATAATGATTGCCTGCTAGCTGTAACAATGTGAACCAGTTTCACCATTACCGGTTTCACCAAAACTGGTCAACGATGGGCGGATGTACCGTTCAGCCCACATCCTGCTTCACCATCACTTATAAATAACAGGGCCGGGATCGGAGCACCACACGGAAGGCATATAGCTGTCTCGTGCTTAATTATCCATACTGATGGCCAGCTATACTAGTACTAGTGGCCAGTTCGCCGTAGGGAAAGTAGCTGCAGCGAACCAAGATGATGAGACGTGCATGCATGCTCTGAAGCTCCTTGGCGGATTAGCCGTACCTTTTACCATCAAGGCGGTCATCGAGCTCGGCATCATGGACCTTCTCCTGGCCGCGGACCGCGCCATGACCGCGGAGGCGCTCACGGCAGCGTTGCTATGTCCTGCTCCTGCTCCGGCTGCTGCTGCTGCTATGGTAGACCGCATGCTCCGGTTCCTAGCTTCGCACGGCGTGGTCAGGTGCGCCACCGAGTCGGAGGAGTTGGGCTCCGATGATGGCAAGAGCTGCCGGCGCTACGCGGCGGCGCCGGTGTGCAAGTGGTTTGCAAGGGGCGGCGGCGTGGAGTCGGTGGTTCCGATGGGGTTCTGGATGACAAGCACGACCAACATGGAGACATGGTACGTCGTCCGTGCATACAATTGCTTGATGTTGTGTCCTAAAACTGAATTTTGATTAATGATTGATTAGACCCATATTGTTTTGAATTTATTTCTAAGTTGTGTACTATATATATGTTCGAACTGCTTAATCAAATATTTCCCTTTTTTTAAAGAGGCAACATTTCACTCTATTTTTTTGTCCATCTATTTTTTTTGATCCATTTCCCTCTAACTACCGAATAGTGAAGTTTCTTCCATCCAGACTTATATATATAACCTCTACTCACATGAGTTAGAATAACTTACGTCTAGAGTTTGATTCTAAGATTGTCATGAATAGCTATGAATCCTTATCAATAGGCCTTAACTCAAATAGAAACAGAAAAAAAAGAGATAAAATAGATTCCTAAGCTGTCCTTATCTTTTATCTTTTCTACTATTTTCACGTACAATTCTTTCTCTCGTCGTTTTTTCTCAGATCTATACGATTTTCTCATGGTCTGTTTTTTAATTTCCGTTCCATTTTTTCTCCAGCTCGTATCCATATTAGTTTAACAATTATAATATACTAATAATAAAAAGCCAAACCACAAAAAAATATTTGATTACACAACCCCAAAAAAGATGTTTGGTTGCACAGCCCATATCTCATGGTTTGTTTGAACTCTTTGGAAAATGATCTATCTTTAGGGAGTCTTAGGTCTTGTTTAGTTCCGAAAATTTTTTGGTTTTCGGGACCGTAGCACTTTCGTTTTTATTTGACAAATATTGTCCAATCATGGAGTAACTAGGCTTAAAAGATTCATCTCGTGATTTACAGGTAAACTGTGCAATTAGTTTTTATTTTTGTTTATATTTAGTGTTTCATGCATGTGCCGCAAGATTTGATGTGACAGGAAATCTTGAAAAGTTTTTGGTTTTCGGAGTGAACTAAACAAGGCCGTATAAAAGTTTTCATCTCTATAGCTAGGAGATGTCTACAACACAAGAGGATATAGGTTGTTTCTGTCACGTACAATATCTACTTTTTTTAATCTTAAATAGAAGAGTAGCAAGATGGGTAGCCGTTTTTATTTACACGTTTTTTCTTTCTGCTATGATAATTTCTGTCACACGGGATACCTAGGTGACCCACCTTTGCGATCTTAAGTAAAAGAGCCAAAGGGTTTGCGATTCACGATTCTTTTTT
This sequence comes from Sorghum bicolor, assembly GCF_000003195.3. Taxonomy (NCBI): domain Eukaryota; kingdom Viridiplantae; phylum Streptophyta; class Magnoliopsida; order Poales; family Poaceae; genus Sorghum; species Sorghum bicolor. The sequence goes on along the minus strand of NC_012876.2, from coordinate 6,028,034 downwards.
TCAACTTCAATTCACGATTCTTGGAAGCCACGGATGAAGCCATCGTTTTCCCCCTTTTTCAAGTTTCCTCTTCTTTACTGCCAGAATCATGAGTCGATGGTTTCCCATCTTCAAAATAATTATGTTTTTTCCACCTAAAAAATTAGTAGTACAAAATAAGTGTGAAATTAAAAAAGAAAGTAAAAAAGACAACAAAATAGGCATTTGAACCATTAGCGCTTCCTAAAAAAAAGAAGGTATACACTTCACATCACTATTGCATTTCTCGTTTGACACAAAATCAGCAATTATGTTTGCACATGCTTCAGATGACGGATCAAATTGTGAATTGAGATCTTGAGTAGTTTGTGTTGGGATGATCTCGGAAAGAGTCACGTGACCGAGTCCCCAGCGAGGCAACACCCCCACGCACGTGACCTGACTGGGTTCGCAAAACTAAACTTTGGTTGTGACTTCACCCAAAAAAAAATCTAAAAATTTTCAAAATTCTCTATCACATCGAATTTTTAGACGCATGCATGGAGTATTAAATATAGATGAAAATGAAAACTAATTGCATAATTTGTCGAAATTTACGAGATAAATCTTTTGAGCCTAGTTAGTCCATGGTTGGACAATAATTACCACAAACAAACGAAAATGCTATAGTGTCATAAAGTTTTTACCTTCATAAACTAAACACGGCCTTCCTTTACCCGGTGCTGATAAAAAAAAGATTCCCTAACCATCTCAATAGCTGATGCGAACGAGAAAGGTTAGCCACACCAAACCTTAAGCACCCGATCTAACCAAAGCACAGGAGTAAAGGGATGGCTGCCCCATGTCTTCTTCTCCGATCTCATTGACGAGGTCATCGTCATCACCATCAAATTGACCAAGAAGGGAATCACTGTTGATAGAAGAACACCAGTAACAACCTTTACAACTATGAGATATATCTTCTCGGGCTCTATGTGTCTGGGCCTACTCCAAATAGACACAGTCCCGGCACATAAAGCATAATGACTTCCTCCTCTAATAATGAAGCCAAGCTCAAGAGGTCTACTAATCTAAGTCTTAGATTATCTATCCTAATCATGTTTGCATTTTAATCCTAAGTAATTTCTAACAGTTTATCATCGAGATCGGCATAAATAAATAAATAAATATACTTTTAAGTTATATGCATGTACTAGTGCAATCCTTATTAAAGGGCGCAACATGGAAAATCAAAATAGGACACTCATCATAATCATCTATGGACAAACTAATCTTAGCCTAATATATCAGCAATAAACTCTTGGCTTACTTATATGAAAGATCATAATTACAATGTAGGAGGAAGTTGTCAATAACTAGGTTTTAGTTAACTGTTGCAACACACGGGCATATTTGCTAGTATAAAAAAACAGGCCAGGAAAGATGGAGGGTGGGATAATAACCAAATAGTTGACGGCCTATACAACTTAGGCCTTGTTTTAGTTCCCAAAAAAAATTGTAAAATTTTTCAGATTCCTCATCACATCGAATCTTGCGGCACATGCATGGAGCATTAAATATAAATAAAAGAAATAACTAATTGTATATTTTAACTATAATTTACGAGACGAATCTTTTGAGCCTAGTTAATCTATGATTGGACAATATTTGTCAAATACAAACAAAATGGTATAGTACCCATTTTGCAAAAAAAAAATAGAACTAAACAAGACCTTATTGCTCCGTGTTGTTGTGACTTTTATATATAACTTTTCAAACAAAACTTATCAGGCTTTGCTATGGTACCCTAAATAACTGTGAGCCGTCTATTTATTTTGATCAGACAGTCTCCTTTGGATTTGATACGGATACGTCACCCCCTTTATCTATTACCTCTTATTATTTCTAGCATTTAGACCCCATAAGCCTTTTGATTTGATGGGTCAAATTTTCTTAAATTTGATCAAGTTTATACAAAGTAATATGAATAATTATTTGTAGATCGTTTGGCTTCCACATGTCATCTGCCTTACTTTGACTATCATGTCAAACGTAGAGCCATGGCAAGAGTCCAAGTTCGATAACGATGACTATACTCTCCTAAGGCCCCCTTCACGGGTGCTAGCTCACTACTACATATTTGGCCTTCTGCCCCTTTGGATTATAGGATAGGAAAAGAATAGGAACAGGAAAAACTCGAAACCAGATGGCATGCTTCTCTGATATGGCCTTTGGGCTTTCTTTAGTTGAAAAAAAAAATTTACAAAATGAATATTGTAGCACTTTCGTTTGCATTTGACAAATGTTATTCAATCATGAACTAACTAGGCTCAAAAGATTCTTCTCGCAAATTATACACAAATTGTATAATTAGTTATTTTTTAATTTATATTTAATGTTATATGTATGTGCAGTAAGATTTGACGTGATGAGAAATCTAAAAATTTTTACAAAATATTTTAGGAACTAAACAAGGCCTGTTGGTGCTTGGGTGAAACAAAGGAACCAGCTGTGATTCCATTTTTTAAATCAAACAACTCTACACCAGAGAGCATTGAAAGCCGACAGACTGTCACCAGGTTACTGCACCAGTGGCTGCACCAGTGGCTGCTTAACAGCCCACATAGTCGTCACCAGAAGAGATGCAACTCACGCCAGAGCCTGCTCTTTACCGCCAGGCAAAAAAATCAACATGCGAACCAACGTGGCTAATACACGCGCGCCATTTCATTATTCTCGCCAGGAAAGTTTCCAAGAGCTCAGATCTCATGCTTTTTTCCCTCTGAAATTCAGCTATAGGACTCCAATCGCATGATTTTCTTCGTTTTTCCTATGAAACTTTCCTTAGGAATGTGAATCCTCCAAAATTCCTATGCCCATCCTATAAACCAAAGGGGGCCTAAAGGTAGTAGTTCTGATAGAGTATTTTTTTCCTTTTGTTTCTACCACACGGGTTCTTCTACATCGTGGTATACTACGTGAAAAATGATTTGTAGGAATGTTACTCTTTTTTTAGGGGTGGCTCTATATTGAGCTGTCCCTATAAATGGTTCTCAAACAAGCCACCCCTGTAAATCGATTTATAGGAGCGGTTGGTGTTTTTAGCTACTCCTACGAATAGTATCTAGTTGTAGGGGGCTCAATATCTAGCCGCCCCTATAAATTGATTTGTAGAGGCGGCTCTATATTGAGGCGCCCCTACAAATTAACGCTGAATATTTAAAATAAAGTACTAAATTTTGAATTTTTCAAAAATGACATTGGATGCTTCAAAAAAAATTGAAATTTAATTTCAAATTATTGATAAACACTTATTTCTCTTTTTTATCTCTGGCTAAAACTTGTAACTAGTCTTTCTCTCTCATACTAACTCCAAATGTGATGGTTTTTTTCTAAATGTTTCTAAAATTATTGTCTCTCAAGATATTATGTTCTTACTGCCATGCTTTTGGTTATCTTTTCTTGTTTATATTTTAAAATTTAAATTTAAAAAATGACAACTTCGAATAATATTTTAAAACCAAACGATTTTGGCTAAAGAAGTCATGAACATAAAAGTGTGTAGCTCATCAAGATGTATAATTTTTGTTTTGGGCATTTTTTTCTTATGATAAACTGAAAGTAATATTGTTCACAAATCTTACATATCTCTCTTGTAGTTTAGTTTATGAAACTACATAAATTACAATAGAAATATATAAGATTTGTGATCAATGTTAGACCCACCATGTCGGATGAACATTTGACCAAATGACCAAAATAAACTTTGTAGATCTTGAGAAGCTATAGAATTTTGTAGTTGACAACTTTTTTGTTTGAATTCATTTTGTCAAGAAAAACTACATTTGAACTTATCTAATTTGAAATTGGAATTTTTCAAACGACCTCGGATGGAGAAACAACCAAAATAAACTTTGTAGATCTTGAGAAGTTATGAAACTTTGTAGTGGCAACTTTTTGATTTGAAATCATTTTGTCATATAAAACTACATTTGAATTTTAAAATTTAAATTTTTCAAACAACCTTGAATGGAAAAACCACCAAAAATAAAACTATAGATCTCAAAAACTTATGAAACTTTATAGTTGACAAGCTTTTGATTTGAAATCATCTTGTTATGCAAAACTTTGTTTGATTTTCTCAAATTTAAAATTCAAATTTTGTAAACGATCTCGGATGGAGAAACTACTTAAATAAAAGTTGTAGATCTCAAAAAATTATAAAACTTTATAGTTGATAACTTTTTGATTTGAAAATGTTTAGTGCCTCAAACAATTAATTAAACTCGATTTAGTATAATATTTGGAGAACCAAAATGGCTTATATATACATAAGTGACAAAGAAGAGGTACAGCAGTAGAGGATGGTACACGTGAGCAGAAGGTTGTGGGTTCGAAGGGCCACCCCCTACAAATGGTGTATTTGTAGAAACACCCTAGTAGGTGCATGTGGCCAAACCGCCTCTATAAAAGCTATTTAACTGCCCTTAAAAATACCTCTATAAAAGCTATTTAGCCGCCCTTAAAAATAGTATATATAGTATAGCCGTAACTGTGTGTAAGAAAATATTTACATATTACACTGTTAGTTCTGGTCACCTTGCTGGTCCATAGACATGCAGTCCAATTGACTAAACTTTCCAAAAAAAACCTTACGTTTTTACATTAATCAATTTGTAGGCACAACATAAAAGATGGAGTGTTAGCGGGAGAAACACCGTTTGACAAAGCATACGGCATGCCAGTGTTTGAGTACCTTGGTGCAAACGGGACAATGAACACGTTGTTCAATGAGGCAATGGCGAGCCATTCGATGATCATAACGAAGAGGCTACTCGAGGTCTTCCGTGGCTTTGAAAATTACAGTGTGCTTGTCGATGTCGGCGGCGGCAACGGCACCACGATGCAAATGATTAGAAGTCAGTATGAGAATATTAGTGGCATCAACTACGACCTTCCTCATGTAATTGCGCAGGCATCTCCAATTGAAGGTCAGTTCATTCTTTTTCTCTTTTTAATTTTTGATGAGATTTAAGAAAGTTATTTTTATCTGTAAGAAAATTTCAGTTGGAATATTTGTATATATCTAAGTAACTGAAACATTTATCAAAAAAATCTAAATAACTGAAACAATATGGTTCTAGAATTTTTTTGGGCAAATTTGTTCACTTTAAAAAAGTTAACAAAAGGCCACCTCTTCCAAATAGACTAAAATCATGTTGGAAAAACATAGTAACAAAAGACCTTACATATGTTGTCTATTTATCTAAATAAATAAATATATATATATGGTTATACTTTTTCTATATACTACTGTAATGGTATTATAATAATATATAAAATCTAGGCTCCTTTGCAAAAACATATTAGGATTTTTAGTATCATAAATATATGTGTATATAGATGTACTCAAACTGATAAATAAGTGTACATTGTGCGTAATACAATTTATTGAAGATATAGAAGTAATTACTCTTAGGGAGTACGAAAAATGCACACTATAGGTGTGCTTTGTTTTTCTCCTTGCAGGGCCCTTGCAACAAAACAAACAAATATGGTAAATTGACATAATATATAATTTTCAGTGATCAGATCCTACATAAGATATGCTATCCTATACCTTGTTCGTTTGGCTGATAAACTATGACAGAAATTACTGTTGATTGATTTGTTGTGAGAAAAAAAAACACTGCTCATATGCACACAATGTCAATGCTATATTGCCATGTTTCTACTACTCTCTCTGTCCTTGTCTAATTATAAATAAAGAATATTAATGTTATAAATAATTATCATTAAATTTGTCATGAGATATATTTTCATAATGTACTTATTAGGTGTCATAAAAATAATATATTTATTATCTATCTATATATATTTTGGTAGATACGTTAGCTAAAAGCGTGCCTAGAATTGCATTCTTTCTTGTACAGACATAGTATTTTGAATAACTGGTTTTCTATTCATGCAGGTGTGGAGCATGTTGCTGGCAATATGTTTGATAATATTCCACGTGGAGATGCAATTATCCTAAAGGTCGATTTCTTGTTTTTTAATTTGTATACAAAAAACTTTCTAAAAACTGTTTATAGTCATATTTGTTCATTAAAAAAAAGAATCACAGGCACCCATCATATATAAGTTTTACTTTTAGCACTACTTTGAAATAAAGCACCACTTTGGTTCTTCGCCCTCCTACTGAGACTAGCCTTATAATTTCACCCAGTGGCTTAAAAGCATCAACCGATACGTTGTTGGCAGCTTAAACGCCCAATTGTTTTCCAACTGTCATTGACACACACTACAACCGGCTAATAATAACCATTTAAATTAAACTACAATAATGCACACGCGTTGAAGATAGTTAATTATATATTTATAAACAAATATTCATGTATACGTGGTGCTGCGTGCAGTGGATTCTCCACAATTGGGGCGACAAGGAGTGCGTCAAGATCCTAAAGAATTGCTACACAGCTCTCCCGGTGAACGGGACGGTTATCATTCTGGAGTACATCCTCCCGGAGACACCAGAAGAAACACTAGCATCGCAACTAGCGTTCGACTTCGATCTCGGCATGATGCTGTTTTTCGGCGCCAGCGGTAAGGAGAGAACAGAGAAGGAGTTGTTGGAGCTCGCCAGAGAGGCCGGCTTCTCTGGAGACTACACGGCTACATACATCTTCGCCAACGTCTGGGCCCATGAATTCACAAAGTGATTAATTAAAGTAGCTCTCTTATTAATTAATAAGCAAGCATGTGCTTATTAATTAATTATACTCTGCTTGCATCTTCGTTCATGTACTTGTTACACTCATAGTAAGGATGTGCTTCGTCGCGGTGTATGAATATCATGTCGTCGCACATCCATCCAGAATAAGGCATACATATACATGATGCCGCCATGTAAACATATATATGTTGTGTATGCCATCATACCTTGTATTGTACTAGCTTGCTTATTGGTCCTTAAAAATAAATATTTTATGTATTTGTAATAAATCAAAGCTATATCAACTTTGAGAAAAAAAAATTATGAGTCTAGTGTGTGCAGATGAAATGGTTGTATCGTCGTCCCGTACTGATTTTGTTAGAATAAATGGGATTGTCCCAATAGAAATTCCAAAATTTCCATGAAGAAATCTCAAAGACTTATTCATGTGTGCAAAGAGTGGGAGTGGGAATTCTTAGTCCCACCTTGTGTGTAGAAGTGGAAGTAGTCATACTTAAATATGAAAGTGCACTCCGCTTTTTTTATTCTAGTTTGATGAGGAGAAAGGAAGCTCAAAGGCACCCGCTCACGTGCCTTGCCTCATAGGACCGGTTGTCTCTTTTTGCAGTTTTAGTTTTTGGTTATTTGGCCTTTAAGTTTGCATATAGGAGTCCTAAACGGTTTAGATTGTGATCGTAAAATAAGATCTGGTCCGACATTCCTATATGTCACTACAAAAAAAAAAAATTCTTTTGTAAAGCGTTTTGCAAAAGGCCTCGGAGGCGGGCAAGATTTTCAGCTGCCATGGTAAATGTCTCGAATTAACTGTATGGCGGGTATTTTTTATTAACCTTTATTAACCGAGGCGGTTATTGTAACCACCTCCGTTAATCAATTTACTGATACGGACAAATTAAAATACCCGCCTTAGTTAATATAGATTAACTGAGATGGTCAATCTAACACAACCATCTCAGTAAAACATTAACCGAGGCGGTTTATTGTAATGCAACCGTCTCGGTAAATTAGGCTCAACCCAATAGCCCACTACCGTTTCGATATATAAACAAATCACAAACCTACCAGCCTTCTCTCCTCACTCCACTCTGCAACCGCACAACGCCCCTGTCCCCTTCCCAACTCCTCCCCTCCACGCGTAGCCCCCCACGCATGCCCCCTTCCCTCCCCAACGTGCGCGCCCCTCCCCGACTCCTCCTCTCCACGCGCACCCCCTTCCCTCCTTAACGTGCGCGCGCCCTCCGCTCCTAGACGGCGGCACTCCTCCCCGTGCATGAGATGTCCATGACGCGTGCCCCCTCCCCTCCCCGACGTGTGCACCCCTCCCCTCCTGACTTGTGCGCCCCTTCCCTCTCTTCCCCGCGCCTGGGATGTCCACGACGGCAGCCTTCCCCCCTCCTCCGGCATGAGAGGCCGGATCTGGCGAAGACAGCGCGGATCCACAGCGATGACAACATGGATCTACCCCTCTCTCAGTGGTGCCCCACATCCCCCTCCTCTACATCTGGCAGCGGCACCCTACCCCTCTCCCGGCGGCGCCTCACCTCCCCCTCCTCCACAGTAGGCAGCGACACACAGGGTGCCCTTCTCCTCCGCAGCATGTAGCGAGGACAGCGAGGTCGGTGGTCTCAGCGACGGCACACTAGGCGTGGGGCAGCAACAGCGGTGGATTGGGCTCAGCAGGCTCGTCGATGGGCTTTTTCATTTATTTTATTTTTCTGAATTATTTACCGAGGCGGGCAAACAAACGCCTCCATTAACGCTTGATTAACTATGACCTTCTGTTGGAGGCGTGTATCTTGCCCGTCTCGGAAAACTATTTTTGCCCGCCTCGAAAATATTTCTGTAGTAGTGTATACAACCTATCCGCCAATGCCAAAATACATCTAATCGAACTAGGGTTTTTGCCTCTTCTCAGTGTTGCGCTGTCACCATAGTCTCTTGATCCCAAGCGCCTATGGACACCGGCGACCGGGAGAGCACGTCTACAGAAGCTTCGTCCTTGCAATCCTGCACTGAGAGGATGAATAAGGTTTTTTAAAGCACTCTTCGTGTGACTGCTCGATCTAAATGTCCATAACAGGTCATCTTCCATCTAAGTCAGGCGACTTCGATCTCGAAATGATGCTCATGTTCGGCGCCAGCGGTAAGGAGAGAAGAGATGCTAGCTTCTCTGGTGACGATTACTACCTTTTTTGGCAGGACTGAATTGGCTGGCTAGGCGCGCTGCCGTTCGGCAGCCCCAGTAGGGCTAATGTGGACTTTTTTTTTCTACAATGTATACAAGAGTTGGAGGTGGCTAGAGTATGCCTTAGTGGGCTTGTTGCTAATTGAGTCGTGCTGGGCCAGTACGCCGTGCTAAGAGAGGAGCCCAGACACAGCCCTCCCATCAGGCCAGGCCACCATGAGCACGGCGGCCATCAGGCTATACACTACAGGAAAACCGAGTTTTGCCGAGTGTTATTGCTTTGACGAGTGCCAAAAGTCGGCAAAGAGCCTCTTTACCGAGTGCCAAAACATGGCTCTCGGCAAAGAGCCTCTTTGCCGAGTGTTTAGCCCGGCCTTCGGCAAAGATGGTCTTTGCCGAGTGTCGGACACTCGGCAAAGCAAGGCACTCGACAAAAGGTGACGGTGGTACACACAGTTAGTCTTTGCTGAGTGCCAGAAGTCTGACACTTGGCACAAATGGTCTTTACCGAGTGCTAGGAATTTGGCACTCGGCAAAGAATTTTTTTTTAGTTTTTTGTCTCCAAATTTTTTCTACTAACTTTACACTTTATTTTAAAGCCTAAGTTAAAATTTGGCACAATTCTCGATATATTTCATATATATATTTAATTTATTTCGATTAAACGTATTTCTTCCGAAAATACAATATTAAACTACAGGTGCATCCAATCATAGAATTAGTTGGTTGGAAAAATGATATTCATAATACTTACTATAGTTTGAGACTATTTCCAGGAGTACACCCGGAATTTCGAAATTCTTGTACACGAAATATGGCGACAAAGTTGTGGGAGAAATGCATTTTAATTATATAAATTACAAATGAAGTCCAAAAATCATTAAACTTGACGACATGTTTTTACATCACATGTAGATGCTATGATAAAAATTGAGGAATGTTTCACAAAAGTTATCACGTACGTTAGTTATAAACGTACACCTCTCATATGTGATCACATGTGAAATGAAGTGAGAGGCGTTGGTTTATCACTATCGTACATAACAACTTTCGTGAAATGTTTTCAAATTTTTATCATAGTCTCCTCATGCGATGTCAAGACATGTCGCTAGGTTTTAAGATTTTCGGAGGTTATTTGTAATTTATATAATTAAAATGTATTTCTCTCGCAACTTTATCACCATATTTTATGTATAAGACGTTTGAAATTTTAGACGTGCTTAAAGAAATGGTCTCAAACTATGGCCTTATTTAGTTCTGAAAAGTGAAAAGTTTTCGGTACTGTAGCACTTTCGTTTGTTTGTGATAAATATTATCCAATCATGGACTAACTAGGATCAAAAGATTCGTCTCGTGATTTACAGCTAAACTGTATAATTAGTTTTTGTTTTTGTTTATATTTAATGTTTCATGCATGTGCCATAAGATTTGATGTGACGGAGAATCTTGAAAACTTTTCAGAGTGAACTAAACAAGGCCTATAATAAATATTGTAAATATCATTTTTACAATCATCGTATTCTATGATTGGATGCACCTGTAGTTCAATATTGTATTTTTAGGAGTAATACGTTTAATCGAAATAAATTATATATATATATATAATATCAAAAATTGTGTCAAATTTTAACATAGCCTTGAAAATAAAGTACAAAGTCTGTAAAAAAGTCTGAAGGCAAAAAAAATATATGGTCGAGTGCCTTGAGTAGGCCCTTGGCAAAGAAATAGCATAGTTGCTTTGCCGAGTGCCCTATAGCAACTGACACTCGGCAAAGGATAAATATTTTTTTTTTAAAAAAAAATACGATTAGAGTAAAGATTTATTAATAAAAAAATAGCACTTTTTTTAAAAAAATAAAACAGAAAATAAATATTTTTTCAAAAAAAACTTTGGCTCTCGGCAAAAGGAAATATATATTTTTAAAAATGAAAACCGGAAATTAAAAATTTTAAAAAAAAAGAAAAAGAAACTTTGCCAAGAGCTAGATCTAGAGCCTCTCGACAAAGGAAAAACCCGTATCCACTCAAAAGCGCTGACTGCCAGGGGCCAAGCACAGTGGCATCAACCGTGAATACAACCCGCTCGGACTTCAGCACAGTGAGCTCGTTCCTTTCCAGCACCTGGTGCCAACATAGATTATCTCTATAGATGGCCACCAGGCCGGGCCGGGCCGGCCCGGCCCGGGCCCGAGCCGGGCACGGGCCGTAGCGTGCCGTGCCGATTTGGCCCACGTGCCTGCCGTGCCGTGCCTCAGCGGCCCGCGTGCCTGGCCTTCGGCCCAAGCACGGGCCCACGGGCTGACTTCGTGCCGTGCCGGCCCGCGTGCCCGGTGGGCCGGTCCGGCCCATAGCCCGGTTTTGTAAAAAAAAACAAAATAACCACACAATGACAATGATCACTTCACCAACATAATGCCATAATCAATTTTTTACAACTCTCAACTTCTCAGATTCACAATCTCAGTCGTAAATCATAGAAATGATATAAAAACATGTAATATAATGCCAACCCCTAAAACTCGGGCCGTGCCGTGCCAGCCCGCGGGCTCAGAGGTCGGCCCAAGCACGGCCCGCACCACCGGGCCGGGCCGGCCCGGGCCCACGAGTTACCGTGCCGGGCCGTGCTCGGGCCGGGCCAAAATGCCGTGCCGTGGGCCGGGCCGTCGTGCCTCGGGCTACATGGCCATATATAATTATCTCTGTTACTCAGCCTGTCGTCCGGGGGCCTAGCTTGGGTACTGGTGTACTCAATCTGCACCCAGACGTCCAGGCCCATGATACTTTTCAGGATCAAGGTGGTCCTGCTTGTCAGGATATGCAGCACGATGGCGACATCCATCTTCCACATGCTTCAGCTACTCCACAACAGGCTACGGCGCCGGCCAACAGGGCGCCGCGTCAGCCATGACACACCTTGCGTGGAACTGCAGGGGGGCAGGCGACCTGCGCAGTTCCACAATGAACCATCTATCCCGGCTACTAGTATCAACTAAGGCCTAGGTATGTTTTATTTCTGAAACCCACAATTCTTCTATTTCTAAATCTTTCTTAATTAATCGTTTCCAGTTAAAAGATGCTCATATTGTTCCCTCTGTTGGCCATTCAGGTGGCCTCTGGCTTCTCTGGAAAGATGAAGTTGATGTGAATATCTTTGATCAAAACCATCACTTCATCTTCGCAATATGTACTGTTAGATCTACTAATCAAAACTATGGTTTAGTGTGTATGTATGGTGACCCGCACAATAGGACTTTGGATGTAATTTGGGATCGAACTTTGTTACCTCCAACAGTAATCTTCCTATCCTTTGTATGGGGGACTTTAATGAACTGATGCGTGCCAATGAAAAACTAGGTCCTACTGTTGCTGATGCTAGACGTATTAGTAATTTCTGCGCTTATGTCTAACACTGCGGCTTTATCGATCTAGGTTATAATGGTCCGGCTTACACATGGACTAATAAACGTTTCTCCTCTGTTCCTACTTATGAAAGACTTGATCGTTGTCTAGGTAATGCGGACTGGTGTCTGAAGTTTCCCACCACTACTATTTACCATTTACCGATGATGTACAGTGATCATGCTCCCATTCTGGCGGTTCCAAACTCCCAGCGCAGGCGTACTTGCAAACCTTTTCGTTTTGAAAACTGGTGGTTAATGGAAAATGAATATAAGGACATTGCCAAGCAAAGTTGGCAACGCTCCACTAACCGTGACTTCTCCCAAAAAACTAAATTCCTTGCTGCAGATATCAGGAAATGGAGGAAAAGGAAACCCAGGAACAGCGATTTGTTGCAACAAATTGAAAATCAGATTCTTCAACAACAAAACTTACCCCCGTCTCTGCAAGACCACACTCTTCAGAAAAACCTACAAGACAAACACCAAGAACTCATGGATAAAGAAGAAATCTACCACCTCCAGAGAGCTAAGAAGCACTGGGCCATTGCAGGTGATGGAAACACATCCTTCTTTTATAAGGCCATTGTAAAGAGAAACCGGAAAAATAGTATTACTCACCTTATTAATCCGGATGGATCCCACTCTACCTCCCCAGATCAAATTCACACTACTCTTATCAACTATTTCACTAACATCTTCTCTTCTCAGAACTCCTATCAGCGTGTTGCAGGTGTTCAACATTCTGACTCTTTTGCTAATAGCACTAATGCAACAGCCTCTCATCATAATCTAGTCATGCGAGATCATGTTCATCTTCCTAATGACACAGCTTTCAGGTACAGCTACTCCATTCCCACTAAAGATGAAATTCACTCTGTCATTAAGCAGATGAGGAGCAACGCGGCTCCCGGACCTGATGGTCTGAATGCTGCATTCTACAAATCTTCCTGGGAATGGACCTCTCAAGACATCTACGCTCTGGTGACTCATTTTTATTCTAATGCTCAAATGCCTTCTGATCTTAATCACACATTCATTACTCTTATCCAAAAAAAAAACAAATCCTGTGGTCCCTCAGGACTTCAGACCGATCAGTTTATGTAATGTGATTTATAAAATTATTTCCAAAACCTTAGCTAATAGAATAAAAGGTCACCTTCCGAACTTCATTTCAAAGGCTCAATCTGCTTTTGTTCCAAACAGACATATTTCAGCAAACATTATCATTGTGCAGGAAATCATCCACTCTTTCAATTTAAATACTTGGAAGGATCACTCTTTTATTCTTAAATTAGACCTCGCTAAGGCTTTCGATAGATTAGAATGGAACTTTATCTTACATGCTCTTCGAAGGCTAGGCTTCAATAACCATTTTATTAATCTTATTCATGCTTGCATATCCTCACCCACTTTTGCAGTTCTTGCTAATGGTGAGCCCTCTGACTCCTTTGCTCCTCAGAGAGGTCTGAGACAGGGTTGTCCTTTATCTCCCTATCTGTTTGTGATTGCTATTAATGAACTATCTATCAGACTTCAGCAGGCCCTCCAAGATAACAACCTCTATGGTATCTCTATGGGTTCCCAACGCACCTAGACTGCACTCCTTATTATTTGCAGACGATCTCATCATCTGTGCAAAAGCGGATGTTCAAGAGGCTCAGGTAATAAAATACATCCTTGATGATTTTTGCCAAAACTCAGGCCAAACTCCCAATCTTAATAAATCTTACATTTACTTCAGCAAGAATGTCCCTTCAATTATTAAGAATTAGGTTCGTGGGGTTTGGTTTTTCCAGTTCAAAAATTAAAACTGAATACCCTTCACTTGGGCCACCCCATGGTCTTTAGCCACAAGGACAAAAACAGGGCCTACAATTTTATTACAAATAAATTCTTTGCTAAGTTTGGAACTTTGAAAGCTAACACTCTCAATCATGCAGGAAGGCTACAATATATTAAATCAGTCCTCTCCTCTATCCCTATTTATTACATGTCCACTGTTCTTTTCTCCAAAACGTTTATTGAAAAACTTAATTCTATTATGAGAAAATTCTGGTGGGCAGGTGTGCAGGAGGAAAATCAAACCACTCCTATTCCCTTTCGTTCGTGGGAGGACATCTGCAAACCTACTCAGCAAGGTGGTCTTGGGATCAGGGATTTGGAACTGGTTAATCAGAGTCTTCTCATTAACTCTGCTTGGAACATTGCCACTGATAAAAACCCTTTGCTTTATGATATTCTTAAGGCCAAATACTACCCTTCTACTTCCTTCTGGAAAGCCAGTGCTAATGTCTCCAAATCCATATATTGGTCTTCCATTCTCAAAGTCAGACAACACCTCAACTCCAATGTCATCTACCAAATTCACAATGGCAACACCTCTATTTGGTCTCAACCTTGGTGCTCCATGTGGGAAAATATTCATGACTCCCTATCCTTGCCTATTGTTAACAACCCTTTGCCAGCCAAAGTTTTTGATCTCTAGAATCAGAACACCCAAACCTAGAACCACCATCTTCTAAGCACCACCTTCTGTGACCAGGCTGTTCACAATATTGAATCTACTCCTATTGTCCCTCATACTGATAATGATATTCTTAGGTGGGCTCCAACCAAAGATGGAATTTGTACCACTAAAGCTGCATACTCCCATCTATTTTCTTTGTAGATGCACCAGCTTCCAAACCAAGGACCCAGAAGCATATCGGAGCAAGCCAACAAAATTCTTCATAGCATCTGGAAATGTAAGTTAATCCCTCCAAATATCAAAACCTTTGCTTGGAGACTTATTAGAAGAGCTCTTGCCACTTCGGTAAGAGCTGGTACTTTCTCTATCCATATAGATATGAACTGTGCTTACTGTGGGCAGCAGGAGACAGATCAGCATCTCTTTTTCACATGTACTGTGCCAGCCCAGGTATGGTCTTCAGCCAACCCTCCCTTCCTCACTAATCACATTTTAGAAGAAGAGGATGGGGTTCAGCTATCTTTATCTTTCCTTTTCCAAAATGATATAACTGACCATGATTTATGTAATAAACTGTTTCTTCTCTGGTATATTTGGAAAGCTCGTAATGATACCAGGTTCCAAAGAAAAACTTGGACTGCAAATCAGATTAGGCTAGCAGCAGCTGCCCACATCAATGCTCATTTGGATGCCCTCCAAAACCCAGTTTCTCTAGATATCAGCCTTTACACTAACAACACTTCTGCAGGAACTGAGCAAAGGAGCTTTCAAACTTCAGATCCTTTTTTGGTCTCTTTCCCTTCCTCCTTTGCAGGAACTAGGTGCTACACAGATGCGGCCACATTGCCCAGACAATCATACTTCTGGCACTACACAAGCAGGCCTCGGAGTTTTTATTATTCACACAGATGAAAACCCTCCAATAAGTATTTTTGTTAAAGCTCTCCTGCAGGAATCATCCTCTGTTTTGATGGCAGAATCGGCAGCATTGGCCTTAGCAACCGATCTGTTAAATCAGATCCAGTGCACGAGATACACTATTTTTTCTGATAATCAGCAGCTGGTGCATTTTCTCAATAAATCCAATCTCTCCAACCCGCCGGACTGGAGAATCAAGCCTTACTCTCAAAGCGCAGCAAATTTGCTGGCAATTTACAGTGCACAGGTGCGAAGAATTAAAAGAACCCAAAACCAAATGGCAGATTCTTTGGCAAGACAGGCTTTTCAAGCAATTACATCCAATCAGATTCAATATGACTTCAGCTGTTCCAATCCTAGTCATGCAAATGATTGTCCCCTTCTTAGGGAGATCAATTCTGTAACCATCACCTCTGTAAACGTTCTATCAGCCTTGTGCTGTTAATAAAGTTGATTACTTGTAAAAAAAAGCCTGTAGGGTCGTAGGGATATAATTATGTTGAAACAGAAACATCGTTGCCTCATGTATCATGTATGCATATTCTATTAAGTACTGATGGGAAGCTGCTACTTAGCACGCTGAACACAGCACTGTATGTGCATGTTAGTGTAGAATACAAGCATTTACAGACTTTACTTTTCACTCTTTATTTTGCCAATATTTTTAATATGATGGATTTCAATCTCCTTTCAGGTAAACAACATTGTTGATTGGAGGAAATTTTACTTCGAAAGATATATGTGAGCTTCTTTCTAAGAGCCATCTTCATGTTACTTATTTTCTTCCAGTAAACTATGAGGCTTCATAGAACTGTATGCAGTTTTCCAGGAAATGCTAGGCTGGCAGCTTGGTGTCACCTAGTAATGTGTACCCTTGTAACATGCCTTTACATGTATGATGCAGATTTGCTGGTAAACTTATTTGTAACATGCCTTTATATAAATCGCTCGTTACTAATTTAGACTTGTGATGGACTTATAGATTTGTTTAGATGAACTCGTGGATTTGTACCTATGAATTTGTTTAGATACGACATTTGAGTTTTTTTTTTAAAAAAATAATTTCCTTGCCGAGTGCCTCCAGGCAGAGCACTCGGCAAAGAGTTTTTTTAAAAAAGTTAATTTCTTTGCCGAGTGCCTCCAGTCAGGGCACTTGGCAAAGAGTTTTTTTTAAAAAAAAATTAATTTCTTTGCCGAGTGCCTCCAGGCAAGGCACTCGGCAAAGAGTTTTTTTTAAAAAAATAATTTCTTTGCCGAGTGCCTCCAGGCATGGCACTTGGCAAAGAGTTTTTTTAAAAAAAATAATTTCTTTGCCGAGTGCTTCTAGGTATGGCACTTGGCAAAGATATTCGAGAGAAAAAATATTTAATTCTTTGCCGAGTGCCGTCTCTGGAGACACTCGGCAAAGCAAACGTTAGTTAGAAACCCGCTGTCACGGTAACTTTTTTTTTCCGAAGGCTTTCGGAGACACTCGGCAAAGAGCTCTTTACCGACGAAATTTTGCCGATGGTCCTTTGCCGAGTGCAATAGTGCCTTTGCCGAGTGCCGCAGCTGTTTCCTATATGCCGTGTGCTTGGGTCGGCCGAAAACGGCTGGCTGTAGGACGTGCTGATGGGCCGCGGGCTTATGGTCATCTCTGAGTCACTGACAAAGGTCAGGAAACAGGGGGTGCTGACTTTGTAAAATGCTGTTAAAGTGTCATGGCCAGGTCCTTGCTGCCTGGCTAGTGGCCAGCAGCGTCCAGACCAGAGGGGAGCTGCAATCTGAAGGTTAAAAAAATACCAGATGCTTGTGCATCCCACTTGTGTTGATGGACAGTTCGACGAATGGCGCAGAGATGCTGTATGCATGCATGTGGCCATCAGTCATTAGTTAAGTGATCAATTAGGAGTTTATTATTCCGGATTCTTGTGGTAATGTTGGTGAGTTGCCTCCCCCAAGCCTAATTGCCTAAGGTCATGGACATTAGCGCTTGAAATCAAATGCTCTGCACGGTGATTATATTTTTATACAATCCAGCTTAACAAAGCAGAGTTCTTCCTCTCAATGGCCGGCTAGCCCAAAATGACCGAGAAATCATCATTTATATTTCTTTCCTTCTAAATTATAAAACGTTTTGATTTTTCTAAAGTATCGTTTTTTGTTATATATCGAGACATATTGTATATCTTGTATTTAATATTTAGAAAAAGCTAAAATGTACTAAATTGGGAACAAAAGGAGTAGTTTTTATATAGGAGGCCAGCAGAATGAACTGCGCAAAATGCAATACATGTGGAACAGTCTGTCGTCCGAGGCCTTGTTTAGACAAAAAAAAATGGATTTTGATACCGTAGCATTTCTATTTTTATTTGATAAATATTGTCTAATCATATAATAACTATATTTAAAAGATTCGTCTCACCATTTTATAACCAAACTGTGTAATTAGTTTTTATTTTCATCTATATTTAATGCTCTATGCAAATGCCGCATGATTCGATTCGCGGTGTCACCATGGCCCCCAATCATGTCGACGAAAACGAGGAGAAAAGCCGAGCGGACGACACGGGCAATAATATATAACGCGCGCTTTGCTCCCAGCTGCCATCCTGGCCTGTCCGCCATGCATCCCACGACGCGCGACGACGAGCTAGCCAACTCCATATCCGCTCCGGCCGGCCAGCGGCAGCTCCACCATCCCCTCCAGTATAAAATCCATGGCGCGAGCGCGAGTGGCCCCAAGTCACTTCACTTCATTTGGCGTTGCGTGGCCTTATTGGTTTTGGTTGGTACAAGCGAAGCGACAAGCCTAGCTGGCAATGGCGGACGCGCCAGTGGCGGCAGCAATAATGGGCGTGCAGGATCAGCAGCGGAGGCGGCGTACGCGGGCGTCGAGCGAGTACCTGGGCGTGCGGCGGCGGCCGTGGGGCCGGTACGCGGCGGAGATCCGCAACCCGGTCACCAAGGAGCGCCACTGGCTGGGAACCTTCGACACCGCCGAGGAGGCCGCCGTCGCCTACGACCTCTCTGCCATCTCCATCTCGGGCCCCGCCGCCGCGCGCACCAACTTCTACTACCCGCGGGACGCCACCGCACTGCAGCGGCAGGCGGAGCTGCTGCCTTATGATGATGCTCCGGTGCCATCGCCAGCGCCGCCGCCCTCGCCGTTGTCCGGCGGTAGCGGCGGCGGAACAGTGGATGATGATGATTATGAATGTCAGCTCACGGTGGAGGAGGCTGATGCTGATGATGAGTCCATGACGATCGCCGCCATTCTGCAGAGCTTCCAGCATCTGAATAATGCTCCATCGGCATCCTCTGCTGATTCGCTGTATTAGCTGTAACGTGTTTGAGAACCGGGACAGTGTGTGTGTGTGTGTGTGTGTCTACTTGCTGAATAGGTAGGCCGCTAATAGAAGGTCGTCATGCTCATTGTCCCATCCCATGTTAGTAGCCATCTTTAGCATGTCTCCGTTTTGTACTAGGAGAGAGATATGATGCTTGCAGTTTGCGAGGTATGCAGAGAACACATAATCAGTGGGTGCACAATCAGCAAGCAGTTCTGGGAGAAACTGGGGTTCC
This sequence comes from Sorghum bicolor, assembly GCF_000003195.3. NCBI lineage: Eukaryota > Viridiplantae > Streptophyta > Magnoliopsida > Poales > Poaceae > Sorghum > Sorghum bicolor. The sequence goes on along the minus strand of NC_012876.2, from coordinate 6,008,808 downwards.
GGTAATAATCGGAATGCCTGTTGACTCCATCCACAATTTGTTGAAGTGTTCCAAATTCAACGTGATGCTTTCTCTATGAATAGCATATGTGCATGAATGAATTGCATGCACATTGTATGGCTATGGTTGGCAAAAGAAATGTGGTTGCATGACATTCGCAAGGTCATGGTCTTCAAGAGAGATGCGTGATCTTCGTCACACTCCTTGCGCACAGCCATGGAGTAATATTGTTGGATGGCATGCATAGGCTATGAATAGTCATTTGCTCAGAATAGAGTTCCACCAAGATGACAATATATTTCATTCTCTTGTAAGCCACCGCACGGTGTTGTAACTTGTAACCCGACACTTGAAAATAGTGAGAAGAGTTGCTAGCTGGCGCCCGTGGTTTTTTCCCTTCGCATTGGAGGGGTTTTCCACGTAAATCGTGTGTCTCCGCTGTGATTGATTTCGTTTACTTCATATTTCTATACGTCGATTCTAACAAGTGGTATCGGAGCTTTGGTTGCTGTTAGGGTTCATGTCGACGTCGATGAAGTTCGATCTTCCGCTGTTGAACTACGACACGCGGTTCTCGCTATGGCAAGTCAAGATGCGGGAGATTCTGGCGCAGACTCATGACTATGATGAGGCGCTGGATAATTTCGGCAAGAGGAAGGCCGAGTGGACTCCTGAGGAGACCCACAAGGATCAGAAGGCGCTCGCACTAATCCAGCTATATCTTCATAATGATATTTTGCAGGAGTGTTTGAAGGAGAAAACTTCTACAGAACTATGGCTGAAACTGGAATCGATCTGTATGTCCAAGGATTTAACCAGTAAGATGCAGATGAAGATGAAGCTGTTCACTCTAAAGATGAAGGAGGAGGATTCGGTGATGACCCACATCGCCGAATTCAAGAAGATCATGGCTGATCTAGTGTCGATGGAGGTGAAGTATGATGATGAGGACTTAGGTCTTTTACTTCTATGTTCATTGCCAAATTCGTATGCAAATTTCCGTGACACCATACTGAAAGGTCCTAATATGGCTAGAGGGAGGTGAATAGCCTATTTAAAAATTCTACAAACTCACTAGAGCAAGAGGTTAGTAAATAACAAAGCGAAGCTTTTTGCTCTAGCTCTAATGGGGTGTTTGCAAGCCACCTATCCAATAATTCTAGTTGATATAATCACTAGACACACAAGAGCTATGTCACTACTTACACTAGAAAGCTACCTAAAGTTTCTATACAAGTAAGTAAGCTACTCTAGTTTGCGGGAATGTAAAAGAGATGGTTTGAACTTTATACCGCCGCGTAGAGGGGATGAACTAATCACAATATTATGAAGTCCAATCACCGGGAGAAATCTAATCAACAAACATAATGGAGACACAAGATTTTTCTCCCGAGGTTCACGTGCTTGCCGGCACGCTACGTCCCCGTTGTGTCGACCAACACTTGGTGGTTCGGTGGCTAAGAGGTGTAGCACGAACCTCGTCCTCACTAGGACACCACAAGAACCTACCCACAAGTGAGGTAGCTCAATGACACGAGCAATCCACTAATGTTGCATTTGGCTCTCCGCCGAGGTAGGCACAAACCTCTCACAATCATCGGGAGATGGCCACGAACAATCACCAACTCGTGCCAAAGCTCCTCCACTGCTCCAAGCCATCTAGGTGGCGGCAACTACCAAGAGTAACAAGAAAACCGCAGCTAGAACGATCCCCAAGTGCCACTAGATGCAATCACTCAAGCAAATGCACTTGGAATCACTCCCAATCTCACAAAGATGTATAATCTATGAAGGAGATGAGTGAGAGGAGTTTGCTTAGGCTCACAAGGATGTTAAGTATGTTAGAATGCCAAGAGTGTAAGCCCCAAGCCGGCCAAACACGTAAAAATAGCCCCTCAAACAAATAGAGCCGTTGGCTCCTTCATTGGGCAAAACTCGGGGTCATCGGACGCTCTTAAAGGGGCACCGGACGCTCAACATCAGCGTCCGGTGCTTAAACGTTAGCCGCGTGTCAGAGTCTAACGGTAACTGCAGAGCACGCGTCCGGTGCACACCGGACTCATGCGCAGAGAGCTCCGCAAACTTGCAGGGTCACCGGACGCTAGCCACCGAACACACCCTGAGCGTCCGGTGCTCACCGGACTCACACCCAGAGAGGTTTGCAAAACGCGTGGACACCGGACTCAGACCACCGGACGCTCCAGCTTGCGTCCGGTGCCTGGCGTCCGGTGCCTAACCCTAGCTGAGCCAGACAGCCTGCACACCAGACGCTCAGACACAGCGTCCGGTGCCTCTGAGCCAGCATCCGGTGAGTGTTCCTCAGCGAGAAACACTCCCGCGACTTCTCCAATTTCCCACCGGCGCAATAGAAAAAATGCACTTTATTTTCTCGAAAAGCGCCGAATCCCGCCTCGCAAGCTCGGGGGGAGGGAGAGAGGAACCCATCCTCTCTCTACCTTTCAAACTCCACCTCCTTCTCAAAGTGTGCCAATACCACAACGTGTGAACCAACAAGTGCACGTGTGTTAGCATTTTCACAATCATTTTCTTCGAAGGAGTTAAGTTAGCTCACTAGGTTCTAAATGCATGCACATGAACAATGACACCTAGTGGCACTTGATAACCGCTTAGCCAAAGAATTCCCCTCTTTATAGTACGGCTATCTATCCTAAATGTGATCACACCCTCTATGGTGTCTTTATCACCAAAACCAAAACCCTAAGTAATACCTTTGCCTTGATCTCCATAGGGTTTTGTTTTTCTCTTTCTTCTTTTCAAGTCAAGCACTTGATCACCTTGTGGTCATCACCATCATCACCATGATCATCACTTGCTCCATCACTTGGCATGTACCAACCTCATTAAGTCTACACACACTTAGTATAGAGGTTAGTACTAGGGTTTCATCAATTATCCAAAACCAAACTAGGGCTTTAACATACTTTTAAGCCGTGATGAACTAACCCTAAAGGAAGTTTATGAGGCTCTCTAGTCTAGGGAGAAGATGAAAGGCATGGTGCAGTATGACGGGTCGTCGTCCTCCAAGGGCGAAGCTTTGCATGTGAGAGGCAGATCTGAGCATAGATACTCCAATGACAGTCGTGACAAGAGCTACGATGGAAGAGGCCGTTCAAAATCCAAGCCGCCTGGTAATAAAAAATTCTGTGTTTACTCCAAGTTGAAAAAACATAATGTTGAGGACTGCAGAAAACTAAAGAATAAGGAGAAGAAAAACAACAAGTCGGCTAGTAAGGTCTCTGTTGCTGCTGCTGCTGCTTCTGATGATGATTCTGGAGATTGTCTGGTAGTATTTGCTGGTTGTGTTGCAAGTCATGATGAATGGATTCTTGATTCCGTATGTTCATTTCATATTTGCACTAACAGAAATTGGTTTAGTTCATATGAGCCCGTGCAGAAAGAGAATGTTGTGCGGATGGGAGATGATAACCCATGTGAGATCGTGGGAATAGGATCAGTTCAGATCAAGACTGATGATGGCATGACACGCACACTGAAGAATGTCAGGTATATTCCAGGGATGTCTAGAAATCTTATCTCATTGAGCACGCTAGATGCAGAAGGTTACAAATATTCCGGTTCAAATGGCGTTCTAAAGGTATCTAAAGGTTCTCTTGTTTGCCTAAAAGGTGATCTGAATTCTGCACATTTATATGTCCTTAGAGGGTGTACTTTACCTGGTTCTGATTCTATTGCTTCCGCTGTTACTAATGATGAACCTAGTAAGACTAACCTTTGGCATATGCGTTTGGGACATATGAGTAAACTTGGTATGGCAGAATTGGTGAAGAGAAACTTGTTGAAGGGCTGCACTCCGAGTAACATGAAGTTTTGTGAGCATTGTATTTTCGGAAAGCATAAAAGGGTACACTTTAACACTTCGATTCACACCACAAAAGGTACTCTTGATTATGTTCATACTGATTTGTGGGGTCCTTCTAAGAAGCCCTCACATGGTGGTGCTCGTTACATGCTTACAATTATTGATGATTACTCTAGAAGGGTTTGGCCTTATTTTCTGAAACATAAAGATGATACTTTTGATGCTTTTAAGAACTGGAAAGTAATGATAGAAAGGCAAACTGAAAGGAAGGTAAAATTGCTTCGTACTGATAATGGTGGAGAATTTTGTTCGCATGCCTTTAATGATTATTGCAGACAGGAAGGTATTGTTCGGCATCACACCATACCCCATACTCCACAACAGAATGGTGTGGCTGAACGTATGAACAGAACCATCATATCTAAGGCCCGTTGCATGCTGTCTAATGCCAGGATGAGCAAGTAGTTTTAGGTTGAAGCTGCAAATACTGCCTGTTACTTGATAAACAGGTCGCCTTCTATTCCACTTAATAAGAAAACTCCAATTGAGGTATGGTCTGGTACACCTGCAGATTATTCACAGTTGAAAGTTTTTGGATGCACTACTTATGCTCATGTTGATAATGGAAAATTAGAGCCTAGAGCTATTAAGTGTCTTTTTCTTGGTTATAGCTCGGGAGTCAAGGGTTATAAACTATGGAATCCTGATACAGGAAAGACTTATATGAGCAGAAGTGTTGTTTTCAACGAATATGTGATGTTTACTGACAGTTTGCCCTCAGATCATGTTCTAGAAACAGAGCTGCAGTGTATGCGCATGCAGGTGGAGCATGTTGATGATGATATACACATGCAGGTGGAGCATGTTGATGATGATACAGGTGTGCAGGTGGAGCCTATTGATGAGCATGATGACCATGCTAATGATGTTGCTGATGATGATGCTCATGATGATGTTCAGCAAACTCCTCCTATTTTGCAGCAAGAGGAGGATTTACCTGTTGCTCAACGCAAGTCAAAAAGGACAGTTGTACCTCCCAAATGTCTCATTGAAGAATGTAATTTGTCTTACTATGCTTTGAGTTGTGCTGAATAAGTGGAGAATGTTCATGAGCCAGCAACCTACAAAGAGGCTGTTTGTTGTGGTGATAGTGAGAATTGGATTTCTGCTATGCATGAGGAGATGCAGTCTCTTGAGAAGAATAGTACATGGGAGGTAGTACCTTTGCCTAAGAAAAAGAAGACCATCAACTGCAAATGGATCTTCAAGAGAAAGGAGGGTTTATCTCCAAGTGAGCCTCCAAAGTACAAGGCAAGGTTAGTAGCCAAAGGATATAGTCAAATTCTGGGTGTTGACTATAATGATGTATTCTCTCTAGTGGTAAAACATAGTTCAATTCGTACTTTCCTAAGTATTGTTGCTTCACATGATCTTGAGCTTGAGCAGTTAGATGTGAAGACTGCGTTTTTGCATGGAGAGCTTGAGGAGGACATATACATGGACCAACCGGAAGAGTTCATAATGCCTGGCAAGGAGAAATATGTATGCAAGTTGAAGCGATCCTTGTATGGTTTGAAACAGTCCCCTCGTCAGTGGAACAAGAGGTTTGATTCATTTATGTTGTCACACAGTTTTAAAAGATCTAAATATGATAGCTGTGTATACATCAAGCATGTTAATGGATCACCTATATATTTGTTGTTATATGTTGATGATATGTTGATTGCTGCCAAGAGTAAGATTGAAATCACTAAGTTAAAGAAGTTATTGAGTAGTGCGTTTGATATGAAAGATCTTGGTAGTGCTAAGAAAATTCTTGGTATGGAAATTAGTAGAGACAGAAAATCTGGTTTGCTATTTCTAAGTCAACAAAATTATATCAAGAAAGTTCTTTAGCGTTTCAACATGCAGAATGCTAAGGCTGTTAGTACCCCTATTGCACCTCACTTTAAGTTGTCAGCTGCTCAGTGTCCTAGTACAGATGCGGAGACTGATTACATGTCAAGGGTTCCTTATTCTAGTGCTGTTGGGTCTTTGATGTATGCCATGGTTTGCTCTCGTCCAGATTTATCATATGCTATGAGTCTTGTTAGCAGATATATGTCTAATCCTGGTAAAGAACATTGGAGGGCAGTTCAGTGGATTTTCAGGTACCTCAGAGGCACAGCAGATTCCAGTTTGAAGTTTGGAAGAACTGATAAGGTGAAAGGTCCTTGTTTGGTTTTGGTAATTGAGTGACAACTTAGGTGGACTAATAGTGTTTATGTGAGATACACAGGAGATTAGTCCACAGGTGATGATGTGATGATGGAGGAGCTCATTGCATATGAGACATGACATGGAGTCATGCGACCAAGGTGGAGAAGATCGATGAACCAATACGGTCACGTGATGATATGAAGTGGATCATATCATTTGGTGATTGGTTGGTGCATGTGTTGCATCAACATTGGAGGAGATGGAATGGAATGCGCAAGGCAAAGGTATAACCTAGGGCATTTCCGTTTCACCGGTCATAGGTGTGTAGAGAAGTTTATGACCGGATTTAGGATAGATGGCCGTACTATCAAAAGGGGCAAACTTGTTTGCATATCGGTCATCTAGTGCCACTTGAGCGATCTAACTTTGCATACGTGTTAGGATCGAGTGGCGTGGCAAGTTTGAGAGGCTAACTCCTTTGGGAAAATATTTGTGAAAATGCTAACACACTTGCACATGGTGGTGTACACTTGTTGGTGTTGGCACACTTTACAAAGGAGGTAGTGTTCCAATTCGGCGCTTTTGAGAAAATTAAGTGTATATTTTCTATTGCGCCAGTGGGAAATTTGGAGAAGTCGCGAAACACTCACCGGACGCTGAGTGCAGAGGCACCGGACGCTGGTCCAGAGCGTCCGGTGTGGTGTCTGTGGTGCAGGTGTGCACTGGACGCACCGAAGAGAGTCCGGTGCTCAGCGTCCGGTGTGTGAGCTGTTTGGCGACCCTCTCTGCGCATGAGTCCGGTGAGCACCGGACGCTCAGGGTGCGTCCGGTGGCTTGCGTCCGGTGACCGTGCGAGTTTGCGGAGCTCTCTACGCACGGGTCCGGTGTGCACCGGACACGTCCTGTGTGGACTAGTTGAGCGTCTGGTGGTGCTGTGTCAGGCGCGAGCGCAAAGTAGCCGTTGGCGGCAACGGTCGACTTCAAACGGCTAGTGACACGTGGCGGTCAGCTGAGCACCGGACGCTGGGTGTTGAGCGTCCGGTGGCTCCCTGTGAGCGTCCGGTGCCCACGTGTTTTGCCCAGTGAAGGGGTAACAGCTAGTTTAGCCCTTGGGGCTATAAATAGAAGTTGTGGCCGGCCTTGACCAGTGCTGAGCACCCTTGGGACTTAGTGTCCATGCTTGGGGAGTGCTAGTAAAGCCTCTAACTCACATATGCTTGATAGTGATCATCCGATTGTGTGAGTGAGCGATTCTAGTGCGTTGCATTGAGAGATTGCATCGAGTGGCACTAGGTGTTCGTGTTGCAAGCCAGTGGTGCTTGTTACTCTTGGAGGTTGCCACCTCCTAGACGGCTTGGTGGCTTGTGACTCCGTCGAAGCACGCAAGGAGATTGTGCGGTGCTCCGGAGAAGAGATTGTGAGGGGTACGGTGCTCACCCCGCGGGGATCGCGAAGAGCAACTCTAGTGGATTGCTTGTGGCTTGGAGGATCCCCATCTTGAGAGTGGATGTGCGGCACCCGCTGAGGGTTTGGCTTTGGAATGCCAATTAGCTCGTGATCCATCAAGTGGGTGTATCGCCACAACGAGGACGTAGCTTGGTGGCAACCAAGTGAACCTCGGTAAAAATCACCGTGTCAACATTATCTACTCTTCTCGGTGGTTTGCATTCGCTATACACGAGCTTGTATTTACTTTCTTTATATACTTGTGCTTGTGTAGTTGCTTTTGTAATTAGTTAAGCTTGTGTAGCTTGCTAGTTACCTTCTTGCTTGTGTAGCTAGAAGTAGTTCCCCTTGCGTGACTAATTTGGTTTGTGTAACCTTGTTAGTCACTTTGCTTAGTTTGTGTAGCTAAGTAAGTTGCGCTCTCTAATTTGGCATTCGTTGCCTTGTTATTGAGCTTGCTAGTGAGCTTAGGCTTTGTGCGCTTTGCCTCACTAGTTTGTGTAGGAGCTCCCCCGGTTTGCAAAGTACTAGTTGCATAGGTTTGTGTAACCTTGCTTCTAGATTTGGTTAGGTGAGCTCTTGCTAAGGTAGCACCTTGTTTGCTTGTTTAAGATCTTTTACAAGGTGCTAGAGAACTTAGATAGAGGGGTGTAGTCTTGGCTAGACCGATAGTTTTATTCCGCATTTGTTTCGGTTAGCCGGCGTAATAATTTTTAGAAAGGACTATTCACCCCCCCTCTAGTCCGCCATCTCGACCCTTCATAAGGGTCTCATTGGTTATGTGGATTCAGATTATGCTGCTGATCTGGACAGGCGAAGATCACTTACAGGTTATGTGTTTACTGTTGGCAGTTGTGCTGTGAGTTGGAGGGCTACTTTACAGTCTGTTGTTGCTTTGTCTACTACTGAAGCAGAATATATGGCTATTTGTGAAGCGTGCAAAGAATTAATTTGGCTAAAAGGTTTGTACGTTGAGCTGTGTGGAGTTGAATCTTGCATAAGTTTGCATTGTGATAGTCAAAGTGCAATTTACCTCACTAAAGATCAGATGTTCCATGAGAGAACTAAGCACATAGATATCAAGTATCATTTTGTGCGTGATGTGATTGAAGAAGGTAAGCTGAAGGTATGCAAGATCAGTACTCATGATAATCCTGCTGATATGATGACTAAACCTGTCCCTGTTGCTAAGTTTGAGTTGTGCTCAAGCTTAGTTGGTTTAGTGGATTAGCCTAAGAGGCTATTTGGCGCCAGCAATATTTTTCTCTGTTATGTTTAAGATGAAGGTATTGATTTATGATACAAGATGAATTTGTCTCAAGGTGGAGTTTGTTGAAGTGTTCCAAATTCAACGTGATGCTTTCTCTATGAATAGCATATGTGCATAAATGAACTGCATGCACATTGTATGGCTATGGTTGGCAAAAGAAATGTGGTTGCATGACATTCGCAAGGTCATGGTCTTCAAGAGAGATGTGTGATCTTCGTCACACTCCTTGCGCACAGCCATGGAGTAATATTGTTGGATGGCATGCATAGGCTATGAATAGTCATTTGCTCAGAATAGAGTTCCACCAAGATGACAATATATTTCATTCTCTTGTAAGCCACCGCACGGTGTTGTAACTTGTAACCCGACACTTGAAAATAGTGAGAAGAGTTGCTAGCTGGCGCCCGTGGTTTTTCCCCTTCGCATTGGAGGGGTTTTCCATATAAATCGTGTGTCTCCGCTGTGATTGATTTCGTTTACTTCATATTTCTATACGTCAATTCTAACACAACTTAACTCCCACAAGCACAATCCCTACTCAGGAGTTCTCAACCTTTGTTGCCTTAGCCTGCTGGCAGCTATGGAAGGCCAGGAACGCCGCAGTCTTTCAGAACGAGCTCAAAACACTGGCATAGGTGTTCGTCGGGTGCAGAAACACGGCTATGCTGCTGTGGCGGGCTAGAATGCCGAGACGGAAAAAAGGAGTTGCGGATCAATGGTGCCAACTTTTCGAGATGGCTAGACAGACATAGATGAGGTTCATGAGAGCTTGCCAGAATACCAAATGCGTGGCTTGGCAATTTTTCTTTCCTACTTTTTGTAGTATTCCTCAATGTCAAATGTAAACTATTCCAATGGGCCTCCCCCCCTGGTGACCTTAAAAAAAAGAGATATGATGCTCCCTTTTACTATTTACTAGTTTTGTCTAATAGATAGGGAGCTTGTAACAGATTATGGCAAAAAGAGTAAAAGGGAAATGTAAAAGAAAAGAAGATAATAGATTGGTTTTTGATCCATTGGCTTAACCTACATTATAGATTATGTCTATCATAAGCCCAGGAGCCGCTGGTTTTGATTTGGAGGCTTCCCTAGGCTCCTATCTTCTAGGCTCAAGTTCAGTAGGAGCCTCATAAATTAGCGCCTCTAGCTAGTTCTGTATTTTTTTTCTTCCATTACTACGAATTTAATAGAACGTAAATGAACCAATGTTATGACTTTGTACAAATGACTAATTTTCAAATAAGTTAACTCAAAATTTGAACGATATTGTTCACTATATTACATAGTTCATGACAACATTGAGACCACCAACATGAAGCAACAATATAATGCATCAATTCTCTCCTCCCTTGTCATCACCACCACTAGCCTCATGACCTTCATCTATTGCACCACTTGATCCACTTGATCCAACAAGAATTGCTCTGAAGGGGCATTCAAACAATAGATGGAAACTTGTTTCTTCAATGCCCAAGCTGCAAATGGCACAATGTAATCATCGAGAGCTTTCTTTTTTTTCTTGTAAACATGTTCCTTGTGTTTAGTCTATCTAGCTTTGAGCAAGAGCCAGAAGAAGAATTGATGTTTGCTAAGGTTACCTGAAGACCAAAGCCAGCAGCAAAGAGGAGAAGCATAAATGTACAGAAGCATCCAACGCTAACACATGAAATAGATAATTATCATTGTCCATGACAATATCTCTACCATATGCTGTTGTGTATTGTCCATATAACTTTTTGTTACATTGTAAATAAAAATAATAATTAATTATAAAGATAAATTCAACCAATATTAATAGATAACATACGGTACATATATCAAACATCTCTCACGTTCAACGTACCTCCTAAGGACAAACGTGGTAATTTTCACCAAAACATACAATTCCTAGATCTTGAACTCCCTAGCTCCAACTCTCTCCATACTGGGATCCTGAATCTGCCGTAAAAGTTGTTCCATAGTGAAGTTGAAGATCTGGAGTTGTGTTTTTAGAGCAAGGTCATCAATAATAGAGCCAAGTGCTTGGCTATAAGCCAAGTGATTAGAGTCAAGTTATACAATAAGTTGTCTCATACTTATCTCTAAAATATCTTATCTTTCCAATTCTTTTTCACAACACTTGCTATTTGGACCCACTACTACATATGTATCCATGTCCAGCTTGGTACTTACATAAAGTCAAGCTATCATCTCTCTCTTTTCTTCTCTCCTCCACATCAGCATGCTTTGCTATAAGTCTATTATTGTACCTGCTCTTAGAGTCGGAGCTGACCTTCGCAGGCTACAGTGTGCTGTCAGTGCCTATATATGATATCTGTCTCTCCTGCACATGCTGCCAATTAATAAATCCTACTTTGTAAATTGCAGGCTTAAGCAGCAATAGGTGGCCAACGAGGCATGTAGAAGGTTGGTGGAAGTGTTGAGCACTGGGGATAAAACAAACTACACGCACCGGAAGCGTTGAATCAGATTAGATAAAAATGCGCGTACCAAACTCGTGGGTCGCCTGAGCACATGTATCCATTTTTTAGGCCTTGTTTAGTTCACACTGAAAACTAAAAAGTTTTCAAGATTCCTCGTCACATCGAATTTTATGGCACATGCATGAAACATTAAATATAGATGAAAACAAAAACTAATTACACAGTTTAGCTGTAAATCACGAGACATATTTTTTAATTCTAGTTAGTCCATGATTAGATAATATTTGTCACAAACAAACGAAAATGCTACAGTATCAAAAACATTTCACTTTTGGGAACTAAACAAGGCCTTAGATTGCTGCCATCCGTCTCTTTCAGACGAAGACAGACTGTCCCAGATTTGACTTCATACATGCTTCTTTTTGGATGTTTGCGTCATGCGTAAGGTTTTATATGAACATATTTTTTTCTCCCCTTAACGATACTATATCTCCGTCCCAAAAAAAAATATGAACCTAGATGTAGAATAAGTTAAACTTGCTTAAATTTAACTAAGTTTTTATAAAATATTATTAACATTTATGACACCAATTATATATTACAATACATTATGTGATTATTTTAATGATGCTTAATTGATATTATAAATATTACTTTTTTATAGATTTCATCAAACTTAAAACTGTTTGGCTCCTCATAAAGCGAGAATCGTATTCTTTCTTGAAAGATAGTGAATGGGCGGGAATACAATGAGGCCTTAGACAAAGTTCTTAGTAAATGGTGCTTTTGATTCGATTATTAAGCGAACGTCCTGATGTATCTTTATATTCCCTAAGCCCCAGAAGAAGTATCATTTTCGCCTTTTTGAGAGATCATATATTTTTCAACTTTGATGATGCATAACTAGTATCAATAGATAAATCGTTAGATCTATTTTCATAATGAACTTCTTTAGAAATATAAATGCTATTATTTTCTACAAACCTAGTTAAATTTAAGAAAAATTGACAAACAAGTGCAGGAGCAATAAGCGAAAATTTTCTCGAGAGCTCTCATTCTTCTTGCTCACATGATAATTTTTCATTAATTATTTCCAAATGCAACAAGTTACAGTAGAATGTGTTTAAGTTGATGTTCGCCAACAAAAAGTTCAAATTTTTCTAAGCATATTTCGTTTCATGTCTCTTTACACATACTGATGGAATACAAGTTATTGTTTGCACATGACTCCGTGAACATGAACTTAACTTGGTTATATATTTATTTCAGGAAAGATTCATCATCAGCATTATTTAATTATTTTATTTTTCTATTATTAATGCCGATTTCTTTGGGATCTTACCTCTACAAGGTAATGGGAGTACCACTGCAAGGCCCATATATCAATATAATTTGGATTTTTCACTTGGATAAGATTTGTTCATATATTTTAAAATATTAGTCAAAAATTCATAGAGTTATAAAAATTTCTGCATCTTTGTGATTTTTGTTTGTACCAGGTTTGGAGTTCCCACCGGTATTTATGCAGTAGACCGAAACCTGTTTGAAACGGCTTATTTCTTGCACACACTACACCAGATTGATAGGATGGATATTACTGTCGGGTGTAGCCATGAAACTGTTGTGATAAAAAAAACAAAAACATGTATTTCTAATATTTAAACTTAAGAGAACATTTTGTGATGATCCTTGATTTGGGGGTAGAATTGAGGAGATTGGGGGTCAGATTAGAGAGAAAGAACGACTGCGCTAGGGTTGACCGCACCTAGAGAGAGGGATGGGGCGGCGGCAGGGTGCTGCAGATGTCTAGGCACAAGGAAGACGGCATGGATGCCAACGGCTGAGAGAGAGGAGAGGGGAGAGAGCATTAAGGTTTCCCCTAGATTGTGCTTGTTTAATCTCAATAGATACTTCTTTTGAATTTATGGGAATGACCCAACATGACTCGACTTGTATTATAAGTAATCTTATTTTTTGGCTCTTCCCAATCCTAGATCTAGACGGGTTTTGCGATGTGCTACAATATTAAGGTGCTGCTCATATCGACACTATTGGTCCATTTTGGTGCCAACACTTCAGGGCCCACTAAGGCATTAGGCTATGACATATCTCTCGCCTTCTCGGCGCAACATGTCCTGTGTTGTAATCCATTGTGTACTCCTCGTAGAGTCTCATTCTCCTTATATTATAGTCAAATTTAAGAAAAAATTGACAGACACAAACCCACACGACACTCTTTTTTGGATGGAGGGAGTAACAATATATATTTTCTGCTTTTTTTATTTCAAATTACATGAAAATTGTTGTTGATCTTAAGCGCAGGCTGAATACTCTTGACTTCAACAGCATCCGTTTTGCAGATGAAGCTAATGATGCACTCCGCCACCTGCGCCAACTCTGGATTCCCTGGGAACGCTACGCGGCTTTGGAGGCGTGAACCCTCGTGATCGCACCTCCTCAAGCACCACCTCCGCGCAATCTTCCTGCGCCGCCACACCATTACATTACAGGGAGAGTTATTCGTAATTAATTAATAATCAGAATTAATCCATCGTGCATCGATTCATTTTTTTGCACGCAAACGAAAATAACGAGTCTAGCCGAGATGTGATCGAATCGAATCGAACACGAGGATGCATGTGTTCTTCAATGTGCTTACTATGGATGCAGCAGCCTCGACCTCGCCTCGCCGACAAGCGGCAGCAGCTGTTGAGGAAGACGACAACGACGACGATGGCGCCGGAGCAGGAGAAGAAGGTTTCAGGCCGCCGTCGCGGCCCAGGTAGCCGGCGCAGAGGCAGGCGACGTGACACAGGACCGACAGTGGAAGAGCGAGGAAGGCGAAGATGGATGCCGACGACGACGACGCCGTGGCCATGGCGTCCTCCTCTTCCCCGCCGTCCGCCGGCAAGCTGCTCATCTTCTTGCCCGCCAGAACTGCTTCTACCTTGCCCTCCATTGCTTTCGGAACTCAAGAGAATTTCGCTCGATCGAGGTCTTGGGGGCACTCTCTTTGATCGTGAGGAGGCATGGCGCTGCAGCCGAGGCCGATTTATACAGGGTGCTGAACAATCATTGAGCTCTAGCTTGTTTCCGTGTCCACAGTTTTGTTTTTTGTGCGAAGCCGTGTCCACACTGTTGACAATGAACTGTACTACTGACGATGTGTGCAGAGGAGACAACACAAGAATATTAAATGCGACTGTTTATTTGCTATATAAACGGAAAGCGTGCATCATTTTATTACAAACCTTACTTATATTATTAATCCTTCGTGTTTATCCAAATTAAAATCCAAGAACACAAGCTTGTAAATTGACCAAAATCTTCTATCCTATCAAAAGAATTTGGAACACAGAATCGTTTCCGATTCTGACGAGAATCGGTAAGATCGGACCAGAACAGCACATCAGCAAAATGTTTCTGCTTCAAACTGTTTGGAACAATTCTCAGGCGTTGTTTAGCTCTAAAAATATTTTGGATTTTGGTACTATAGCATTTTCATTTTTATTTGACAAATATTATTCGATCATAGACTAACTAAGATTAAAAGATTTATCTCGTGATTTACTTGCAAATTATAGAATTAATTTTTATTTTCGTCTATATTTAATGTTCTATGCATATGCCGCAAGATTCGATGTGACAAGCTTAAAAAGTTTTTGGTTTTTTTGATGAACAAGGCCTCAATGTGTCGCCTAAGATTCTAAAACAGTGAAAACGTGGTTTTAAAGTGATTCTCATTCTTCCTACTCATGTCATATTTGTTCGATGATTCTTTCCAGATGCAGCAAGCTATGGTTGCGTTTAAGTTGTTGTTCGCCAACAAAAAGTTCAAAAAAATTCAAAGCATATTTTTATTTATATGATTTGGTATGAAAAAAAAACTTTTTTTGTCGGAATGGACTCTCCGTCACATCGAATCTTACGACACATGTATGGAGCATTAAATATAAATAAAAACAAAAACTAATTGCACAGTTTACCTGTAAATTACGAGATGAATCTTTTAAGACCAATTACTCTATAATTAGACAATGTTTGTTAAATAAAAATGAAAATGCTACAGTACTTCAACCCAAAAAAATTTGAGAACTAAATAAGGCCTTCAATGATTCTGATTCTATCATCTGAAACATTTCATAAAAGAACCTGATCCGAAACATTTCACGAGAGAATATATCTAGATCGTTATTCTAAAGTGATGCTGTTTCTCTTTCCCGCTAAAATAAACTAAGAGACCAATGGCAAGTATTGTTTACTTATCTGAACAACTATAGAATTACTATTCATTGATTTGTTATGAAAAAAAAACTAAATAAGAGACCAATGGCAAGTATTGTTTACTTATCTGAACAACTATAGAATTATTGTTCGTTGATTTGTTATGAAAAAAAAACTAAATAAGAGACCAATGGCAAGTATTGTTTACTTATCTGAACAACTATAGAATTACTGTTCGTTGATTTGTTATGAAAAAAAACTAAATAAGAGACCAATGGCAAGTATTGTTTACTTATCTGAACAACTATAGAATTACCGTTCGTTGATTTGTTATGAAAAAAAAACTAAATAACTGTTATATTCAGTGGATAAGTTCGAACGGTAGTGGTGAGGTGGCGGGAGCATTTATCTGCACCCTAAAAAATAGTATATGTATCGTCTAGCTACCATACAACAGAACGCTACACGAGGTGCATTATTCTCTCCATCATATTCTGCATATATGTCGTAGGATAATGTTTTAATAAAATATATGGCATACTAGCTTATTAGTATTGAATTCCCACCTACACGATCGAGGCATTATACTAATATAAACTAACAAACAAATAATAACTTTGATATGTTTTCCATCACAAAGATGTACATGATCGAAAATACCGACTGTTGACATGGAGGTATTGTGATCTTTTCTAGGTGTTCTAAAACTATTCTATCATATATCCATGTCTCTATAAACATACAGATATACATCTAATTGTTTGCACACAACTCCGTGAACATGAACCTAACTTGCTTATTATATATTTATCTCATGTAAGATTTCTTCTTTTTAAATTACACAGTATAACGAAGACACTCACGACGTACGAATACTCACCCCTGTAAACACGCATACGTAAACTCTACCCTAGGAGCACCTCTAAAATACTTAGCCGACATATCACAAGATTCACGAAGTCATCACCGGCGCCTCGCTGTCAGAGCCAGCAGATTATGAGATTCACAAAGTCACCACCAACGCCTCGTTGTCGATGGAGACGTCGCCTACCACTGAAAATATAGCATTGTTAAATCCTCTCGGGCAGGATTTGTCATCGGCATTATCTAATTATTTTATTTTAAAAAAATAAGGATGATTTCTTTAAAATCTTACGCAACTGTTAATTAGTTTGGGAATGTGAAGAGTTCAACTTCTCAGGAGTCTTCAAACGAGAATCGGGGAGGGTTTGTGTAACACCGTAGGTGCTAACACAGGTCATCACTTGTGCATGAGCAGAAGCATCATATTATCTTGACCTAATTTTTCATTCTGCAAGTTGTATGATTGAGCTTTGGAAATGTTCCTGTGTTGTAAGTTTTATCCACTTATTATGAATTCTACCATATATCATGGATCGATTGTTTCAAGTTCTCCCATGGGTTTGTCAGTTTGTGCTCGACAGACTTGTTTGCTTAAATGGGTGGGTACTTACTGCCAAATGGATGGCGAGTACGGTTGCCATAGTGTCTGTACGTGAAGATATTCCAAAAAAAGATGTTTCTTCGTCCAAACCAAAATTGGGTCGGGCTCTAGTTAAGCACATCTTCTGGACGTACCATAATTGAAGCAAGCCAATGCAAGCACCGAATTTTTCCCGTGCAGTCGAATGGGCATGAACTTGGGCCTTGTTTAGTTCCGGAAGGGAAAATTTTTGCGACACGTATGTAGCACTTTCGTTTGTTTGTGGTAATTATTGTTCACTCATGGACTAACTAGGCTCAAAAGATTCGTCTCGTCAATTCCGACCAAACTGTGCAATTAGTTTTTATTTTTATCTATATTTAATACTTCATGCATGCGCCTAAAGATTCAATGTGACGGGGAATCTTGAAAAATTTTGGGTTTTTTGGTGGAAGTAAAAAAGGCCTTGGGCCCAGGCAATGAGAGCAAAGATGGGTCTAACAGTGCGTACAGATTTGGGAATTTAAAATTCAAAACTTCCAAAAAAAAAATCTCCACTAGAATCGCGGCAACAGGAGATCCATGCAAAACAAACTTGGAGCGAATAGCATGGCTGCTAGTATTGAAATTGAAACCTCTGAAAGAATGATAAACAAAGAGATCCATTGAACTCTGATGAGAGTGCTGGGTGAGGGATGAATATGGCCCCAAACTTGATCAAGCACGGAGGCTTGGTCAGGATCTTTGGAGTGTTGAACTATAGGGTTTGGCAAAACTGACGTGTTTCTTTATGCTGCTGGCTTCCTTCTCCAATGTTTCCTCGCTTTGAATAGAATAGTTTGTCCACTCGTTTTCCTGTTCTTCCTCGCAAGCACGCTTTTTCCATTCCCAGTTAGGGATACTATTGATCCAGAGATGAAAATAAGCATAGAAAGAAGATGTGATAACTACGCAGGAGGTGGTAGATATGAAAGCCAACTTGTTTGGAAGCAACTGAGAAAAAATGACTGTTACTTGAGAATTGCAAGTGAAAACCTAAGACACGACCACCGAGGCAAGATTGAAGAGCCAGAGAAGTTTACTTCTTAAACACGATTGTACCGACAATGTGGATACGTTGAATGTAGGATTTTCCACCTTTTTTTGCGAGACACGATTTCCTCTCTTCTAAAACAACACAACATGTAACAAAAAGAAATGACATACAGAGAATTTACTTCAGGAACAATCAAATATGTCATCTGCTCTAATCAATCCCAACTCTAAAAGGGAAGCCATGTGGTATTCTTTTGGACGTAGACATTTTTCATTTGTAAGCTAAATCACTGTAGATGGATGAAAATAAACAAGAAAAGGAAGACATAGGCCGGAAAAAGTAGATCAAGGTAGCAACGCAGATTAACAAAAGCACATATAATTAATAGATAAATAATTCATTGACTGAAAGATGGTCCATATGAAAAGCAAACAGATTTATCAGATATCATGTCTTGTTTGAATTAGTATCCTCTGCAGCTTTCCCCATCCATGAGAAGAAGTAGGCTACTAGTAGCCTATTCGTTTGAGCTTATCAGCCGAATTTGTCAATCACTCAGTAGTATTTTTCGCTCACAACAAATTAGCCAACGATACTTTCTATCATAACTTATCAGCGTGTACGGAGTAATGCTGATAAAGTAAATAGATGTTGTGTAGACAAAACATATAGTAGCATCAAGCCGAGCACTAATCGATGTCATCACTCATCACTAGTGCACCAGCAGGCAAAGCTAGTTCTTCTTTTAATGCATGGGGTAAGACACTATCGGAATCTGGCTCTTTGCCGAGTGTCAAATGGTTTGCTGAGTATTTTTTTACCACTCGGCAAAGAAGCTCTTTGCCGAGTGCCAAAAAAACACTTGGCAAAAAAACACTCGGCAAAGAGGCTTCTTTACCGAGTATAAAAAAAAACACTCGACAAAGAAGATCTTTGTCGAGAGTTTTTTTGACACTCAACAAAGAAGCCTCTTTGCCGAGTGTTTCTTTAGCACTTGGCAAAGATCTTCTTGGCCGAGTGTCAATAAAACACTTGGCAAAGAAAAAATTTCAAATCGAATTTTAAAACCCTAAATGAATTCAATCAAAAAGTTTTTAACTATAAAGTTGTATAACTTTGTATAACTTCTCAAGATCTACAACCTTTATTTTGGTCATTTCTTCATTTGATAAAGTAAAAATAAATTTGTTCATAAATTTTATCTCTCTTATTGTTTATAAAATTACAAGAGAGATTAGGGATAAAAACGGATCGGATCGGAACGGATAATAGCTTCCCCATATCCTAATCTTTTTTTCTTGATCGGATTCGAAGCGGATCGGATATCATGCGGATTCAGATATGAATACGGATTTTTTAGATGACGGAAATGGTACGGATTCGGACCGGTATTAGAGTGGAAGCAAATTTTTTGAAGTCGGATAATATGTGCTTATGTGTTATTTTTTATGATGAGAAACAATTCATTAACTAAAGTCATAAAGCAGTTGTGCAACAAAAAATAATCACCATCAATCCACCACTTTGATTTAAGATCTCAAAAATTTAATACATGTTAGCAGTTTGAATTTAAGAGTATAAAAAGGTGTGTAAAATAAGTAAATATTCTTAATTAGATAAAACTTTGCCTTCACTCTTTGTGTTGTACTAGTCCTTCACTTTGATAGAATTCTTTTATCGGACGAGCTTTGTTGTGGGCTACAATATAATCATGTTTGTGTCATGGGCTAGGCTGACTTATATTCTTTTCACTTGGACTCCTAAAATTCAGATTATCCCATTGTAAGCGTCGGATAATCCACATTCAATTATCGGATAATTCATATCCGTCAAATTTCACCAATCCCATATCCTACACCGCATCCACCTATAATCTGATTCGGATTATCCATATCCGCGTGGATATTAAAAATATTTATCCATATTCTTAAAATTCGGATTCGGAGCGAATCAGAGCGGAGAATTATCCATACCACTTTCAACCCTAAGAGAGATATATAAGTTTTGTAAAAAATGTTAGAAATAAATGTAGCTAGAGAGGTTTCAGTTGCACCAACTGCAGCCAGAGAGGTTTCAGTTGCAGTAATGCAGCTGCGGAGTTTTGCAGTGCACCAACTGCAGGACCTTTTTCATCCGAGGTTCTAGGCCGCAGTGCAATTTGCCCAGTGCTAACTTTCTGCTTATGTCATGTGTCGTCAGCAGGTGAATAATGCGCGCGTACATGTGGGAATGGGCAGCTTACCAGCTATTCTCGTAACAAATCAGCCAATAATACTTTCTGCCATGGTTTATCAGTCAAACGAACAATGACACCATTTACCATTGTCACTTATTACCTGTATGGCTGTATCTGTGTGGTCACTAATCCACAACAACCACAAGCAAGCCTACACAAGTCTAGTTGCTATGTCTATAAACTAATTTCACACAATAACACTAACAATAGCAACCTTAGGCAATGGCTAGAGAGCTAATTGCACTAGTTACTTCTACTCTAGTTAGCTAGCACACACAAACTATCACACTAACAAGTAAAGCTCTACAAGTACTAATGATATAGCTTTGCGAACCGAAACGGGGCAAGAGATAATATGATCACTATGTGAAGACCAAGATTTATCCCTGTGGTTTGGTTGATTGCCAACAACCTACGTCCACGTTGTGGCAAGTCTCAACTTAATGGTTCCCACGCCAGTTGGACTCAAATGCCAAGCCCGCGCTACCAGGCGCCCCAAGTACCACTCAAAGGAGCACTCCACCTAGCCACGATTCCACAAGAGTTGTCTTTCGCAAATTTTCCACGGGGAATAAGCACAATGACCCCTCATGATCTTGATCGGAGCCATCTACAATCACCAAAGCCGCTCAACGATCCTCCGTTGCTCCAAGCCGTCTAGATGGCGGCAACCACCAAGAGAAACAAAAATCCCTCGGTGAACACGATCACAAAGTACCACTAGATGTTCAAACTCTATGCAAAAGCAATTTGGATCACTCCAAATCTACCTTAGATGATGCACAAGTGAAGGAGATGGGTGGGAGAGGCTTTGCTCAGCTCTGGGGTGTCACACAACTACAATTTGCCAAGAGAGTCGCCCCCAAGCCGGCCAAGCCAGTTAAATAGAGGCCCCAAGGCTCCACTAGCCGTTGGCCCTGCAAACCAGCCGTTGGACCGCTATCCCAACACCATCGATGGCTCAGTCCAACGCTCCCCCATGCCACCACATGTTTGCATCCCAACAGCATAATTGTTTTCAAGTTATTCACGTAATTGTTTGGAAGGGGAACCAAACTAGATTTTCATTTTCCCAAACAACAGACCTCTCTTGTTACCCCGATTTGTAACATCTATCAGCTAAACATCCTACTACAGATGACCAAAATTTTCAGCGAGCACTGCTGCAAGCTTAATATTAGTGATAGAGATACAATTAAGGTGACAGCTATATTTTTTCTATCTCCTGAAGTGAATATTGACAACAGTTGGCTGCATGTAAGTCTGTTGAATCGAAAGTGCAAGCGGGAAAAATGGGTGAAATAAGAAGGATGAGATTCTTTTCGCTCTGCTGTCAGAAGCACCAGAATCTGAACCTACAGAATAGAAGAAAAAGATGTAATTATGTTACTTAAAAGAAATACTAAAACAAAGTTACATGCCAAAATAAATTTTATACTTTCTTACTTGCAGTGCCTAAAACTGGTGATATATTCCCCAAATTTTGTCACAAAGGTGAGTTAACCTACAGCTAGGTATGGGGTATGGGATTCATGACTGTACTACTGTGATGTTGCTCCATGAATTATTTGACATGGTACAGGTTTATGCTTGCCACACAAACTAGCTCTAGAATCTCAGCACATGACCATACCAAAGACCAAAGGATTTACCTGGCTTGATCTTAAATTTAACAACATTTGGTTGCCTCACCGATATAAATTTTATTGGATGCTCTGTGCAATGCCTATGCCGATCAATTGCAGAAATCAGCTGGAAAAAAAAGAGAGAGAATGGAACGAAACATTACCACAGATCACATAACAGGGAAAGAAAATTAATATCAGACACTTCCATTTCTGTGGCAAACCAAGAAGATCAGTAACAGTCTCATGAAAGTATGAAACTACATTAAAACCAACAAAACGGGGTAAAGTAGTGCAGTTTCTTCAATGTTTGTTCCTACTCCCCTCGTACTGCAGTGATTAGAGATTTGTGTGACATTGAAGAAATACATGATTCAAAGTAACAAGGTAACTCTCCCATTGGTTTGGCAAAATTCAAACAGCAGGATATATAGCTACTATATTTCCAGGAAGTACCACACATACAAACAATCATGCACTAAATGTATACTTAATGCTACCCTGATGAGTCGTAACATACAAGATACATTTACATATGACTAGATATTGATGTCAAAAAAATTAGACAGACTAACAACCCTTTTATAGAATGGTGAAGCTATATTTTCCTACAAGCTCTTCATGCTAAATTTCTATTTCGAATTTCTTATTTCTATTCACATAGGTCAACATAAAGCAAATACTCAACTCTACTATAACAACAGTGTTCAGAAAAAGTTTTCAAATGAGCATTCAGGAGTCACTAGGTGTATGTAATCTCCAAGATCAGATTGCAAATACAGCAAATAAAAACAAGCCTACATAATATACATTTTCAGTTTTTAACTTTGAGCATGGCTGTAGGGAACCAATAAAAATCCCAAGCTGTGTTATACATTGCTTATAGTTTATGTTTCCATCAAGTCATCGAACATACCTTCTCATCATACCTAAAAAGGGATAGGTCAAAGTATGGTGAAGGACTCTGTGATTGGCAGGTGTATGGTAATGATGCCATCATCTTCTTCACAAACTGCAAATATAACACACACAAGAAGCATTTAGTTATTTACCTGCAGCTCCAGCATAACACCTTCAGAACAAGATAAGTAATCACAAAATATCTATAACACTAAGTGCCTAAGAAAATGAATAATAAGAAGTAATAAAAAATATAAACATAAGTAATCACAAAATATCTATAAGACTAAGTGCCTAACAAAATGAATAATAAAAAACAATAAAAAAAATAAACACCCACAAGCACCAATTGAGTACTATCAGGTAAATATGACGTGATTCCAATGGAAGATTAAATCTGCAATTTCACATCTTGTGAAACAAAGAGCTAAAATGGTCTTCGAAAAAAAGTATCATACTCCTTGTTCTATCAATATTTACCTGTGAAGAGCTGCTTGCTTTATTTTTAATAGTGCGAAGTTGATCAAGAGCATGAACATCATTGGAGTGCGATGAGATAAATTTTCCATGTGATGAATCTTGTGGATTTGCATGAAAATGGTCATAAAATTGTTCAAACAAAGAATAGAGCTCCTCTGATGAATTCTGTCAACAATTTATAATAGACTCAGAATGACAAAAAAATATTATGCAATGCATATCTGATTCCCTGCTAATAAGTACCTCATAAAGTGAAACAATATCTGTAGTCTCCATGTTGTACACAGCAAAGAATGCTAAATTTTGATCAGTGCTTCGAGAAACCTAGAGATATACAAATCATATTTGCAGTTAGATTACATCCAGATATGCACTACTGGCAGGATGCCGGGAAAGAAGGCAAAATATTCAATGCAAACCACATCTTCGGTGCAATCCATGAAAACCCAATTAAAATCATACTTAAAAGTTTTCAAAAAATTTAAAATTATGCACACCAATAGTGCATCTATAGATGTGCATTGTCACAAAAATTGAGATTCAAACTCTTTTTGTAAAAATTCATATGAAAATAAATTTCATTTGCATATGCACTAGAGGACAAAAATCCAGGAATTTTGTCCTTTAGTGCATATGCAAATGAAATTTGTTATTTTCATATGAATTTTTGTAAAATGAGATTGAATCTCCATTTTTGTGACAATGCACATCTATAGATGCACTATTGGTGTGCACAATTTAAAATTTTTTGAAAACTTCTAAGTATGATTTTAATTGGGTTTTCATGGATTGCACCGAAGATGTGGTTTGCCCTGAATATTTTGCCGGAAAAAAATGACTTACCCCTCCATCGACACTGCCAAACTTGATAAATAGGTGATGGCGATCCAAAAACTGTACCTGTTCAAATATCATATTGTAGGAACCTCTTGCAAATAATCTTTAACAGTGAATCATGTGTTTAGAAAACAACACAGGCCATGACATGCTATTACTAAGAGCTAAGTAGCTATTGAAAATTACTGAACTGCAGTAATTGCCTGTAAGAATTGAAAAACTGTTCAACAAACCAGAAAAGGGGAAGATAGAACAAAGTGAAAACAAAATACAGCAAACAATATTTTATGGGTACCTTCCATATAATAAGATCAACATAGTCTTGGAAGTGAAAATAGAACTTCTTCTTCAGATGCTGGACCCTCTGCCAAAAAAAAATGAAGATTACTTTAATATAAATCGTATTATAATAATGAAAGAATAAGAAAAAAAGAATATTTTCATTTCACCATCCCAAAATAAGCATTAATCTCTATGCGTAAGTAAAGTAGAAACCTTTGTGAATAATAAATTAGGGGATAAATTATATAGGATATATAGCATTCTTAATTTATTTAAATAATAATTTTAATCCCAGATTATATGTCCATGCCTTACAATGAACTTATTGAAACAAATTGTTCAAATGAGATAGCTAACCAAAGTCTGATCTGGAACCTCATTCCAAGTCTTGCGAAATATATATGACAGCAACCGTTGCTTGATGCCAGGAAGAAAAGAACCCCCATAACCAGTCTGCATGCATCAAATCCATTAAAAAGATCATACATATCTCTTTTCCCTCATTTAGATATATCATGTGTAATTTAAGGATCAGAAAATAAACAATCAAATATTCCGAGTACATAGACACATCTGAACAGATGCAGTCATTTATTTTCTTCAATGACGAGTCATATCATACAGTGTCACATAATTTTTTTCCTGGCCAAATTGTACATATAGCACTGTTTTCAAGCTGGTTTGCAAACATACCACTCCTTTATCACAGATCTAGTTTAGCACTACTTTGTCACCTCAGTTTACTCTGTCTAGCACTGCACCATCTGATCTTGCATGAACAGCCATGATCAGTATAGAATCCTTACCATCATTAACTCCATTATCTCCCCTGATGCTCACGGTTTTCCTCCCTCTCTCACCTAAGCTCACCGGTGGCCAGACCAGGTCCCTTGCCATCCAGTGCATCGCCGCCATTCTTCTTTCCCCAATCTCAAGGTGCTCCTCCACTGATCGTTCCCTGCATCAGAACTCATCTCCATCTTGTCTCCGACTTTAATCGAGCTCCAAACCATGCCCGATTTGGCTGCAACTGAACCCCACTAGGTTCATGTAACTGAGCTTGCCGGCCAATGAAGAGTGAGTTGTGAGTGCTAGATGCAGCAGCAGATGCTAGATGCAAGAGGAGAAGCTAGAAAGCACAACAATCATCTTCTCTGGTGCTGTAGCAGGGGAGTGGGCTCTAGATCATCAGGTTTGTCCTAATCTAATCACAGCACTGCCCTAATCCAGCCAAGGAGGGTGGTATGTTTGCAAAATGTTTCACGGGGAGTGCTATATAGACAATTTGGCCTTTTTTTTCTTTTTGAAGTTAGAACTAAAAGTTGCTGAGCTATTGAGAACCATCAAAACTCAGATTGCAAAATTGAAGTTTTTCAGCTTCTTTTGTCCTGAAAATCAGTTATCTCCTAATGAGTTATTAACTTGTTCCGTGTCTAGCAACAACTACATTTGTCACACAAAGATCCACTTCAGAAAGAGGCGCTTGGAGTTGTTTCCTCTAATCGGGTAACATGAAAGTTATTTCCTCTAATCATAAATATATATGTCCATCTAGGCTTGTCCTAGAGGCTAGACTCCTAGTCCTAGTCAAACTTAACTTTGACGGTTTGACCACAAATACCTAAAATTTATTATATAAATTGAGAACACAAATTAACACTAGTAGATTGATTATGAAAAATAATTTTGTAATATATAATTCATTCAATTTAAAATAATGTCTTTGTCATGATATTACCATGTTTGACTAGGAAAAACTTAGATGCACTAATATTTGAGACTGGAGGAAGTAACACAAAACATTTCTAGTTTTCTATTATCTCAGCACACTGTTACTGCAAGAAGTACAGAATCCTCTTCGTCCTTTATGATGAGTGAGGCTGACAACAACAAATGAATTGGAGTTTATAACGCATAGGAGAAAAAACAGCTCTAGTTTTTTTTTATCAAATATCTCTAATATAATATAAAATTCAAAGTCAGTGTCTTGCAATACTTCAAACATAATAAAACATTACCAGCAGACAATCCCAGGGCATCTATTTGGTTAATAAATAGACAGACTAGGGCAGGTACTAACAGATGGCTCTCATCCATGTAACAGATACTGATAATGTGGGATACTTGTTTTCGAGAAATAATGTGGTATACTTAGATCTATAAATACATCAGTATTATGACAATATATGATACTGTCTGATAGATTGGTGGTTGTTTGATGAGTGATAACCAATTGACCATGCAAAACGCTTTAGACATGTCCTAATTGATATATTAACAAGAATAGATCAGTTCAAAAGTAAATTACAATCATGTACCAAATAAGAATAAATGATGTAAAGTACTTAAAATCCAACAAAGTTGCAATATAACATCTGCAGATACCTGGGCATGTGAATGAAGAAATAGTTCATCATCTTCCCGGCAGAACGCACCAATTCTGCGTACCTCAACAAGGTTGCCTGAATCTCGGATCTGTAGGATATGTACTGTTTGGTACCGCAGAGAAACAATACAAAGCAGATCCTCATACAAGTAAGCGCCAATACTATGTGCCAGATTGATAAAATCATTGCAGAAAGCCTTTTCATCCAGTATCACGCCATCTTCTAGCCTGGTAACACAAATAGAGATGTCCTAATCCACCCAGACGATGAAAGCAATTGTTACAAAATATATTGTAACTTGGATCCCCAACAAATGCATTCCTCATGAGACAAAAATAGTACCTCACAAGATAAAAAGTTATTTTCTCAATTGATGGAACCCCGTGTATTGCACCCTCAGTGGCAGTTGAATCGTTACTTTGTGCAGTTGATGTTGCAAATAAGCCAAATTGATTGCATTCTATGTACAGGAAAAAGTCCTTGCAAATGTACTCATTGCTGGATGCAAGTGGAATTGAGTAGAGCTGCTTAAAGAAACTATCAAACTTCTTTGACTTTGCTGGAAGATCATGAGAATCACAGTCTTCATTACATGAATATGTCAACCAGATGGGACGGTATACAATCAAATCTTGGTGATTTCGGCTAAAAGCCACAAGATATTGCCCATCATCAGTGAACTTGCGAAATGAATAATCTGGGCAATCTATGTCATATATAGTGTAGCTTGGGACCAAATTCTCGTAGAACTGTCTAATAGTGTTAACCTGCCAACAGTATGGAAAGAACCAAAAGCAACTTAGATTTTACTTGGTCAGAGAACAATTGGACTTTAATTTGAACATTAAAGAGCATGCTACCACCTTTTGTTAATAATTATGCATTATTACAACATTTCACCAAAGTAAATGGCTTCACGAAAAGCATTTCCCAACCATACAGAAATGAGTGTGAATTTGCATAAATAACAGAACTATATGTAAAAAACATCATGTCGATCGAGATTATTGCCGTCTGACTTCTCATCATCTTACCTAAATAATTTTTTTTTAATTTTAATGTTTTTAATGTTTCAAACTAAGTGACCAATTGTTCAGTTAATCCCTCGAATCTCAAAAGAGTGATGTTTTGGACATCGACAGGGTCTCCAAAACACAACTTTGACTACTAATTTCCACCATAGTATATCCTCCAGTTTCCATGGTTAAAAAAGGAAAAAAAATAAATAGCAGAAGTACTCGACGCAAAAGGCCAGACAATTTAGGACACTGTTTCAGACTTTCAGTGTCAAGTTGGACACTGTATTACATTTATTTTCCGTACATGTATATTGATGAGGTGATCTCAAATTGATAATAGTTGTACAAATGCATGATGTGAATAATTCCGAGCTAAGCATAGCTTAAAAGAGGCATCATCCACGCTAACCCACGGTCGCTTCAGCACACTTGTCATATACAGCCTCGAGATTGGCAGGACAAGGTAGACATCAGTTGAAGCATATCCCAGCAATAGCATTCAGAAATGCATGATCTGGCTTGCTTATCTTCCAGCATTTCAGCGTCCTTTGCAAGCAAAAAGACAGTAATAGTTGGCCAGGTATTTTTATTATCATCTGGAACTTGCTGTCGTGCAACAACATCACCGCACCAGGCTCACAGAGGCGGCAGAGCAAAAGGCTAATCCTCACACAGCCCTGGGGCAAACACGAACTAGCAACCGCAGCTAACCTTTCCAGGCCTAATCCACCGCCGTTCCCGGTCGACTGCAGTCGACCGGACAGAAGACACGACCACACACACGACAGGACAGGAGGTGAGCAGAGGAGGAGGAGGAGGAGGAGGAAGCGTACCGCGGCGCCGGGGCGCGGGGAGAGGAGCTGCCGGTCGAAGACCCTGGAAGCGAGGTTGCCGCTGCGGAAGAAGCGCACCATCTCACTCACCGCGCGGCGGGAGGTAGACTCAGCGGCAGCATCGCACGCGTGGGGGTAGGGGGGGGGGGGGGGGTTGGAAGGCGGTGGGGAGCCGCACCGCGACGGGCAGTGGCCGTGGCCTTTGCCCGCCTGGGCTGGGTCGCGGTGGGGAGCTCGTGGGTTTCTTCTCTCCTCAGCGGCAGATGAGCTGCTGACTGCGGGTACGGGAGCGAGCCGAGGAGGGAGGGGAGGGGAGGGGAGAGGAAGGGATCTTCGCTTTGTGGCGGTGGTGAAATTTTGGGAGGAGACGGAGACGGAGACGGCGACGGCGAGATGGGATGGGAGCGGCCGGAGTGGGGGAAGTGTGCGGCGGAGGAGCGGCGGTGACGCGCGCCGCTAGTCAGTGGGGGTTGGGATGTGAGGCCAGTGTCAGCCCACCGACCGAGCCCACTGCCCACATGTAGAATTATTACTGCAGAATAAGATAAAGATCTTTTTAACAAGAATCGGGCCTTGTTTAGTTCCCAAAAATTTTGTAAAATTTATCAGATTCACCGTCACATCGAATCTTTAGAAGTATGCATGAAGTATTAAATATAGATGAAAATAAAAACTAGTTGCACAGTTTGGTCGAAATTAACGAGACAAATCTTTTGAGCCTAGTTAGTCCATAATTAGACAATATTTGTCAAATACAAACGAAAGTGCTACTATTTCCTATTTTGCAAAAAAATTTGGAAGTAAACAAGGCCTTACTTGAGGTTTGGATGTTGTCGGATTGACTTCAATCTATGTGTATTGGTATGGATTGAGGTGAAATTTAGGTCAAGTTTTATTTCAATACACCTCAACACATGTGGATTGACGTGAATCTGACTACATCCAAACAAGGCCTGACTGTTTAAATAGCTTTTCCATGTTAAATTTTTTTAAAGGTGGAACAATTTTGTTGTGAAGCTAAAACACTTAGTTCAGCCTCACAAAGAAATTGTCCAGCTTAAAAAATTATTTCAAGAATATCCATCGAAATATGATTTGTCTAGCAATGAAAATTTGATTTGGAGATCTAGGTTAGAAAATACATTATTCTTCTTTTTCTTTTTAGAATCACCGGTATAAACTTGAACGCTCACAAACACATGCATACTCACCCTTATAAACACAAACACATTGAACGGCTGAATCTTAAGATCGACAAAGTCACCATTGTTTTGGATTGTCGATGTTCATTTGAGCTCATCAGCCGAATCTACTAGGCATTCAGCAATGTTTTTCTCTCACAACAAATCAGCTAACAATTTTTTCTGTCATGGCTTATCAGCTAAACGAACAAGACAGTCAAAAATTTTGACTTCTCCAAAATAGCTATGACTCATCCCAGATGTAAGTATAGAAATTAAATCTAAATTAGAAACCATATCTATACAAGATTAAAGATATAAAGTGATATAATTGGTTAAAAATGGAGAGAGAATAAGAGCCTATTTGGTACAGCTCATAACAGCTTCATAAGAGCATCCCCAACCGTTTTGCAAATAAGCTTTGCATTCATGTATTTGCAAAAAAGTCTTAAAAACACTTATCCAACGGTTTGGCATTTAGACTTTGCAATTTTGTTAACTTGGCAAAAAGAGAGCAAGGATTGCATATATGCCAAACCTGTTCACACTTGGCATTGGGAAATTGGCGCGAAGTGATTAATGCCAAACTATTGGAGATTGCCTCTTTTCACCTTTGCTATATTTTTTTGAGACTTGGCAAACTCCCTCATTTGCCAAACCAATTATGCAAAACGGTTGGGGATGCTCTGTTTGTGAGCTGTTTTGTTTTTGCCAAACACTTGTTTGTAAAACAGCTTTACGAGTGAAGTTGTTTTTCTTCTTCTCTCACAAAGACATGAGTTGAGATGAAGCTAAAAAAAAGTTATCGCTGCTCTCTTTCTCATTCCTCTCTCTCATCTATGCAAGAAGTAGTTGGTGAAGCTATTTTACTAAATATTTTTTTTTCAAAATAGCTTAGCTTCACGTAGAAAGTTGCTCATGAAGCTATTTTTTGAGATATGCGGGCCTGAATATGATTGGATAAAAAAATATTTTTGTATAAAATTAATTTGTATATAGTAGTTTCTAGCATTTCTACGAACATCCCGTAATGCAGGCCTCCCCGCCGCTGGCGAGAGAGAGCGCCGGCATCAGTTGTCCCCGTGGTAATGGCTGCACTCTGATTGGCTGCCGTCGCCGCTCGTCCTCCGTCGTGCTTCGCCGACATCCTTACCCATGGCACCACCGCTCCTCCACTTCCGCCTCCATCCACGATGCCTCCTCCTGCCCCGCCTCCGCCGCTCCGTCCCCGCCCGCCTCAGCCTCAAAACCCTCTGCTCCTCCTCCTCCTCCTCGGATTACTCCCCCGCGCGGACCCCGCCGCCCCTCCACGGCCCCTCGCTCCGCCGCGGCCGCGCCCCGCCGGACCACCCGGACGACCCCTTCGCTCGCTCCTTCGACCTCGCCGCGCTCCGCGTCCCCGCCGCCGCATGCGCGCCACTCGAGCGCCGCCTCCGGGGCCACCTCCTCAACTGGCCCCGCGTCCGCAACGTCGTCCGCCTCCCCAACGACCAGGAGGGCCTCCTCGCCCTGCCGTCTCCCCCGCGCCTCTCCGCCGAGGAATTGGGCACCCCGTCCCCGGTGGCGCGGCGGGAGAAGCTGGCCCGCGAGTTCAACGCCCGGGGCTTCGTGCGTTTCCCCAACCTCGCCCGCCTCTCGCGGCCCAGTCGTCCCGCCGCGCGGAAGCGGAGGGAGAGGAAGGCGGGAGGTGAGAGCGACGAGGAGGCCACGCGTGGGCGTGACAAAGGCAAGGTGTATGTGGTGGAGGTGGTGGGGGAGGGAAGGGAGGGCGACGAAGACGATGACGATTTGAAGGGGTTGGTCGGGGAAGAGGGCCTCGGGAGGCGCGCGTGGCGGCGGACTGGCCCCAGCCGGCTGCTGCTGCTGGACGAGAAATACGCCGGAAGGGGAGTTGATGAGCTCCCAGAGGCCGTCAAGGTGCTGCTCATTTCTGCTGCACTTGACATAGCTGCTTCACTTTAGCATCATAGCTTATTCGTAGTTTCTCACTTTATGGTTTTATTAGGAAGTGGTGCATATCAAGGATGATATTGATATAATTTGGTACCCTACTTATATGCCAGACTTTGGCGGAGCATGATTGTCAATCCTTTTGATGATCAACTAGAAATTCAGCAACAATTTCAAGTTTCATTTACTAACATATTTATTTACACTATGTAATTCATTTACTTTCATAATCTGTTTTCACTTAGTTAATATGCATCTTATCTTGTTGTAGTGGATATTTCTTTACTGGTTATAGTTACTTATTTTTCAGGTTGTTTTAGGCCATGAAAGTCACCAGAATGGATCATCTGCCTATGAGCTTGTACATTGTCAGCTAACCTTGTTTTACAACTACTGGCTGATGCATGATGACATGAGGTATCTTCATACTTGTTTACACTTGAATCCCTAAGCACCATTTGCTTTCAAATTTGGTTTGCTGATAAATATTTTGTTGTTCTGCAAATGAATTTTCTGTTGAGGATTACACAAATTGCTTACTTTTTTCTAGTAGGTTTTTGGTTTAGGCCTCCTGATTATCATATATGTCATTGTTTATCTAAACCTTTGTTAGTTGTAACGCACATGGTTTTTATATAATATACTTGAGTGCTCATAGGAGGTGACAAGTGAGCTCTGCAATGGTGACTTATGCAGCTTGGTTAATTAGAAGCTCGAAAATGGTTTTCTCTAGTTTTTATTATTCAATCAGATGCGTTTACATTCTAATAACAATGTTGAGAGAGATCTAATGACAATCTAATTTGTGGAGACTTTCTGGAATGAGATGTTTTTGTTCCATTTACAATTATAATAACAGCTTCAGATAAGCATTGCATCCCATGAATTAATAAATTTCTAAGGTTCACCTAAAACTGTCATGCTTGCTCCAGTGGCAAACAGATGTATGGTTATAAAATTGGTTCATGCATGCAGTGTTACCTAGACCTGGCAATACCACTGTCTTATCTGACATGTGTCACAAGCGTTGACACTGTTAGGACCTCTACTTTAGTTACGGAGTAAAGGATTTCTAATTATGAAACATGAGAATTTGCAAAGGGTTCCTGCGTGTTAGAGAAAAATAATATGCAAAGAAAACTACATATCATTAATTTGACTTGAGACATCTAATTTGTGTTGGTGTCTAACACTTGCATTTTGTCCAGGTAACACTGCCTTAGCAAATTCAGGATCAGACAAAAAAAACAGTCCTTCCAGGTTAGATTGAGTTATCTCAACATCTGGCTGTCTGTTCCTGGTTTTCTCATAAACAAAGTCGGTCAGCTCTTTGCTTCAAAGACATAGCCAGAGAGCACAGCATTTGAAATATATTTGTTATTAATGCATTGACAGGTGACACCTATAAAGTGTGCAATATTTGTTTTGTTTCCAAAATTTGATGTGATGGATTGATTTAGAAAATCACGTACTAGAAGTTAGGAGATGCAAGTCTATTGTCTGGAGCATGAGGGCTATATTAAGGTGCTGCCAGTTTGCCACACCGTTTACTAGTTCATAGTCCATTAAATACGCTGCCAC
The DNA here is from genome assembly GCF_000003195.3 of Sorghum bicolor. Lineage (NCBI taxonomy): Eukaryota > Viridiplantae > Streptophyta > Magnoliopsida > Poales > Poaceae > Sorghum > Sorghum bicolor. The sequence continues at coordinate 5,975,614 of NC_012876.2, read as the reverse complement.
ATTAGTGCCAAAAATTCAATAAGGTGCTGCCAGTATGCCACACCATTTACTAGTCTATTGTCTGGAGCATGAGGGCTATAATAAGGTGCTTATGCATTGGGTATTTTGCTTTTTGGGATATTTCAGGAATTCAGGTTATGGCACTCTCCCCGTCCCCAACATCTCAGCAGCTCATAGTATCAAATCCTGAATTACCACTCCATTGAAGGTCATATCTAAATTATTCCTTGTTTTCTGTACGTCTTCCATTTTTGGAGCATTACAGGATATGACATCATTGGGTCGCTGATGCGTGGGGTAGAGTGTCATATCCTGAAATACGTCTCTATTGAGCGTCATATCTCAAATGATTCCTTTTACTTTGTACATTTCATGTTGTTTAACTATTTTGACCCTTAGATTATATTGTGTAGGTATTAGAGGCACTACTCCCTGATGAAGGTGTAATAATTCCAACAGGCTTTGAAACAGTGGGGTATATTGCGCACTTGAACTTATGGGATGAGCATCTACCTTATAAGAAACTTATTGCTCAGGTAATATCTGATACTTGGTATGTTGGCTCCCAAACTTAGTTTGAGAATCTTTTTCCTGCATCCAATACTTCGGTTTGATATGCAGGTGGTACTGGACAAAAACAAGCCGAAAGTCTAAACTGTCGTCAATAAGACTGATTCTATTCAAAATGATTACTGAACTGTGCAACTTGAAGTCTTAGCTTGTAATGATTCGTAATGATTCGCTCCGCACAACGGTCATTGAGAGTGGTCTTCGTTTTCAAGTTGATCTTGGAACAGTGTATGTTCTTACTCTTACCACTCATATTTTGTCTGAATCCATTTGAGATTGTTTGCTGCTGCAAAATCATAAAAGCAAAAAAAATATATTTTTTTTCATGTATGGACTGTTATCTTGTATTAGTACTAATTACACTTTGCTTGAATATCGAAGACTATATTATGGAGAATAATTTCTAATCTGAATATACAATGCTCTAGTAACCATTGTCTGATGGCTGATTCTGCCCATTTCTCAAAAATCAGAGAATATATTCATTTTTTTTTCTGAAGCAAGCGTTACTCATCTGTCCAAATTTGTTTTCGTTTTCTGTCCTAATAACTTTAGTTGATGATATCTGCAGGTATTGGAATCCTAGGTTGGCCACGGAGAGGCAGAGGCTCGTCAACAATATCTTTAAGAGCTCTGATGTTGTTTGTAAATCAAAGTGCTGTTCTTCGTAGCACTGTTATGCCCCTTTTTAAATAATTGGCAAATGCTGAACCTAACATATACTTGCAACTTCTTATCATTCCATGCTTTGCAATTCGAATTTTTCTGTTTTGTCCCCAGAAATCTTACCATCAAACACGAGAGCCCATGTTACTTTGACTTTCTTCTATAGCGTCAATGTCGCTACACATTGAGAAGTACCAAGGTCAATCGGATCCTAAAGTTTTAAGACACATGATTGCCCATTTATCCATGCTATATGGTCAGGGTATCAGTTTTTTTTTTTTTTTTTTGAGAATGGGATGTATAGAAGATTCTGTTAAACATAAAGCAGGTCCATCCATTTATAAGCCTTGTTTCCTACTGGGATTTTTTTTATTTTTAATCCAAATTTAAAACAATTTGATCTGGTTTTAAAAATATTTTTAAAACTAGTCCGTTTGGTCCCGCCACCATGCATGGCGGAGCAAATGAACTGTATCTCGCCATGCATGGCGGCGGGGTACAGCTGCCACGTGGCATGCAGCACCAAGGGCTGCTGGCGTGTACCCCGCCATAGATTATGGTGGGTTAGGCGTACCCCGCCACCTATCATGGCGGGGTATGACCAGCCCACCAAAAGCCCGCTTTGTGTGTTTCAGTTACTCTTTGGAATCACTTCTCACTCAAAAAGACAAAAACTTTTCAAGATTCACCGTCACATCGAATCTTGCGGTACATGCATAGAGCATTAAACATAGACGAAAATAAAAACTAATTACGCAGTTTACCTGTAAATCACGAGATAAATCTTTTGAGTCTAGTTAGTCCATAATTAGACAATATTTGTTAAATAAAAACAAAAATGTTACAGTATCTCACCCAAAAATTTTTGAAAACTACACAAAGTGAACGTTACTACTGGTACTGGACGAGCTGGGCAAATGTCGCAACAAGATGTCCTGTCCGCGTCTTGTTTCTTCCACCTCTTTCTTCCGTGTGTTTCTTGGCTTTTGAGGTCTTGTTTAATTCCAAAAATTTTCAAGATTCTTTATTTCATCGAATCTTACGGCACATATATGATATATTAAATATATATTAAAATAAAAATTAATGCAAAGTTTATCTATAAATCATGAGATGAATTTTTTAAGCTTAGTTACTTCATGATTGGACAATATTTGTCAAATAAAAACGAAAATGTTACAGTATCGAAATCCAAAAATTTTTACAACTGAAGGGCCTGAGTCTGCCTAAACCGAAGAATTTCACGTGGGTGCGCAGCTGGCTGTATTGGACACATGAAACCAGAGTTTTTGCAAGGCGTTGTTTAGTTCAAAAATGTTTTGCAAAATTTTTTAGATTCTCCGTCACATTGAATCTTTAGACATATACACAGTTTGGTTGAAATTGATGAAACGAATCTTTTAAGCCTAGTTAATTTATGATTGAACAATATTTATCAAATATAAACGAAAATACTACTGTCGATTTTCCAAAATTTTTTAGAACTTAAGTTGCAAACGTATGAGATGGGAGGCGCATAGTACGTTCAGTACAGACTGCATGTGCATCGGGAGCATCATAAGCGTTTCCTTGGCACGCCACACTAGGCCCTGTTTAGTTTCTAAAAAAATTTACAAAATTTTTCATATTACTCGTCATATTGAATCTTTAAACGCATAAATAGAATATTAAATATAGATAAAAATAAAAACTAATTACACAGTTTGGTCAGAATTGACGAGACGAATCTTTTGAGCCTAGTTAGTCTATGATTGGACAATATTTATCAAATACAAACGAAAGTGCTACAGTGTCGATTTTTCAAAAAATTTTGGAACTAAACAAGACCCATAAAGAAACAGCGAGTGCCCCTGCCATACCCCGCTATGATGGGGGGTACGCCTAACCCGCCATGATCCATGGCGGGGTACACGTCAGCAGCCTCTGGTGCTGCATGCCACGTGGCAGCTGTACCCCGCCGCCATACATGACGAGGTACAGTTTATTTGCTCCGGCATGTATGGTGGCGGGGCCAAACGGGCTAGTTTTAAAAATATTTGTTTCAAATTTGGGCTAAAAATAAAAAAATCCCTACTGGCAGTTATTGGCATGCCCTGATATACATGTTTCCAAGTTTCATGTGTGCACCGAATCCAGTCCTAAATAAATCAACATTGCATCAGAGAAGGCCCGCACACCCCATAATACATGAGAACATCTATTTTTGTCCATATATCTTCTAGAGTTCAATTGCCTGAGCTCTCAGGCGAGAGTTCAGGGCACGGCATCCTGTTTTGCTGCTGAGCTGACGGGAGAAAGAAGAAAGCCTATGACTGTTGCCCGTTGGCCAGCACACGTCGCCTGACCTTTTTGGAAGAAATCGGACGCCTGTTTAATAGTAATTTCCAATTGTCAAATATTTTTTTCTGCACTCTAAATAAATAGAGAAAAAAAAGAGAAGAAGAAAAAAGAGGCGTCATAGGCAGCCGCGCGCACGTACAAATGCTGGTGTGCCCACAGCTAGCCTAATCCGTTTATATATGCCTCTCAAGTACAGGCACAGAAATATTTTTGTCGTTTTAAACAAGATTTGAGTCAAATATTAGAAATATAAATCATAAAAACTTTTAAATTGTTGAGTTTGCAAATATAAAAATTATATAAATAGATTTGTCTTAAAAAATATTTTCATAAAAGTATTATATATATTATTTTTTTTAAATATTTTTATAAAAATAAAAGATTAAAGTTGTGTTTTGGAGACGGTACTGTCCTAAACGACATCTTGGAGTACGTGTCGAATCGATGGGCATGTAAATTGCAACACTTGGCCGATGAAAATCAATTGTATGGCCAGGCCAAGACAGACAGCCAGGTGCGTAACGTGGCGGGTGACCACACCTGCTCCAGTTGCATGTATGAAACCTGTTGTATCCCAAGATTAGATTGGATTAAACTCGCCCACCAACTCTTATGAACACGCCGAGTATATTCAATTCAATGCCCAAACCGATCTCCACCAGCTCCCACATCCAGGCATGCGTGGCTGTCGATCCACTGGGATCCTGAGCTCACCATAGCTGCTTCACCTGAACCTGTTTGTCCTGTCTGCTTGCTAACGAATCCCTGCCACAAAAACATTAGGCCCTGTTTAGGCCTTGTTTACTTGCAAAATATTTTGCAAAATGTGAATAGTACTAATTTCGTTTGTATTTGACAAATATTGTCCAATCATAGACTAACTAGGCTCAAAAGATTCGTCTCGTCAATTTCGACTAAACTGTGTAATTAGTTTTTATTTTTGTCTATATTGAATACTTCATGCATACATCTAAAGATTCGATGTGACGGAGAATCTAAAAAATTTTGCAAAATTTGTTGGAAACTAAACAAGGCCTTAGATTGGGGATGAAAAATTTTTGGGTGTCACATCGGATGTGTCGGGAGGGGTTTGTAGAAACTAATAAAAAAACAAATTACATAACTCGTTTGGAAACTGCAAGACAAATCTAGGTTACTGTAGCACTTAAGGCTAATCATAGACTAACTAGGCTTAAAAGATTCGTCTCGCGATTTTCAACCAAATTGTGTAATTAGTTTATTTTTTTATCTACATTTAATATTCCATGCATGTGTCCAAAGATTTGATGAGATGGATGAAAATTTTTCTGGTGGGGAACTAAACAGGGCCTTAGCCTAGCTCATCAATCAGCAACTCCATCAGCATTAGAACAGTAGTATTATGTGTAGAATCTCAACTGCAGCAATCGTTACGTTCTGAGATGTTTGAACCGCAGTAGTTGAGCTAATTGTCACTAGCTAGCTCAACTCCATCAACAAAAACAGTCTGAACAGAGCAACTGCAAGTGGTATGAATTTAAGTTCATTCAAGGTGTTTGACTGACTCTTGACTTGACATAGTCCTAGCTAGCATATCACCTGCTCATTTAAAGCCTTGTTTAGTTAAAAAAAAATTATAAAATTTTTTAAATTTCTCATTACATCGAATCTTGCGGCACATATACGAAGCACTAAATATAGATAAAAAAATAACTAATTGCATAGTTTATCTGTAATTTACGAGACGAATATTTTGAGCTTAGATAGTCGACAATATTTGTCAAATACAAATAAGTGCTACGGTGTTTATTTTGCAAAAGATTTTGAAACTAAACAAGCCTAAACTGCTCATATAGGGACTACCTAGTACCGAATCCCATAAACATAAATGTACAACAATATCATGGAATCTGGTCTCGATCACACTCTCATCTCAATTCTCATCCAATCCAAACAGAAAATGTACAAGTACAATGCAGCATGATCTAGCTAATCGATCTACTACTACTACTACTAGTCTACACTCTTCTACTTGTATCATCCACCAGCAGAATAACAGATAGCTACTTCTACTCTACTATTCGTTGTTCACTTGGCCGACAACTTTCAGTCCTCGCTTTCTTGTTTCTTGGTCGTCCTAAGACGAGTAGACGACGACGACGAAGACGACGACGGCGGCGAAGTGGAGGAGGTACTAGGAGCAGCGTGGATGATCCCTCCACCGCCGCCTCGCCCTTGCTTGGGAGGACCCGGCGGCCGCGCAGGCCTACTCACCTGTGGCTTCGCCGTGCGGCCGCCGCGTTGCCTCGGACGACTCGGAGTGGCGCCGGAGCGGCCTTTTCTCCCCACCGCCGGCGCAGCCGCCCGTCGTAGCGCCTCCGACGACTTATTATCCTTAGGAGCCGGCGGCGAAGGCGCGCCGACGACAGTGCCGCTAGCGCTGCTGTCGTCCTGCCGCGCGCCGGCGGCCTTCTCGCCGCCGCGCGCCGCTGCTTCCTCCCCGTCTCCCTCTGCCGTTCCACCACCGTGCGGACAAGGAGCACCAGGAGCGGCGGCGCCGGCGATGGGTGCTTGCGGATACTGCGCGCAGCTGGCAGAGGAAGCAGCAGCAGCTCTCGCCCAACAGCGGTGCGGCTGCTGCTGCTGGTGCAGGAGCATCAGGAAGTAACCGCGCGCCGCCGCCCGGGACGGCGCCGGCGCGAGTGCCAGACGAAGAGGCGTGGTGAGCTGCCGTGGAAAGAGGCGGAGGACGCCGGCGGAGGCGGTCATGGCTGCGCCGACGCCTCGCTGCAGCTAGCTAGATGAGGATTTTGTTCACGTCAGCTCGGCCGCGTGTGGACTGGCGGGCAGTGTCGCAGTGCGCACCGAGGCGAAGAGGGAGGGAGGCAGAGGCAGCAGGTCCCGTTGCAGTAATGCAATTGCAGCTGCAGAGTTTTGCAGTGCATGTGCACGGATATTTATGCGCCAACTGCAGGACCGCGCCATGGATAGATGGTTTGGTGCGCTCATTGATGAGGGGAGAGGAGTACCACGTAGACGACGACACTTGTTTTTTTTTTCCCGTTGATTGAAAAGGAAGAAGGGTGACATGTTACAACGCGTCATCAACGATAGAGATTAGGCTATCTGCAACAGGAGAGCCATTTGGAACCCAAACTCAAAATAAGTCTCCAACACAATACCTTTAGCCTCCAACAGAGTACCCATACAGAAGACCCACTTTAGGTATCAGGAGAGGCATAACCCAAATTTGGGTATCCTCTCTCCTCGAGACCCGTTTGCAGAGAGTGTTGTCTTTTAGGTCTTGTTGTTAGAGAAGACTAAAAATAGATATGGAACCTTTTACCTGTAGCGCTACCCAAAGGACAAATAGGTCTTGTATTTTGGGTGATGATTGTTGAAGATAGTCTTAGAGAATGTTACCACCGTGTGTGTATTCTGGAAAAAATTAGACTTTGAAACGATCCAAGTTTGACCGCTCTGTCAGAAACAACATACGGTCTACTCAATCTAATCCAAGATTTTAAATCAATCTCTGGCTAAAGGTATTTAGCGGATGACCTCTAAAACAACTATAGCAAAGGCTAAATGCGGCTATAGCGGGTTATAGCCGCTAAATTGTATATAAACACAAATAATTTGATCAGCTTCAAACAGCTATAGCTAGAGCCAAAAATTTAAAACCTTAATTTAACGTGATAAACAGCCCAGGCGACAGCCATGTGATGTGAGTGACATGCACACCCGGAGAGACATGAAGCATTAAATATAGATGAAAACAAAAACTAATTACACAGTTTATCTGTAAATCGCGAGATAATAGCGAAATTCAAAAAGTTTTTTTTTGAACTAAACAAGTCCATGGCTGGTCTAGCGCAGACCACAGAGCATGGCCGCGTTTTCAAAAACAACGGAACGACCCCGGACGACGGCCAGCGCCAGCCGATCCCGCCGGCGACGCCGTTCCTGCGGCTTGCATGCTTGCTGATCGGCCTTTGATCCAGGAGAACACAGGGCCGGGGGCGGATCTGGGCCCATTGCTCTAGTAGTGGCCCAGTAACTCTACCCCCATTAAATTTGGCCCATAAAGATGAAGCCCCAAGTTTTTGCCTAGTTTGAAGTTGGTTTCTGCTTGTGCCGTCGTCAGCTGGAGTGTCTGTACATGTGGGAATGAAACAAGTCCATTTTAGGTACTTCAACTTTTGCGAAAGTCTGTTTTTCATCTTTAAATTTTAAAACCGGGTAAAATACATCCTTCAATTTTCGAAACCATGCATATTACGTCCCTGACATGGTTACAAGCGGTTTTGAAGGTTGTTTTGTCTTTTTCATTTTTATTTATTTCAGCTGAATATTTGTAAAAATATAGTAAATCACATAAAATTCATAAAATAGTAAATCTTATTTTGTTGGACTCCAGATAAGTAGATCTACACAATGAACATATAATATGATATGCTTTAGTAGAAAGTTTTTGTTGTAGCTTTAGAATTGTGTTTTTCTATAATTAATTAGAATAGTTCATAGCTATAGTTTATATGGTCCAATTATGATGAATTTTTTATGTTGGGCAAATTATTATATGTTTAAATTGTGGTAAAAATTTAATACTCATTAGATCATGTATAACTTAGTTATAGATTTATTAAGATTTAACAAGTATAAACCTAAATAAATCTATAACTAAGTAATACATGATCCAATGAGTATGAAATTTTTACTACAACTGAATCATAGAATAATTAGCCCACCATATAAATTTCATCACAGTTGGACCATAGAAACTGTAGCTATAATTAGTCTAATTAATTACATAAAAGCATAGATCTAAAGCTGCATCAAAAAATTTATACTAAAATATACTATATTATATATTTAATGTGTAGATCTACTCATATGAAGTTCAACAAAAATGAGTTTTCTATTTTATGATTTTTATGTGATTTACTGTGCCAAAATAAATAAAAAGAAAAAGACAAAACCGTTTTCAAAACCAGGTCAAGGATGTAATGTGCACGGTTTTAAAAGTTGAGGGATGTATTTTGTCTGGTTTTAGAGTTCAGGGATAAAAATTAGACTTTTATGGAAATTAAGGGACCTAAAGTGCTAAAGTGCACTTTTTCCTGTGGGAATTCACAGCTTTTGATGTGGTCGTGTGGTAGACATTTTTACCAGTCTCAGTTTCTCACTAATACTACCTGCTCCTTTGATGGACGTTTGTTTGTAAATAAAATGAAAATAACTTGCACTGGTACACTACTGGTCCTGGTCAACAACTACTACTTACAGAACATACGAAGTGCTCCTCAAGGATAGATTAAACATAGGAAATCTTGTAAGGAGAGAAAAAAAATATGTTCTTTGATGACTATTCCTGTGTTCTCTGCAATATCATCCGGAAGAAACTCGCTACCATCTTTTCTCTAATTGAGTGCCCATTCAGTGTTGATTGCTGGAGTTCCATTCACATTTAGTGGAATTTGAATCTTCAACTGTTGGATATGATTATTCAAGCTAGAACAGATTTTGGTAGTCACATTTTCAGAGAAGTCTTCGTCACTGCCTGCCTGCTGGATGATTTGGAATGCTAGAAATTGAATCATTTTTTTATAACAAAGTTGCTTCTTTGGCTGCCTGGAGAGTAGAATTCAAAGATGAACTTTGCTTGGTATGCACCAAAAAGCTAAGCAAAGCGCATTGCAGGCCCCTAGCTTTGTGGCGAGAGTCTCCAATGATTTTTTTCTTTCCTTCTTTTCGTTTGGGCTTTGCAAGCCTTGTAAACTGTATATATGTGTTATTCTTTTAAATGAAAATGAAAAAAAAGTACGAAGTTTTCCTGCCGTTTCCTCAAAAAAAAAAAGAAAAAAAACATAACATACGAGTCAGCTTGACCAGGACCAAGTAAATAACAATGGATGATGTAACTGTATAAGAGTAATACGAGGTGCACGACAAGTAAACGCCACTGCAAAGTAAAATAGGCCGGCTGGCTGGGTCTCCGTTGCCAAATCAAGAGAAACTTCAGGCCTTGTTTTTATAAAAATTTTCAAGATTCTCCGTCACATCGAATCTTTGGTCGCATGCATGGAGCATTAAATATAGACGAAAATAAAAACTAACTGCACAGTTTACCTGTAATTTGTGAGATGAATCTTTTGAGCCTAGTTACTCCATAATTGGACAATGTTTGTCAAATAAAAACGAAATGCTACAGTACCCAAAAACAAAAAGTTTTGCGAACAAAACAAGGCCTCAATATGGAAACGGACTGGTCCATAATAACAGACTACACATGTCAATTATCTCGAAAATGCCCTTGGCCAAAAAAGAAGGGAAAAAACATCAAAATTGAAGTTATTTAGGGTCCGTTTGGTTCGTCCAATTCGATTCCAAGGTACAATTTCAATAGTTTGATCTGCTTGAGGGCATGACAAAGACACGCCCGTGTTTCTAGTTGATCTACAACATCGCACTGAACTCAAACCTTGGCCATGCATGGGTGTGTCGACAGGTCGTTGGCCAAACTCACTAACGACAAAACACCGGTTATGAGGACTAATGTTGGATTTAAATTGGGTTTAGCCCATTTTAATTCAGTTAAATCAAATAATGTATTTTTTTTCTTTCTCAACCGAATGGCAGAGCGTTCTGTGAAGTGTGCGGATCATATAAGGAGTCCATTAGTCAGAGCGGCAACGGATTTTAAGTTACTGTCCCTGCACCCTGCGTCTTGGGTGGCTAAAATCTCCTCAATGGATTCTGCTCAGACAAGGAAACAACGATTATATTATGTGCTATGTGGGCGTTGTGGACGATGAGAAACAAGAGATGCCATGGAGAGCTGACGATGACTGTGTACCAAGCTGCGGTCTAGGCCAAGGATACTTACTGACTTTGATCTATGGACCCACCTGATTAGAGGCAACCTGAGATCTTGGTTCTGTAGTGGCAGGCTCCGAATCTAGACTGGGTGAGGGTGAACACTGACGCTGCTTTCTATGATTCAGCTAATAATGGGGCGACTGCGTGTGTTCTCCGAGGTCACACCGGAGCTTTCCATGAAGAGCAGGCTACTTGGTATGAGCAGGTCCTTGACGCTTTGCACTATGGAAGCTATGGAGTCATGGAGTGTCGTGATGGCGTCAAGATGGCAAGCTGGTTATCAACGAGTACATCTGGAAACCGATTACCTTGATGCTGTCCAGCTCTAGAAGAGAAGAGAAGAGAAGAGAAGTGCAGCGTTCGATCATTGGCCATGTTCTGGAGGAAATTGTGGAGCTTAGCCAAGGTTTACTTGATTTCTCTTTCTCTTTTGTTAATAGAGTATGTAATAAAGTAGCCCATGTTTTAGCCAAACAGGTCTCTGATACACATCGACTGGAGAGATGGCATGTAACTCCAGCATGTGTAGATGATCTTGTAATGTTTGAGGCCTCGGCCGACTGAGCTTAATACAAGCCAGCAAGTCAAAAAAAAAAGTAATGTTAGTTTCTTCCTTCAAATGGCAGTCAAAAGCACTAGATATGGAGAGGCTATCTGGCCAGCATGCAGATCGACCTGAACGCAGAACCAAACACACTTCAATATCCAGATGTCCAGCTTGAACAGCCCACATGACACTTCTCTAAAATGAGAACTGCTAGTCTCAGGATAAAATAACATGTTCCAAACGGATGTGAGCCATGTGATATACTTAATTATCTCAATAACCCATTTTGCAAATTATAGGATGAACACTCATGCATGGCTTTTACAAATTACAAAACCAAATGCTCAACATGCATGTATACTGAAAATTTTGATTCGATTCACTGTCGAACACTCAGATCAGGTTCAGACAAATATATTAGTCTGATCTTCCAAGTTTCCATCCAAAAAGTAAAAGAGAAACACAGCAGCATACATCTCCCCCCTATAGTACAACTCATCAAGAATCAAGATTCAAGAAGCAAAAGCATGGATGATTCCACCACGGCCGCCGGCGCCTTCTGCCGGTGGACCAGGCGGCGCGGGCCCTCGCATAAGCACACGCGCCGCCGTCGCCGCCGGCGACACGGCATGAAACTTTCCGCCGCTGCCTTGTGCAGGGGGACCTGGTGGAGCTGGTGGTCCTCGCATAATAACCACACGCGCTGCCCCAGCCGGCGTTTGCGTTTCCGCGGCATGGATTTTGCCGCCGCTGCCCTGTGCCGAGGGACCAGCAGGCGGCGACGTGGGCCGTCGCGAAGGCATAACCAAGCTGGCTACCGTCGCCATCGCCGCCGGAGCGGCGGCACGGACATGTCCGCCGCTGCCTTGCCTCGGCGCGCCGCCGGGGCGCCCTTTCGGGGAAGGAGCGGCGGCCTGCAGCAGCTGGGACTGGGACGCCGCCACATCCACATCCACATCCACATCCAGTTCCTGCGGCGCACTCGGCAGACTGATTATGGTCGTCGGAGGCGCTCGGCGATCGAGCGCGACGCCCAGGCCGGGACACGTAGCGCAGCAACTGCCGCGGGACTGCGGGAGCGGGCTAGTTGGCGCTGACGGCGACGACGCCATGGCGGCCGTGACGACCTTGAGACTTGGTGTCGGTGGTGATCGGCTTCCGATCGAGTACATGGGCGTCTCTTGCAGTCTTGCGCTTGTCAACCGGAGTTGCCGATGCGGCGGCGTTGGCGTCGCTGGATGTCTGCACTGGGAATGGAAGGACCGCTGATTTATAGAAACCGACCGATCGATGGCGGCGAGCGTCTGACTTTGACTAGTTTGTACTGGGACAGTGGGACTGACCGGATCCTGACAACAACTGCTACGGTTGGGGTTGTACGAACCTACCACAGCACGCTTGAGCGGGTCAAAACTAAAAACTAGCTTACACTTAGTCTGTTTGGTTCTCTTTGCTAAATTTTAGTGACTAATGGAACTAAACTATTTTATCTCTTTTTAGTCAATATATTTAAACTTTAGCTACTAAAGTGACTAAAATTTAGCTATTTAAAATTTAGCAAGAGGAACCAAACAGGACCTTATGCCTTGTTTAGTTTCTAAAACATTTTAAGATTTTTTATCACATCAAATTTTAAAACACGTGCATAGAGCATTAAATATAAATAAAAAAATAATTAAACATAGTTTGTCTGTAATTTGCAAGACGAATCTTTTAAGTCTAGTTAGTCTATGGTTAAACAATAATTACCAAATAAAAATAAAAATGCTACAATAATCTAAAAAAATTTGCAAACTAAACAAGACCTGGCACGTAGTAGGTTTGAACGGGCAAAATACGGAGTACGCGCATAACTACTACCGGCTACACTGGCAGTTTCTGGACAGCTGGACTATTCAAAGTCAGGCTTCGATGGTTAGACGGTTACTATAAAGCAGCGGTTCAGTCCTTCCATTCCAGTGCAGACGACATCCATCCAGGACGTCCCCCCAACTCATCGGCAGCTCCGGCCGGTTCATCCGTCAGCCCGAGAGATCTGTTGAAGACTATATTTAGATAGACACGTTCTGGTAGTGTTCACGGTCACCACGACCCGACGGATGCGGCGCCCTGCGTGGTCAGCCCATCACCGTCTCTGTGTAAACGTGTATATGAGATCCACAACTCAATGAATCATTCTTGTTGGCTCTCATTATCATTCTCTACAAGATCATCAGATCGGGCGTCGAGAATCCCGCTACTCAATCCAAAGCCGAAGCCAATCACTCAACTGCATGTCAAATAGTACTCTCTCTATACCAAGTTTAAGTGGCGTCCTAGGCACTCATATTTTGCAAAGGATATTATTTTGGCATCGGAAGAAGTCCGACGGACTAGATGCCCCTGCCACGACCCATTCAGATTTTGCAAAGGATGTCGTTTTAGCATCGGAAGGAGTCCGACGGACTAGAATGCCCCTGCCACGCTTCGTCTCGATCCCCGCACGCACACAAGCGCAACGCTTCGAACCCCTGCCCTCACCCACGCGCGCCTCGAAACTAGCCCTAGTAACCAGTAGAGAAGAGAATCTTTTATGTTTAAGGAACACCTTTGGCTCCATTTAATAAGGGCAAAACCGGAAAATTAGCCTCTAATTAATGACTTCTTGGCAAGCACAATCATGTCATAAACGTCATCTAATCCTGGTATGGAGGAAGTAATTACCTAGCTGTTTCTGGAAAAAAACAAAACTATACGTCCTTCGTTGAGGCTTTATTTTTTTAGAAAGACGATACAAGCTTTGTTATATTTTTATTAGACGGATAAAAAACATATTATGGGCTTGTGTGACACAGCTGAACTTCACTAGTAAAACTGTTTTTTTTTAAAAAATAGCTTCATGAGCAACTTTCTAGATAAAGCTGAGCTGTTTTGAAAAAAGTGTTTGGTAAAATAGCTACTACTTCGTGCATAGATGAGAGAGAGAAATGAGGAAGTAACTTTCTAAATGAAGCTAAGCTACTTTAGAAAAAAAATGTTTGGTAAAATAGCTTCGGAACTACTTCTTGTATAGATTGGAGAAAGAAATGAGAGAGAGAGCTACAATAAGCTACTTTTTTCAGTTTCAACCCACTTATGTTTTTGTGAGAGGAGAAGAAAAACAGCTTCACCCATGAAGCTATTTTGGAAACAAGTGTTTGGCAAAAAAAACACTGTACCAAACAGGGCCGAAGAGAGCTGCAATAAGCTATTTTTTCAGCTTCATCCCAACTCATGTCTTTGTGAGAGGAAAAGAAAAACAGCTTCACTCATGAAGCTGTTTTAGAAATAAGTGTTTCGCAAAAAAAAAAACAGCTCACAATAGCTCATGAAGCTGTTGCAAACTGTACCAAACAACCTCTATATCTACAAACAACTAGGAAGAGTATGAAAGCTCCCAACTTCTAAAATTGTAACGGATTGATAATAATACCTAGAGATGTGTTCGGCAATGGTTGTTGTAGACGTACGTACATGCAGTTTGTTATGTATATCTCATCTAGGCCTTTAGTTCCAAAATTTTTGGCAAAATGAGCACTGTAGCAATTCCGTTTGTATTTGACAAATATTGTTCAATCATGGACTAACTAGGTTCAAAAGATTCGTCTCTTCAATTCCGACTAAACTGTGCAATTAGTTTTTATTTTTATTTATATTTAATACTCCATGCATACGTCTAAAGATTCGATGTGACGGGAAATCTGAAAAATTTTACAAAATTTTTGAACTAAACAAGGCCCTAGCTTCATGTTGTAACAAACTTGCTTCTAGATAGTTCTGGTGGCCTAACACATGTACTTCATCGTGCCGTTTTGTGCACACAAGAAACACGCAACGAGACGGTGATCTAAAGTTTTTTTTCCCGACCAAAGAAGAATTATATTTCATAATAGCTGGGTACATCATCTCGTTACAAGCACTCTAAAAGTCTGGATTATACAGGTATCCAAATTTACATCTAAACTGTATCTAGACTGTAAATAGTTTCATATCTCAAAACCAAATTTATACGATGCTTTGCGGTATGGATGACCGTATAGGCAAACACTCTGCAAAAAGTCTGAGAATAGATGCCCAACAAACGATGGTCAACGTTCATATAGGTAGAGTTAGAGCATCTCCAGCAAACTACCTAAATGGACTACCTATCTTCAATCTTAGTGTGGAGGGCTAAAAATCCACTCCAACAGACTACCTATTCCACCCAATAGATTTGTTGTCTACCCAAATCCCCCTCTCCACTACTCGTTCCTGTTGGGTCAAGGACACTACCTAAATCTTCTTCCCACCCACGCCCTTCTCTCTCTCCCATTCATGCTCTGATTATGGGACCTAGAAGTCATCTTCTACTAAGACAAAAATGGGTAGCTAGAGGTAGTACTGCTGGAGTTGAGAGCAAAATCTAGGTAGTATTAAAACAGGTGGCTACCCAAATAGACATTTAGGTAGTCTAATTTAGGTAGCACTGCTGGAGATGCTCTTAAGAAACTTCTTTTTTGCTGCGTCTTCCTTTTCCTTCTTACTGCCATCGAAGAATGAGGAAAATTGATCTGAAACTTATTCTTCCTAATCCTCTATTGTGGCCAGATCTACCACAATAAAACGGAGAAGAGACTGAAGAAAATTATTCATGGCGGCGACACTATCTCTGTCTTTATTTCGCAGTCCGAAAATAAAAAAATCTCCATGTCGTCACACTGATGAGGATGGTGACATCGTAGTTGTTGCCCCATCTTCAATAAAGCCGCCATAGAAAAAGCGATTCCACCCCACACTCTTGTCATTGCCGGAGAGGAGGATAAAGTAAATCTCCATAACTAAAAAGTTTGGCGCAAAAAAACTCTAATACTAGAGACTCGATTTACTAAGAAAATTTATTAACAACTATAGATTCTCACTTTCTCCAGCGAGAGGGGAGGCAAGGGACCAGCGGTGGTCATAGGCAGCGGCGGCGGCTGCAACGCTGAGTGGCCTCAGGGAGGGTTGTGCTGTACCGTCTCAGGGCACTCATAATGAAAGACTTTATCACAGAGTACAAGACATTTAATTATATATTATTTATGGTATTTTGCTGATGTAGCAGCATATTTATTGAAGAAAGAGGTAGAAAAAATAAGACTCCAAGTCTTATTTAGACTCCAAGTCCACATTGTTCGAGGTAATAAATAACTTTAGACTCTATGATAGAGTCTGCATTGTGAGTGCCCTCAGAGAGGGTTGTGTTGTACTGTGATCCAAAGATAGGACACGTCTCTCTGGCGCCTCCAATCTTTCAATTACTACTACACTAAGGATTAGGTCTTGTTTAGATCTAAAAAGTTTTTAGATTTTGATATTTTAATATTTTTGTTTGTATTTGATAACTATTATTCAACTATGGATTAATTAGACTCAAAAAATTCGTCTCACAAATTATAGACATACTATGCAATTAGCCACTATTTTATCTATATTTAATGTTCCATGCATGTGCTGCAAGATTTGATGTGACGGAGAATTTGGAAAAGTTTTTGGATTTTGAGGTGGATTAAACAAGGCATTAGTTGATTTTTGTCTTACAACTATTTATGATTCTACTTTCTATATTCCAAATTATGAATCATTTTAGTTTGTTCTAAGTCAAGCTTCTCTACTTTTTTTTGAATCATAGTATAGGTCACGGATGTAGAACAACATTATTAACTTCTATAATAAATCCAGAGAAATGTGAAACACCCACGTGAAGTCGAGGACTTAAGCTTAAGTGGATTGGTTCTACCAAAAAAAAACCCAATCAATTGAGCTATGTTTTTATCTAGTTTATATAGAATTGCATAAACATCCATAGAACATCCATAGCATCAGACAATATTATTTAGATATATCATGAAGTACGCATACTTTGATGTGAATTTATTTGATATATTGTACTCCCTCAATTTCAAATTATAAGATATTTTTGCTTTTCTAGATACGCAGTTTTTGCTATGTACTTATTAGATATACACTATATTTAAATACATGGCAAAAATTAAATAAGTAAAACTCTTATAATTAGGAACGAAGGGTGTAGATGTTAATATTCTCCTTAGAATTGGTTAAAATTAGACTAGTTTAGTTCAGAACAAAACTAAAATGAATTATAGTTTGAACCAAGGGCGTAATATTTTAGAAAGATGCCTTTCTTCATACCATGCCCTGACCAAATCCGATTCCCTTGCGTTGTTTCCTGGCAGGCAAACCTGCTGTGAACGCAAAACCAAAGACACCCTTAATACCCAGATGTGTTGCTTGAATAGCCCACACGACACTTCTCTAAAAAGAGGAATTGTTAGGCTAGGCCACTCTCAGTGGCCCGTTTAAATGCACTGTTTCCAAATAAATCTGCTGACAGGGTATTAATGAAACGAATAATGAAACAACCTCCACAATGCATGAGTTTCACTTTGACATTTCCTAGGCTGGTCAAAGCATTTAATTACTACAAAATGATTGGATCACATGTAAGATGGTGAACCGATTTAGCCCTCAGTGGGGATTTCATCCTGTTTCACCGCGTGGGAAACAACGCCCGTGGAGTTTCACCATGGTGAAACTACTTCCTTCTCTCTCCTCTTCGTTTCATGCAAAAAGTGCAGTTTTGCTGACATGGCACTCTAATAAATGTGCATGATATCCTGATGAAACCCCCACTGAGACTGACCTTAATCTTAGGATATCTATAATTCTAGTTTATAGAACATTAATATTTGTGTGGTATCTACAGATATAAGAAAGCCAAGAGGCCGAGGTTTAAACTTCTCGAATTATGCATACCTTAGCCTCCAAGCTCCTTGTTTTGGGCAATCAATTATTGGCAGTTATTAGCTAAGTGATATCTATGGACAATGGTGATACTCTTTATTATTTGCAAAAGTATGTCAACCATATTATAATTAGTTAACACTCATGACTCATGCAAAGGCTTACAAATCACAAAACAAAATGCTCAACATGCAAGGCATGTATAGTAACTATTATATTACTGAAAATTATAGTTCGTTTACTGTCACTTACATCAGGTTCAGACAGTTCAGTCTGAACTTTCAAGCTTCATTCAAAAATGAAAGAAAAAGTAGCGGCCTCAATCTTTCCAATAGTACTACAAGTACTGTACAACTCGAGAATCAAGAAGGAATAGCATTGATGATCCCACCACGGCCGCCGGCGCCTTCTGCCGGGGAACCAGGCGGCGCGGGCCCTCGCATAAGCACACGCGCCGTCGCCGCCGGCGACACGGCATGAACTTTTCCGCCGCTTCCTTCCGCAGGCCGGCTTGGCGGAGCTGGTCCTCGCATAAGCAGAGTCGCCGTCGCCGCCGGTGACACGGCATGAACTTTTCCGCCGCTGCCCTGTGCCGGGGGACCAGGCGGCGTGGGCCGTCGCATAGGCGTAACCACGCGCGCTGCTATCGTCGCCATCGCCGGAGCGGCATGGACATGCCCGCAGCTGCCTTGCCTCGGCGCGGCGGGGCGCCCTTTCGGGGAAGGAGCGGCTCTGCTCACGATCACCCGGAGCCGCTGGGACGCCGCCGCAGCCGCGTCAACTCCCCGCGGCGCGCCCGGCAAGCTGATGGTTGGAGCTGGGCGGTGGAGGGCGGCGACCAGGCCGGACGACACATACCGCAGCAGCTGCCGCGGGAGCGGGCTAGTTGGTGCAGACGATGGCGAATACGCCATGGCCGCGCGTCGTCGTTGGTGATGATCGGCCGGCTTAAGATGTCTCGCTTGCCCTGGTGGATGAAACCGGAGCTCTGGAGCTGCCGATCGATGCGTTGGCGTTGGCGTCGCTGGATGTCTGCACTGCCAATGCAAGGAACGCTGCTTTATATATAGTAACCGGTCGTTGGTGTGGCGCGTCTGACTTTGACTACTTAGGCTGTTCAGACACTGCCACATACAAGTGTCGAGTGGTACTTGCGTCTTGTTTACTTCCAAAAATTTTTACAAAATAGAAATAGTAGTACTTTCGTTTGTATTTGACAAATATTGTCCAATTATAGACTAGCTAGGCTCAAAAGATTCGTCTCGTCAATTTCAATCAAACTGTGTAATTAGTTTTTTTTCATCTATATTTAATACTCCATGCATATGTCTAAAGATTCGATGTAACGGAGTCTGGAAAAATTTTACAAAATTTTTGGAACTAAACAAGGCCTTGTACGAAGTCAAGTCAACCTTGTGCGCCTATTTTACGGGTTCAAAGCTACGCGTGCCACTAGTACTGAGCGTAGCTTGACCCAGTCGAGCGTGTAGTCGTCAGGAATGTGGATCTGGTCAGCACCAATGCCACTGGTGTGGCTGAAAACGGAACCTCATTTACATTCATACTCCCTTCCTCCCTAAATAATTATCTTTTTTAATATTATAAATTTAACTAGATTTATAAAAAATATATGTAATATTTATATCTTTAACGATCTATCTAATAATATTAATTATGCACCATAAATATTAATATTTTTTTATAAGATTAGTCAAACTTATTTATCGGGAAGCGAGAACAATAATTATTTAGGGATAGAGGGAATATGTATGTGCTACTGCATGCCAAATAATTACCTAGTAATTTCTAAAGAGGAATGATATGTATATACTGCATGTCAAATAATCATCTAGTTATTTTTTATGAAAGAAGAACTATATTATATGATAGCTGAGTACATCAAACACGTTACAGGCACTTTAGATTACAATATAGTACTCAAGCTGTGCAAAGCACAACTCAAAACCTAACCTGTTAGATGCTTTGCAGTACAGATGACCGCATAGGCAAACACTCAGCAAATGGCCTGAGAACAAATGCCCAACGAACGACGGCCAACATTCCAGTAGGCAGAATTGAGGAACTTTTTCTTTCTGGCGTCGTTCTTCTTCTTCTTTCTGCTATCCAAGAGTGAGGATAAATAATCTGAAAATTATTCTCTCTAGTCCTTCATTGTGGCTATATCTAACCACAATAAAACGGAGAAGAGACTGGAGAAAATTATTCCATGGCGGCGACATCATCTCCGCCTTAATGCCGCCGTCCGGAAACAAAAGATCTTCATGTCGTCATGTCGATGAAGATGCTGATGTCGAAGTTGTCGTCCTTATCGGAGCCGCCACAGAGAAGCCGATCCCACCTCTCTCCTTCACCGTCGCCAAAGAGGAGAATGAGAAAATAAAACTCCAATACCAAAAAATTTAACATAGAGAGACACTAACCCTAAACTCGATCTAGTAAATAAAAACTTGTTACAAAAGATCCCCACTTCCTTCAACCTCCGGCGACATACCGGAGGGGAAGGGAGGGGGACCAGCGGCGATGGACAATAGGAGCTGCGGCGGCGGCGGCAGTAGCGCTAGGGCAGAAAACGCTGACTACGAGGAGAATCGACTGACTGACCTTGTATATAATTATCTAGTTATTTCTGAAGACGAATTATGCGTCCTCTGTCGAGAGTTACGAAGCAGTGCATTGTTTATTATAATTTTTCTTATAAATACTTTTGTTATATTTTACTTCATCTTCAATCCATATTGTAAAGCTATGAGCACAAACTCAACTTTAGCGGTCGGTCGGTCCTCCCTCTAGATAACTAAAAGTATCTCCAATAGTTCCAAAATAAACAATGAGTTTTCCATCGAGTAGCTAAAAAACAGTGAGAATATTTGTTAATTTTCTCGGACCGTGTCCAATATCTCACTCTTAAAAGATAATATGAGCTTTTAGCCTAAAAACAATGAGATTTCATCAATTTTACATCAGTAGTCTCAGACTATTTTCGAATTACACCAGTCATTTTTATGTTTTTTTATATATGTGTACTAGAACCATACAGTATAGTTCTAGTACACATATATAAAAAGCTCATATTATTCTAATCATTTTCTAATAACTCCACCTGTAGATTGGCTGAATGAAGCGAACATGCATGGCGCCGCCCGGTGTGAACTGATTTAGGTCCCAACAAGCGACGATGGTGATTAGTGGCGGGGTTTTCCCTCTCCTTTTTCGATTGAAACCTTTGGAGGCAACCTTGGTTGAGTTAGCGTCACCATGGACTCTAAACTTAAGATTCTCCTATATAAATTTTCAAACTTTTGTATCATTTCAGTTCCTAAACTTATTTTTAAATCTCATCTGGATCAAAACGAAATGAATCTAAAAACTCTATATCGAAAAATAACTCATAACTTTTTCATTTGAACTCAAATAAAGATAAACTTTATATCAAAATTGTAGCCAGCGACGTGATCTATAACTTTGTAGTTGAGAAGTTTTTAAATTAAAATCATTTGGAGTCCCAAATTATTTCCTTGTAAGTTTATAGAATTTGAAATTAAATTTTGTGACATTAAACGACTTCAAATAAAAAACTTTTCAACCACAAAGTTGTATAACGTATTGAGGGCTACAACTTTGATATAAAGTTTGTCTTCATTTATAAAAAAGTTATGAATTATTTTTTGATATATAGTTTTTGGATCGCTTTGTTTTGATTTAGATGAAACTTAAAACAAGTTTAGGATCGGGATGACATAATTGAATAAATTTGAGAACGTAAATGTGTGATTTCTATGTTAGGACAGTATGACACAATTGAACTAGGGACCAAGATGATATAGACGAATAAGTTTGAAGACCTAAATGAGCGATTAGCGAGTTTAGGAACAGAGATGACACGACAGTATAAATTTAAAGAATGGTGGTGGACTTTACTTTAAAAAAACTAAACTGTGTCGCTCGCTGGTAATAATGCATGCACGCAGCCTGATCTCCGTCCGATCAATCAATCAATTGGTGGTTGGCTTTATCGTTGTTGATTAATGTTTGCACCCGCCATTGCCGCCGGATCCTTCCGCCGGCAGACAAGGCGGCGTCGGGCCTCGTGCTCGCTTCACAAACGTCGGTGCCGCCGCATCATGGGTCTTGCCGCCGCCGTCGTCTTCCCTTGTCGGGCCGGCCGGGCGTCCCTTGGGCGATGAACAAAGAGCGCCGCGGCCACCTACTACCCGCAGCTCGGGCGTAAGCGCAACCCCGTCGTCGGCCACCACACGATGCAGACTCGTCGTCGCAGCGACGCCGTCGTCGTCGCCGCCGTGGTTCCCTACTACTGCGGCGGCTTCGTCCTCGTACGAAGCGGCGGCGGCCGTGACGACGGTGACGGATTTGAGGCGGCCGCCTTTGGTCGTCGGCTGCATCTGCAGCAGGCGGGCAGAAGGCGAAGGTCGGTACGCCGTGCTCGGCCGGAGGCGAGTGGAGGATGACGACGACGGCGTGTAAAGAAGGAGGTGAAGCGGGAAGGAGAGGGAAGAAGAGGACGCCATGGCCTAGAGAGATGGCGGGGCCTTTGGCTTTGGGTCGTCTGTTTTGGGTCGAGATGCCCGGTGGCCTTGTGGTGTTTGTGTACTTCGCATTGGTGGTGGACAAATGGTTGGATAAGATTAACCTGCCGATGGCACGCTGGCCTATTTATAGTCTTCATCGATGGCCTTCCAGGAACAGCGGGAGATGGAGGGGGGGGGACAACGGAACCGGGCAACATGTTTGACTTGTGATGGTGGCTAAGCGCAGTCTCTCCTGCATTTTTTTTTTGATGAAACTGGAGGGGCCAAAGCCCCTACAGGTCTTTATTGAATACAAAAAAAACAGGGGTACAAGGTTGTTGAAAAAAAACAAAAACAGAAGAAAAGCGAAGAAATTAAAGAAAAGAATTGAAAGGTAGACTGAGGCTAAAAACTAAGCTAAAGCTAAGAGACAAAGAAAGAATGAAAGAAAATAAAACTAAGACAGTAATCTATTGTAGACTTTGTATCCATTGCTCAAACTGATCAGTGAGGCTCTCTTTCACTCTTAAAGTAGTCAGTCTTAGCTCTTGAAAAAACAGGGCTTTGGCATCACTAATCCCAATCTGAGAGCTGTTGAAGATAAGTTTGTTTCTGACTTTCCAAGTCCAGAGCATAGCAATTATAGCATTCATGAAGAAAGTAGAGCGCAGTTGTATTCTGATGGCTTTCACATTTTCCACCGAGTCAGCATTTTGTAAAGTATGTAGATTTATGGAGCCCAGCATTGCTGTGCAAAAGGGCAACCCCAGAACAGATGCTCCACTGTTTCCTCAGTTCCTGAGGAGCAAATTTCACAGCTATAGGACTGTAGAATCATGTGCTTCCTTCTGAGGATATTTCTTGTGCTGAGTCTGTCCTTGACTAATAGCCAACAGAATACTTTAAGTTTAGGCTGACAGTATGACTTCCAAATCCATTTGAAGATGGGGTCAATGTTGTGGTTGCCGAGTAATTTCCTGTAAGCCATTGCAGAGGTGAAATTTTTTGCCCCTCCACTGTAAGTCCAAATGTCATTGCCAGGCACTAAGGCTGTACGTGTGTTCTTACACAAGAATAGGATGAAAATAGTATCGATATTTTGCGACCGTTTTTGAAGACCTAATTTATTTAGAGGGGTTTAGATTTGTCTGCATCTGAGTTCAAATATTTAACATCCAATATCATATCCGTATTCAATACTTAAATCGTATATTTATGATATCGACATACAATGTATCTTATCCGACATGATTATCATTATTCGTATTCGAATCCAAATCAGACCAGAAATATAAAAACAAGTATGATATCACATTTGTATTAGATCCGTTTTTATCTACAAGAATAATGGTGGTACTAGCTCGATTAGCACGTATATATATACAACTGTACATGGTCAATTCGTTCAAGGTCGTGCTCGAATTCTGCGTGGCAAGTCCCACCAACTCGAAAACACGGGCTAGTACTGACCTAGTGCGCTGCTGAACGGAGGACTTGGTACCATATTTTGATCCGGTCACTGATATGCATGCATGCCGTTTATTATCTTGGTCACATCATAATTGATTTGTCGTACCCTGTAGCTCTCTATCAACACGGCTGTATAAGCAGGTCAATTATTCAAGGTTGTGCTTGAATTATATTCTGTGTGCCACTCTCACCATCTCGATTAGTCAGCAGGTTTTGACCCGACTTTTTTTCTATTTGATTTAGGCTTCGTTTGTTTGTTTTAAAAGTTGTATTTTTTTTGTCAGCCAGCAGTGTTTTTTCCTCTCATAATAAATTAGTAAAAAGTACTTTTAACCATAACGTTTTAGACCAACGAGCAAACTCTAAGATGTAAGTATGTCTGTTTTTTTCTGTGCCGAGATCGAGGAGTTTCAGACTCAACGACAACTTCAAAGGTTCAAACACTATTACACAAATAATTATACAAGACAATGTCCTTTTATTAATGGAGGCGGTCATAAAATTCAACCGCCTCGATTAATGTATGTGATTAACGGAGGCAGACTTTTGTTATTTACCGAGGCGGGCACTTTTGACCGCCTCCTAAAATTGATTTACACAGAGACGGGCATAGTCCACCTCAAAAAATATAAGCCCATAGAAAGGCCTAGAAGGCCTGTTACCATTGTATATATACGAACATTTAACCTTAGGGTTTTCATTCCTCACCCCTTTCTCACGAGGCATACGACGGCGGCCTCTCTCTCTCTCTCGGCACACTCCCAGCTTGCTCTCTCTCTCTCTCTCTCTCTCTCTCTTGGCGAGCAGTAGCGTGGGGGCTGGACATGGCGGACGATGGCGCGGGGCCAGCCTCGGTGGGTGATAGCAAGGGCCCTCACGTGGCAGACAGAATACTGCGGCGGCAGCCCTTGACACCTCCGGCATCGCTCCGTCGAGGGCACGGAGAGGGCACAACTCCGTCGAGGGTGTGGCTCCCACGATACGGTCGTCTCCATGCTAGGGCTGCACGAAGCAAGGTGCGGCTATCCTCCTCCGCGGCAGATCAGTCACCCATGCCTTCTCTCCCTTCCATTCTCTGGCGGATCTGGCGAATAGCGGTTGCGGAGGGCGCGACGACATTGGAGGCGGCAGATATGAGGTGAGGAGGCAGTTCTATGGGGCCATACCAGATCCGGCTCAACATCCACTACCTCCACCAGACTCGGTTGGATGGGCTCAATCGAGGGCGCGTCCAAGTGCAGATCTAGCGGCGGGGGCGTGTCCTAGGTTAGCAGCGGTGGCGGATTCAGGATGGTGGCGGCGTGGCTGGGCTCGACGTCGGGCCCATATGGGCTGGTGTTGAGCTCAACTACTTTTTTTATTATTTTAATTTGATTTATGGAGGCAGGCAAAGGAACCGCCTCTATCGGTCACGGATTAACCGTGACCTTTCATTGGAGGCGGTTGGCCTTGCCCGCCTCCAAAAATCAAAAACACCCGCCTCATAAAAGTTTTATGTAGTAGTGAAATGGACTTCACTATTTTAAGATCGTAGAGATGTTGAGTGTTCGTTACCTAAAGAACATAATTTAGATGCTCAATTTTAGGCAGCAAATGTGAACATAATTTATAGAATGCTAAGTAAAGAATACAAATGTGGACTCATGCATGGCTTTTGTGAATTACAAAAGCAAAATGATCAACATGCATATAGATATACTCCCACCGGACCGTTTTTTAGATACCAAAGACAACTCGCGCCGATTACTTGCCTGGTAGATACCGGTATTAAACTCAACTCTCTGGTCATGCGTCGACGGACGACACTCAACGTGAGCGATTAGGCCAACGGAGAGAGAAGCCGGGAGGATCAAGCAGTCTTCATTCAAACACAGTCCTTTAATCACCATGCAAATTAAAGTGCTGTTGCATGCGCAGGCATTTTTGTCAAACGAGACACTGACACACCCAGGAGTCAACACTGTGCGCGTTTTTTTACCAGGCCTCGTTCAGTTTCAAGATTTTCTGTCACGTTAAATCTTGATGCTATAGAACATTAAATATAAATAAAAAATAATTAATTATATATTTTATCTGTAATTTTAAGATGAATCTTTTAAATCTAGTTAGTTTATAATTAAATAATAATTATCAAATACGATAAACGAAAGTGATATAGTGTCAGATCCAAAATAATTTTGGATCTAAACAAGTCCTTCGAAGCTAGTGTGTATAGAGGTCTTGGACTGACATGTTTTTACCCGGTCAAGACTCAAGAGTGTGACCCGCGCGCCGTTGGTGGTGGCTGAAAATTAAACTGGATTTCGCACAACTCGGAAAGGAATGTGAGTGACGCTAATTCAAGCAAGAATTCTATAGAGCTCAGTAATTCAAACCACACTAAAGACAATATACTAGTCTAGCGTACGTGATGCGAACTTATGTTTATCCCATGTGCTTTAATTTAGATCCACAAAGAATTTTATAAATTCTATCAGCAAATAACTCTACCGGCTAGCTAGCGACGCCTTAAAATAAATATCACATAATCAAGGAAAAACATAAATGTAGGGAATTAGTAATTAATAAAGAGCTCAAGTTTACGAAGGTAAAGTACACTCCTAAGACACATTATGCATCTTATGGTATTGGTTGCCAACCTCTTTTCTATGTTGAACCTCCATAAAAAATATGCTTCGATCTGGTCACTAAACATGGTGTTGGGCCAGCAAGCAAAAAGAAGTCGACTGCCAACCAAGATGATCAAAACGTGTGGCCTTGTACAAGTGTTGTAAGCTACTATAAGCTAACCACTTGCCACCTGTCTCGCTATATGTCATCTAGCACGCACTACTACTACTACTACTACGATGGTGATAATCTCTTACCGTATGAAATATATCCAAAGGTAGAAATGGTTTTCACTATATCAGATCATATGGCCTGAGCTGACGATAAAAACCAATTTGGTTTTCACCACCCGGAGCCCCACCACAACCCTATCTTTCTACCCCACACGCCTCTCCGGCCTCACCTCGCCTCTTCCTCACCTTGCGATGGCTGCGAATCTCTAGGCAGCAAGGCGGCCCACCCTCCTTCTCCATGCTTGACAATGGCACACATGGTCAGGGGCATATGAATTACATGGCATGGGACGACCAATATATATTTAAAAATTTTGTATTCACTTAATAATATAACGGTAATGAACTCTATTTTTACTATTGACGAGCGAAAAACCGGCGATGATGGGTTTCTGGTTTGGTGTTGATATATAGATTTAAATTAGTGTAGTATTGTAGGCGGCGTTCACTGTGTAGAGTTACATTTCTTCACAAAATATATAATGGACGTCTTCTCGTCCTCTACACACCGGCCGAGTGCCGCCACTCCACATAAAGCATGGAGGATCCACGTCATTATAGTTTTAAAGATGATAAGACAGTAGGATTGCACAAGTACTAGTTGAGCTAGCGCAAGGCTGAAGCAAACAGGATGTTTTGAGTTTCTACACATAAATCAAGCTTGATGAAGGCGCGTAACAACATATAGTAGTTGAAGTGTTAGACTAAGCATTTTACTGAACCATTTTACACGATTCTATTCGAATGAATTTGTGGGGACGTTTGTCTCCGAATTTCAGGTCATGCATACATGCATGAGAGAGAGTGTAACTAGTAGCCGGCCCTTGAAATTTTATTACAATAATCCTGGTGGTAACGGTAACTACAGTGCTATACTTAGGTACGGTAGTATATATGATTAGACCATCATCAGTTTGTTGATTGCATCGCTCATCGTCGTTAATGGATGCTTCCGCCTTGGCCGCCGGCTCCTTCCTTAGGGAGACGAAGCAACGTCGGCGGCGCCGCATTAACCTTGCCGCCGGCCCCGCCGCTGCCTTCCCTCGGCGTGCCGGGGCGTCCCTTGGGTGAACGAGGTGCACCACCGCGCACCCTCACTGCCGCCCCCCGCAGCAGCTCATCGCCGTCGTCGCCGGCGGCCACCAGATGCAGCGCGCCGGTCGCAACGACGATGCCGCTGTCGCCGTGCCCTGCTGCTTCGTGCTGGTACGACGAAGTGGCCGCGACGAACCGCAGGCCTTTCGTCGTCGTCGTCGGCAGGCGGCCGCCGGCGGAAGGCGAAGGCCGGTAGCCCGGTGTACCCTGCCCAAGGCGAGCCGACGACGGCGCACTTCGCGGGAGCTGGAGCGGAAGGGATAGGGACGACGACGACGCCATGGCACAGATTGCTGGAGCTGTCTCGATCGTCTGTGCTGAGCTGAGCTCGGGATGCCCTTCCGTCTTGCGTATTTTGTGGGTGGTGGCCGGTGGTGGTGGTGGATGGTTTGCATGAAGCTGCCATGGCTATTTATAGTCGGCCGATGGCACGTGCGTTCAGACGGGAGAATAGACGAGTGGTCCTGTACGACTACGAGGTCAATTCAAGATTCTGCCTGAATTCGTCTGCATCCGGCGTGTGTCAAATTCAGAATCTGTGGTTAGTGTGACCCAGTGTTGGATTTGACTATAGGTAATATTTTTACTCGGTCATGATGTGTCCCGTATAGTCACATACTTCGAAACAGTCGTACTGACTTGCTTAGCTTGGTTCATTTTTGTCAGTACGTAATTCGTGCTCCGCGGCAATTACCGGTAGTTCGGTATACGTACTTGTCTTTTGAGTATTTGGATAGCAGTTCAACACTATCGATTACTTTAATTATTACGAGAAGAGAACCAACAAAATGTCAAAATATGCTTGGACGGTTAGTGCATATATGAAACTACAAGAGAGATATAAGATTTGTAAACAATGTTATAACCAAAATGTCGGATAAACATATGACTAAATAACTAAATAAACGTTGTAGATCTTAAGAAGTTATAGAATTTTGTAATAGGAAACTTTTTCATTTGAATCCATCTTGTCATGCAAAACTGCATTTGAATTTGAAAATTTGAAAATTTGATTTTTTAAAATATTCTCGGATGGAAAAACAACTAAAATAAACTTTGTAGATCTTGAAAAGTTATTAAACTTTGTGGTTGGTAACCTTTTCATCTGAATCCATCTTATCATGCAAAACTGTGTTTGAATTTGAAAATTTGAATTTTTTAAATGACCTTGGATGGAGAAATTTATAAACGTAAAGTGTAGATCTCGAAAAGTTATGAAATTTTTTAGTTGACAACTTTTTGATTTGAATTCGTTTAGGACCTCAAACAAACAATTTACACTCAGTTTAGTATAATATGTGGGGAACCAAAATGACTTAACACATGTGAGTGTGTAGTGTAGTGGTTCGAGGTAGTGTGCAAGAGAGAGGTTGCTAGTTGTAAAGAGCTCTTTACTGATGGCTCTTTGCTGAGTGTGGCACTCGATCAAGCCTTTGTCGATGTAATATGGGCTTTCTAGAGTGTCCCAAACACTCGACATAGAAGCTGAATTCGGTAGTGATCTAGGTCCTGCACTAATGTGGCAACCTTTTAGTAGCAAAATTGAGATGAAAAGAAAACAAAAATTATGGGCGAGAATCAGCATGGTCATAGCTAGGGCATTGCATAAAAAGACTTAGCACCAAGAATATACAAGAATCAAAGCAAAACGAATAGATGACTTGTTCACTGATAATAATGCTTGCTGGTTTTGAAAACCAATACTTCAGATAACTGATGGCTATATTATTAGCCTAGGTCTGACATAAAAAACATTATTCACACACATTCGACACGCACTTTGTCTATTTGAGGTGAAGAACTGCTAGTGAAGAAAGTTTTTTTGAATTGTTAGTTGATCTTCTTTTCCAAATAGGCCCAAAGACTTTTTTGGACCTTGTTCCCGCGCCCTGATCGAGGATGCCCAACCCTACATGGTTGGTGGGTCCCCGTCGCACAGTGCTATAAAAGGAAAGTGGGGAGCTGTGGCTCGAGATACGAGGTTCACCGCGCAGCCAAACACCCCATCGATATTCTAACCCTAATCCGATCCAAGAAGGGCACGCTGCCAGCAACAGAAAGCACCACCGACGCCGGCAACACCACCAGATCTACGCGCCGTCACCAGGATCTCCCCGACGCGATGACGCCGCCAGCGAATGACGCCACAGTGAACACCAGCGCGTCCACGACTCCTGCGCGAACCTATGGTCTACCCTATTCCCATTTTCGTTTTCATATTTGCATTAAATATTGTTTAGGGAATCCAGATGTACACTTTTATTCTTGATTAAATAAAGGAAATGTTCTCGATCTATAAATCCCGTGTATTATGACCCCTAACACAAATATGTACAACTATGCTCTATGCGGTCGACTTATAAGCAATCTATTTCTTTTCTGTTCATCAATTTCTCCCCAACGACGACAATTCAGGAAATTAATCAAAGTTCCTGTTAGTTACTTGAAAGATTTTGCACCATATTTCAAATCTGATCGAACTTTTGATAAGGTATCATATCATAGCATTTTTTCACATTATTACTTGCATGATCATAACAGAGGTAGCTAGGTCGAGAACACAGGGTCAAGAGTGACTTTCCCTTCTAAATATATACTCCTATATAAGGATGAAAACGGAACGGAAATATCCCGAATCGAACCGAACCGCTTTCTATATTGGATCCGATCGAATTCGTATTTTCTTGTCCGACTTTACCGTTTTCGTTTTCGTATTTTAGATGTTTCGTATTTTAAATGTAAAAGTAGAAAACGGTTTAGATATTTTTCGACCGTTTTCTACTTTTCTACTTTTAATTTGAAATATTTTGAATTCAAAATTTGGTTTAAACCGAATTTAGTCAACTGCACGGTCACACAACCCAATTACAGAGTACTCACCATGCATCTGTGTTCTTTCTACTAGTGGCTAGCTATGTTCCTGATAGCTATTAATTACTTGTTCTTATTTATGTGTGGGCTATTGTATTAAATACCTAAGACCAAGAATCATGCACTTTTTAATTATTATATGCACTTAAACTTGATCGTGTATATACTTAGTTATGCACTTAGTACTACACATCGGTATTTCGTATTGAGTTTTCGTATATCGACCGTGTTCGACATAAATCCGCTCGAATTGGTTCGTTTTCGAAATTCTTGATATTTCGTAAGTTCGCGTTTGTTTTCGCGTCCGACTTTACCGTTTCGTTTTCGTTTTCGTATTTCAAATGTAAAAATAGAAAACAATTTAGGAGTTTTTCGACCGTTTCTGACCGTTTTCATCCTTACTCCTATATACATAGATACTCGTGTGCTTCAAGCAACCATTAGATACAGTTCAATTGTGGGCTCCACCATTGCCGCCGGAGCCTTGCACTGGCGGACCAGGTGGCGACGGATTCGACGACAGCATGTCCCTGTTGTTGCCATCCTTGCGATGGCTTGGCCGCCCTTCGTCTTCGTGAGGATAACCAGGAAGAGCACCTCTCCTCGCCGCCTTTTCCGCCAGCTGCTCGGCCGCCGCCGCCGCAGCCGCGTCCACCTCCACCGGCGCACACGTCGCGGCGGCAGCAATGATGCCGTCGTCGTTCCCTGCTGCTGCTTCTTTGTACGAAGAAGCGGCGGCCGCGCTCCACTGCAGCAGGCGGGCGGAAGGCGGCCGGCGGTGGTTGAGCGCGCCCAGGTGGGACGACGCGTGTCGCAGGATGAGATGGAGCGGGAGGGAGCTACAGCTACGCAACGCCAGCGCCATGGCTAGCAGCTCTTGCTTGCTTGTAGTGCTCGATCAAGTACTGCTCACTGCTAAGGTGGAGACGATGAAGGGCTAGTAGCTTTGAGCTCTCGGGCCTCAGAGATGTCTATATATCACTGTTGGTCGTCGTTGTCGATCTTTCAGGCTCTGTCGTCCTCGATCTTGTGCTGATGAATGGATGCTTGGAGGAGCATGCGATGGCGCGCCCTACTTATAATTAATCCATGCATCGGTGTGGTGTATATGCTTGGAGCGTACGACGAGGTAAGTCAAGCTTGTGTGCGTGATCACCAGTTGAAAACCATCGGTAAATTGCACACGAGCATTCAGATTCAGACACAGATCGAGAACCAGCTGGTGCAGGAATAAGTCAGGTCAAGCTTGTGCGTGTGTCATCTCACTCTCTCTCTGATGGCCGGTTCTCTCAAAACCTTGTCGATCCTGTGATGACTGGGTATACATATGAATATTCATCGGGTTGCCGAGATGTGCGCCGTCACAGTCACGTCACAATGCAACCACTACTGCATACAGAGGCTTTGTCGAGAGCCTCAGACGCTCGGCAAAGACAGTCTTGCTCTCGGCAAAGGCCTATCGGCACATCTTCAATCGGCAAAGAGGACTTTGCCGAGAGCTATTCATCTGGCTCTCGGCAAAGAAAAGTAGCCGTTACGGTGTCGGCAGGCTGACGAAAACTTTGCCGAGAGCTGCTATGAGGGCTCTCGGCAAAGAATTTTTTTTTTGGAAATAGTCTTTGCCGAGAGTCCCTGGCAGCTCTCGGCAAAGAGATAACAGTCTTTGCCGAGAGCCAGGGAAGGGCTCTCGGCAAAGCTGGGCATTCTGGCCATGCTGATGGTTTCTTTGCCGAGAGCCCTTCCTCTGGCTCTTGGGAAACCTGCCATGGTCGCCGAGAGGACTCTCGGCAAAGGCACCATTTTTCAGGTTTTTTATTTCTCTGTTTTTTATCCAATTTTCACTGATCTGATCATATGACACATATATTTCAAAAAAAATCACATATTCGACATCGATAACAATATATACCACATAATCCACATAAATTATCATTTCCATCACTTTGTCCATCATAACAAGTTCAAATACTCCAAACTCAGTTCACATACATCCAAACTAAGTCCAACATGTTCAATACACAATCCACAAAGTTCACATGTTTAAACCAAATAAGTGCATCACTGTGAAGGCTCCCAATTGATATGAGGGACACCTAGGCCGCGTACCGCAGGAGAGCCACCATCTGGAGGTGTTGGCGAGATCCCAGGTGTTGGAGAAATGACAGGTGCCACGTTCGAACCCGCCGACGGAGGCTGGACAAAGGAGAACATAGTTTATTAGACAAGATGATGGCAATAACTAGTTTAGGACTTACTTGTGTCTTTGAGTTTTCTCACAGGAGTATTAATAGGAGTAGTAAATACATGCGGGGGTTGACGTGGAGCCAGTAGCGTAGCTGGTAGGGCTACACCCGTCTGGGCCCCAACCGACTGCAAGAACGCTATCATTTCTGCCATCTGCTGCTGATGGGCAAGCTGGTCGGCCTCTCGCTGGCGCTCTTGAGCCACCAACCGCTCGGCCATCCTCTGCTGCTCGGCCCTTGATGCTTCGAGCTCAGCCTACAACATTTTAAATCAAGTGTCAGTAATGCAAAGGTAACAAAAGCAATGCGAAGTAGAACTATTGAAAAATGATGAACAACCTGGAGTGCGTCGACCCGGTGCTATGCCGGCTCCGGCCGTGGGCGTATGGGTGGGCGGTTGCTCACGCTCGTGGTCGATGCTCGGATCTGGGAGAGGGTGGGAGTAGTCGACCTGTCGATGACGCTGTTGCCAATCCAGTAGCGTCCATGCTTCTTGCCGCCTCCTATCCTCATGACAAGGTCTCCATCAATGTCATCGGTGGATGGATCGTAGTCCGGGCCATGGACCTGCCTTGCTGCCTGCACGTAGACGGTGACCTTGTCATAGACGCCCGCGTTGACGTCAGACGACGCCGGGCCCTTGTGGGACATGCCATACGCCGCGAACAAGGAGCAAGGCTGTCCCACGTGTGCCGCCGACTGCGAGAAAGACAACAACAGGGTTACAAATGAGGCATAATTGAATGAATTGAAACATTACCACGTACCCATGCTTGTGCGTATCCAGAGAGGCTGCGGTTCCCCTGATGGTGTGCTACACCAGGCATCCGTCGACGCCTTTCCTGGGCCGCCTTGTGCGCCTCACGAAACACGGGGTCTAGCCACTTGTCCACCATCGCTTCCCATGCGTCAGGATAGTTGGCGCACCACCAGGCCCTCATCTTCAGATCAAGTATGATACATATAAGAATATGAAACAATGCACTGATAAAAGGCTAAGGAATCAATATGAGAATCTACCTCTTCATCCATGTACTGCTCACGGGTCAAATCTATTTCCCTTGCCTCCGCCTTGGTCTTCCTCTGTCCAAGCCTCGTCGCATAGTAGTTGATGACGGTCTGGACGCGCACGTCGTAGTGCATCTCACTGACGCGCGTCCTTGCAGACGCGGCAACCACGGTGTCCGCATAGTCCTGGTCAATTCCATCCTCGACTTTGAAGTGGCGCTGCTTATAGACACGGCATTATTGCAATGATAGACCAAAGATGCAGTGTATTCAGACTTGTAGTGCGAGGAAGACTTACCCAGAACTCCTTGATAACCTTATTGGCCACATTGCCTTCTTGCGTGTCAGTGGCGGTCGCATAGTGAGCAAACGTGTAGGCCGGCTCCTCCTTCCCCGCGAACCTGACAATTCTAGGGAAGTGTTCCCTGCACAAGAGACCTAGGATGTTGTTGACATGGCGAGTGCCACCACGTGTCCCTAACACAATAGTCCAGTTCCTGCAAAAGTCATTAAGAAAACATTTAAGTTTATATCTCCATGATCAACATACCATAGGAAGTAGTAATAGTATGTAAGTAACTTACTTAGTCCCCTCGGGACGAATCACAGCACGTAGGGCTAGGTGTGGTGGCTGAGGGAGGGACGCGGGTCCTCGCAAGTAGACACTCGACGTAGTCGAGGAAGTGCTACCTCCAGTCCTACCCTCGGCCCCTGCCTCCTCCTCCTCCTCCTCCTCCTCCTCCTCCTGCTCCTCCTCCTCCTCCTCCTAGACCCTCTCGCCACCTGCCTCCTCCTCCACCTCGTCCTCCTCCTCCTCTACAAGAGGCGTCACAGGAGGAGGCGGCACCGGCTGGCGGCTCCTGCGTCCACGCCTCCTCTGAGATGGCTCTAGAACCTCCTCTTCAACTACAGGACGCGTCCTCCGGAAGAGCGACGCCACGCTCCTCTGACGGCCACCCACCATCTTTGTTCAATGACCTGCAGTTCAAAGGAATAAAGAAGCAATTAGATATACATTCATAATAAATAAAGTATGACATGTATTACAAAATTATAAAGTATTTGCATGTACAACAAAATTAGAAAGTTTTACATGTACCATCATAACTCTCATTATCACTATCAACATTATCGAAGTAATCATCATTATCCGAAGGAGAAGTGTCGTCGTTGTCATTGCCTTCACGTAATCGATCGAGCATTTGTAAGTCCTTTGCGTTTCGCACCTCATCACCCGCATCATCATCATCAACCATAACCACATCCATTCCTATCGCTTCAGTTAAGTCTATCACCAACCTCCCTTCTAGCTCCTCTTCTTGAAAGAACTCTCCTTCATACGTGTTTGGGTTGAAGTTGTAATCTTCATCGTTTGGTATAGGTAGTCGGCCGTGTGGCGATACCTTGTGCACAATGTACCAACCCTTGAGATCATCATTGGTTTGGCAAGCATAGGATAGATAATAAACCTGTGTGGCCTGTGATGCCACAATATACACATCTTCTCCTAGATAGGCAGAATCCTGTCGAATTTCGACAAGGCCGAGATGAGGGGTCTTTCTCGTTACTGTAGGATCAAACCAATGGCATTTGAATATGATAGCACGAAGATTTGTGCGACCATAGAATGAAATTTCAAACATTTCTTCAACTCTTCCATAATAGTCTAGGCCATCAGTGCCAGGCGTCAAAACTCCACTATTTGTGGTTCTTCGATTGGGCCGACTCTGCTCATATGTTGATGTGTGAAATTGATACCCATTGACATCATAACTGGTATATGACTTAACCTTAAAGGCTAGGCCACCGGCAACCTGTCTGAGCTCATCACTCATAGACGCATCGGTGCGGGACTGCAAGTTCAAGCAGGATAGATCGCTCTATTAGTTGAACATACGAGGTACTTAGAATAAAAAGAGGTATTTTCGACAGTACCTTGGTTTTGAACCAACCAATGAAATCAGGGCTTCCTGGCCCTGCACCCTTTGAGAGAAGGGTATCTAATTCTTGCCCGGTAGGGTCCCTTGCTTGATGCCAGTACTGATGAAGAAATTCCCTATAACGAGAATCGAGGTTAGAAGGAGAATACTAAGGGATTATTG
Source organism: Sorghum bicolor (assembly GCF_000003195.3). Taxonomy (NCBI): domain Eukaryota; kingdom Viridiplantae; phylum Streptophyta; class Magnoliopsida; order Poales; family Poaceae; genus Sorghum; species Sorghum bicolor. Next base: position 5,939,650 of record NC_012876.2, on the reverse strand, counting down.
AAATTAGTCTGTAAGAACTTACCCAATGTACGGGTCCACCTCGTCAAGGTTGGTCAAGACATATAGCATGATACAACGCCAGTCTTTCATCGTCAATTTCTTTGTGGTTGGTGCACTTGCCCTTCCGAGTTGCCCTCTGAAAAGGCTTAGGGTCAATTCATTTTTGTCTTCATTGTAACGAGGGGTTGGATTATGCACACTTGGAAGCATCTCAGAATAGTACAATGTTGTGAAGTTTAAAACCTCCTCCAAAACGAATGCACTTGCAATGGAAGCCTCAATTTTGCCTTTGTTTCTGCATTTTTTGCGAACAGACTTGAGTGTTCGCTCGACTGTATAGCACCAATGGCCCTGCACAGGCCCCCCCATTCGTGCCTCATACGGAAGGTGCAATATCAAATGTTGCATCAGATTGAAGAAGCTGGGTTGAAAGATCTTCTCTAGCTTACAAAGCAAGACAAGTGCCGCTTTTTCTAAGTCTTTAATCACGGTCCGAGATATTTCCTTGGCACAAAGCTGTCGGAAGAAGAAGCTCAACTCTGCCAACACTATCCATACACCCTCAGGGACAAAGCCTCGAACCATCGGCGGAAGAAGCCGCTCAATCCATACGTGAAAGTCATGACTCTTCATCCCGTTGACTTGTAGAGTAGTTAAGTTCAATCCCCTCCTCACATTCGCTGCATACCCATCAGGGAACATTAGCGTCTGAATCCATTGAAGGACTTCCCTCCTTTGTTTGGCGGTCAAGACGTAATCAGCCTTAGGTCGTTTCCAATTCTTTCCGTTTGCAGGAGGCCGCATCTCTTGAGTTGGCCTATCGCATAATGTTGCCAGGTCCACTCTAGCCTTAGGGTTGTCCTTTGACTTTTCTGTTTCCATCAGGGTTGCCCACAGTGCCTCGGCGACATTCTTTTCAGTGTGCATTACATCAATGTAATGTGGCATAAGAAGATCCTTATAATAGGGGAGCCTCGTCAAGCCCGACTTATGAGTCCACATATGATGCTCATTATACCCTTTGAAACGATGAACTCCTTCCTCATCAGGCACGAGAGCCTCTATCTGATCATAAACCTCAGCAGCAGTGAACATATGTGGTTGAGGATCTGTCACAATGACACCTTTCCTAAAGTTCTTAATGTCATGCCGAAATGGATGGTCAATAGGGATTGACGGCGTTGGTCAAAAGACGAATACTTGCCACCCTTCTTGAGCCAGATGAACTTCACACGATCCTTGCATAATGGACATGGGAATTTACCGTGGACACACCATCCACAGAATATCCCGTACGCTAGGAAGTCATGTATGGAGTACTGGTACCAAACATGCATTTTGAAGGACTTCTGTGTAGCCCGATCATATGTCCATACCCCTTCGTTCCAAGCACTGATTAATTCATCAATCACAGGCTCCATGAACACACCCATATGTTTCCCTGGGTGCCCAGGAATTATCAACGACAAGAATATGTGCTCACGTCGGAAGGCGACACCGGGGGGGGGGGGGGGGGAGATTGAGTGGGATAACGAACACAGGCCAACATGAGTATGGGGAAGCCATCAATCCATAGGGATTGAACCCATCTGTTGCCAGCGCAACACGCACATTACGAGCCTCTTCTGCTTTGTCATGATGAATTTTATCAAAGTGGACCCATGCTTCACCATCAGCCGGATGCACCAGCTTATAAGGATTGTATCGTTTGCCCTCTTTATGCCATGTCATCTGTTTCACATATGTCTCGCTCATGTATAGCCGTTGGATCCTCGGAACGAACGGGAGGTGGTGTAGGACTTTGACGGGGATCGCAAGTTGTTTCTTCTGGCCATCCCCAGAGTCAACCTCTAGATATCTGGAGGAGTTGCACTTTGGACAGTAATTTGCATCCTTGTAATCTTTCCAAACATAGTATGTGACGCCATACACGAAAAGAGATGTCTGGGTTTCTAAACATAGTATATGACGCCGTACACGAAACTTTCTCAAAATTTTACCACAAGCTATACATGTGATATCATGAGACTTCACCAAGTTTCGTGATTTTCTGAACTCGTTTGAATTTTCTATAATTTGAAATATGTTCGCCACCATCATCAAAGTCACGTTTTGCGAAAGAAACGTGCGAGTGCTAGGGTATTTGCGTGCACACGGCCTCGAATTAGGGTTAGTATCATGAATATCAACATTTCATGCCAAAAAACGTGTTATTTCATGCACTCGCAGTTCAAACCTACATTTTTCAAGAAATTTAATGAAATGAACAAAAACCCATAAAATATAGCAAATAATGATAAAATTAAACCAAACTTGAATATATTGGATAACTCAAACTAAGGAGCATAAAGAAAAAATTTGGTGGCTAAAAAAATATGTTTGCCGAGAGCCCTGGAACCTGGTTCTCGGCAAAGATCTGATTTTGCTGAGAGCCTAACGGAGCTCTCGGCAAAGAAGTATGGCGTTGCCCAGTCAGGGCCTTTGCCGAGAGCTAGAGTTAGGCTCTCGGCAAAGACACAGTAATACCAAGGGTTTTTCTATGCCGAGAGGCTTGCTCTCGGCAAAGACTAGTATGCCGAGAGCTTTTGTTTACCGAGAGCTCCTCTGGCCAAATTTCTGTTTTGTCGAGAGCCCGACATATGGCTCTCGGCAAACATGCATCCTCTAGGAAAATCGTGTGTTTCCCGTAGTGAACACCTCGCTGTCGCTTGTATGTTGAATTTTTTAAGCTATCTTTTTTTTATACATGCAGTATATAGTGGTCGATGCTTTAGTCTATTGTTGTTTCTGTAGTTTAACGAGATTAATTCTTATCCTACTCAACAAGTTTTTCTTTACTGGAGCGACTGAATATAAACTTATAAGTTAACTTATTATACAGTAGATATTATGCGACGAGGTATGCCAGGCACATAAGTTTCTTCGTGATCTTCTGGTGAAGGCTTGGTGACATATGATATGAGATGATGACCGCCTTTTATTCTTACTGTGCGGCGATGGTATATCTGTGTGCAGGGAATGAGAAGACCTCATCTCTCGTGTAGAGAAACTCCGTAGGGCATGGCGTAAGAAATAATCATATGCATTGATCGATGTACAAGTTAAAATATTAATATATTCTCTTTTCTAAAAAAAATGGTATTAAATTGATTGGAAGAGTGGTGGTGCGACCGTGTCACTTGTGGCACTAGAGCGTTTTGTTGGTTGATGTCTCGTGTGGCGTAACAAACCAGAAAAGCTAGACTTGGGCCCTGTTTGGTTCCACCAACTAAATTTTAGTTAAGTAAACTTTAGTCACTTTAGTAGCTAAAGTTCCAAACATATTGACTAAAAGTAGCTAAAATAATTTAGTTTCATTAGTCACCCAAAAGTAGCTAAAATAATTTTAGCTAGCTCCAAACAGGGCTTTGGTAATCGGGAACGTACTTGGTTGCGCTCTGGTATAACCGATGTCATGTGGTATACTATTGCATCTTTAGGAGTTTGCTATGTCAACCCTTGTCTCTTCAAATACCATGTTTATTAATTGCTTTGCTTGTGTGACAACATGGGAGCTCTCGGAGTCGGAGATGCAGTGCAGTGCAGTGCAGTGCAGCTCGAGAGGGAGTGGTGGTGTTGTTTGACGAGGTCAAGCCAATAAGGGCATGTTTGGTTCACTTCAGATGAAGCAGGCTGTACCTCAACAGCCATGCTCTAAGGAGCTAGGTTGAGAGCATGCACAGGGCCGTGTTTGGTTATCACACTCACAGAGCTTGGATGGAGGGACATCTCGTTTGGTTCTCGTGTGTGTGCAAGCATCGTTTGTCTCACTGACATGCACTGGCTGCATGCTTTCCTGCATCGCGCGAGCCTGGCTGCGAAGAAACGGCCATTTCAAGCATATGAACTCAGCCTGGCTCAGGAGAGAATCTTGCATCGCATGGGACAGGCCTCAACCTTCAACCAGGCAACTAAACGCTCCAACAGCTGCATGCACGGAGCCTGGACATGGCTATGCGGGCAACCAAACACGCAAACACGCCCTAAGGTTCTATGTGCGTCACCAGTTGGAAACCCACTGCGGCCGGCCTATCTAGTGTTGTTCGACTCACTTGGGTAATACAGGATTAATTCGAACCGGTCCCTGATGAGACTAACAGAGCTTGTTATATTTCTACCTTCTACACACAGCAGCAGCATGTATGCGAACGAAGCCATGAGAAAACACACGTGTCGGTTCGAACCCACAGCCGTCAATACATACAACAAGAATTTCTCTAACACCATACTACCTACACAATCATTTATAAATATCTATATAATATGCTATTTTTTATTATAAAGCTTCCGTAACTCTAAATGATTTCAAATGAAAAAAACTTGGAACTATCAAGTTTTAGGTCTTGTTCAGCTCTACAATTGATAAAGGGTGTGTGTCCATCCAAAACTGTTTAAAATTCTAAAGATATTGAATCTTAAAACATGTGAAATAAAAACAAATATTTGAGATATATAATAAACAACTTTGAATAAATAAAAATTATCAACAACGAACTTGTAGATTGGGGCAAACTAAAGCTTTGGTATTAATTAATATAACCATGTGAACATACAAGGTGGTTTGAAAACTCTAATTTTTTTAATTTCCAGATCTAAGAAACTTAAAACATATATTTGAGACTCTAATAAATAACTTCAAACAAAAAAATTCAACTAAAAGTTGTTGTATACTGGACTAAACTTTGGTATATACCATGACAATATCCATGATTGTTTGAAAATTTAAGTTTGAAGTTTCAAAATATAATTACCCTAAATAATATTTTGGGACTCTAAACAAACTCAAACAAAAAATTCTCAACTACAAACTCAGATTGGCGCTATAATTTTGATATAAGTTAGTTTTCATCTAACTCTATATTAAAAAGTTATTGATTTTTATACAACTGTATCGATTTCTAGAGGCAGACCTTCTTAATACTTACCTCTCTATTTAGTGGCGGAGCTCGCAGCAAAATGGGGGAGGGGCTATTTTGATTATTACTGTATGAATCGATATATGCACAAGCCCATATTCAGGTCATAATATAATTTGTGGATGTACGCTAAATCTTGTTTTAGTAATTCAACTCCGTATCTGTTTCTTGTTGTTCATCTTGTGTTTTGTTTCAGTTCAGTTAAAGAAAGCAAGAACTAGAGATTGCTAATGGGTTTCTCTTTGACAATTTGTACTTGTAGACCATGGGCGATAAACAATTTAGTAGTCTATAGGTCGTTAGTTTACCGCTCACCAGATGGATCGGATTAGGATTTAGGACTAGACAACACAATAACTGGACTGGAGGAGAGCTCCAAGCTAACTATGTAACCGTGTCTAGACAACGGGTGACTGCGTGTGGCTTGCGTGCTGCTATATAGTTCTTCCCCAATCAAAAGGCTAAGACCTAGAAGAGAAATGCCGCATGCAACATTTGACACCTAGACTTGTGCTATCAAGGGAGTCTCTCTACAAATTTTTCAAGATCAAGTGGGGTGGGGGGAGGGGGGCATTGCCCAGGTTGGCCGAGTTGTAGCTCCGCCAGTGTCTCTATTAATAGTGATTTTTAGAGGTGAAAATGTTAAGAGGTATGACTTTTTCAATCGATTAACATAGACAGATAACATATAATTAATGCCCCCCCTCTGTTAACTGTTTCGTCTCTAGAAATGATTAATGGAGATGGATTTTGGCCTGGAGGCTACTTAAGCATTTACAGAGGTAATCTCTAGATGTGCTCGCCTCGTCTCTATTTGAAGAAGCTCTTCCCTAAACTCCTTTTTTATGACGATGAGACGACATTTGGAAATGGTTTGCGGGTTTTTTTTCGGATTGTGCAAGTGCAAGAGCATGTATATGCATGTTCCATATTGTCGTGTGTTGATGTACTCATTACGCCATTAAGGATAAACTGTGATATCATCTTAGTGATGATCTACCTCCAACAATTGTGCCAGTGGCACACCTAAAACTACATGGAAAAACACACAATAGCGACGTCTACAAAATTGACAGATCCTTTGCAATATAGTAACGATTGGTATTAGAGAAGCAAGGCCCCTTATGTGTCTTTTGGGTCAGGGCCAGGTCCATCTTTGTCAATGTACTGATGGGCCTTAATAACATTCATCACTTTGAAATGGCTCAAAAGCAACAGGCCTTGATCAATTTCTGGGCAAGGCAAAAGTGACGGGCCGGTTCCTGTATACGAAATTGGGGTGATGGAGAGGTGTGTGAGCCGGGAAGGCCGCAAGAATGGCTGGATAGTCGACAATAATCCTGTTTCGTAGTTGAGTGAATTTTTTTTGAGAAGAGCTTGCGCAAGTGTCTCCCACGTGCTTGGATTATTTCATCCAAATCTGTAAAACTGAAAATTTATTTATAACTAAACTAAAAAAAAAGAAAATATGTTTATAACTATAAATCTTTAGAATATTATTGTTTGATATTTTAAAACTTAAAAAAATTAGTTGTTACTCTATTTAAATGTGCTAAACACTACACCACTACTGTAGAACACACCATCTATGTCGTCCAATCACGCATCAGATCGTAAACCCAGGATTCAGACAATGAATGAAATCCTATTGATTAGGCAATTGAATCTCTCCTCTCAGAGTTGGTTTGAGCTATAACATGGTAGTGATATTTTACTGTCGAGCACTGTTCATCTAAACGGCTATTTAGACCATGTAAACGCCATGTAAACGCTACACAGTGGTACATCGTTTCTATTTAATCATTTGTTTAGTCCGTTTAATTGACCATTTAGCCCGTTTAGTGGACTGTTTAGCCCGAATAATGGCTAAACGGCAGGTGACCGACTGTTTATCGTTTAGCGTTTAGAAAAACATTGCTGTCGAGTAGAGCCATGAGCTAAGGTAATAACATATCATGACGCGGTTGCATAGTTGCCTCTACAAACGGTCGACTTTTGTATGCTCATGGGTGGTAGCAACTGTTATGTGCATCGCCTCTATAAATAGATTCTAACCACGCCTAAAAACCGGTTTCACAATAGTTCAATGCTTCTGGTTTCCAATGTCAGAAAAAGCGCAATGATCCTTAAACCAAGAAAGTCTAATATTTAAAGACAAAATATTAAAAGTTTTCCCAATTATTGTCATTTAAAAATGAAGAAAGAAATTCTAATTTCGGTACCCCTTGTAAAAGTGACGCCTAGCTAGTACATTTCACGATGAAAAATTTAGCTTTTGTAGAATTGTAGTTGTAGCTAGTACACAACCGTAATACTAGTTCCCTTGTATAATAAATAATATAACAATCAAAATGCAGCAACAGCACCATTGCCTCCTGTGCTTGGTTCCCCCCGGACCAAGCCATCACCAGGCATCCATCTCCTGCCATCTTCTTCTGCCCTTTACAGTGCCCTTGATCAAGATGAAGCAGTAGCAGCAGCCCCATCAGAAGAAGCAGGAGCAGTAGGAGTAGGATGGTGATGGATGTCTCCGCCGCGACCGCCCTTGCCCTCATCGGGACTCCGCCATGCGAGGCGCTTAGCCGTGGAGCGCGCCCAGGTTCGAAGTGCATCCCATTCTGCTCGCAGCCGCTTGCGCAGGAGAGAGGCAAATGCTGATGAAGCCATGGCCGTGTGGCTAGCTAATATAATTAAGGGCTGTTTTCCGGGATAGACGAACTGGCTTTTTGAGGTGGTTTTTTGATGATCTCTGTTACAGATGGAGCTCTATTTATAATAGATTGGTGGTAGCAGCGTAGCAGGTGGATAACGAAGGTCGTCGTAGCTAGGCAGGTTTGGTATTTGACTGACATTTCAACTAGTCATGTTCATACTTCATACTTGGTCTATTCTAAATTATAAGATTATTTTAGCTTGTTAGATATACTCCGTCACATCAAATCTTATGACACATACATGGAGCATTAAATATAGATAAAAATAATAAATTGTCTATAATTTGCGAGACGAATCTTTTGAGTTTAGTTAGTTTATAATTGGATAATATTTGTCAAATATAAACAAAAGTGTCACAGTGTTCATTTTGGAAAAAAATTCGAAACTAAACAAGACCTAGGTCAAATAAAAGGTCAAATCAGCGTGGCCATGTGCTAGCTCATGAGTGTTGTTACTCTGTCCGTAGCTAGGCTCCAGGCTAGCAGTATGAGGATAGGCCGATGATAGGGTTGAAGCATCTTGAGCAGCTACCTAATAAGCTCTGCTACTCTATATAAATTTGTGCAGTGGAGCAAAAAAATCAACCTCCAACAGGCTATCTACTTAACCACTGCATGTGTTGCCTACCCCAAGGCCCAAGTACACCCTCCAACTACCTTTATGCTCCAGTTGATTTTCCTGGGAAAATATTTGTATTACCCTTTCTAATATGGATTTCTCTCCTCCCATTTAGTAAAAGTTGTATACTCAGGAGGCAGTACTTCTACTCCATATATTCCAAACTGTAAGTCATATATTTTGCATTATCTTGATATGTAGATGTTATTATATATGCATATCTACACATTGTGTAGATCTAGTTGTTATTATCTCTTGTGTCTGTTGTATCATCTCTCTACGTGTAGCCAAAAAGTATTATTAATCAAGGGAAGCCAGAAGCTACTGCAAAGCTAAAGATAGGTCCATGCTGATGAATAATATATATAATTAAGCTCACAGTTCAGACACAACAGCATCCGTGCTGCCCCTAAACTCGTGTGAACTTACCTAACATGCATGTGTTTTACTGATTCATTCATATTGACCGACATCACACTATAGTGGACTCCCAAGTCAATATAGCCAGTCGTCTAGTCATGCACTGTAACCCTTGACAGCTACTATAGTACGTTGTTCTTGAAGTTAGAACAAAACTAAAACGCGGTTGCAACCAAATGGAGCGTCGTCATCTGTGGCCGCGTTGACAGGGAAGTGGGGAGAGCAAACAGACAATTAGAAGGCGCACACAGGCAGTGCATGCATCCAGACCCAGCCGAAGATTCTGTAGTCAGCATGGACTTGGAGTGGTATTTCGTTCCCATTCCACCCATCCAGCCTACGAACGACAAGCGGGCAACACACAATGACCGGGTTCATAGTAAGTGACTCCTATATATCTTAGAGTCATGCTTGCAACCACTCCATGGGATTGAGTTGATATCTTCAAGATCAGGTCAGCATGGCAAAGCACTCTGAGGTGTATATAACAGACCCCCTCTCCGTGCCAATTATATGCCTTTTTTCACATTTTTTTGGTACATAGCTTTACTATGCACCTAAATATAAGCCATCTCTACTTGTACATAATAAAAACTATATATATTTGGAAAAGCTAAAACAATCTATAACTCCAACGATAACCTCTTCCCTACCACCAACTCCTGCCACCACCCAGCCCCGGCCCTGGGGGGTGCGAGCAGAGCATCCGAACCGGGCCCTTGAGGCCAGGGGGCCCTACCCCAAATGCATTAGTAGGTAATAGGTATAATATATATAGTGTTCAGCTCAAGAAGGAAGCATGTTATTTATACGGCTATATGTATATACGAGTCCACATGATTTAGCTGCCTGGCCTTCCGTAGTTCCGCGGCGTTTGTGACTCCGTCCCTTGCACCGTGTGGCCGTGTTCATTTTGACCTTCATCTTCGGTTGCCTATGTTCTTTCATAGGTACAAAACTGCTCTTGTCCCTAGTCTTTATTCTCGATTTTTTTAGGGCTTGTTTAGTTACATCTAAAAACTAAAACTTTTTAAAGATTCTTTGTCACATCGTATCTTGCGGCATATACATGAATAAAAAATAACTAATTGCACATTTTATCTGTAATTTGTGAAACTAATCTTTTAAACCTAGTTAGTCTATAGTTAGACAACAATTGTTAAATACAAATGAAAGTGCTACAATGTCAAAATTCAAAACAATTTTAGATCTAAATAAAATGTATAACTTATTTTATAAGAGTTTTTTATGTATTACACTTATTAGAATTGTTATTATATTATAAGAGTTGTATTAAAGGGCTCATCGTTTTTAGCTTCGCTCCGGGTCTATGATTTGACAGGGCCGGGCCTGCCACCACCATGGCCAACCTCATCGATCCGCGCACCATTGCGACGCCCTTGCCTCGACTGGCTTGGTCATCGCCACTACTGCCAGGGCCCCTAAGCCACCCGACCATCATCCCCACAGTCTACCTCCTCTCAAAACACCTTCTATAGCCGCTGAGATGGAGAAGAAAATGGCCACCACCTCCGTCGGTGGAACCCTTACCGGAGATGGAGACATGGGTGGCAGAGATGGAGACAATGTGGTGTGAGTGCCAGAGATGGAGACAAAGGAGGTAGTGTGCCAACGGCCGTCGGAGATGCAGACACGGGCATGGTGCACCCATCAAGGAGGCTAATGGGCCCAGTGGGGCCTATCCTATCACTTAGGGGCCCATGCAGCAGTATTGGGAGGCGTCGTTCGGCGCACGACTCCGATCCGAGCGTTTGAACTGAAAGATTTTGCACACTTTGCCTACCACGGCGTAAAAAAAGAGAAATATTGGTGACGCGACATAAGTGAAGTCCTAATACTATGATGCCACATAGGACTTTTGGTTTTTGTCTCTTTGCATCTTCTCTGTGCCTATAGCCAAATTACTCTTTCTAGAGCAAAAAGGAAGAAGGTGAGGCCATTTCAAAGCGAAATCTTGGTCCATGATACAAATAAAGCTTACCGTTCAGACACTGGGGCGTCTATATATGCTGGAGAAAATGGTAATTCTGCCATTATGAAAACTAGGCTTAGCAATTTTGTCTCCCACAAATAGGATTCACACATTTGACATTCTCAAACGATGCACACCCTCAAATATGCCCTGAGCAGAATTTTGATCTAATTTTTTTTGCCATGCCTTATTTCTCTTCCCATTTTACCCTTCCTTCTTATCCATTCATTTATGGGAGACATTCGCTGGCGTCCGAGACGTCCACAAGCAGCAGGCCAATGGGGACGATCTCCTTGCCGCCTAGGAGCTCGGAGAGGTAGCGCATGTAGGGTTGCTCGATGTCAGCGCACGTCTTGATGGCTACGAAGCTTGGGGAGCGTGTGAGGCTGAGCAGCAGGCGGTTGCGCTCGGGGTCCAGGGCGTCGGGGTGCTCCATGACGGTGAACAGGGACGTGTACTTGGCCTCCTCCCCAGCGCTGCCGAGCCCGATGCCCTGGAACGGGAACGCCCGGTCGGCGCGGGCGCTGTCGAGGCAGTGGACGAAGAAGGAGGTAGCGGCGGCGCTGCAGGTGCTGAAGCAGTGTTTTAAATAGCGTGCTAAGCCTCTTAGCGGCAGCCTCTCTAAAAGGCTAAGAAAAGCTATATCGCGCTAATAGCGGGCTAAGCCATTTAGCGGTTGAGCAAAAAATATGTCAAATATCATGTAATTTTACACATAATAAAGATGAAAACATTATGAATACCAATAGTGATAGATATTTCAAAGGGTTACTAACATATTACATCAAAGTTCGTAGTTCATACATGATACATCAATAATAACATACATCACATAGGGGCATATCCCTGTTATTTGGGCCTCCAAGTTATTTGGGCCGATGAAAATGAATCCCAAGGCCAAATAGCGGCGCTAAACTAACCCAATTTAGCGAAATTAGCGCGCTATTAGCTGCTAATAGCGGGAACAATCATTTAGCGTTAAAATCTCCATAGCTTAGCAGTCCTCTTCCAGAAACGCTAAATAGCGCTATAGCGTCCGCTATAGCGCGCTATTTAGAACAAGGTGCTGAAGTGCACCGCTGGCACTCCGTGGGCTGCGGCCTCAACGGATCGAAGTCGAAGAGGAGGAGGTCCGCCGGGTGGAGCTCGTCGAGCAGTGCGCCAAAGCGCGGCGCGGCAAGGTCGCATGCGCGCTTGAGCGTTGGCATGAGCCAGGATGGGAAGTGCTTGGTGGTGTGCCGCTCGAGAGGCAGGTCCGGTGGTGCCGGCGAATGTCTCCCATGAATGAATGGATAAGGAGCGGCAAAACGGGAAGAGAAATAAGGCATGGCCAAAAAAAATTTAATTAGATTAAAATTCTGCTTAAGGTATATTTGAGGGTGTGTATGGGATGGCAATTGGGAAGCCCGGTTTTCATAATGGCAGAATTGCCATTTTCTCTCTGTGCTGCACCTGAACTCGAGTGGACTTGACGGTTCCTGTTTCTACCTGATACGTGTTTAATGATTCATATTGACCGACACCACACTAGTGGATTACAAGTCAATAGTGAGTCGTCCAATCATCCATGTCGCCTTCAGCTACACCTGCGTACTCAACCAAATTATATCAACGCTGTCGATCGCAATCATCAACATCCATATATTCAGACATTCAGTATATATGCAAGTAGCTACTATATGACTATGAATCAATTGAGAAATGGCAGTGGCAGAAACTGCGGGGTATGATGTACTCGTACTCTTTGAGCCGCGCGCGATTTGTATATTAGAAACTGTAAATAGCAAATAGATGTTCATTACTTTACTTAAATGGATTGACGCATGCATATCCTCGCAACCACAGATGATGATCCAGTAGAGCGCTACTTATAATCTGGCCATCAAAGGGGCCGGAGCTAGTGTGTGCAGTGCAGCTTGAGAGCTGCTTCATTCATCAGGGGCACCGCGCACACAGGGGTTTTGTTTAAATTTTGCAAAAAATGTCTCAGATTTTTCGTCATATTGGCACATGCATGAAATATTAAATATACTTTAAAAAAATAAGTAATCGTATATTTTGCATGTAATTTGCGAGACGAATCTTTTGAGCTTAGTTAATCCATGATTTGACAATATTTGTCAAATACAAACAAAAATGCTATAATTTTTATTTTATAATTTTTTGCAACTAAATAAGGCCAGGGAATGGAAAGCGAAATGATAAAAAAGAACACACGCACACGCAATGCATGTTTCTTTTAATTCGCAATGCATGTTTATGCGTCCAGTCCAGTGGTCAAGTTTCAGTCGGTCATTGCAGCAGTCGGTATATATGGACTTGGAGTGGTATTTTGTTTCCACTCCATCCAGCTTAGCGCTTACAAACATGCACAACAACGTAACACACAATGACTGGGTTCAGATATCAGAGTTGACTGGCCTGTTTGGTACAGCTCACAACAGCTTCATGAAGCTGTTGTGAGCTGTTTTTTTGCCAAACACTTATTTCCAAAATAGCTTCATGGGTGAAGCTGTTTTTTTCCTCCTCTCACAAAAACATAAGTTGGATGAAGCTGGAAAAAAGTAGCTTATTACAGCTTCTCCCTCATTTCTCTCTCTCAACTATGCATGAAGTAGTTGGTGAAGCTATTTTGCCAAACACTTTCTCCAAAACAGCTCAGCTTCATCTAGAAAGTCACTCATGAAGCTATTTTCTAAAAAAACAGCTTTACTAGTGAAGTTGAGCTGTGTCAAACAGGCCCTTAGAGTCACGCATGCAACCACTCTGAGGAATTATTGAGCCGTCATCTCTTAAGGTTCCTGTCAGCACACCAACCTACAATACAAGCGCACAACACAATATATAATCTGGTGGTGCCCGTTCAATAATGCTTGCGAGGCCATCTCTAGTGCTGATGACACTCCAAGGATTATATATATTGGGTATGAATAATAGACCGGGGAGCTGGGCATACTTTGTGTTGGCATTGATCGGGTCACACACCGAGAGAGCTTAATGCTCATTCCGCGGAAATAGGATGATGGCCGGTGGAGCTGCTAAAACTGATAAGATCATTCAACAAGATCAACTAGCACCGAAGATTACTATCCGAGTTTCTCAAAGAAGAACCATGCTCAATTCTTATATCATATCAATATTGACACTCTTATAATGATGGATTATATATGGTTTATTTGTCCTAGGAACATGCCTCCTAGTTGGGGGTGAACATATATAAACATAAATAAAAGCGAGTGAAATATCATCTTGTGGAGCATTTTAAGAGTCTTCTTTCAGTCTTGTGCAGCCACCAACAGCCTGTGCAGTCTCCAATTATATAGTCATAACTCCTAGGTTGGAGTATTTTTTTCAATAATTGATTACACAATCCACATTTTACATATGCATAGAGATAGCTTAGAGATATACAGGATTCAGGTGGATTGTCTCACTGATTCATAACTGGTTTCTGAGGAGGCAATATGAGCATATATGCTCATCATCTATTTTCTACAAGGGGGGTTTTTCGTGATGACATCTGCGATATTTTGGATTGATGACTGAATAAGTAAAATATAAGTTTATTTCACAACGGTTTAAATTCAACAATATTGATCATATATATGTCATGGCATTTTCTCCTTATTTTTTCATAGAAGTTCTGGTGAGTTTTAGTGGCATATATATACACAACAGAATTTTCATCTTCTCCTATAGTGACGTGGGGTTCTTCTAGTGTTTTAGTATTCAAAATTTAGTATAAACTTTCCGTACTAAATATGCCTCTAGTGAAAATTCTCTAGTGCCATGACTAGTGGTAGTGTTTTATATTTTTATTATTACTACTAAAAATACTAGCTAGGAGAACTCCACCACCATTCTAGTAGTGATATCTACAAAATATTTTTTTTGGCCTACATGATTTTGGACAATCAATATATTTCATTGCTAGCGAAGCCAAATTCATTGAAGAGATGAACGGTCACTCCTGATGAGAGATTATTCACCATGAACAGTCGGTGACATAGAGATTGTTTAAGGACAAACCCATTACAACAACAACAACAACAACAACAACAACAACAAAGGATAACCTGATATTACAAGCTGACTTTTGCTACCCAAACCCACCCAAGAACTTCCGACGAGTTCATAAATGCACACGTTTGTAGCTATATAGGTTGCAGTTGACGTAAAATAGTTCAATCTATTGCTGGTTCATTTGGTAGCAATCAAGCTCATCTTCAATCAACATATATACTAGTATTTCCTTGTTGGCACCATTTTGTGGCAGTTGTTGAAGGCCTCAAGCTTCAAGAAGCAGCAGCATAGTTGTTCCTAGTACCTTGTTTGCCTTCCTTGGCTTTTTTGTCTGGCACGTCGTTATGCTTATCTCTGCCGGACTGATTTTCCCGGGGCTTGCCTGGGCGCCTGGGCGGCTTAGGGGAAGGAGCCCTTCTCTTCACCGCAAGCAGCTCCGCAGCCACGTCCGCCTCCCGGGGCAGACTTGTGGCAACAATGGCGCCGCCCTCGCCGTTCGCTGCCGCCGCTGCTACTTCTTTATGTGAAGTGGCCGCAGCGAGCATTCGCTGCAGGCCGGTGCAAGGTGAAGCACGACGGTGAAGAGTGCCCAGGCGCGAGGACACGAAGCGAGGGAGCTGGAAGAGGAGGGACCTAGCAGCCATGACTGTGGCTTGCTATTGCTTGTGCTAGAGCCTAGACCTAGACGACGGCTGTTGCTTTGTGAGTGTTGTGATGGATGGGTAGATATTTATAATGGGGAACGGACTGTGTGCATGCTACCTCTGGCACTCAAGTCACTTGCACTTGCACATGTGTTCAGACTTCAGGCTTCGGACGCCACCGACAAATGGGTAGTAGAACCTACCCTACCCTCCCTTGTGCACGTCACAGTCGTCTCACCATGTCGAAAGTGTTCTAGATTCCAGAATAAAGGGTATAAAAGTAATGAGGGGTGAGGCCATTGTAAGGCCTTGTTTAGTTCCCAAAATTTTTCAAGATTCACCGTCACATCGAATCTTGCGGCACATGCATGAAGCATTAAATATAGACGAAAACAAAAACTAATTACACAGTTTACCTGTAAATCGCGAGACGAATCTTTTGATCCTAGTTAGTCTATGATTGGATAATATTTGCCACAAACAAACGAAAGTGCTACAGTAGCGAAATCCAAAATTTTTCCCAAACTAAACAAGGCCTAAAGCTAAAGCTATGTCCATGGTACGGTACAAATAAAGCTCATCGTTCGGACACTTATTATATATATATGTGTAGAGCATCTTTGCTGCATCTGAACTCGCGCGTGGACTTGACTGTTCCTGTTTCCATACTTCATACGTGTTTAATGACTCATATTGACCGAATTACAAGTCAATAGCCAGTCCTCCAGTCATGCATGTAATATAAGCCTTGACAACTACTCCTGCGTATTAGAACCAAAACTATATTAACGCTGTGGCCATCGCCAACCACTATATATTCAGTAGCCATATGTAGCCAGCTACTATGAGTCTATGACTATCAGACCTGAGAACTGGCAGTGGCAGAAACCACGTGTATGACATACTCTTACCTCTTTGAGCGCGATTCGTCTAGTAGAAACAGTTAAAAGCAATAGATTTTCGTCACTTCGGAAGGATTCATGGCTGATGCAATCATAGATGCTCGCAGCCGCAGATGATGATTGAGCGATCGAAGCTAAAAAACGTAGAGTGAGTTAAAAAAAACATAGTCCTCCAGAGCAGTCTCAAACGCCTTCTTATTTTTGTTTCCGCTCCATCCAGTTTGCAAACATGCACAACGTCATTAACACAACGACTAGGTTGAGACTTCAGAGTTGACTGCTATCTTAGAGTCATGCTTGCAACCACTCCCTCCCCGGGAATTGAGTTGTCTTCTTCAGGTTCTGGTCAGCATACTAAGTTACAACCATACACAACACAATTGTCTGTTGCTCGTTCAATAGTGGTTGAGAAGCCACCTAACACCAAGGTTAATGGGGGTATGATTAATAAGATGGGATATATAGCTAGACATAATTGATTGCATCGATTGGTTGTGAACAACACTTTTGAATTGGTGAATTTGCCAAAGAGTAAGAAAGCACCGAAGAAAGTAGCTCAGAAGTCACATCCAAGGTACAACGACAGTTTGGTTGTGAACAGCTTTGGTAAAAAACAAGGCATTTACTTTGATGAAATATGTTCTCCTATGGTCAAGATGTCTTAAATCTGAGTTATTTTTGGATATATCTGCTATACCGTACCATTGAGTTTCAAATTGAAGAATTTGATGTGAAGATAGCGTTGTTGCATTGGTGATCTAGAGGAGAAGATATAAAATGATATATATGGAGCAGCTAGAAGGGTTTGAGGTTGTAGGGGAAGAGCGCTTTAGTTAGCAAATCAAACAAGAGCTTGTATGCCTTGAAGCAAGCTCCTTGGCAGTGATACAAAAAAGTTTTGAGTCTTTTATGATAGATCTTGGTTACCATAAAGCACAATCTAATCATTCTGTCTTTATGAATGTAGGAATTGAAACAAAATGAATTTCTCTCTTGAAGACTAACATGAGAAAATCATTTGCCATGAAGGACGGCTTTGGACAAGATGAAAATTTCGATGGTAGATCAAGCAAGAAGATTTGGCTGTCACAGGAAGCATATTTTGAGAAGAAACTTAAAAAGATTTAATATGCAAAATGTAAAACAATTAACTTTCCACTTTTTTAGGACATCACAAATTGAGTGCAAATCAATGTTTTATTTTTTAATTTATTATTTCTAACTTTGGTCGACTTTAGCGCGCAGGTGCATGTCCCGCCTTCTAGGGCCTGATTGGTTCGGAGATGAGAGCAGCCTGGCTCGCTCCTACGGGCCTAGAGCTGATCGAGATGGGATAGGTCAGATGTATGCAACATGGAAAAATTGTACTTTTCTTCGCTCAATTTTTACGAAAGCCTATTTTCTCCCTTAACTTCAAAACCGAGCAAACCACCTATCTAGAGCGGTTTGGAAGACGGTTTCGCTGCCGCGAATGGTGATTTTGCTATAATAATAATAGTTTTGTTTTTTCGTTTTTTAATTATTCCAGCTGAATTTTTAAAAATCACAGAAAAATCACAAAATAGAAAATCTAATTTTATGAGACTCCACACGAGTAGATCTACATAGTAAACATATAATTTGGTATGCTTTAGCATAAAATTTTTGCTATGAAGGTTTTATCTTTTTCTTTTTTATTTATTTGGCTGAATATTTTAAAAATCATATTAAATCATAGAAAAATCATAAAATAGAAAATCTAATTTTGTTGGACTCCACATGAGTAGATATACACAATGAAAATATAATATGGTATGCTTGAGTCCAACAAAATAATTATAGATGCTGCAGCTGTGAATTATTTTAATTAATTACAGAAAATATAGATCTAAATCTACCACAAAAAATTTATATTAAAATATACCATATTATATGTTCACTTGTATATATTATCATGTGGAGTTTAACAAAATTATATTTTCTATTTTATGGTTTTTCTGTAATTTATTATGATTTTTCAAAGATTTAGCCAAAATAAATAAAAAAGAAAAAGACAAAACCTTCGTAGAAAAAACTTTGCACTAAAGTATATCATACTATATATTTACTCTGTAGATCTAATCATATGGAGTCTAGCAAAATTGGATTTTTTATTTTATGATTTGTTTTATAATTTACTATGATTTTTCAAAGATTTTGTCGAAATAAAAAAAAGACAAAACCAATGTCACTCTAGTAAAACCATCATTCCCTGTAATAAAACTGCCTCCAAAACCGCTCCAAGGAGGTAAAATGTATGGTTTGAAAAATTAAAGGAGATGGTTTCTCCGATTTTGAAGTTGAGGGAGGAAAAATAAACTTTCGTGAAAATTAGGAGAGAAACATTGCTATGATTGGTTGAGTGTAAGAATATGATTGGATTCCTATAACATTGCTATGTTTTCATATAACATTCCTATATCATAATGGCATGATGTGTAGTAACATAGTGACAATTTTTTTAGGAGTTATTTTAGATTAGGTGTCATAATGGCATAGATCATATGGGTAGTTTATATGAACTTTATGTGATTATTTCTTGTGGCATTTATAATGACAAAGGTTGGTAATTTTTTAGAAAAATGATGATTATTACTAAGCTATATTATTCTTATTTTTTGTGAGAATTTTATAGGATTTATCTTTTTCTTCTTCTTCTAGCAACATATCACAAGGGTTACTTAAACAACTCATATGTATATACCAATAATTCATTTAAAATCATACTAATATGAATGAGAAAAGCCAAAATGAAATAGATATAACTGAGGCATCCATAGGAAATATGTCAATTTAACGATTGCAAACTGAATTTTACATCAGAAACACCGAACACACATAACCATGACTTCAACCCTTCAACTCAAGACGATGAATCAGAACCATAGTAGATAGTACCATGAATCCATACATCAATCTTACTTTTAATTACACGATCACGTCATATATATAGCATCGCTACTAAAAACGATAGCATGTATGTAGGCATATGTCCAGCTCTGTGTCCGCACGGACAGACTCCCACTCAAATAAAACTTCAACGAGACAGATCGCCAGATAACTAGACACGGTAGCAACAGCAATAGGTCCTCTACCTTCATTGTAGGCAACAACATCAATCTTGCTTCACTTCTACAGCTGCCTCTTCCTAGTCCATCTATAACACAAATGATCATATATTACGAAAATATATTTTAAGGTGTATCTAATGATACCAGTTTGATGTCATAAGTTTTAATGCATTTTTCTATATATTTGATCAAGCTTAAAAACGTTTGGCATAAGTTTAAGACAGCTCTACGAATTAATTTCAAAAAAAAATCTGCTGAACGACCTATCATTCTCCTCCTCCAAGACAGGATTACCTTTATTTCAGTGGTGATGGCTGCCTCCCCCGTGATGTTTGTATTGGCCGTCTGTTTGCTTTGGTTGGGGGGCTAGGGTTTGGAGGATGAGCTTGCAGCTCCAGCAGGGCCTCCGCCGCCGCCACGTCGTCCACCACCGGCTGGTCGGTAGGAGGATTATTGTCGTGGTCTGCATCTTCAACCTCCTCCACAGCCTGCACAACGGTGGACGGCGAAGGCGAAGGCGAAGAGGGAGTTGAGAGACACGCACGTCGCTGAGCCCTGCATCTCGTATTCTCGTGGCAGCTGGGCGCAGAAGCTGGAGCAGGCGGGAGGCCGCCGTCGCCGCCATGACTGGCCTGCTCGGGGATGGGACGACGGAGACACACACGGAGAGTTTAGCAAGAGAAACCAAACGGGGCCTAAGTCACGTCATTGTAAAAGATATATGGGAATGGGAGATGCGCGCAAGGCAGTCGCCCGACGACTTGGAAGAATCCCAGAGCATGGATCTTTGAATCTCTCACGCGTACACACGCGCGCAATTTGGTATAGCTGATGAGCAAGCTCCGTGCCGCATCAATCCTCATCTCGAACCACCTGTTCCATGTCAGCTAGCTCATATAGGCTGGTTGCCAAGTCGACTTCTAGTTGCGAACGGCATCGACTTGGTACTTTGGTAGTATAGTAGGCACTGGAGTTATAATTTTTTGAACTAAAAACCTCAGTAGTAAGACACCGTGGCATATCTACAAAATATGTTTTGTTCTACAAAATTCGATATCAAAGCCAAATTTAAGGGGAGTAGTTTGAAACAATGTACAGATGACGTACGATCTCATCGATGGGATGAACAGACGGTGACACCACAAAAGGTTGATTAAGGAGAACCGCGGATTACAACAACAACTAAGGATCGAAAACAAAAGGATATATATATATATAACCTGGTATTACAAGTTGTGACTTTGCTAGCCAGCCGAATCTTCAGTAGTGTTTTTCTCTCACAGTAAATCAACCAAGAGTACTTTCTGTTATGGCTTATCAGCCAAACGAATAAGGCTTGCAGATTTATAACAAATGCGCATTTTGAAGCTGCTTCAACTTCAAGAAGTAACGGCATAGTTGTTCCTAGTACCATGTTTGCCTTCCTCGTATTTTTTTGTCCGGCACACTGTTATGTGTATCTCCACCGGAGCCTTCCACGGGGTTGCTTGGGGGCCTGGGCTTAGGAGAAGGAGCCCTTCTCTTCCCCGTGAGCAGCTCCGCAGCCACGTCCGCCTCCCGGTCCCGGGGAAGACGGCTTGTGGCAGCAATGGCGGCGTCGCCGCCCTCGCCGTGCGTTGTTGCTTCTTTCTGGGAAATGTCCGCAGCGAGTTTTCGCTGCAGGCCATGGCCAGCGGAAGGTGAAGCACGATGGTAGAGCACGCTCAGGCGCGAGGACACGAAGCGAGGGAGCTGGAAGAGGAAGGACCTAGCGGCCATGACTGTGCAGTGGATGGCTGTTGCTTGTGCTCGGATTGGTCGGTCGAGCTAGAGTCTACTAGACTTAGACGATGGCTGTTGCTTTGTTAGTGAGCTTGTGGTGAGGTGATGGTTCGCCAGTTATTTATAATGGTGACGGCCTGACGGGGAGCAGAGGACGACGATCAAGTCGATAACAAACAGGAGGAGAACGGCGGACTGGTGGCGCTTGACTGTGTTATTGACTGCATGGTAGCTCACTGGCTGAACTTGCACATGTGTTCAGACTTCAGACACCACAGACAAACGGGTAGTAGAACGGTTCTACTAGAACCTAGCGTCGTCCCTTGTGGTCGTCTCAGTCTCATCATGTCGAAAGCGTTGTGGAATCTGGATTCCAGAATAAAGGGAACAAGATGATGAAGATGAGGCCATTGCAATTTGCGAAAGCTAAAGCAAGGTCGATGATACAAATAAAGCTGGTTCAGAGTTCAGACACTTATTATATATAGAGCATATGTGCTGCACCTAATTAAACTCGTGTAGTGGACTTGACTGTTCCTGTTTCTATATATACCTCTCATTGTTTAATGTTTTTTTTTTGAGGGAATTGGAGGGGCTTGCGCCCCTAGAGGTAAATTTATTTAAGGTCACAAAAAATTACAACCAGGAAAATGCAGGAGCTTCTCCCAAAAAGAGAAGCTAGGGAACAAAGAAGGAGACCAAAAAATTGGTTGATGTTTCATATTAACCTGAATTACGAGTCAATAGCTAGTCGTCCAATCATGCATATTATAATGTAAACCTTGATGTACTCGTACATACTTTGAACTGAATTATGTTAACGCTGCGCTCAGGCGGGTTAATATAACATGCACAACGTCATTAACACAAGCGACTGGGTTCAGACTTCAGAGTTGACTCCTATCTTAAGAGTCATGCTTGCAACTACTCCCTGGAATTGATTCACTTGTCTTATGCAGGTTCCGGTCATCAGCACACTAAGCTACAACCACACATGACACAACTATCTGTTGCCCGTTCAATAATAATGGTTGAGACTTGAGAGGCCACCTACTGTGGGTACGAATACTCCAAGGTTAATGAGTATGTATGATTAATACACTACAGGAAACAGGCAATTTGCCGGGAGCCGGACACTCCCGGCAAAGGCTATTTTGCACCCGGCAAAGCCTTTGCCGGGAGCTGCACCCGGCAAAGAGCCTCCGGCAAAAATCTGGCCGGCAAAGATTTCTTTGCCGGGAGCTTTTTATCGGGCACCCGGCAAAGACTTTGCCGAGAGTAAACACGGCCCCCGGCAAAGAAAACTGACCGTCACGGCGCCGGCTCCGTCGGTCCTTTCTTTGCCGGGAGCTGTGTCAGAGACACCCGGCAAAGATTTTTAATTTTTTTTCCCATAATTTCTTTGCCGGGAGCTTACTGGTCAGGCTCCCGGCAAAGCTTTTTTTATTTTCTTTTTCAATAATTTCTTTGCCGGGAGCTTACTGGGCAGGCTCCCGGCAAAGCTTTTTTTATTTATTTTTTAATAATTTCTTTGCCGGGAGTCTTCTCCTTGGCTCCCGGCAAAGATTTTTTTATTTTTTTCCCAGATTTTCTTTGCCGGGTGCCCTAGCTCTGGCACCCGGCAAATCTGGGAAACCGAAGCTGGCGATTTCCAGCTTTGCCGGGAGTCAGGGCTAGGGCACCCGGCAAAGCCTTTATTTTTATTATTTTTTTATTTTTTTTTATTTTCTGTATTTACAAACATAATATAACACATATTTATATCACGAACAGAACATATCACACATCCATTTCATCACAAACTCAATCCGGCATATATATCACATCACAAACACATGATCTCACATGCATACACGACATCGCAAACATAATAGTTCCAATATCCATCATCACAAGTCGATAGTCGTTCACAGTGCATCACATGTCCATCAAGTCGTGAAAAAGAGAAACAAACTAGAGGTGGGGGGGAAACTGAGTGCCCGGTGAAGGAAAAGCGCCGTCGCCTGCTTGCGCCTGAGATGGGTTATTTGAACCCGCCGACGGAGGCTACATAAAGGACAAGAGATTGCATGTGTGAGAGTGGTCAATTTAGTCTTCTATGTCATGAAAGAATATGAAAGCACTAGTCAAAGCAATTTGTTTTCATACTCACAGGACTAGCTAGAAGTAGCGGCGGTGGAGCGAACTGTGGCACATCTACACCGTTGACTTGCCCAAAGCTCTGCAAAAACGCCGTAATCTCCGCTAGCTGCTTGGCTTGTCTTTCGCGCTCGGCCCGCTCAGCCTCTCTTTCCCGCTCGGCGAGCTCGGTCCTCGCCGCTAGGTCCCGCAGCTCCTGAGCCATCCTCTCGTTCTCGGCCTGCAATATTTCAACCCATCTGTTTTAGTGGTGCAAAGGCATCTAAGTTATGTAAACATCAATGTATGGACAGTTAAATGGGAGTAACCTTAAGTTCATCGACCCGCTGCTGTGAAGGAGACGGCCGTTGGCGTATGGCTGGGCCTCCGCTCGGGGTCTCTGCTCGGATCTGGGAGAGGGTGGGAACAGAGCTGGACTCAAGGGTGCCATCACCAAGCCAGTACCGTCCATGCTTCTTGCCTTGTCCGATCCTCATAACCATCGACCCATCAATGTCGTCGGTGGTCGGATCCCACTCTGGCCCATGGACCGACCTTGCCTCCGATGCATAGGAACTGATGCGGGTGTGGGAGCTCGGATTGCTGTATGACTCGGGCGGGTCATCCGGGTTGAAGGTGGCATCGGAAGTCGCCTTTCCCTTGCGGGCCAGTCCATATGCCATGAACGTGGACAAAGGCTGGCCACCATGCGACGCCGACTGTGAGAAAGACAACAAGATGATTAGAATAAACATGCAGAATGAAGCATCAAAATACTAAGAATGAATTTATGTACCCATGCTTGCTTGTATGCGGCGAGGCTACGGCTTCCTTGATGGTGTGTGGGGCCTGTCGCCTGCAAAGCACGCTCCCGGCAGGCTTCGTGTTCCTGCATATAATCCTCTGTGAACCACTTGTCCACAATCATCTCCCAGCAGTCCCGATATGACTCACACCACCATGGAATCATCTGCATGTCATAAACAATTTGAGATATAAGATGACCAATTAGAGATACTTAATCTCAAAATGAATTAGTATTATTATTTTCATTTACCTCAAGGAACTGCTCTCGGGTGAGAAGCATTTGTCTTGCCTGTGCCTTGGTGATTTTCTGACCAAGTCGCGTGGCGTAGTACTTGATGATGCAAGTGATGCGCTCTTCATAGTGCATGTCAGAGAGGCGCTTCCTGGCACATTTCACCAAGTTCTTCTCCGCCCTCTCCTCTTGTCCCTCTTCACACTTGAAAAAAGTCTGCAAACAGACACAATGTATCAATTCATCATGTCAAAAAAGTCAAATGAGTACGATGTATTGATCAAAGTTGTGCAAACAAGACTTACCCAAAACTCTCTCCTGACCCGCTCCTGCTTGTCTCCATAATCTGTGTCGGGGGCAGATTTGTAGTGGTCCCATGTTTTGGCCGGCCCCACAGTCCCCTTGTGTGTGACAATGCCAGGGTAATAGTGCCTACACACAAGCCCCAAGATGTGGTTGGGGTTGCGTGAGTCACCAGGCGACACAACCTCCCAGTGCCTACACAAGTCATTAACAAACATTATTAGTTTATCTGACATTATATGAAGTAGCTGTGATTAAATCTAAAGTTAGTTACCTGTCCCCCTGGGGGCGAATCACTGGGCGTAGGGGAGGAAGCGGAGGCCCAGGGAGTTTTGAGGGACCTCGCAAGTAGGGCTTGGCAGCAGTAGTGGCAGTGGAACCACCTGCAGTCTCGCCGTCCTCCAGTGCGTCTCCCTCGCCGTCCTCCAGTGCGTCTCCCTCGCCGTCCTCCAGTGCGTCTCCCTCGTCGTCTGTCGCCCCAACCTGGTCATCCCCCGAGGAGTCCGTGGTACGGCACACCTCCTCCGGCACGGGGCGCGGCCTGGCTAGAGGAGGCCGACCCCTCCTGCTGCCGCTGCTGCTCCTCCTAAGCCTCTGCCTCCTCTCATCCGACGAGTTCTCTCTAGCATCCTCACGTGGCCTCTGGTACCTCGAGTTCACGTTCCTTGGCCCACTGCCTCCCGCCATCTTTGTTCAATCACCTACAATTAAAAAAACAAACAAGACATATTAGTAGATGTATTAGAAATAGATGTATTAAAAAGAAACAAACCAGACATGATTATTATAAAATAATATAGTATTACATGTATTAGAAGTAATCATCATTATTGGGATTATCTGGATCATATGTCTCGTCATCACTATCAAAGTTGTCCAAATAAACAAGATTGTCTGAAGGTTCAATGTTGCCCTCATCGTCATCGTCTAAATGTAATCGCTCAAGCATTTCTATGTCCTTTGCATTTTGCACCTCATCTCCTTCTTCCTCGTCATTAACCCTTTCATTGTCTACTTCCATTCCGATCGCCTCGGTTAAGTCTATCACCAACCTCCCTTGTAGCCCATCTTCTTGATAGAACTCTCCATCATAAGTGTTTGGGTTAAAGTTGTAATCTTCATCGTTTGGGACAGGACATCTACCATGTGGTGATACCTGGTGCACAATAGACCAACCCTGAAGAGCCTTGTTGTCTTGGCATGCGTATGGCAAATAATAAACCTGCACGGCCTGATCTGCCACAATAAAGACATCTTTTCCTTGATAGATGGAATCATGTCGAATCTCGACTTGACCAATATTAGGGCTCCGTTTCGTTAGTTGAGGATTGAACCAGTGGCATTTGAACATGACAAGACGAAGAGGTTCCTTTCCATAAAATGAAAGTTCATAGATATCTTCAATTATGCCATGGTACTCTAGGCCATCAGTGCCGGGAGTACAAACTCCGCAGTTTGTGGTTTTTCGATGGGGCCGAGCTTGCTCGTAGCTTCTTGTGTGAAAGCGATATCCATTCACATCATAACCTGAATAAGCTTTCACCTTATTATCAAAGCCATTTGCAACCTGTCTCAACTCTTGACTCATACTTGCATCGGTTTGGGCCTACAAGCGCAAGGAAAGATTGCCAGACTAAGTACGTGAAAGAAGGAAAGATTGCCATACTAGATACAAGGTAAATTGGACAATACCTTTGTTTTGAACCAAGAAAGGAAATCAGGCCTCCCTGCACCCGGACCCTGTGAAAGAAGGGTGTCGGTTTGGCGTTGGGTAGGTTCCCTTGGTTGATGCCAAGATACACGAATAAATTCCCTATGCAAACGAGAGAATTCAGTTGGATGCAAAATAGTAAGGGCATATTGAAACACCTCGTGAAGGCTTTGAGAACTTACTCAATGAATGGCTTCACCTCGGGAAGGTTGTGGAACACATATAGCATGATCGTGCGCCACTCTTCATTGTCCAACCTCTTATTGGTTGATCCACTTGACTTGCCGAGTTGCCCTTGGAAAAGGCTAAGGTTGGATTCATTCTCGTCAACATTGTAGCGAGGGAGTGGATTATGCATGCTAGGAAGGTTCTCCGTGTAGTATAGCTGTGTGAAGTTTGTCACCTCCTCTAGAATGGAAGCCTCTGCAATGGAAGCCTCAATTTTGGCTTTATTTCTACATTTTTTGCGAACGGCCTTTAGACATCTCTCGATTGGATAGCACCAACGACCCTGCACGGGCCCCCCCATACGTGCCTCATACGGGAGGTGCACAATCAAATGTTGCATCGACAAGAAGAAGCCAGGTGGAAAGATCTTCTCCAACTTACAAAGCAACTCAGGTGCCACTTTCTCCAAGTTTGCAACCACGGTCCGAGATAGCTCCTTGGCACAAAGCTGGCGGAAGAAATAGCTCAACTCTGCTAGCACTAGCCAGAGATGCTCAGGAACATAGCCTCGTACCATCGCCGGAAGAAGCCTCTCAATCCATACGTGGTAGTCATGACTCTTCATCCCGTTTACTCGCATAGTGAGTAAGTTCACTCCCCTGCTTAGGTTCGCTGCATATCCATCAGGGAACATTAACGCCTTCATCCATCGTAGTACTTCCCTCCTTTGTTCAGGTTTCAAGACAAAATCAGCCTTAGGCCTTTTCCAGTTCTTGCCATTTGTAGGAGGCCGCATCACTTGCTGTGGTCTATCGCATAACGTCTCCAGGTCCACTCTAGCCTTAGGGTTGTCCTTAGACTTGTCAGTGTCCATGAGTGTTGCCCAAAGTGCTTCGGCGATATTCTTTTCAGTGTGCATTACATCAATGGTATGGGGCAGCAGTAGGTCCTTGTAATAGGGGAGCCTCGTCAAGCCAGACTTATGAGTCCACATGTGTTGCTCACCATATCCCACAAAACCACCTTCTTCACTGGGCACGAGAGCATCTATCTGAGCATAAACCTCAGCAGTAGTCTTCAGGTGCGGTCTAGGGTCCATGACTGCGACACCTTTCCTAAAATTCTTGGTGTCATGTCGGAATGGATGGTTGTCATCTAGGAATTGACGATGTTGATCGAACGACGAATACTTTCCGCCCTTCTTCAACCAAATGAACCTCACAGCTTCTTGGCATATTGGGCACGGGAACTTCCCGTGAACACACCAGGCGCAAAATAACCCATAGGCTAGGAAGTCATGCATGGAGTACTGGTACCAGACATGCATTTTGAAGCTTTCCTTTGTAGCTCGGTCGTATGTCCAAACCCCTTCATTCCAAGCTTTGATCAACTCATCAATCACGGGCTCCATGAACACACCCATATTACTACCCGGGTGCCCAGGAATTATCAACGTCAAGATCACGTTATGTCGTTGAAAAGCGACGCCAGGGGGGAGATTGAGGGGGATAACAAACACGGGCCAACATGTGTAAGGGGCAGACATCATGCCATAAGGATTGAACCCATCTGTTGCCAGCGCGACACGTACATTACGAGCCTCATCGGATTTCAAACGATGCTTGTCATCAAAGCTAGCCCATGCTTCACCATCAGCTGGATGCACCATCTTGTCAGGATGGTAGCGTTTGCCATTCTTGTGCCACGTCATTTGTTTCGCAGTTTCCTCAGTCATGAATAGCCTTTGAATCCTCGGCACGAAGGGAAGGTGTCGTAGGACTCGGGCAGGTATCTTAAGCTGGCTCTTCTGGCCACCACTGTCACCAGACTCTACCTCTAGGAACCTGGAGGCTTTACACTTCGGACAGTACTTTGCCTCCTTAAGTTCTTCTCGAAATAGGACACACCCATTCGGACAAGCATGTATCTGCTCATACGGCATCTTCAGTGCTTTAAGGAGCTTGTGCGCCTCATACATGGTCTTCGGCAACACGTGGTTTTTTGGAAGCAGGGTGCCAACAACGGTCAACACCTTATCGAAGCCTTCTCGACTCCAGTTCAACTCGGACTTCAACCCCATCAAGCGACTTATGGCATCCAGCTGGGAGACCTCAGAATGAGCATGAAGGGGTTTCTGTGCCGAGTCCATCATGTACTTGAACGCATCTATGGCTGCTTGCATCTCTGTCTCCTCACGCCCTTCAACAAACTGTGCTTGGTGAACGTCATCTACCATATCTGCTACCCCGGCATCAGCATCAAAAGCCTCGACGCGTTGTCTCACCACCTCCTCTCTCATACGATGGGCTTCACCATGATGGACCCATCGGGTGTAGTTCGGGGTAAACCCATTCTTGTGCAGATGTGTACCCATGAGTTCCTTGTCTAGCATTCTCCTGTTACCACACTTGCTGCAGGGACACAAAGCCATTTTCGGGAATTTTGCGGCCTTGCCGAATGCACGATTCAAGAAACGATCGGTCTTCTGCATCCATTCATAGCTGACATCACCCTGACTTGTTCGGCCTGTGTACATCCACTGACGGTCCTCCATCCTCTAGCATATATAACATCACAACAGGTGACCACCAATTGCATCTACGCGGTGTCCTAACTCTCTAATAGGTGAGGATAGGTCCTAATCCCACCTGCGGATGCGTAGTTGAGGTAAGTTTTCATGCTACACTCCTATTCGAGACGGAATTTCGACAGCACCTCCCCGCTGTTCTCCCGATACACGTCCTGCAAAGGAGAGTGTGTATCCGAAGAACAACGGAAAGGTAATGCCGAAACACCATCTCGAACCGGAGCGGAGCATGAAAACTATCCTCAACTACGCATCCGCGGGCTGTCCAAAATACGTGGACAATCCGAAAGAGATACAGTCACAGATATGCAAAGGTCCACATATCTCTGACCGTATCTCTTTCGAACGGGAGACACCTAACTAGGTTACGCGACCAAAGACCACATACGGATAGAGGGGTTATACCTACGGTGGCGGTGAGGTACGGCTAGCGGGGCGGTGGAGAGCCGGTGCAGTGGAGAGTCGACGCGGTGCAGGAAGACCCGCAGTGCCGACAAAGACGATCGGGGTAGCCGAGTCCCTTCCACAGGTCCTCCTGCAAAAAGGGCAAAAATGGTTAGTGTCGACTCAAAATTTCGGCAGCACCTCCCCTGCACGGAGAGGTTTGAAAACCTGCAAAAAAACATGGCACGAAGGCCAACAACCACATATATACTAAATATGGCACGAAGGCCAACAACCACATATATATATATACCAAACATCTTGAGTATTAGACAAGAAGCTCAAGTCCTCAGTTTATTGTTTACAACTGACTTGTTTATTTCATCTGTTTCTAAGTTGGGACTATGTGTATGCTTTGGTTCAGCGATTCTCAACAATAATGGCATTAATGTTGTCCATGTCTGATGCTTTTGGCAAGTAGCAATGTTGGTGTCTGCTGTTTAGCAAGACTGGCACTAGTTATATCACATCAAGGAAACAAAAAGGACAGGCCAAACAGGCCGGACAAATGTTGCTAATATCATGTAATCAAGAAAACCAATCTTGCTAAATCTCTGTTTCTACCGGTTAGATTGTAATTGGAAAGGCATTTTTCTAACATACGCAGACACTGCAGTTTGTGCCTGTCGACGAACTTTAGTGAGATGAGACATCGACTCGTTGCAAGAACAACAAGAGTCCAAGCCCCGCGTCCTATTGCCTACATGAACAGGAATTAATCTTACGTGATTGCGCAGCTCCCGTACAAACCGGCGAGGACGCCAGATCGCTGGCTCAGGGCCTTCCGTAGCGGTAGCGCCAATACGTCGAACAACTAGTGCCCGCTCGGTAGCAGTAGCACCGTCTCCTGCTCTCGCAAGTTGCACGCGGGAGGAGTAATGCGAGTCGCAGCACGGCGGACGGCGGCGCGTGGGGGCGCAGGTGGCCGGCGGCGAGCGGGGCCAAGCACCCGGCGCTGCGCAGGGCGCGTTGGGGCGCGTGGGGGCGCGTGGCCGGCGGCGAGCGGTGCGCGTGGGGAGCGGAGCCAGGCGCCTGGCGGCGGCGGCGGCAGGCACGGAGCGGAGGCAGCCGCGTGTGACTGGCCAGCGCTGTTTGGGCCGGCTCTTTTTGGGCCTTAGGTCAAACCTTTGCCGGGTGTCGGACCCGGAGGCACCCGGCAAAGAGTTTTTATTTTTTTTAAAAAAAAAAAATTTGCCTTTTGACATCAGACGTCACAACTTGCTCCAAACTTTCTAATTTTTTTACCTCGGCCCCCACATGCAATAACAAGACACATCGACAAGTTTCGTGATTTTCGGACTCTGTTTTAATTTTATATAATTTAAATACACTTTCCTCACGAGTATAATCTCATGCTATGATAATATGATGCGCTAAAATTCATGCGACTTCCTAGATATGGCCTGGACATACCTTAAATATCACGAATCTCATTTTTCGAATAACCGAATTATATTATTTTATGTACCTGTAGTTCAAATTTACATTACTCATAAAAATTCAACGAAATGAAAATAAATTAAGTAAATATATTTTATAAACTTAAAATTATGCCAAATTTTCAAATAACGAATTATTTACTCTATCAAGGCCTCACAAAAAAATTGGATCAAAAAAACAAATAAAGACAAATAAAAATTTGCCGGGAGCTTAATTTGGCTCCCGGCAAAGAAGTCTTTGCCGGGAGCCAGGTCAGAGACACCCGGCAAAGATTTTTTATAATAAAAAATAAAAAAATCTTTGCCGGGTGTCTAACGGCGTGGCTCTCGGCAAAGGGTGACGACCGTTGGTCATCACCCCGCCGACCACCTTTGCCGACGGCCTAGATTTGCCGGGTGTCGGCCTTCGGCAAACAAGGTTGTTTTGCCGACGGCTAGACTTTGCCGGGAGCTTGGCCCCCGGCAAAGGCTTCTTTGCCGGGAGTAATACTTTGCCGGGAGTCTCTGACTCTGGCCTTCGGCAAAGAAATTCTTTGCCGGGTGCCCGATAAAAAGCTCCCGGCAAAGCATTTTCCTCCCAGCAAATTGCCTGTTTCCTGTAGTGATAAGACTGGATAGCTCGACATAATTGGTGCATCGATTGGTTGTGAACAACACTTTTGAATTGGTGAATTTGCCAAAGGGTAAGTGTAACACCCAAAAACTAGATTTCAAATAATAGAAATTAATTTGATTTATTTAAGTATTTTGTGAGCATTTAATTTAGTTTTCAAATAATTTTTGTGGAAAATAAAAACTATCCTAAGGTTAGGAACATGTTCTGCATTCATGCTGGGGCATATTTTATTTTATGCTTGTTGCTTTTAGTTTCAAATTAGTTGCATTCAAACTTCCATTTAGAAAAAGGTTTTGGAAAAAAAAAGAAAAGAATACAAAAGGGGAAAGGCAGACCACCCCCAACTAGGCCCAACTTCCCCCCCCCCAACCCCCGCAGCCCAGCTCCCCTCTCCCTCTTCTCTATTCCCCCTCGCTCGGCCCTCTCCACTCTTTACTTTCGGCCCGCAGAGCGGCCCAGCACCGCCAGCAGACGCGCGCCCTCCTCTTTCTCCCTCCTAGTCGCTGACAGTCCGGCCCCGCATGGCAGTGGCCGTCTTCTTCCCTTTCCTTTCTTCCCCATCGCGCAGAGGCGATTTCGTGCAGCCGGCTCCGATTCTCTCGGGATCTTCCCTTCCTTGTGCGCCCAACCAACCCATATAGAGGTCCCGAAACCGGCCAGAGTCCTTTTCCCATCTACGGGTGTGGCTACGCCCTAGCCCTAGCCGTTTGCCGCGACGAATTCCGCCGAATCGCCGAATTTCACCCGCCGCCATCGCCATTGCTGAACCTCTCCGCCGTGCTGTCGATTCCGAGCTGCCGACGAGCTTCGTGCGTGGGTAACGAAGCTTCGGAGACCCTTTTCTTCTTTTTCCCCAGCTCTGATTGCTCGCTAACCCGGCTATGGCGTGCAGAGCCTCACCGATCCGCCAAACCGCGTGGCTGCTCTCCTCCAAGCTCTCCCCAACCAAAAATAAAGCCTTGGGTGAGTTCGCCTGGAGCCCCACATCATTCCCGTGCTCTCGGTTTTCCAAGCGATGCACCAGAGCGTTGTCGCGGCCAACTCCGGTGAGCCCCAACAATGGCGCCACCGCCTAGCTCCTCTTTCGGCGAATCGGCCGGCCAAAAGTCCCTGAGGTGATTCTGGTCCATCCGATCGTGATCCGATGGCCCAGAATGAAAGTTACCCTTTCGGAGTAATATTTGCTAAAGAGCCCCTCCCCTTTTTGATAATAAAACCCGCCGTCCAAAGCGCCTTCCTGGTTTTTACGCTTTCCAAATTAAGAAAACGTATTCTCTGCCGGGTTAAGAAAATACGCTTTTAGATAATTACAAGTTTGCCTCTCGACTTAAATTGCTCATAAAATATTCGTTTTAACTCCCTTTTCATCCATTCAAATTTTGTTAGATCGGTATTCACGAGCTCTACATGTTAGAAGTATTAGTTTACTGTTTTGAAACTTTTTAATTCTGCAGTAGCATATAATTAATTATTTCTCTATAGAAAATCTTAGAAAATTCATAACTTCTACGTTTTAATTCCGATTTTCGTGAACTTTATGTCTATGTGATCGTAGCGCTGCGTAGATTCTTTTTATAAACTTTTATCTCTGATTTCTCACTGTTGGTGTAATGTTCTAGTTATAGCTTGTTTGCTTTGTGTATGATTGTCTACATTGGATTGCGTGTTGTTGATTGATGTTTGGGAATAGACGGTGAGCCGTACGTTGGTGATCAAGACCAAGCCTTTGAAGACCAGCAGGCTTAGGAGAGCTTTGATCAAGGCAAGTATAACTTGGGATCATCCTTGTTACCTATTCACTTATAAATACACATATATATATCATATGCATGCTTTCACCTTGTCGACCCTAGCAAAATCATAGATGGTTGTTACCTGGATTCCTTGCTACTTACTTGATATGCATGTGGTGTAGATGTGCTAGTGCTTGATATAATCCATGATCTTGTAAGATGATTAATAGCTGTGCAATGAACATAAAAGAATGACAAATAACTGTATGAGATCTTGTCTGTACGTGATCACCCGGGACAACGGTGCAACCATGAGGGCTATAATGGCTCTGGGTTTAGCTCAGTATGAAGGCCTTTTCTAGCTTGTTAGAGGTTACCCAAAAGGGCGGAGGGGCTGAACCGACACGGGTATAGTGCGAGCCCCTGTCCCTATGTGTATAGGCTGCGCGTCATTGTGCCATTCAGAAGGGGGGTATCTATATGTGCTCGCGAAGGAAACCTTGCGGCCCTAACATGTTAGACGAACTTTTGAAAGGCTTCATAGTGATCCCTGCCGACCTTCCTTGGTAGTGGGTTAAGAGGTCGATGGGCCTCGAGCGAAAGGGTAAATCATGACTCATGGGTAAAGATGTACAACCTCTGCAAAGTGTTAAAACTAGTATACTAGCTGAGCTCACGGTCAGGAGCGGCCTTGGGGACATCTACATTAAGATGATGAGCTTGTTATGTTAGTATGTTCATTTGATTATCGTTTATGCTATGAGTTAATTATGCTTACAATTGATCATGTGATTATTGGATTATTTATGCTACCTTGACATTTGCTATCTAATTATGAACATGTTATCCACTATTAAAAGCTAAATGCAGTCAAACCAGTGTCAGCTATTTGATCCTCATGAACCCCTGGTTATACTTGTTGAGTACGATATGTGCTCACACTTGCAATTTTCCAACACCCTAGGTTATGCAAGTGATGATGTTTGGAATGAGGACTACCGTTATGAGTACTAGACTTGAAGTCAACCAGTCAACAGTGTCCCTGTATTGTATGGGACTATGTGATTTTTTATGTTTCGCTATGTAGTAAACACTGCAATGGTACATTTATACTTATGTGTGCGACTGTTTCTAGGGCACATATGAGTCTTTTATGCATCTTATTTTGTTCTTAAAATATGGGTGTGACAGTAAGAAAGCACCGAAGAAAGTAGTTCACTACCAAGGTACAACGAAAAACTTGTTGTGAAAAGCTTTGGTCAAAAGCAAGGCATTGACTTTGATGAAATATTCTCTTTTATAGTCAAGATGTCTTCAATCTAAGTTATGTTTGATATTTCTGCTATACAATTGAGTTTCAAATTGAACAATTTGATGTGAAGTTAGCTTTCTTGAATTGTGACCTAGAGAAGATGTACATGGAGTAGTGATACAAAAAGTTAGAGTCATTTATGATAGATCTTGGTTACCATAAAACACAATATGATAATTGTTTCTTTAGAAGAGGTATATTGAGGGTAATTTTATTATCCTTTTGCTTAATATTGATTGTAGGAAATTACACGAAATGAATCGCTCCATCCTGTAGCATACCTTAAGCAAATCATTTGCCACAAAGGATTTTGGATCAGATGAAGATTTTCATGATCGGTCAAGCAACAAGTTTTGGCTCTCACAGGAAGCATAAATTGAGATGGTACTTAAAAAGATTTCATATACAAACTGCAAAACAGTTAACTCTACACTTAGGACATCACAGATTGAGTGCAAATCAATGTCCTACAAGCAAAAGGGAGAAAGATGCAATGAAGAAAGTACCTTACCAATTTGTTGTAGACAGGTTGATGTATGTTATGGTGTGCACTAGACCTGACATTGCCCATGCAATTAGGAAGGGGTTTCATGACACTACTATATAAAATATCTTGCACGGTACTTTTAAAATGGACTCGGAGATAGGCGGCCCGGTTGCCTGCCTATGTTAGTCGAGGCAGGGCCGCCAGGCCAGTATATAACTGCCTCGGTTAATGCATATTTTATGATTTTTTTTTGTTATTTACTATGATTTTTCAAAGATTCAGAGAAAATAAATAAAAAAGAAAACGACAAAACTGCATTCAAAACTACTTATAACACGGACACGAAGGTAAGATGAATGGCTTTCAAAGTTGAGGTAGATGTTTTGCCTGGTTTTGGAATTTCAGAGAGGAAAAACGGACTTTTTCCTGAAAGTTTGTATTTTTAATCCATAACGGATTAAGCTGACATAGTCTAAAACAGGCCCAAGGATCCGCATCACACAAAACGAAACAAACGGCCTGCTAGACGAAGGCCCGTTCAAGCTCACCCAATTTAGGCCCACACTCCGCAGCAGCATTCCATGCGATGCGCCCAGCCCATAGCCATGTCTCTCTCTCCTCGTGTGTTCGCGCTCCACGAGGTCTAGCCCACGATTCCACACGAGATCAACGAGAAGGACAATGGGGGGAGGGACGCCTCACTCAGAATGGAAAGCAGGCAGGCAGCGGGGGCAGCAGGGCCGGCCACGCGGAGCACGGCGACCCGGCAAGGCGTAACCGCCGAAACCGCCGCCCGTTCCAGCAGCACGCGCGCGTTTCCCGGCGCAGGCGATAACTACCGCCCACCCGCACCCGCACCCGCACCGCGCCTCGCCTCGGCTGCCCCATCGCGTCGCCTCGTCGTCGTCGGACACCTCGCCGCCGGCCGTCGCGCGCGCGCGTCTATGGGCGGCTTCGCCATCCACCCCGCCCCTGGACGACGCCCCAGCGACAGCCTGCCCCCGTCCGCCGCCGGCACCGGTACGACGACGACGACGACGACGTCCTCGTCCTCGTCCTCGTCCGCCTCCTCCTTCTCCCTCGACGATGCCGTTCGCCGCGGCGTCCACCACCACCACCACCAGACCCGCCGCACGCCGGGGCACACGCTGGAGGAGCCACCGTCTCGGCGGCGGAACCGGGCGGGGGGCCGCCACGGGAACGGCGCCTCGTCGTCGTCGTCCCGCTCGGCCCGGCTGCTCCAGAGGCTGCGGCACGCGCTGCCCGTCCTGACGCTCACGCCGCGGTGCGGGAAGATGCAGCAGGTCGGCACGCCGTCCGAGATCGCGGCGGCGGCGTCCTCCTCCTCCTCCTCCTCCTCGTCCTGCTCGTCCTCGTCCGCGGCGCCCGCGCCCAAGGGCGTGTCCTTCTCGCGCCCCTGCCGCCGCGTGACGGGGACGCTCTACGGCCACCGCAGGGGCCGCGTGGTGCTGGCGCTGCAGGAGACGCCGCGCTGCCTGCCCACCCTCGTCGTCGAGCTGGCGCTCCAGACGCACGCGCTGCTCCGCGAGCTCGGCAACCCGGCCGGCGCGCGCATCGTCCTCGAGACCGAGCGCCGCGCGGTCTCGCTCTCGGAGCCCGCCGCCGACGCACGGGCGACGCGCGGCGGAGGCCGAGGCCGCGCGCCGCCGCTGCTGGACGAGCCGTCGTGGACCATGTTCTGCAACGGCAAGAAGACGGGCTACGCGGTGCGGCGCGAGGCCACGGACGACGACCTCACGGTCATGGAGACGCTGCGGGTGGTCTCCATGGGCGCCGGCGTGCTCCCGGGGACGAGGGCCACCTCGCTGGTGATCGACGCGGCGGCGGTGGCAGCGGACGACGAGGTGCCGTACATGCGCGGCTGCTTCGATCACTTCATCGGGTCCCGGGACTCGGAGTCGCTGTACATGGTCGCGCCGCAGGGCGGCGGCACGGGCCCGGAGCTCGCCGTCTTCTTCGTCAGGCTCTGACCTCCGATCATGGCCGCCATGAAATGAATGCAAGACGATCGAAGGGCATCCATTCATCGCCATCGCCACGTACATATACATATGCATCGTCGTCAGAATTCTTTGGATCTTGCAGCCTCGTAATAGCGACCTAAAGATTGACTAATAAGAAATTACAGTAAGAAACAAAATTAAGAGCTAGGAGTCGCCCAATTAATTTGTGATTGGCGTCATGACGACTAACTGAATCTTCTGGATAATTTTTTTGGTTGATTCGTTCTTAGGTTGTATACGAGGTGTTCTTGGATTTGTACATGTGCCCTATGCATCATTGCACAATCTATCATCTTAGTGGAGTATATACGACAGAAATAGACACTGAATGGTGGAATTGTGATCCAAAAAGTTGCTCACTTGTCAATGCCTTGTTTGCATCTCGTCTAATTATGAATTATGATTAGGGGTAACTCGATTTTCAGTAATCTTTAGATTTCTGTAACTTGACCCTGACAGTAACAAAACTTCTTTATTCTGCTTAATGAAATACGTGCTATAGCACGTTCTCGAAAAAAAAAGTCAGCATGCAGCTGAGACCATAGGAGAGCTTTTACCAAGATGTTCTTTCAGTACTGGTGAACTTAGACTATAAAATTTTAGCTAAAAAACGATGACATGTATACTATTAATAAAATTTATAGAACGGCAAACAAGAATGAAAGATGTTAACCAGGTTTCAATTGAGAATTATAGTATAGAACCTGTTAATTTGAAAGGCAAATCAATTAGGAAATGACATTAATCATAAAAGACTTGGTGAAAATGTACAGAGGAAACCTGATCATATACCAATCCTAAAACACTAAGCACGTCAAGGCCAGTTTAGAATGTAATTTTTCCAAACTCATTTTGAACTGTGGCTCTGCCCCTGCTAATGCGAAATCATGACCAGCTCTGAAATCATGAACTCTTCAAGTAAATGTATCAAATTGATCGATAGATGAACAATCAATAATTGAAAAATCTTGATCATAGATATCCGTTAGACGAGCAATTTTCTCAACATCAAACAAGTAACTATGATCGACGGGCATGCTTCCTAGTTGATCTTACAAGTAGTTATATGCTTGTCTCATTGATTAAGCTATACATATGTAAGTACAAACTAATTTGAAATGTTAAAATACGAATATTTTATTAAATCAGCTATAATTTGTTTGATGATATATGCTATTCAGATTGTCGTAGTAATTCTAGCGCTAATACGTATAACGAACCCTGATTTTTGAGAGGGACACATTTATTATATTAGTTAAAAGGTTCACATGGACTCTCCTTGCTGATCTAGTGACGGATCGCAAGCTTGTGCCGGTGATACATCATTCAAATGTATGTTCTATTAACTTTTGATGGTACGATAGGGTCTACCGTGGTGGTAACGGAGAGAATTATAGTTGGATTCTAGAGAGAGGGAACATGTGTGTTGTCCACGTCACGGTCGTCGGTTAGCAAAGCAGTAGGGCAAGTAGGAAGGAGGTGACATACGTGTGACGATGCTTGTCGTCAGCCTGATGATGAGCGAATAGCGACGGTGTGAGTGGTATATAAAATGGTGGATTACAAAAATACAGAATATATCTGACTACAATACTCATGGTACATGCATGTACTTCGAATTTTTCTGCTTGTATCTTTGGGGCTAAAAACATTGTGGATGGACTGCTTGCTCTATGGCTACGACACAGAGTATGCAACGTAACCTCAGTTATTATTAGTTCTAGAGTAAAAAAAATGTAAATAAAATTCAGCAAATATTAAAATCTCAAACCTACCTTTTCCAATATTGTCTACCAAAAAAAACGCAAGGATACATCAAAAACTCATCCCAGGATCATCTTAGACAAAAACCTCATGGAGCTGAAGAACGCCCCCGTTTCGCCTTCCGCCCACTTTGTTTGTTTCCTTCTCATTTCACTTCTCTACCATGGCATTTTCGCTAACCCTGCTGCTTTTCTGACGAACAATGAAATCAAGAAGCTCTCCAGGCAAGCGCCAAGAGCGCACAAGAACTGAAAAGAGGAAGGAGTGGATGCCGTTGACAGGTGGGGCCGTAGGCGTGTCCCACGTATCAGTGCAGCAGTGCTCTCCCGAGAGCGTGTTGAGAAAGGCCGCGCGACGGCTGGGCCTTTGTGCCGGTTTGCTTTCTTCTCGTCATTGCTCCTTTATTCTTTCAAGGTGCTGTATTTTTCCTTCCTTCTTCTTCCTATAGGAAAGATTAGGGGCAAGGCTTGTCCATCACATCAAAAAGGATGGGTAAGGACCCGAATTAACCGGATGATTAGGATTAACTAAATATTGGGAAATTCTAGTCATGACTGAGCCATGGGGGAGAGAGTAATTGCTCGTAGAGAGCAATTCCACATGTTATAGGTGTGTGCATCACAAGAAATGGACCAACCTTGTATGCAACTAGTATTTTGCTTACAAGAGAACGAAGGGAAGTCTATGGACACTCCTTGCTCTTCTTGTGAGCAACTAGTATTTTGCTTCTACTGCACAACATAGTAGAGAGCATTTAGCCCCTTGCTCTCCTTGAGAGGGAAGCAAAACCAAAGAAAGAAAAGAGAGGGAGAAGGATATTAGAGAAGAGATCGTGTAAAATGATTCGTCCTCAAGGTTGTGAAGTTTTAGATCAACATCCTTGGTGCCTCTAATCTAATTTTCATCATCATTTGGTGAGGTCTCTCCACTTCCTAAGTAGTCCCAAACCTGATTATTGTTGTCTATAAGATCCGTAAATATTTGTGCATTGCCTTTAGTGCTATCTAGGGATGAACTTGGTGTAATCCCACAAGCATATACTGGAAGAAGATTTAGTTGGCTTGGTCCTGTGGTTTTTACCCCGATTTGGGTGTTTTCCACGTCTTGTTGTTTATGCATGTGAGTATGGCTGCAACTAGTTGCAATTGCAGTTGAAAGTGGCCGGCATGCTGCAACTAGTAGTGTTTGCTGTTGGTGATGTTGTGGTCAGTTGCAATTACGCTTGATGTGATAACAACTAATTGAAACTAGTTGTGACGTCTGCTATTTCCTTCATTAGTATGTATGATGCATATATATGTTTTTATTCCGTGAGCAGGTGATGATCTTAGGCTGATTTCATATTATGGTGCAATTAAGCGTTTTCGATGTCACTGACAAGTTGTGTTAGTGTGGTTATCTCCCAGCACTAAGCTAGAAAGAAGAGTCGGTCTGGCTCTCGTCAAGCTTCAGCTGATAATCTATAACTCTTTATAAAGCAAAATCTCACTATCTATTTCTCTTGACATACAATGCGTTCACCTCAGCAGTCCATTATCAACCCCACTATCAATTTCTCTTAAACTGCAAAGCGTCCACCTCAGCCGTCCACTATCATTTGTCACTATCAATTTCTCCTGACATGCAAGGTCAGCAATCTACTATCATTTGCATTAAAGTTAACTAGCACAAAAATTATGACATCCACATCAGCGAGACACATCATCCACTATGGATACAATTTCCATGATTATGCTAATAAAAGAGTTATATATTTATTATATTCCTCCTTCATACCCGCGGCAACACGCGGGAATCCTTCTAGTTATAAATAAAAGGGAAGGAAACACCTTTTTAGAAAAAAAAATATATATATATATATACAAACTGCATTCTATTGAAAATGCGTCACAGGGTTGAAAAAATCGTGGCCGTCAGCCTCCATCCACGCCCCACCTCCAACACACACAGCCATGTGCTGCCATAGGATGATGATGCTTGGAGTACATAAACGCTTGGGCGGAGCCTGCTGTGAATTGTGATGTGTGAGGTCGGTACACAGAACATTTTTAGGGAGGAACACACGTCTGACAGAATTGACATTATTACAAATGCGCGATAGCTGCTGTTTCCATCAACAACGGACCACACGATTAATAACAATAATAAGGTACTAATTGTCAATCAAAACGTCCAAATCGATGCCTTGTTGGGCCCTCTGCACTGCATTATTATGGCTTAGTGAAGGTAGTGATCATGGCACAAGGACAAACAAAATGGGCGCCAACGACGGCCAAACTTCGCTACTAAGGTCCCTTTCGAAAATCTTAATCCATATTGCTTTACACGCTTAAAAGAAAGCCCCTTTTCTTTGAGAGGACACAATTAAAGAATACCATTCGGATGGTCGACCAATGTGGCGTAACCACGCTGCATCACACATCACAGATCGTTGTCTCGGAAGAACATATTTTGAACCAGGCAAAGGTAGCTAACCGCCGAATTAGTGTGTACATCCAGTCCACTACGCCGATGAGCGGAGCTACATGCGGCCGCACCCACGGAAGAAGTAAAACAAAAACAGTGATAAATGTCAAATCATAGATCCTTGCATCCATAAGGCAAACGCACTCTCCGCAAATTTGTTCTATCTCTGCAACTGCAGATGACAATGAACTCCACATAATAATCAACTTCGTTTGTCGTCATTAAAACACTAAC
Source organism: Sorghum bicolor (assembly GCF_000003195.3). Taxonomy (NCBI): domain Eukaryota; kingdom Viridiplantae; phylum Streptophyta; class Magnoliopsida; order Poales; family Poaceae; genus Sorghum; species Sorghum bicolor. The sequence goes on along the minus strand of NC_012876.2, from coordinate 5,898,085 downwards.
CCATCGATCCTTTTTTTCCAGCAGAGAAAGAATAATATTATAATCCACTAGCAAATATGCCCACACATTGTAACAAAAGAAATAACGAGTAATGTCCAAGCCCAATAAATATGGTCTAAACAGGAATTATGCACCATTGTTAGGCAATAATATCTATTTGTACTTGTATAAATCTATACCTATCTACCTTTTTTTTTTCTGTCCGTCAATCTCGAGTCCGTATAGGACTATGCCATTAGCTTGGATCAAATCTTCATCTGGCCAACCATCCCAATCCGAAATCGAATAGATCACGACCCCAGGAACGGGTCGCCCGCGCCCAGAACCGACCGGCACCTACGCGACCCCACCGAGAATCAATCTCACCTCTAGAACAGGCGCCGCCGCTGTACGCCGCCGGCCGCGGTCCCATCCGACGTTGGCTGGATTCCAGCGCGCGCCGATGGAGCCGCTGGCAACGGTCTCATCCGACGGTGGCTAGATTTCCATAGGGAGGGCAGGGCGGAGGCAGTTGCTGTGGTCGGAGCGAGGCGAGGTGGCAGGCGAGAGCAAGATGAGACGAATGGAAAAGGAAGGGAACAGAGGCGAAGACGGAAAGCAACGTGTGGCCTTTCTTCCTGGAGACCGGTAGCCCGACCTTGAAGAAACAGACCCAAGCAAATTGGCGTGGGTGAGATCGGCGGTGCAGCGTGGGGAGAAGCTGAGGCCAATCGATGGTGGTGAGAGACCCAGCGACATCGGCGTGGGTGAGGCCAAGCGATGGCGGGGCGAGGAGACGGTGGTGCGGTGAGACCAGGCGATGGCGGCGTGGGCGGAGCTGCCTAGAAGAAGTCAGGCTTGTCTCCGCGTCCAAGCCGTGCGACGATGTTGAGGTATGAACGACGATGGCACGAGGTCCGAGACGATGGTGAGGTCAGGAAATAGTGGTGTGACCTGACAAGACACGACGACGTTTGAGAAAACGAGTCAAGGATGTGCGACAGCAAATATCGCGGGGCAAGGAGACAGCAACGTGGCCGAGGCTTTGAAGTCGTTAGGGCGTGCGGTTACTAAGGCTCTATCACATGGAGCTATCAGGCTATAGGGGCATCATCGTGTGGAACTGCCGGAATGTGGTCATGCTAGGGCTCTACGACCGCCGAGTTGTTGTGACCATCCACCCGTCAAGGCTTCGTGGACGCCTTGGAAAGGCTCTAGGCGGACGAAAGTCTTCGTGGACGCCTTGGCAAGGCTCTAGGCGGACGAAGTTGAAGGGCCCAGATGCAAGTGGATGAGGCCTCATGACTCCAAGCTAGCAAATAAGGATTAAAAAAAGAGAAACAAAAGAAAAAGAAAGAAAACAAAAAATATGGACATTTTATAGTTTTTATCTACTATAAGAAGTTGTTTTAACAAATGTTTCACCAAAACAGTTTTATCTCGATCACTAAAGTTGTCTCTGAAGTTGAAGTAAGAAAAGTTACTTCACTTGTGATATTCCTCATTGTTATGGGTTTCGGCTTTTTAACAAAAGTTGCATGATGAAGTGTTTATGCCTATATGTAAATTCACTGGTGTGCAATATGCTCAATTGCATCCATTGATTTCTTTGATTAATGTTATAATTAGAAGTGGATGTGAAAATGTGCACCTCTGTCTCTTCGTATTTCTAAGAGAGTCCCTGCACTATGTCATGGATGCAATTAATTATTTAATTAGAAGAAAATATATTAACTAAACATTATTTATGTACATTCAAGTGCAATAAAAATATAATGATATAAATAAAAAATTATAGCATTCAAGACAAAACAATATGTAGATGGTAAGGCTTTGGATGATGCTATATATTTTCTCCTATTGCAACGCACGGGCATTTTTACTAGTTTTATATAAAACGTGCTCTAAGAGTTATAGAATTAAACTCATAGCTTAAACATAAATTCCCCCAAATCTCTTCCTTCGGCATTTTCCTATGCAGTCCAACAGTCTAATTTCTTTTTTTTTTAAGAAAACAACTTCACAAAATAGCACGCATTGGATTCGATCCAGGGCAATACATGTGTGTCCCACGTCGACCTTAGGTCCCACCAAAATCTAGGCGACTAGGCCTAGGCCAGTACGGTTCGTTTGGCTGATAAGTCATCAAGCGAACAGGCAGCTACAAACATAATTTTCATTGTATTTGCTAGTCACTACCGGATCCAACCTTTTTGCCGATGGTTTGAAGAAGAACTTAGCCATCGGAAAAGAGGTTGCCGATGGCAAAGTTACGTGGCCATCGGCAACCTCCCATCGGCAAAAATCTCATCGGAAAACACTTGTTTGCCGATGGCAAAAGCAGAAGCCATCGGCAAAAGGGTTGCCGATGGCCGCGGCCCCCATCGGCAAACCCTCCACGTCATCCGGCCCGCCGTCAGGCTGACGGTGGGTTTGCCGATGGCTGACGCCACGTGGCCTTCGGCAAATAGTCTTGTTTTCCGATGGCCAGGGTCGTCGGTATTTTTTTATTTTGTTTTTTAAAAATCATTTCACGAATTTTTTTGCCGATGGCCACGGCCATTGGTATACCTCGGGCGCGCTGGGCCAATTTTCCCAGGTTTGCCGATGGTTAACCATCGGCAAACCTGGGGAAATTTTTTTTTTCTTTTTTCCCCTGTTTTCTTCCATTTCCAGCACATTTAAACACAAGCATGATATCAGAAGCAATATATACAACATTCATCACATATATTCGCAATAATACGCCATTTCAAACATAATATAGCATCAAATCCATATCCATGCATAGAAGTCCATATCAGAAGTGCATCCATACAAGTCCAACATGTCCAAATGCATCCATACAAGTTCAACGTCGGCCAAACATGTCCGACGTGGCACAACAAGGTCCAAAATAAGGAGTAGAAGCTACCTAGCTCGTGGCGCCGTCCCCTTGGGTCCCCGAGCCCCCAGAAGCATCCTCCCACTGAGGCCAACCCCCGTGCGGCTGCGGATTCTGCATCTGCTGCTGCTGCCACGAGTACTGCCAGTGGCCGAGCTGCTGAGGGAACTGCGACGGCCCGGGCTGCGGCTGCGGCGGCCACGAGTACCCCGGCTGCGTGGGGAACTGAGACGGCCCGGGCTGCCCCTGCGACGGCCACGAGTACCCCTGCGTCGGTGGAGGTGTCGGGCCGAACGGCTGCCCGCTCTGAAGGAGGCTCTGGTAAGGACCCAAACCGGGGTGTGGAGGAGGAACCTGTGGAGAAGCACCCGCTGGAGGGCTAGCACCTGGAGTTGGGTTCGAACCCGCCGAGTGTGTCTGCACAAAGACCAAGTGATGGAATTAGTACCTGCGGACTGGCATCACAAGCTAAAGCAGTAGGCAATGTAGGGACTCACTGGACGAGGTGCAAGAAAAGGTGGCAGTGGAGGTACTGGAGGTGGAGCGAAGAAAGCGGCTGGAGGCTCACTCATTCCCATGGCACGCATGTGCTGGGACATCTGCGACCACGCCTGCTCGTAGTGCTGCGCAACTGAGGCCGCGTGCTGCTGATAGGCAAGCGCCATCATCTTCTGGTTGGCTACCACCTCCTGGACTTGGGCCTGCAATATTACATGAGCATGGTGGACTGTATTTGAAGGCAAGGTACATTATTTGTGAAATGGTCGAACGACGAATGAAACTCCACTTACCTGAAGACCCGCGATCTGCTGCGCACTGCTCTGCTCCCGAGGCGCTATGGGGACCCGCGGTGCGCGGCCCCTACGCTGGTCTTCCTTGCGGATCTAGGTCAGCGTCGAGACAGAGGATGGGTCAATGGCGCTGTGGGCCATATAGAACCGCCCGTGCTGCTTCCCTCCTCCCAACCTCATCACGAGCTTAGGGTCTATGGGCTCTCTGGTGACGTCGTAGTCGTCGCCATGGGCCGCTCGAGCTGCGTCGGCGTACTTGGTGAGCTTCTCGTGCACTCTCGGGCTGGTGTACTTCTCGGGCCCGTCCGAAGAGCTGTACGTGGTGGAGGGCGCTTTCTCTGGGCCCTTGTGAGCAAGAGCCCACCCCGTGTACTCGTTGATGCGCTGCCCGTCGTGGTGCTCCCTCTGCGAGGAAAACAGAAAACATGGTTACAAGCAGAGATATAAGAAATCCGGCGCTATAAGAAATGGTTGAACACAAGCGTACCCATGTTTCCATGAACTCGCCGAGGTTCACGCTCCCCTGGTGGTGTGAGACCCCGGACCTCGCCATCTCTCCCAAGCGCTTCGCCCGACGTTCTCGGTGCTCCACGTACGCCGCCAGCGTTTGCCACCCTTGGACAATCGTACGCCAGCAGTCCTCGTACTTGCTGCACCAGCCCGGAGGTGACTGCATGACATTCAAGTGTTAGATCTTCCAGATAATGAGTTGAATGTGTCACATAAGGAATCACAGCGGATGGTTTCCTACTTATTTACCTGCATGTACTGCTCCTCGGTGAGGTCGGTCTCCGGCTCACAAATCAGCTCCCTGGCCATGGTCTTATCCACCTTCATCCCCTTGTAGTTGGCGTAGTAGGAGATGACGGCTTGGGTGCGCGCCTCATAGAACATGTCCTTGATCCGCGACTCGCACACCTTGTCCTGATGCTTGTCCGCCACCTCGGGGTCCTGCTCCTCCGCCAACCTATAGTACAACTGCACACAGGCATCAAACATCATTCCATTGTTTGAGAAAAGTCCAACAAATGCGTAGTATTGAGATATGCGTTGCGATTGAAAGACTCACCCAGAACTCCCTCTTGATCTTCTCAGCGAGGACTTCCCCACGTGCGTCCCTGATTAGCCAGTAGTATGGCCATTTGTCGGGCACGATCGTCCTCCCCTTGATGGTGACCAAGCCAGGGAAGTTTGCCTTAATAATTCGCCCCTGGATGCTCGTGACATGGGGCGAAGCCGTCCTGGCCGACACCTTTCTCCAGCCACTGCACAAGCACAACAATTGTTAGTATGCAGTTTTAATTCGAAAATGAAATAAGAACAAGTACAGAAATCAACAATGGATACTTACGACTGCCCAGAGATCACGATCTGCGCGCGGTCCTCAGGGCGCGGCACGTGCTCAGGGAGCTTAGTGGGCCCGTGCTGGAAGGGCTTCTTCCCGGTCCTCGTGGAAGCCGAGGAGCCTGCCGAGGTGCCTGCGGTCTCCTCCTCGTCGTCGTCGTCGCCACAGCCACCGCCGCCGCCGTCCTCCTCCTCGTCATCGCCACAGCCACCGCCGCTGCCGTCCTCCTCCTCGTCGTCCTCGTCGCCACCGCGGTTGACACAAATAGCCTCATCGTCCAACAGCCTCAACCTGGCACTCCTGCGCCTACCAGCACCCCTGCTGGTCGATGGCTCGACCTCAAGCTCCTCGTCGTCCTCCTCGTGGTTGTCGGCCTCCACGCGCTCCTCGTGGTGGCCGACCTCCACGTCGTCCTGCTAGGGCGCGAGAAAGTTGTACCTCGACCTGACGTTCTTGCGGCGCGACCGTCCTCCGCCTGGCATTTTGTCGAGTGCTTGCAATGACAAAGAATGAAACAGTTAGTATTAGTAGATTGCAAGTACTTGTAAAGAAAACATAAGTGTAAGGCAATATAAATAAAAGTATCAATATTACATGGATTAGAAACTATCTCCGCAAACAGCAATATTGCCGGCGAGCGCTCGTCCTCGTCATCAGTGCTGTCGTCATCACTATCAATATTGTCGAGCTCTCTTAAGTCCTCAGCATTAGGCGCTACATGTTCCCCAACTTCTACATCACGTCGCTGCTGCCAGGCTTCAAGGATTCTTAAGTCCTCGGCATCGTTCACCTCATCGCCCTCGTCCTCATCGATGTCGTTGTGTACTTCCATACTCATCAACGAATCAATGTCTATCTCCAACTTACCTTCTAGCCCCTCAGGTTGATAGAACTCATCTGCCCTTGGGTCAAAGTTGTAATCATCATCGTTCGGGACCGCCGGTTTACCGCGTGGCGATACGAACTGCACAAGGCTCCAACCCGCAAGGCGCTTGTCATTCTGGTTTGCCCATGGGAGGTAATAAACTTGCTTGGCGTCTCGGTTAGCCACAATATAGACATCATCTCCTGCATATGTGGAATCATGTTGGATTTCGATTAGCCCGATCTTAAGGTCCTTTTTCGTTTTCTCGGGATCGAACCAATGACATTTGAACATCACAGGCTTACAACCTAGGAACTTGCCAAAGTCAAGCTCCAATATTTGTTCGACTATGCCGTAATAGTCCAGCCCATCTGTGCCGGGAGTCCGAACTCTGGTGCACGTGGTTTTTAGGTTGCCCCGTTTCTCCTCGTAGCTTCTCGTGCGAAAGCGATAGCCATTCACGTCATAAATGTCGAATGACTTGACATGTCGATCGAAGGTTTGGCCCACACATCTCAATGCATCACTCATTTTTGCATCACAGTTAGCATGCACGGTCAGGACAGGTGGATAGTTAAGTTACTCGCTCATAGGAGCAAAGTGGAATCGAGGTTAGGTAGATAGTTACCTTTTTGCTGAACCAATTGACGAAATCGGGCGTATTATGCCTGAGAAGATGGTCTTTTTCATCCTCGGTAGGAGCCCTACTGCAGCTCCAGTGTTCACTAATGAACTCCTTGGAGAAACAATAGACAAGAGGGGTCGGATCAATAGGTGGAGGATAGTGGCGACGTATGGAACAAGCTCATCGAGAACTTACTCTTGATAATCAATCGTTTCTTCAAGGTTCAACAACAAGTACATCATGATAGTGTGCCACTCATCATGCTGCAAGTAACGAGGGGTCCCTACTCCTGCTCTTCCGAGATCCCCTCTGAAAAGGCTGAGAGGGCATGAATTCTCGTCGATGTTGTAATGAGGGATTGGATCTCGTGGCCTCGTAAGTTTCTCGGTATAGTACGCCTGTGTGCATGTGGACACCTCCTCCAGAATGAATGCCTCTGCCACAGAAGCCTCAATTTTGGCTTTATTTTTACACTTTTTTCGAAGAAGCTTTAGACACCTCTCGATTGGATAGCACCAACGGTGCTGCATGGCCCCCCCAACCGTGCCTCCTTGGGTAGGTGCAAAATCATATGCTGCATGGATAGGAAGAAGCCCGGTGGAAATATCATCTCCAACTTGCAGAGCAACTTAGGTGCAGCATCCTCCAGTTCTAGACAGGTGTCCCGAGACAACTCCTTGGAACAAAGCTGGAAGAAGAAAAAGCTCAAACTCTGCTAGGACGCGCCACACCGGCTCGGGTAGGTATCCCCGGGTCATCGCGGGAAGGAGCCGCTCAATCCAGATGTGGAAGTCATGACTCTTCATCCCTAAGACTTTGCCACTCAACAAGTTCACTTCCCTACTCAGATTCGCCGCATACCCATCAGGGAACCTTAACTTCGACAACCACTCCAGCGCTTCCTTCCTATGCGGCCTCTTCATGATGTAATCAGCCGGGCCCTTCTTCCATCTCTTGCCTGGCGCAGGGGTCTTCATCACTAGATTTGGTCTATCGCAGATCGTTTCAATGTCCAGTCTAGCCTTAACATTGTCCTTTGACTTCTTGCCAATGTCCAGGAGGGTTGCCCAAAGTGCCTCGGCGATATTCTTTTCTGTGTGCATTACATCGATGTTGTGTGCAAGAAGAAGGTCCTTGTAGTAGGGGAGCCTAGTCAAGCCCGATATGTGAGTCCACATGTGGTCGGTACCATATCCTTTGAAACCACCATTGTCATCAATTTCGAGAGCCGCTATCTGTGCAAGGATGTCAGCTGGGCTCTTTTCCTTAGGGATGGGGCTGGTGACTTGAACACCTTTCGTGAAGTGCTTTTTATCTCGTCTCAGTGGATCGTCCTCCTTTAGGAATTGACGATGTTTGTCAAAAGAAGAATACTTCCCACCCTTGGCCAGCCAGGTGAACATCACATCTGCCTTGCATGTTGGGCAAGGGAACTTCCCGTGAACACACCACGCGCTGAACAAGCCATACGCCAGGAAGTCATGCATTGAGTACTGGTACCACACATGCATCGTGAAGTTCGTCTTCGTAGCTCGGTCATACGTCAGCACCCCCTCATCCCAAGCTTTCTACAATTCATCCCACACTGGCTGCATGAACACACCCATTTTGTTGCCCGGGTGTCCAGGTATTATCAGCGTCAAGAACACGTTCTTGGGGTCGAACATGACGCCAGGGGGAAGATTGAGGGGGATCGCAAACACAGGCCAACAAGTGTACGGAGCCGCCATCATTCCAAACGGGTTGAACCCATCTGTTGCCAGCGCTACGCGTACATTTCGAGCCTCCTCGGCCATGCGAGGATTCTTGACATCGAAGTGCTTCCATGCATCACCATCCGCCGGGTGATGCATCTTTTCATTGTATCTTTTGCCATTCTTGTGCCAAGTCATTTGTTTCACGGACTCCTCCGTCATGTACAGCCGTTGCAGCCTCGATAGTACTGGAAGGTGTCGTATGACCATCTCGGGGATCTTAGACTGTTTCTTAGTGCCATCACTGCCTTCTACCTCCACGTACCTAGAGGCTTTGCACTCTGGACAGTGTGTTGCTGCCTCGTGGTCTCCCCGGAACAGGACACACCCGTTCTTACAAGCTTGGATCGGGTTATAAGGCATCTTTAGTGCACGAAGGAGCTTCTGTGACTCGGTCGTGTTTTTCGGTAGGCAGTGCTCCTCCGGAAGCAGCCCGCCAACGGTTGCCAACACGAGATCAAAACCTTCCCGACTGATGCCCAGTGATGACTTCAGCCCTATTAGGCATGAAATGGCATCCAGTTTAGAAATGCGGGTCTTCTCGTGAAGGTGCTCCTTTGCCGCCTCAATCATGTCCTAGTACGCCTTTGCGGTCGACTCTGGATCTTCTTCCACCACCCCCAATCCTTCAACGGCTCCAACGTCCTCAAGCAAGTTTGCCATTCTGGCATCTTGATCAAACCCCTCGAGGTCCGGTCTCACCACCGCCTCCGTAACCTGTTGGGGTTCCCCATGGAGGATCCAGCGGGTATAGTTTGGAACATACCCGTTTGCCCAAATATGATTCCTCATCTGTCGTTGCTCTTTCCTTGTCTGGTTCTTACACTTGCTACAGGGACAAAACACCCGAATCGCCCCTTTAGAAGCTAGGCCAAATGCCTTCTCCAGGAACTCCCCGGTCCCATTAACCCATTCATTGGTCTTGTCTTTGAATCCCGTGTACATCCACTCACGGTCAGCCATCGTCTGTCATACGCCAAAGTAAGCGAGTAATAAGACCAACATCTGCATCTACAAGGCGTTCCTACCATCTACTAGGTGAATGATAGGTCCTAATCCCACCCGAGGATGCGTAGATGAGGTTAGCTTCCATGCTCCGCTCCCGTCCGAGACAGAATTTCGACAGCACCTCCCTGCTGTTCTCCCGATACACGTCCCGACAGGGAGAGTGTGTATCCGGAGAACAACGGGGAGGGGCTGACGAAACTCCGACTCGGACGGGGGCATAACATGGAAGCTAACCCATCTACGCATCCTCAGGCTGTCCAAAAAACATGGACAATCTGAAAGAAAAACAGTCGCAGATATGCACTGATCCGCATACCAACGACCGCGTATCTCTTTCGCACGGGAGACGCCTAACTCGGTTACGCAATGTACTTACAACAACTATAAGACACAGAGGTGGTTTATACCTAGGGTGGCGGCGCAGAGGTGGGTAGGTTCACGAACACGGTCAAGGTCCCCTCCGACAAGTCCTGCTCTGCAAAGCAATAAAGATATCAATATTTGTGGAAAATTTCGACAGAACCTCCCCTGTACGGGGAGGTTCCAAGACCTGCAAGAAAAACTGCCGGCTCGAAGGCCGGTGTCCACATTTGCGGCACGATGGCCCACACAACCACAAACCCGGCACGAAGGCCGTCAACACAGAAAACGGCGCGATGGCCGACAACCCTAGAGCTTTACCTTCTCCTGCGTGATCACATGTGGAGATGTCTGGGTTTTGACTATCCGACGTCACAACTTGCTCGAAACTTTTTGAAATTTTTACCACACACTACACATGCCATGCCAACACAACTCGTCAAGTTCCGTCAATTTCGGACTCCGTTTGGATTTTATAGAATTTTAAAACACTTTCACGACACGTCACTACCCATGTTACGAGGCCAACAGGGTCGTAATTTTATGCGAGCTCCTGGATATGGCCTCAAGATACTCCGAGAATCATGAATATCATTTTTCGAATCAAAAGTCTGCATTATTTAATGTACCTGCAGTTCAAATCTTGAGGTGCGGGAAAGATTCAAAGAAACAGAAATAATTCACGAAATATAGCTAAAAAGTTCAAAATTGTGCCAAACTTTGGAGGTGGCTTGTATTTGGGGTAGGAAGACACCAGAAAAAATTGGGAAGGAAAAAACAAAAAAAAAAGATTGATTGTTTGCCGATGGCCTTGGAAAGCCATCGGCAAATAAGCTATGCCGACGGCCGGCCATCGGCAAACAAGGTGGGCCTGGGCACTCCCCAGGCTGCCACGTGGCCATGGTCTGCCGTTAGCCGCGGCCATCGGCAAACGTGACGGCGTCTGCCGCCGTCCGCTCCTGGCAAGTTTTGCCGATGGGGGAGGTCTGCCGATGGCCCGGCCATCGGCAAAAAAATTCTTGGCCGATGGCTTTTAGTCACCGATGGCCGTGCCACCGGCAAACTGGACGGTTGCCGATGGGCTTTTGTCGCCGATGGCCCGCCCATCGGCAACAATAGTTTTTCCGATGGCTCCACTTTGCCATCGGCAAACCTTGGTTTTTACCGATGGCAGATTTCTTGGCCATCGGCAACCTTGTGGGCCATCAAAAAAAACTCCGTCTCCGGTAGTGTCTCTTTGAATTAATATAGGCTATTAGATGATCATAGAACAATCTAATGATGTTTGCAGGGTCCTTGCGTGGCATGGGAGAAATGCAGGAGCGGCTTGGGCCCACCTGCTATTGTGCGGAAGGGGACGACATATGAAAAATCACTATTGCTTTTAATATTAGGTTTAGATAAGTATATTTGTGTTGTCTCATAGATCATACAGTACCACCTAATCTTGAGTTAACTTAATAGATAGATGTGTTGGTTTTTCTTTTAGACTGTCTCATGGAAACTCAGAATTTATTAATTTTGTGCATTGTTTCAAAAAGTCGATAAACAATAAAGTACAAATTTAATGTATATGCTTATATACTTAGTATACTTTGAATGCAATATACAATTGTACTTTACAGTTATTTAATTATTTTCGTAATAGCTTATATTATTGGTAATTTAGACGTAGATATGAGAGATATTCTTTTTTTTTTGGTAAATGCATGGTAGAGGTATATAAGTTAGATGCACATTAAGGAGTTTACTTTATATTATATTTTATAATAGCATATGTGAGTAGTCTAAAAGTAAACTTTGGGTTTGTATTGTCTTTCATAGTGATAGTTGGTGGGTAATTCATATGAAAATTTGGAGGTTATTTCAAATAATCTTTGATAATGGCAGAGGTGGGTAACCCTGGCGGTTGCGCATGACTAAGGAGGGGACGCGCGGCAGGGGAGAGGAGGGGGAGGCGCGGTAGGGGAGAGGAGGGGGAGGCGGGTGCCAGCACTAGTGGGAGGAGGCCAGTCGCTACCCTCGGGACGATGAGCCCGCAATCGCCATGGCCACCGGTGGTCGTGCCAAATGAGAAAAGGGCGCGCGAGGGGGGGGGAGGGGGTTTGTGGAGGAATGGGAGGGGAGGGGGGTAGGCACTGACAAAGGGTGGTAGCCCGCGTCGGCAGGGAGGAGGCGTCTGCAGCCACCTAGGGTTTTGTGTTGTCCCTCATTTTTCACACCTTAGTATTACATATTAATTAAAATAGCAAAATCTCTACCACTAGTGCTAACCGCTAACTAACAACCCTTTTTTATTTGGTTAGTGTTAGGCCCCCCGTTAATTTGTCCGCTCTCAAAAGCATGTGAGAAACATGTGGCGTTTTTCATAATTTTTAACCGGTCTCTACTAAACAAATGGCTATACAGATGGCATATCATCAATCCAAACGTGTTTGTGAGAGAAAAGAATGGTATGCCATGCAACTGATCAACTGCAATTGTTCATCGTATAAATGTGGTAGCATGACAGGCACCCCAACTTTTTCTCTAACGAAACACTATATGTGTGTGTCGATTATAATGCAAAGGATCTGTGAGAATATATATATATATATATATATATATATATATATATATATATATATATATATATATATATATATATATATATATATATATATATATATATATATATATATATTTGCTTCGTTTTGTACTTTGAAGAACACTTCTAGCTAGAGTGCTAGCTACTCCCTCCGCTCCAGAATATACGTGATGTGATGCGTGTAGATCAAACTTTCTCAACTTTGACCAGATTTATAGAAAAAATATATGTAACATTTATGTCTCCAAATAAATTTATTATGATAATATATTTAACGGCTTATCTAATTATACTAATTATATATTATAAATATTAATATTATATATATAATTAGTTAAAATTAAAAAGTTGACTTCTTAAGAAGCGAGAATAACTTTTATTTTGGATCAGACGGAAGTGTTTACTTGAACACCCTATACCTAGCCAGGCGGGTCTTTGTGGTACTGCAGCCAAGGCCCAAAAGTCCAAAATCTAGGGAAGTGCCTACCTAACTGCAGCCCGCAGCACGCCTGTAACCTACAGAGCCTATAGGCTTAGTCCAGTGAGGTAGCTAGTGAAAGGTGCGTGCTTTGGCAACCCGTCCAGGCTGCAGTATTTAGATACGAGGTCCGTGGCCACTGGCCAGTGTGGGGGAGGAGTGGCGACTGGCCAGCACGCAGCCGCTCCCACTAGATTCAGCCATTCAGGTGAGCTCATCGATCTCATCAGTGCTGTCACCAAGGCCCGGCCCTTCAACGGCAGCTAGCTAGCTGGCCCTTGGTGCGACTAACAACCATGGCGAAGCTTGCCGCGCAGCTCAAGAACAAGTTCTTTGGCCTCGTCGGCCGCATCACCAGCTGCGGCCGTGCTGGCGGCGCCGCCCACAAGGATGCCGGTAATTAACAATTCAGCAGCGCGCCCATGCATGCACCTCTCGAACAAAAACAACATCCTGCTTAGCTGAATTCCTGATATTCCCCCCTGTTGTTTGATTGTTTCTTCATGCAGCTGGTGCGACAGAGGCCAAGTCAGTGACATCTCAGGTCTATCTCTATTCTAACCTCAGCATATAGCTTATGCATATGGCTCATCTTTTCTCGATAGCTTAAGCTTTTCGATGAACTCCCTGTTGGCTTGGCTGATAAATCAAAACTGAAAGTACTAAAAAGAAAAACTTTAAAAGGGTACATATTCACTTGTGCCCCACTTTGGGTCACTAGACTCGGCGGATACTTATTAGGAATAACGTTTGTTCTTGTTGTTGGTGGTGCTGGTTTGCAGCCTGTTGAGATCAGGTCAAGGGGAGGTGCTCCGCGCGTGGATGGAGGGGCCACGGGTCACATCCACAGCGATCCCATCTAGAGGAGGCGCCGGAGAAGAGAAGAAGCTCATGGGTGGATGGTGCTTGGACTTGACATCGTGCATCTGCAGCTTAGTTACCTCTCTGAATGAACTGAAGCTGTAAATCAGTCGCCGTTGCCTGTGTTATTCCTCCATGTTTTACCATATCGTTTTCAACTTCTCTAGTATATGTGGTGCTTTGTTGTATACTTGTGTGGTACTTTAAGTTATTATTCGTGGTAATGGTGTGGTTTTCTCTTATATATAGCACCTGCATGGTGCGTTGGGAACTTGTGATGTATGCGCACTTATATATGGATTTTCTAGTGCAGTAAGAGCCGGTTATATGCATTTTTTTTTCTTTTCGCTAATGCATGGGGAAAATATTACGGCCAGTTCTTCTGCCGTATCATTGATATAACATACAAAATCTGTTTAGAGAGCAGCTTTTAGGTTATCATCAAAGTCTGCAGTGAAAGCACTGTTAGTTTCTCGGTTAAAGAATTTCTGATATGTATTTCTCTCTATTTTTTCTTTTTTTGTTGGGCAGACGCGTTGTACACATATATCTCTTCTCCTCTCTCAGGCTCTACCGGATTAACGGTCACTAAGGTTGCCGTCCAACCTAGAGGTCGCACAAGCATTCTCATGCCCTCATAGGGACGTCTGACCAAAGACCAACAGAGCTCCCCCCTCCCCGTCCGGACGATTTTTTCACCGAAGCTAGGAAGAGCCCCTCGTCAACATCCCGGGAGCGATCTAGGAGGCCATGGAGGCACAGGGACTCTTGACGAGGGTCCAACATAGAAGTATGTTAAGTCCCCGAGAAGAGGGCCACAATGACCCTCTGATCGACTCTTAGAATCGGTCGAGGGCCTTTACCTATTGGTTACGAACGTGCGTATCCTCTGGTAGAAAAAGGATGACTCGGTAGTGCATGAATCACCCTCCCCCGAGGAGGCCCGTGCCCCATCAGAAGGGCAAGCCCGAGTCAGTGATATGACCATAGCTTGCACTACAAGGAATGGTGCTTTACATGACGATCACTTTGGTCATAAACAGTTGAAAATACATCACGAGTAACTTGCCGTGACGATCGAAAAATATGTCATGTATCTCACGTCATAAATTTGTTGGACTAACTAGAGCCGTCACCGATTGCTACTTCATTCCGTCATGGAATACATGATCAGCAACAATAGCCAAAGCCTACAGTGATGAACTTAAACGTCATGGATTTGTTCCACGTCATCGTTTGCCACGTCATTTAGTGATGACGGAATTGACGTGGCAGCTACCTTGCCACGTCAGCATTAGGCTACACCAGCCCATTATATATGGAGGAGGCCCATTTGTTCTTCATATCATATTATGGCCCACTATGCCCATGTTTTCTGATTTCTCTTTTTTTAATGAGGCCATACTACTAGGCTAGCCCATATGGAATGAAGATTTGGCGCACTATTCAGATTTATTTTTTACCAAAAAAATATTAAAATTCGAATTTAATTTTTTTTCCAGAAACATTCAAATTCGAATTTTATTTTTTTTCCCAGAAATATTTAAATTCGAATTTAATTTTTTGCCAAAAATATTCGAATTTAAATTTTAAATCAACACCGCATCAAAATGGTCATCATCACAGCTGCTGATCATCACAGATACAATGAAAATATAGCAATGACATATAAATATATTTATATATGGATAGTGGTCCCATTGCCAATACAAGTCACCGATCATCATCATAGATCAATTACATTTAAACAGATCAGCACAAATCTGCTACATTTAAAGATTGCCACACCAAATGGCATAAGTACAAATAGCATTTGAGGTCAACTAGCTGCAGAATTAATTGCCAAAAGTTTAGGCACCACATAGGCCAACAGATTGCAAAAATTCACACCACACATGTCGACATGGCATAGGTTCACACACCAACAGTACCAGTCAAGTAACCAAAAGTACCAGTTGCCATGGACCCTCAAAAGACAAACCACGGTGCTGCAGCTGGTAAGCCAAACAAAACTTTACCTTGTTGGTTGACTTGCTGGGATCATGGACATGAGACCCCTAATCAGTGCATTTGTCTCATCTTGCTTTTTCTTGTACTCCTCATCCTGTTTAGCCCTTGCTATTTCACCTTCCTGGAACTTCTTCATCATTTCATCCATCATTTTCTGTCATGGTTGAATCACTATTGGATTGGATCGTCACGGATAGTACAATTCTGTGATGATTTTTGAAAACGTCGCCAAAAAACGTCATGTAAAGCACCATTTCTTGTAGTGTTGGGGCTTAGGGGCTTGACCACGACGTAGGATTCCCGCCCGAAGGGAGCCTAGGCTGAGCCTCTGCCCTAGTGACCATCCTAGCCTTGACTCAAGACCAACAAACGTCCTAAGCCAAGACTAGAAGCCAGCTCCGATAGGCGTAGAGACACTATACCACCTTCCTGCACCATAGTTGTGAGGCATTGTCAACCACTTCATCGGCAGGCCAACGCAAGGGGTGTGACACATCAGGACAAGAGACTTCCAGCCCGCTTGTCAACCCCTCTAGGCAGGCCTCGAGAAGACTCACCTAGGGAAGGCCGCATTGCAACAGACAACGATTGATAGTCAAGCGCTAGATGATTGTAGCAGAGACGTTAGGGAGTGGTTGCGACATTGTTGGTCCCCTCCTACACGACAAAGAAGTACTCGGCAATGCCAAGATGAAGGAACCAGAAGCACTAGGGCGAAAAGCTCTAGGTTAGAACCTATTTGCTTTATACCTCATGCCCTCCTTGGTATATAAAGGAGGCAGTAGAAGGGATTGAATAATCAATGAATCGATCAACCAGGATAGAAAGATCAAATCGAATCAGCCAAGAACCCTATAGGATAGCACTTCGCGATCCACTACCGATCTCTCTCTACTTCGTTGTTGTAAGAAACTACCTATTGGGCGTTCCTAACATGAAGTACACAATAGTGTCAAATGTAGGAATCAGAAGCTAGAACTAGGATAAAATCAGTTATGTCGTTGAGTGTTTTGAATGTCTGGGCCACTAGAGATCCACACACCAATCTCCGATGAACAACTCGATGCTTGCCGCGGTTTTGAACCCGTGACATAGAGTCTACATAATTATGACTAGATGTTTCTATTTATTATAAAGATTTCTATCTATTTTCCTGATCTTCTTACATTGAGGGTTAATTTGAGGCCTCCAATTAATAGTCTATATCTATACCTCTATACCAAAGAGGCAAAAATTCAGCCCATTTTTTGGTTCATCTATTTTTCGGTATGTCTCTTTTTATTGGATAATAGAGAGTTTCTTCTGTCTAGACTTATATGTATAGCCTATACTCAAATAAGTTAGAATAATTCTTATCTAGCATGATACGGAGTTAGATGTGAAAACATATTAGGTCAGAACTGAGGTCAAGATTCCTATGTTTTTTAATATTTATATTGAAAATTGGAAAACAGAAAAAAGGTGACGGATTAAAAATTAATGGAAGTGACGGAACCAATGAGATACCCAAAAAGAAGACCATGAAAATTAAAAAACAAAACCCAATCAGAAACTGTACAAAAGAAAAAAAAAGACAAAAAAAAACTTCTCTACGCTAATACGAAAATAGAAAAACAGATAGAGCATACACAAGAAAAAAATTCCCAGAACCCTAAATCCCGCGCCAGCCACTAGTGACGTATTTGTCTAAATAAAAATAAGCCTCCGATCAAGAAAAAAAGGAAAGACAAAAAGACTAATAAAAAAGTACTCGCCAAGATATAGTTTGGAATCCTATAATCCCAATAAATCTTCCCGAGTAAGTTGAATATGAATACTAATAAAAAATAAATAGAAAAGGATAAAACAGAAATCAAGAATACTTTTTTGATCCAACTCAGTTCGTCTCTAAATATTAAATCATAGAAAGTTTTTTTGTCCGACTCTATTTGGTTGTGGCTTTTTTCTGCTATTGTTTCATTTTTCTTCGGGATCTTTTTTTTTTTGGAGTAAGACTCTTACATCTGCTCTTTTTGTTTACTATGTCATAAATGGACTCGCTGTCATGGGTCGACGTGACCTAACGAGTTCTAATTTCGCCATACTTATTTTCCTTGACAAACATATACACCGTGGCTTGTTATTTGTCGTCACATGCTCATATAAGCATGGGGATGGATGGGCATGCATGCAAAAAGGTATGCAGCCAATTATTTTGTCCATGCCTTGTTTCTATTTTATTTGTGCTTCTATATAAAACAAATAATAAATATACTTATCTTTCATTAGTAAGTAAATATTTCCACCGCTAAATTGTTGATATATTTTTTATTATGAACAAAACTTATTTTTGTTAGAACCTAGATCAACGTACCAATTATCTATTTAATCAAATAATGAGAAAATTTTGAACAAGCTGGTTGTAACTCAATATTAAACTCTACCTACATATAGATATTATCAAATCTAGAATTACGGTGTGCTTTATAGTGGGTGAAATGTTTCTGTCAAAATATTATTTTTGGATACAGATTTAATAGGATATTATCATATTATTGTCAATACTAATTGATATATATATATATATATTTCGTGCTCATCAAAATAAATTATAAACTTAAATTTTAGAAAAAAATAAAATATAAATAGATATGTAACATTTCTATGATATTTTTTTCTTCTGTTGTAACACACAAACATATTTATTAGTATATATTAAAATAACAAATCTAGATTCACTTTTTGTTAGCACTAGCACTACTAGACAAACAATTATTTTTTTCGTTAGTGTTAGGTCCCCCGTTTATTTGACATTTTGACCGCATTCAAAAGCATCACAAACATGTGACGTATTTCATAATTATGAACCTTGTCTCTAATAATACATATAAATGGCTAGATGGCATATCGTAATGCCAAACGTGTTCGAGAGAACAATGATATATATGTCATTCAACTGATGAAATGCAATTGTTCATGATATATATGTGATAACTGTATTATATATTATATGACAAGCACCCCTAAAACTGACAATTTATATATGCAAGGATCATCTGTGACTGTGAGAATATAGTCTTGCTTCGTTTTGTACTTTGAGGAACACTGCTGCTATACAGTGCTAGCTTTGGTGCTTGAGCAACCAAAATCTAGGGGAGTGCCTGCCTAACTGCTGCAGCACGCCTATGGGCTTTGGTCCACTGAGAGGTAGTGAAAGGTGCTTTGGCACAACCGTACCCGTGGCTGCAGTATTTAGATACGAGGTGGTCCGTGGCCAGTGGTGACTGATGCACTGACCAGCACACAGCCGCTCTCCCACTAGATTCAGGTGAGCTCAGCTCATCAGTGCTCTCACCAAACACGGCAGCTAGCTAGCTTAGCCATTGGTGCGGTTTCAGCCAGCGGCATCCATGGCGAAGCTTGCCGCGCAGCTCAAGAACAAGTTCTTTGGCCTCGTCGGCCGCATCACCAGCTGCGGCCGTGCTGGCGGCGCCGCCCACAAGGATGCCGGTAATAACAAGTTCTGAACAAAAAGAACATCGTCCTCTATCTATCTATTCCACTTACAACTGATGCTTCTGCAACTGTTGTTTCTGCAGCTGGTGTGACTGAGACCAAGTCAGTGGCATCTCAGGTCTATATATCTTCTGCTCTAATCTCTGCTACATATATATGTTGGCGTTACAATTGGGCCATTTTCGCCTGAGTATTTTTATTGAGCTTGCTCATGCATAATATGCATATAGCAATTAAGCTAAAGAAAAGTAATCTGCGGATCCATGATCCATCGATCCATAGGAATAGGAATAACGCTGTTGCTGTTGTTGCTGTTGGTTTTGCAGCCTGTTGAGATCAGGACAAGGGGAGGTTCTCCGCCCGTGAATGGAGGGTCCTCGGGTCACATCCACAGCGATGACATCTAGATCGAGGCGGTGCCGGAGAAGAGAAGAATCTCATGGATGGATGGTGCTTGAACTCTTGCACATCCTCTCTGCAGCTTATTAGTTACCTGTCTGAATGAACTGAAGCTGTAAATCAGTCGAAGTTGCTTGTGTGTTATTATCCCTCCATGTTTTACCATCGTTTTATGCTTTTCTAGTATCTGTGATGCTTTGCTATGTTTCAATCTTTCAGGCTCTTCTGTTTCGTTGTATATGGTACGTACTTAAGTTACTCGTGTTAATGGTGTGGTTTTTGCTTATATATATGTAGCACCTGCATGGTGCGTTGTGGTGCGCACCTATAGATTTTCTGGTGTAATAGAGCCGGTGATGTGTATTTTAATTTTTTTTCGTTCTTTTTGCTAAGAATACATGAGGAAAATATTATGGCCAGGTTCTGCCCATATCGTTGAGATAACATATCAGACCATATTCACTGCAGCTGGTTCAATCCATGAACTGATGGTGAAACTTCTTTTCTTAGCCAGCTGCTTAATTATAGGCAAAAAACTGACGATGAACATCGTTTTTCACTGCCTGATCATCCGGCAACCCGGCGATAGAAACAATTTTCACCGGTTTTTTGCCCCACCACACATCGTACTACTTTCAAACAGGCCGGCGCTGATGATTTATCATCGCCAATCTTGACTAAACCATCGGTAATGATTTCAGTAGTAATGCTCTAGCTATGATACTTAATTAGTACCCGTACCTCTTGCATTATTGGTACCTTTCTAATGACAGGAAAAACACCTCTATGATACAATACCAGTGTGATAACACAGCCTAGCTAGGGCACATCGCCTGGGCCAAAGTGTTGGTACGAAACTTATTGTATGTGAATGAGTGGGCTTTTGACAACCACCCGGCCGGGATCATGAGAGTTCAGTATATACCACGAATCATTTCCAAACTAAAGTTCCTCATGAAATCATGGTGCATGCTCTCCTATTTATAGTACTACTATATATTGAGTTTCATCATGCATACCGTTAAAATAGATTAAAAGATTAATCAAGTTTACGTGGGAAGACAACTTTTGCAGCCTAAGCGTGGCTCTAATATAATCCCTGTGTTGCTGCTGCTCGAATCTATTATGGAGCCTACCTTCAGCATTCTCGAACTAGTAAAAGCCTAGGTTGCTTTGGCCACCCAAATTAAAGCCAACCAACACGGTAGGAGTATATATAGATATACGAGGTCCGCGGCCAGTGGGTACCCACTAGATTCAGGTGAATTGTGAGGTCAGCCCCCATTATAGGTTTACTGGCTTAAGTTTAGGTGGTTCCACTAGTACAGAAATAGTTTTTATTGATGCCAAGAAAAAATTCCACTGACCGATTCATAAAAAATAGATGCCAATAGAATCCAAAGTGTGCATCCTAGCTATGAACCGTACCGTTAGTGGAGATACTTTTCTACTAGCAGTTTCCTAAGGCCAGCATCAATTTATAGTTTCATGATATAGGTACCAAGATTATAAACTAGATAATCGAGTCATATAAGTTTCATGGAGATGAAACTCCTCTCTCATCTCTGATCAAACTCTTTCATTTAATAACTCTGCTAAGTCAGCAATTTTGCTTATGTGGCACATGAAACAAGCATTGAGCTAAGGCTACTGCTAGTAAAAACATCCATATTTACACTAGCAGTACCTTCAGGTGAATTGTGAGGTCAGCCCCCAACCATTAGGAAAACCGTTAGTATAGAGGGATACGCTGGCAGTTAAGTTAAGCTTCCGCCAGAACAAATATTTCTATAAATTAAATATCCCCTTCTTCCACAAGTAAAATTGTTCAGTCCGAGTAGCGCTCCATTGTTGGCATCCTTGGAGGTCTAAAATTACAAAATACAAAGGGGAAGATTTTGATCTTCATTTTTTAAGGAAAAGCTACTTAAGAAGGTAAGTTGATGCCTATCCTATTTCTTTTTGGATGAATCATCTATAATTTGTGGCCTAACTAGATCTAGAATTTAATGGTTTGTATATGGAGAGAGAGAGCATGTTTTTTTAGATTTTTTAATACCATATTAGTGTTTAAATTTTTTTAATACCATATTAACTAAAGTTTGTATTAGATAGCTTCATATGTTCCTTCCATTGTACACCGATTTCATAATTTATGGATCCTGGTAGCATCATATATGAATGGAGAATAGATCTAGATCTAGATGGTGAATTTGTTACTAAAATAGATTATAGTCATACTATATGTTAATTTATTTGTTAGTGAATGTCATAACTAGTCATATATAATGTTATTTTGAGGGAATATTTTAATTGTTTGAATAATTAATTATTTAGTCATGCCTATATATTACTATTATTTCTTATGTAAATTAATAAACCATTGTTTTTCTTCTAAGCATGTCTATATGTACATTTTAAAATTATTTGCATGTGCACTACATTACTATGTGGATCCCTTATAGAATTATTTTGTTCAGTGGATTCTTTGTTGCAGTTTAAGATGCGGACGACATGGATATACAATTTATCAAAACTTGATCCGCCGTAGTTGGAGGTTAATAGCTTTATTGTTGTCACTAAGAGACATGTGTGAAGAGAAAAGACCAAGCACATATATATAATATCCATGCATAGACTGCAAAGATCTCATTGTATTTGCTAACACCGAACAAATTATTTTCTCATTTGGTTTGCTGAGGTTTCATGAAAGGTTACGTGATTTAAACCAAACATGGAGAGGATATAGTTCCACGTCTTTCGTAACTGGTAACCAGACGTTGTCTAGGGACCAATTATTGCTTCTAAGGAATCAAATGTGGTTGTTGAGGGACAGCAATGCTGCCATGAAATAGAACATGTCATGTCAACTTTAGCTGATGATTTCTTTGGCGATGAAGGTGGTGGTGAAGAGGATGATGAGGATAACAAACAAGCAAAATTCTTTGTGGCACTGTTGTAGCATTGTTCATATCCCTCAATGTTACTTGCAAAAGGTATGGAAGCCTTGTCGGAAGCAATGAAGGAGCCTTTGTACGAAGGAAAATACTTATTTTTTTCATGAAACCTATGAATTAGCAAAAATTAGAACTTCATGATTGGTATGGCATAGCTTTCTGGCTTGCTTCTTTATCTGGCCAAGCGCAACCATCCCTCTATGGTGGTGTGAAGCGTCATTTCTCTCCCTCTCTAGCATGTTTCATCTTGAGTTTGACAAAGTTATAGAAAATAAGCATAGTTTTAAATCTCCCGCTATTGTTGTCGCTATAGCCCGCTAAAGCCTTTTGAGGCAGGGTACCGCTATTTGTGCTCATGTACAATTTAGCCGTTATATCCCGCTATAGCTCGATTTAGCTCCGCTATTAACTGTTTTAGATATAAACCGCTAAACACCTTAGCCCGCTATTTAAAACCTTAAAAATAAGATTAACATTTATATCTCTAAATAGGTTTACTATAAAAATATGTGATGTGATTAATCTAATGATGACTATTTGGTACCACAAAAAATACTATTTTTATGTATTGTTGGTCAAACTTATGATTGGTTGACTTCTCTATGTACGAGATGTGCACTTAGACTTGGTTTGCTAGCTCCACCACTAACTCCTAGAGTTGTTTTGTGCCAAATGGTGGGGCAAGAGGAAATAACCCCACCTAAAGAGCCCCTCAAAACCAGTTCTTAAAAGGATTGTGGAGAGGGTTGTGAAAGGATCAAGATGCCCAAGAGGGGCGGTGAATTGGGCTTCTCTAAAAATTTAAGCAACCTATAAGCTCCAGTTCAACCCCTTGTGCCTAGAGTGTCCTAGAGAGCTACCGGATAAAAGTTTTGCAACCTAGTTCCAATCCTATTCTAGCATGGCAATTCTAAGAATGTAAAAGCACAAGGTAAATGCTAGAATGTAAAGGAGTAGTGGAAGAAAGTGCTCGACGATGTTTTGCCGAGGTATCGGAGAGTCGCCACTCTCCACTAGTCCTCGTTGGAGCACCCGCGCAAGGGTCTTGCTCCCCCTTGGTCCGCGCAAGGACCAAGTGCTCTCTACGGGCTGATTCTTCGACACTCCGTCGTGGTGAATCGCCCAAAAACCGCTCACAAGCTTGACACGAGCCACCCACAAGAACTTCGGGCGGTCTTCGTGCCTCCAATCACCACCGAACCGTCTATGTGATGGCGATCACCAAGAGTAACAAGCAACGAGCTCTCACTTGACCCAAACAAGGCTCTAGAGAGTGGTGGATGCACACTTGACTCTTGGAACTCACTAGAGGAGGATTCTCTCAAGAAATCACTCAAGTCTCAATCCTCTCTAGGCTCTTGCTACTCTCTTGCTCCACAACAAGTTTCTCTAGTGTTCAAATGGGCAAGAACACTCTCATGGATGAGGTGGAGGAGTATAAATACAATCCACGAAGTCCAAAGGTCGGCCAACCGTTTTCCACTGAAAACGGGGTCACCGGACGCACATTATGTTGCACCGGACGCACTGCACCGAGCGTCCGGTGCTTCATAACGGCTAACTGTCCTTCTCTCTGAGTGGTCACCGGACGCTAACTTCCAGCGTCCGGTGCACCGTCCGGTGCTCGGGGAAACATTACATGTTCCCTGCGCATGGGACCGGACGCTACCCGGTGCGTCCGGTGCTAGCGTCCGGTGCTCAGGGGAACTTTACAAGCTCCCTAGGTATGGGACCGGATGCTACCCGGTGCGTCCGGTGCCTAACCCTAAGCACGGCACTGTCCCAACGGCTAAGGACCTCACCGGACGCACTCACAGAGCGTCCGATGCAGCGTCTGGTGCCCCTTTGGGCACCCAAACTTCGTCGAAACGCGATCGCTCCAAAACGAAGTTGGTTCCTCTCGATCTAAGGACTAACTCTGAGCTGCCTAGTGCTAGGTTTACCAAGTGTGCACCACACCTAAACCTAAAGCCTTGCCTAAGTCAAGCTACTAGATCAAAGCCCCTCTTAATAGTACGGTCAAAGGAAAACAAAGTCCTAAACTACTCTAAGTGCCCTTCTTCACCATATGGCACTTAGACCTAGTCTAGTCTTGACGATGTCCATCCATCCTTTGAAAACCGAAACGATTTCCACTATTAAGTAGGCATGTACGTCCCTGTCCATCGAGTACCTATTTACCATGACCTTACCTATGACTTTGCCTCTGCAAAACACACGTTAGTCATAGTAATCAATAATGTCATTAATCACCGAAATCACTAGGGGCCTAGATGCTCTTTCAATCTCCCCTTTTTGGTGATTGATGACAACCTCGAGTATGAAAGGAGTTGAGGTTTTTAAGGAGACTTGGTTTCAATAAGCATGATACAATAAGAACAAAGGGATTAGACATGCTTATGTCAACCAAGTCCAACATTCTGCATCAAAATATGTGAGTGGAATACGACAGGATATAAACAAAAGGCTCAAGTACAACGGAGTACAACGCGGAAGCAAAGGTACTATGAGCCAAAACACATGACAATAGGATACACATTAAGCACAAGTCATGTCTCACAACCAAAGTGTCTGTCTCACAACCAAAGTGTCTCACACAAGTGCAATGCATGAAGGTAAACATGATGCATGATAAAGTAGCACACATAAAAAGGTATCTCAAAAAAATAAACTCCTAAACACTCTCTCTAGCTCCCCCTAGCTCCTAACTCTCATACGCACTCTCTCTCCCCCTTTGGAATCAAGCGCCAAAAACCTAAGAAGTCGGTGGAGGAGGCGGAGCAGTGGAGTCCCTCGGCACGGCCACGAAGCGAGCTGCATCATCTGAACTGTCGGCCGTCGAGGCGGAGGAGGTGGAGTGACCCTCTGAAGCTGTAGGTGCTGGTGAAGCGGTCCGGGTCTGCTCTGGCGCTGTCACAGGCTGAGCTGGCTGCTTGAGTCCGGCTGACGAAGCTAGCACGGACTCGGTCGCTGTAGTTGTCGTCTCTGGTACGGTAGAAGACAGTGCAAGCTGCTCGGACGACGCTACAGACGACGACAGAAGCTCTGTAGTGGTAACTGGCGCCGTAAAGACTGCAGGAGCCTGCAGAGGAGGAGGCGTAGGGTCACCAGTCAGAGCACTGTAGGTGAAGCTGAGGTGCGGATCTGCCTGTGAATCCCACACAAGCTGTGACGCTGACGCTGACTGAGGAGTGAAGCCTGAGCGGAGAGGAGTGAACTGAGGTACCTGCTCAAAGCCTGAAGAGATAGCACCCTGCGAGACCTGGTGCTGTGGCGTCGAGAACGGCTGACTCTGAGCTGGTAGCTGAAGCGGCTGCTGGGACGGGCTCTGAGTCTGAGGCGCTGGAGTCGGTGGCCTGACAGTCGACGTGCCTGGGAGCTGAATCTGCGGTAGCTGAATCCCGGAGGCGGCTATAAGAGCTGCCGTCATCGCTGTCTGCTGGGCCTGGAAAGCAAGCTGCTGCTCCTAAAAGGTGAGAAGCTGACGCTGGAGCTCATCCTGCCTGGCCTGCATGGCTGCATTGATGGCAGCCTGATCTCGGTCTCGCCTCGCCTGCTTCTTAGCTGCACGGCGCTGATCTGCCCTCATCCCCTCTAAGATAGCAAGCAGGGCGGGGTCTGAAACACTCGAAGAACCGCCTGCCTCGTGGTCGTGTGCTCTGGGAGGGAGATCTGTCACTGGCGGCTGATAGTCATCATCCAAACTGTCTGAGGCGAAGTCAAACTCTCCCTCTACATCTGCATCTGCGAAAGCCCCAATGGCTATATCCTGCTGCTCCTCTGTCTCTGCAACTGCTGCTGTACTGCGGGTGCCCCTAGGAGAAGGTGGGGGCACCGGTCCACGTGGAGCACGAGGAGGAGGTGTAGCTCGGAGGTCGTGGTGTGCTCGCAGCATCTGCCTGGGGTCGTAGTGGGGAAAGACAGTGTCTGACTCTGTCAACTCCCTCTGCAAGTGAGCTGGCAGGGGTAGGGGCCTCGCACGAAGAATCAGCAGGGTAATCCAGTGTGCGTACGGCAACTGACGCCGTCCCCTGAAGCTCTCGGAGATGGTGTCCTCTATCTCTGAGACGATCAGATCCCACAAATCAAACTGCGTCTGGGAGATGAGGTGAGCGACGAGCCACTGCTGGATACGAGTGAAACCGTCTCTGTAGCCTGTCCTTGGGAGAAGAGTCTTCCTCAACACAAAGTCAAGGATCCTAGCTGGGCGTGTCAAATCTCCCACTGTACTGCTGGAGCCCTCCCCAAAAGGTGGACGGAAACAGGGAGCCACGAAGTCAACCGGTGGTATCTCACCACCGTGAGGACGACGAGGGGGATCCACGTTCCCGTAGCACAGCTGGTGAATCCTGGTGGGAGAGGCTCGCAGCCCAAGCACCTCTCTGGCCCTCTGAGCTATCACTCTGTAGTCTGTGCCTGCCAGTGCGTAGTGGATGTAACTGTGATATGGAGAAACCCATACTGACGCATAGAACTCTCTGACCCACTGCTCACAGTAAGTGCCGGGGAGTGCTAGTAACTCTGGAAGTCCGTGGAGGTAGGTGAAATACTGACGAATGTCTGCTCCAACCACGTTCCCCAGTATCTCTAGGTCTATCACTCTGTGCTCCCTGAACTGTGCCTGAGAGCGAACCAGTGCCTCGTAGATGTCCTCCTGGACTACTGTGTAGAACCTGGCACCGGCTCTGAGATCCCTGGCAGCTGGAAACCAGGTGGGAAACAGAACGAACCTCAGCTGCTGGATCTCTCTGGCTGACACAAGAGAGAGATCCCTGTGGATCCTAACTGGCCTCGGTCGAGAAGTTGGAGTGCCTCTAGCTGGTGTAGCACGAGCAGTGGAGGTGGACTGACCCTGCGTACCAGTCCGAGGAGTGGCCTGGGTACGAGCGCGAGTCAACCTCCGGAGGGGCTGCTCCTGCTCCTGCTCCTGTGCTGGACCCTCTGCCTGGGTCTCTGTCTCAGTGTCTAGATCCTCCTGAGCCGGATCCCTAACCACGAGCCTAATCCTCTGTCCTCCAATCGTCACGGTGCCTGGAGGGGATCCATGGAATGCCTCTGTCTCAAGAACTGCACGCCGCTGCCGTGGCGTGAGGTCATCCCCAATCCTCAGGGCACCTGAACGACCACCCCTCTCGGCTGCCTCAGCCGCTGCTGCAACTGCCTCTGCGACCTCTGCATCTCTATCACTGGCCTTGCGCTTCTTGGTGGCCAGCTTCTTGCCTTTCCCTTTCTCTGCCGCTCACAGGCGACGGGGAGGATCACCTCCACTATCACCCCCTGGGGAACCTCCTGAGCCAGCTGCCGGACCACTGACGTTCTTGGTACGAGCCATTGCAAATCAGGCGTCCGACAAGCAACCGACTGACAATGGAGAACAAGGCGCTGCAGAGAATAGACAAGATAGGATATATATAAGAAAACATATCGACTAGAGACGAGATAATCCTATAGATCGCAAGATGAGATAAAGAATCGGGCGTGAACGGCTTACGATCCACGGACGAGATGCGTTCCGGATGAAATGTCGCGATCAGAAACCTCCGGAGAACACGAATCCAATCCTCAAAGTGTTGTAGATAAGGAACGAATCAAAACACCGTCGGAAATAACTGTCTAGTCCGTTCAAGCATTGAACCGAAAACATCGAGGACAGGAGATTTGGAACTCACCCAAACCCTAACTGCGTCGCAAGGAGTGAAACTCTGTGCGAGGAGAAGAGAGGGAAGAGCTCCCTAAGCAGATCTGGCACGGGGAAAACTCCAAAGGGCGCCGGAGATCGACGGGATTTGACTGCGGCGGCGGTTGACGGCGGGCTAGGGCACAGGGAGGCTCGGGCGAGATCGAGATTGAAATAGAAACGGCCGCGAGACACCCCCAGGCGCGGGCTTTAAGTGCCCGCCGCGGGGTCACCGGACGCTCTTAATGTGGCACCGGACGCGTCCGGTGACCACCGGACTCATGCGCAGAGAAGATTGCAAAACGGCATTGCACCGGACGATGGGCACCGGACGCTGGCTTTAGCGTCCGGTGCTTCAGGTCACACCAGGTGAGCACCGGACGCACCGCACCGGACGCTGCAGGGACACTGTTCCTGCGTCCGGTGAGTGTAGTCTGGCACACTCACCGCACCGGACGCACAGAGGCAGCGTCCGGTGCATCATCCGGTGCTCCTCTGAGCACTTTTTCAACTAAGCACCACGTCCGACTTTGACCCAACCAAGTTCCATTTTCAAAAACACACAATTAAACACCAAATGGAACTGGTATGAGTGACTTCTCTCAAACCCTCAAATTTTCACAAGTATTTAGCCATAGGCTTAGTAGTATTTATGAAAATAATTCGAGAAAATCACCAAGGAGCATCGTATGGCCATAAAGCTAGGGGTTTGAATCACAATGAGCTTTGAATGCTCCCCCTATCTATGGACGAACACAGCGGATGCTCAACGAATAACCGAAAAGAAACGGTCAACTAACAAGCATGCATATGATATGAGTTGTAATGCAATATTTGAAAGTAAACTAATGCTTGCCAAGTTTGATCCAAGGTTAAGCTTTTTCACACACACAAGGGGGTTATCTTAACCATGTTAGACAAGCCCTACATGCAAGTTGTATTTTAGTTTTAGTATGCATGATATGCAAAGCAAAAGTTATTTACAAGATTCAACACACAACTTTTATCTTTTAGTGAAGTTGGATAGGTCAAGCACATTAAGTTCACTTCTCAACATACAAAACCTAGCTTCATCTAGAGGTTTTGTGAAGATATCCGCCAATTGATTTTCTGTTCCCACATTCTCTAGAGATATGTCACCTTTAGCAACGTGATCCCTAAGGAAGTGGTGGCGGATGTCAATATGTTTTGTGCGGGTGTGTTGAACCGGGTTGTTAGCAAGTTTTACGGCACTTTCGTTGTCACATAACAAAGGTACTTTGTCTAGTACTACTTCATAGTCTAGCAAAGTTTGTTTCATGTAAAGTATTTGTGCACAACAAGCACCGGTGGCAATGTATTCCGCCTCGGCCGTTGACAAGGCAACACTATTTTGTTTCTTTGACATCCAAGAGACAAGTGATCTACCTAGGAAGTGGCACCCTCCGGATGTGCTTTTTCTATCAATCCGGCACCCGGCATAATCCGAATCGGAATAGCCTACAAGTTGGAATCTTGCACCTTTGGGATACCACAAGCCTAGGCAAGGTGTGTATTTTAGATACCTAAGAATTCTCTTGACCGCAATCAAGTGAGATTCCATAGGCATTGCTTGATATCTTGCACACATACACACACTAAACATTATATCGGGCCTAGATGCGGTGAGGTAGAGTAGACTTCCTATCATGGAGCGATAGAGAGTCTTGTCAATAGGGTTACCTCCCTCATCCAAGTCGAGATGCCCATTTGATGCCATGGGAGTCTTGATTGGCTTGCAATCCATCATCTTGAACCTCTTGAGAAGATCTTGAGTGTACTTCTCTTGAGAGATGAAGACCCCTTCCTTCATTTGCTTGACTTGAAATCCTAGGAAGAAGGATAGCTCGCCAATCATGGACATCTCAAACTCCTTGGACATCAAATCACCAAATTCCTTGCAAAAATCTTCATTAGTAGAGCCAAAAATAATATCATCAACATAAACTTGGCAAATGAAGATTTCCCCATTCATTTTCTTGGTGAAAAGTGTTGTGTCAACTTTCCCAATCTTGAAACCCTTCTCAATGAGGAAGTCCCTAAGCCTCTCATACCAAGCTCTAGGAGCTTGCTTGAGACCATAGAGAGCCTTGGACAACCGGTAGACATGCTTGGGGTACTTAGGGTCTTCAAAACCGGGGGGTTGCTCAACATAGACAAGCTCATTAATATAACCATTTAAAAAGGCACTTTTCACATCCATTTGAAATAACTTGATATCATGACTAGATGCATATGCAAGTAGGATACGAATTGCTTCAAGTCTAGCCACCGGTGCAAAGGTTTCACCGAAGTCAAGACCTTCCACTTGTGAAAAGCCTTTTGCCACAATTCTTGCCTTGTTGCGCACCACTTTGCCTTGATCATCCTTCTTGTTCCGGAAGACCCACTTTGTTCCAATCACTCTTGCATCTTTGGGTCGCTCTTCAAGTGTCCATACTTGATTGCGAGAGAAATTGTTCAACTCCTCTTGCATGGCCATGATCCAATCCGCATCACGAAGAGCTTCCTCTATAGTCTTTGGTTCATCTTCAAGAGACACAAAAGCGTGATGTTCAATAAATAAAGTATGTCTAGAACGAGTAGTTACACCACGTGATGGACTCCCGATGATGAGATCTTGAGAGTGATCTTGGAGGAGATGTGATGTTCTTCTTGGTGCCACTTGAGGGGTTGGTTGGGGAGCATCAACATCTTGTGCTTGTGTCACCGCTTGCTCATGAGTGACTTGGGTGTCTTCATGAGCATCTCTCACATCCTTGTCTTCATCTTGTGGACCTTGTGAGGTGGATGGTGGCTCAATGACTTGTACATCATCCTCATCTTCTTTAGGCTTGATGTCTCCCACCGGCATGTTCTTCATGGCATCCCTCAATGGTTCACCACCTACATCATCAAGATTATCATTTGCTCCTTGGGAGCCATTAGTTTCATCAAATTCAACATCAAATGTTTCTTCAACCATGTTTGTGGCATGGTTAAAGACCCTATATGCCTTGGACTTTGATGAATAGCCAACCAAATAGCCAATGTCACATCTTCTTTGGAATTTTCCCAAGTGTTGGTACTTCTTGTAGATGTAGCATTTGCACCCAAACACTCTAAAGAATGAGACATCGGGCTTCTTCCCATTGAGCAACTCATATGGTGTCTTCTCTAGGAACTTGTGAGGAAAGAGCCGGTTTGAAGCATAGCATGCGGTGTTGATTACCTCGGCCCACATCTTTTCCGAAGTGTTGTACTCATCTAGCATTGTTCTTGCCAAGGTGATCAATGTCCGGTTCTTTCTTTCTACAACCCCATTTTGTTGTGGTGTGTATGTTGAGGAGAACTCATGCTTGATTCCCACTTCATCACAATACTCTTCAATGTTGGTGTTGTCAAACTCTTTGCCATTGTCACTTCTAATTTTCTTGATTTTCACATCAAATTGATTTTGAGCATTCTTTGCAAACTTCTTGAATATTGATGCAACTTCGGCCTTGTCTTGCAAGAAGAATGTCCAAGTGTACCGGGAGAAATCATCAACTATGACCAAGCAATATTTGTTACCTCCAAGACTAGCATATGTGGTTGGTCGAAACAAGTCCATGTGAAGTAGCTCAAGCACTCTTGAAGTAGAGAGATAGGCCTTGGTTGGATGAGTGTTTGCAACTTGCTTGCCCGCTTGACATGCACTACAAAGCTTGTCCTTCTCAAATGTCACATCCTTCAAGCCTCTAATCAATTCTTTCTTCATCAACTTCTTGAGTGTACCCATTCCAACATGTGCTAACCTTCTATGCCACAACCACCCAAGTGAAGTCTTGGTGAATAAGCAAGTCTTGACATCTACTTCATTTGACGAGAAATCAACTACATATAAGTTGTTGTGTCGGAAGCCTTTGAATATCACTTCATTGTCATCTTCCTTGGTCACAATTACTTCTTTCTTCTTGAATAGGCATTCAAATCCAAGATCACAAAGTTATCCAACCGAGAGCAAGTTGAAACTCAAAGATTGCACATAGAGCACATTGGTGATTGAGTTGTCATTTGATATAGCAACCTTTCCTAGCCCCTTGACCTTCCCTTTTGAATTGTCACCAAATGTGATCTTCTCTTGGTTGTCAACATCTTCATCAAGAGAGGTGAATATCCGGGGATCTCCGGTCATATGTTGAGTGCAACCACTATCAATTACCCAATGTGATCCACCGGTCTTGTAGTTCACCTACACACAAGAGATCAAGCTTGAGATTTAGGGACCCACATTTGCTTAGGACCCTTGACCTTCTCTACTAGTTGCTTTGGCACCCAAATCTTCTTTGGCCTTTGCTTGTTGGGCGGCCCTATGAAGCTAACCTTGACCTTGCCACACTTGTCTTTCCCTACAATGTAGTGAGCATTGAAGGCAAATGGTCTTGCATGCTTGGGCAAGGGTGGTGGTAGTGGTGCCTTACACTCATGAGCAAAGTGTCCTTCTTGACCACACTCAAAGCATCTCTTTGGCTTTAGCTTGCTTGATTGATCATGAGTAGCTAGTGACTTGATGAGCTTTGTTTGATGAGCCTTGTAGCCAATTCCACTCTTGTCCATCTTCATGACGGTGTTCATGAAAAGCTCACTTTGAAGGTCCTTCCCTTTGGTGAACTTTGCTAACCCCATGGTTAAATGTTCTTTCTCTTTCTTGAGCTTGTTGTTCTCTTGAGTTAGCTTCTTGATGATTGGGTCATTGTTGCTAGCTAACTCATCCAAGATGAAAGTTTCATCTTCTTCTTGCTTGTCATACATCAAACCAAGCTTGAGATATTGATTTTCTTCCTTGACCAACTTGTTCTCATATGCAAGCTTCTTATCTTGGTCAAGTGACTCAATCACAATGGTCTTGTGCTTGACTTGTTCTTGCAACTCTTTCTTGAGCTTGACAATTTCATCCTTGAGCTTGATAGTGTCCTCATAGCTCTCGGCCACTACCACTTTCTTGCCCTTGCAATCAACACATTTGCTTGTGCTCTCCACAAGTAAGTCATCATAAGATGTGGCTACATCAAGCTTAGCAACATTGTTAGTAGCAACATGTGTTTCATCAATTGCAAGTTCATAAGCAATCTCAAGGTTGTCATAGTTTGCTTTTAGAGTTGTTAGCTCTTCTTTCATTGCTCTATATCTAGTGATAAGCTCATCATGAACACTCTCAAGTTTATCATGTTTTTCTTTGAGCTCTTTTAGAGAGAGTTTGAGCTCCTTGAGTTTAGTGGTCATGATCTCATTTTGGTCTCTAAGCTCATCACTAGACTTAAGCTTTGCTAGAAGTGTGTCATTTTCAAGTTCAAGCTTTTCATTTTCACTTCTAGTTTTTCTTATGACTTTTGTGTATTTGTTAAGCAATTTTACAAGTTCATCATAAGAAGGTGATTCATATTCACTATCACTTTCACTACTCTCATCCTCACTTTGTACCTTCCGGTCACCCTTAGCCATGAGGCATAGGTGTGTAGAGGATGTAGATGGTGGTGAAGATGATGGTGATGGAGCATCGATGGCAATGGCGGCAACCTTCTCATCATCGCTTTCATTGCCGGAGGAGTCACCACTTGAGCTCTCAATGTCGGTGAGCCAATCACCAACAATGTAAGCTTTGCCATTCTTCTTCTTGTAGTGCTCCTTCTTCTTGCCACCTTTCTTCTTGTATTGCTTCTTCTCATTCTTGTCATCATCACTTGAGTCATCTTGCTCTTTGTTCTTCTTTTTGTACTTGTCCTTCTTGGGCTTTGGACATTGATGAGCAAGATGACCAAGCTCACCACAATTGTAGCAATCCATCTCGGAGATGGGCTTCCTCTTGCTACTTGTGAAGAACTTCTTCTTCTTGGAGTCAAAGTTGACTCCATTCTTGTTGAGCTTCTTCAACATCTTTGTGGTTCTTCTCACCAAGAGGGCAATAGATGCATCATCATCACTTGAAGTTGATGACTCAACTTCAATCTTCTTGGCTTTGCCCTTGTGAGAAGCTTTGAGAGCCAAGTCCTTCTTTTCTTTCTTGGCCGACGAGGAGCCATCTTGAGGGTTCATGTGCATGTACATCGCATGAGCATTGATCTTCCACAATATGGTGGTTGGTGTAGCGGTGGAAAGATCGCCTTGATGAAGCACGGTTACTATGTGCCCATATTTCTCAATGGGAAGCACACATAGTATCTTCCTTGCTACATCCGCCGTACTCATTTGTGTAAGCCCAAGTCCATTTAGCTCCTCTACAATGACATTCAAGCGGGAATACATTTCATTAGTATTTTCTTTAGGAAGCATCTCAAATGTATTAAGCTTGTTCATCACTAGGTGATAGCGTTCCTCGCGTTCACTCTTTGTTCCCTCATGGAGTGCACAAAGTTCCTTCCAAAGTTCATTGGCGGTTTTGTGGCTCCGAACGCGGTTGAACACCTCTTTGCAAAGACCTCTAAAGATGTGGTTTTTGGCCTTCGCATTCCACTTCTCGTTTTCTTGCTCTTGTGGAGTAAGAGCGGTGGCTCTTTCCGGAGGGGCAAACCCTTCGGTCGCGGCTTTTAGGCACTTTGTGTCGCATGCCTCAAGGTATGACTCCATTCGTATTTTCCAATACGGGAAGTCATCCCCATCGAACATGGGTGGCGGTCCATCCCCGTTAGACATCTTTCTCTAGGCGGTAAAGCCTAAAAAATGAGCACTAGGCTCCGATACCAATTGAAAGGATCAAGATGCCCAAGAGGGGGGGGTGAATTGGGCTTCTCTAAAAATTTAAGCAACCTATAAGCTCCAATTCAACCCCTTGTACCTAGAGTGTCCTAGAGAGCTACCGGATAAAAGTTTTGTAACCTAGTTCCAATCCTATTCTAGCATGGCAATTCTAAGAATGTAAAAGCATAAGGTAAATGCTAGAATGTAAAGGAGTAGTGGAAGAAAGTGCTCGGCGATGTTTTGCCGAGGTATCGGAGAGTCGCCACTCTCCACTAGTCCTCGTTGGAGCACCCGCGCAAGGGTCTTGCTCCCCTTTGGTCCGCGCAAGGACCAAGTGCTCTCTACGGGCTGATTCTTCGACACTCCGTCGCGGTGAATCGCCCAAAAACCGCTCACAAGCTTCACACGAGCCACCCACAAGAACTCCGGGCGGTCTTCGTGCCTCCAATCACCACCGAACCGTCTAGGTGATGGCGATCACCAAGAGTAACAAGCAACGAGCTCTCACTTGACCCAAACAAGGCTCTAGAGAGTGGTGGATGCACACTTGACTCTTGGAACTCACTAGAGGAGGATTCTCTCAAGAAATCACTCAAGTCTCAATCCTCTCTAGGCTCTTACTACTCTCTTGCTCCACAACAAGTTTCTCTGGTGTTCAAATGGGCAAGAACACTCTCATGGACGAGGTGGAGGAGTATAAATACAATCCACGAAGTCCAAAGGTCGGCCAACCGTTTTCCATTGAAAACGGGGTCACCGGACGCACATTATGTTGCACCGGACGCACTACACCGAGCGTCCGGTGCTTCATAATGGCTAACTGTCCTTCTCACTGACAGGTCACCGGACGCTAACTTCCAGCGTCCGGTGCACCGTCCGGTGCTCGGGGAAACATTACATGTTCCCTGCGCATGGGACCGGACGCTACCCGGTGCGTCCGGTGCTAGCGTCCGGTGCTCAGGGGAACTTTACAAGCTCCCTAGGTATGGGACCGGATGCTACCCGGTGCGTCCGGTGCCTAACCCTAAGCACGGCACTGTCCCAACGGCTAAGGACCTCACCGGACGCACTCACAGAGCGTCCGATGCAGCGTCTGGTGCCCCTTTGGGCACCCAAACTTCGTCGAAACGCGATCGCTCCAAAACGAAGTTGGTTCCTCTCGATCTAAGGACTAACTCTGAGCTGCCTAGTGCTAGGTTTACCAAGTGTGCACCACACCTAAACCTAAAGCCTTGCCTAAGTCAAGCTACTAGATCAAAGCCCCTCTTAATAGTACGGTCAAAGGAAAACAAAGTCCTAAACTACTCTAAGTGCCCTTCTTCACCATATGGCACTTAGACCTAGTCTAGTCTTGACGATGTCCATCCATCCTTTGAAAACCGAAACGATTTCCACTATTAAGTAGGCATGTACGTCCCTGTCCATCGAGTACCTATTTACCATGACCTTACCTATGACTTTGCCTCTGCAAAACACACGTTAGTCATAGTAATCAATAATGTCATTAATCACTGAAATCACTAGGGGCCTAGATGCTCTTTCAGGTTGAAGTGAATATAGTAGTTTCACCTAGCTTTACCTCACCCTGGTAGGCTCAACAAAGTCAGAGGCCTAATTTGCCACAACAGAGCGATGGTGCGAGGAGGATGTGTGGTTGCCCGACATTGACACGGTTGTCGAGGAGGGAGGGCTTGGCCACCACCAAACATAGGTGTGACCATCGAGGCACACGTTCGTGGGCACGACTTCCAAGGTGCACGTAGCTATCGAGGCTCGGGCCATCGGACCGAGCAAGGTTATGGTGTAGGGGCACAGGCATTGGGCTAGGGCGGGTGATGAGGTCCCAAGGCCGAGGTAGGCAAGGTCGCTTCTATTGGGGCATGCGAGGGCAAGGCCACCTAGGCATGACCACCGGGCTAGGGCAAGTGAGGTCACAGACGTTGAGGCGCATTAGTGCGGAGCCACCTGGCTGAGGCAAGCAAGGTCAAGGGTGTGCGAGGGCATCAGAACTTGGGAGAAAGAGAATGGTGTCAAGAGAAAGAAGAAAGAATAAAAGAAGTGAGAGCCTAAGAGATATCTACGTGGAGTGCCTAAGAGGAGCAAGGGTATTATAGAAATTTTGGTATTTCTTTCTACGTGGAGTTGTTTTGTCAAACACTCCATAAAAGCAGCTCTAGTTTCACAAGTAGAGCTATTTGTGGCGTTGAAGCCCAAAAAAAGCGGACTTGTGCCAATTGCCAAATAGGGTCTTACTTTGGGATAGAGGGAGTGGGTCGTATCTTCTCTTGTACAATCCGAGTGACTACTATGTGGGTCCCATGGCTGATGGTAGCTAAAAGTAACTCCAACGTATAATGTTTTTTGTATGTGCTTCATCAGTGTAACTAGACTTGGGCCTTGTTTAGTTCCCCAAAATATTTTACAAAATTTTTTACATTCCCCATCACATCGAATTTTGCAGCGTATGTATGAAGCACTAAATATAAATAAAAGAAATAATCAATTACACAGTTTAACTGTAATTTGCGAGACGAATCTTTTAAGTCTAGTTAGTCCAATATTTGCCAAATACAAACGAAAGTGTCATTGTTCATATTTTGCAAAATATTTTGGAAGTGAACAAGGCCTTGAATAAAAAAGTAGGTGCCCATAGCCTTAATGAAGAGAAGATGGGGGGCCATAGAAATTGTGTGGAAAAGGTGAAAAGGAGTGTATGGATAACAAAAATATTTTTGTAACATCTCCATCAGATTGAGAATCCTCTTTCTCTATGATATCAGTATAGGAGATTGAGAAAACAAAAATAAATGGATAGGAGAGATGCTCTGCAGTAGATTGAGAAAACGGTCATGTACTTTCCATCTACTATCATGTGAGACCCATAGATCAGTGGCTCCCTCTTTCTTCTTCCTCTATCATGGCATCTTCTCCCTCCGTTGTGGCAAGGAGACCGATGAGTGGCGTGTCGGTGGTAGTCCACGCGCTCGACGTAGCGGTGACTAGCCCATGCGCTTTGCCCTGCACGACCGGCAAGACCGCGATACAGCCATGCCGGTGGATGAGGACCACGATGCTTCCACCCTGGGCACCCACATGTCAGTGTTAGAAGGAGGGGAATGGGGGCTGAGAAAAATGTGCGGTAGATCCCCTCCATTTGACTATTTGAGGATTGAGAAAAAAGATATAGGTGGAGCAGTTTTTTTTTAGCAAAGGGAATTGTTTTACCTAAACTGGTGGAGATACTCTTAGGCCAGTCTCAGTGGGGTTTTCACCAGGATGTCATGCACATTTATTAGAGTACCATGTCAGTAAAACTATACTTTTTGCATAAAACGAAGAGGAGAGAGAAGAAAGTAGTTTCACCGTGGTGAAACTCCACGGGCGTGGTTTCCCACGCGGTGAAACGGGATGAAATCTCCACTGAGGGCCAAATCGTTTCGCCATCTTGCATGTGATCCAATCATTTTGCAGCAATTAAATACTTTGCTTAGCCTTGGAAATAACAAAGTGAAATGCTCCATTGCTAGAGTTATTTCATAGATGGTTTCATTTCAATCTCGATGACGTGTTGGTATGTGAAACCGTGCAGCGACACTATCCATTGAGAATGGCCTTATCTTAGATGGATAGTAGTTTTAATTTCTATGTAAACCTACTACATTTAGATAAAACCAATATCGCTATATGCCCGCACTCTGGTCATGGCCTAATGTTTGGGAGAAGCTCAATCCATTCCATACTTTTTAGAACCCTCGTACCGTTCTACCAAACAGAAAAAGAAAAAGTCTACATCACCCTCTGAACTATGGGGTGGTGTCTACTTTACCCTCCGAACTATGAAACAGTCTAACTTACTTCTAGAACTATCCAAAACCGTTCAAATCACCCCTCGGACGGTTTTTGATGACGGTTTGCTACAGTACCGTGGTTTTGACTTTTTCTTTTTACCTATTTGTTTTCATATAATATTTAAAAAATCATAGTAAATCATAGAAAAATTATAAAATAGAAAATCTAATTTTGTTGGACTCCGCATGAGTAGATCTACGCAATGAATATATAATATGATATACTTTAATATAAATTTTTTTATAGCTTTAAATTAGTTAGAAAAATCAAATTTTATCTGTAATTAATTGGAATAATTCATAGCTGCAGCTTCTGTGGTCCAATTGTGGTGAAATTTTTTTGGTGGACTAATTATTCTATGCTTGAACTATAGTAAATATTTCATACTCATAGGATCATGTATAACTAAGTTTATTCAGCTTTATGCTTGTTAAATATAAATAAATCTATAACTAAGTTATACATGATCCGATGAGAATGAAATATTTACTATAGTTCAAGCATAGAATAATTAGTCCACCAAAAAAATTTCACCACAATTGGACCAGAGAAGCCGCAGCTATGAATTATTCCAATTAATTACAGATAAAATTTGATTTTTCTAACTAATTTAAAGCTACAGAAAAAATTTATATTAAAGTATACCATATTATATATTCATTGCGTAGATCTACTCATGCGGAGGAGTGAAACCATGGTTACTGTAGCAAAACCGCCATAAAAAACCACTCGGGGGAGTGATTTAAACGGTTTTAGATAGTTTAGAAGGTAAATTAGACTGTTTCATAGTTCGGGAGTAAAGTAGACACCACCTATAGTTCAGGAGGTGACGTAGATTTTTTTCAAACAGAAAATATAGATGGATCCACGTTGTACGCTGATATTGCTCTCGGGGTAGTAGCTGGAGTAGCTCGCGATGCCATGCCACCTTTTTGCAACAAATTCTACTTCATAAGTATTGTGCAACCAATCCGTCATCAAGTTTGCCTGCAAAAATATAATGCTGTCGTACTGTGGTACTTGTATAGCTTACGAATCTCGTGCATTGAACCGGGAAATCCTCCGAGTAGAGAAATATACTACCTGCTAAATATTAAGTACTCACTCGCTAGGGAAGTGAGT
The DNA here is from genome assembly GCF_000003195.3 of Sorghum bicolor. Classification (NCBI taxonomy): domain Eukaryota; kingdom Viridiplantae; phylum Streptophyta; class Magnoliopsida; order Poales; family Poaceae; genus Sorghum; species Sorghum bicolor. The sequence continues at coordinate 5,858,325 of NC_012876.2, read as the reverse complement.
GATCCAGAGTTTTCAGATCAGGACTACGTGAAACATACCAACAGAAATCGTTTCCTTGGCTAGGACCTGATGGGTGCCCTGTTGGCTTCTACTAGAAAACACTGCAAGAATGAATGGGTATTAAATCCTTTGTTAGAATCAAATGTGTTAAGATGTTCCAGTGTCAAACTGTCAATCTGGCAAGTACATGAATAGGGAGCGCAGTCATAACTACTCTCTGACAATGCACATATATGCAAGAAAACTCAGTAGTCTAATTTATTTATCCATATTTTTATCAAATAGAAACAATTCACCAACACACAACCTTATTAGACAAAAATCGAACTGGTTGCACATGCCTATGCCAATAAATCTCCGAGTCTCCACCTCTCTGCCCAAAACAAAGAACATGAACTGGTCAATCAAAAGGCTAACAGAGGGGTTTCACTGCGTCATCGTTGCCGAGCCACATCCCCTAGTGTCAGGGGCGGAGCTACGTTGAAGGTTGTGGGTGCCGAGGCACCCACCAAAATTTGAAAAATCGTTATTAGAAACAAATTTTTATCATGGTTATAGATTTAATTTTTACGACTATTAGAGAAAGACATCCCTCTCTAATTTGCTCTAGCTTCGCCCCTGCCTGGTGTAGTAGCAGCTTTGACTTCACGGTGCAAGTCTCATCTCCTCGCGTTAATAATCGAGTGACAGGAAGCGAAGAGTATACACCGAAGGGGGCATCGTCGCCAAGATGAATTCCAACAGCAATGTCGTCATCAGGAAGGGTACAACGCCGATAGGTACGCCTACGTCGCTCGTCCAAAGATATGTTGTACTCCCTCCGTCCCTAAAAGCTGCAATTTCTAGAGTTGTCCTAAGTCAAACTTTTACAACTTTGACCAAATTTATAGAAAAAAATACTAAGATTTATAGTACCAAATTAATACCATTAAATTTATTATAGAATATATTTTCGTAAGATACTTATTTTATGTTATAGATATTGATACTCTTTTCTATAAAGTTGGTCAAAGTTAGAAAAGTTTGACTGGTACGGATTCTAGGAGTTGAAGCTTTCGGGGACGGAGGGAGTAGTAGTGAACGACTTGTTGTCGAGTGCCTCGGAAAAATGTTTCCTGTGAGTATGGATAGGACTAATAAAATGGTTGTCATTAAACTCGTTCGGGAAGGAGGATAAGTGGGTGTTCATTCAATTGTTAGAATCTCCGAATAATCAAGTGCCAAAATAGGATCGAAAGCTCTAAGGCCTTGTTTAATTAGTTCACCACAAAAACCAAAAAGTTTTCAAGATTCTTCCTCACATCGAATCTTGTGGCACATACATGAAGCATTAAATATAGACGAAAACAAAAACTAATTGCACTGTTTATCTGTAAATCACGAGACGAATCTTTTGATCTTAGTTAGTCTATGATTGGATAATATTTACTACAAACAAACGAAAGTGCTACAGTAGCGAAATCCAAAAAAAAATTCGCATCTAAACAAGGCCTAAGAAAGTCAATAATCAATGACGCTCGACCTAGTAATATATAGAAAAGATTTTTATGTAATAAACTAACTTAATTGTTTGCAAAATTTTATGAGAATTTAACTTTTCTAATTAATTACTAATAAAGCCCATATAAACGAATGAGATAGTTATGATCTTCTAGAGCATTCATGCCAGACGTAATGAGTTGCCGCTTGCATCGTGCATTCTATGTGAAAGATTTGTGCATTAAAGAGAAAATAACTATACATGTCAATGCACCAATGTCGTCACTGGCCTGAACGCTGGGTCAAAATATTAATAATTCATAAATATTGATAGAAAACCATGAGTAATAACATGAAAGAAAAGAACGTGTGGCCATGCTAGCCATAGCCCATCTCATGAATGCTCAAAAATCAAGCAGCAGGACTGCAAGTATCAAGTATCTTCGTTGTGCCACGCTTTAGGGCTTTTGGTTGCTCTTTTTTAACACCTATCACATAATCACATTAAATGTTTTGACACATACCTAGAGTACTAAATATAGACTAGCTATTTACAAAAACTAAAAATATAGTTAGAGAGTAATTTATGAGACGAATCTTTTAAGCCTGATTAATCATGATTGGATTATAAGCCGTACTTTTTTCTATCAGCCAGCGATGTTTTTTTTTTCACAATAAATCACGAACAGTACTTTTAGCCATAGCTTTACAGACCAATAAATAGGCTCTAATTATCAAATAAAATGAAAGAGTTACAGTATTTATTAAAATTTAACAACTCCAACCAAATACCAGGGTCATTTTTTTTTGGTGGACATGCCTTCTCACGTGCACCTAAAAGTAAAGTACAGAGTAAGTAAAACTCACATGGCCTAGCTCCACACCTTAATATTTGAAAAGCAAGACGTAGATGGTTATTTGACTGCACTAATTAATAACTATTTTCTTTAACACACCATGAATTCCTGGCCTCCTAGGCTTCGGCTACTATTGAGCACGGTAGCTGACGCGATATTTTTTATTTTTTTCCTTTCATTTTTTTCCTTTTCTCATTTTTTTTTCTTTTTCACGTTTCACCTCCACGCTAGCAACGAAGCTCGTATCTTCCTAGTATATACTTTCTTTAACACGTCAGGAATCCCTGGCCTCTCACGGCTTCAGCCACTATTCCGCACGGTATCTGACACGACTTTTTTTCTTTTAAATTTTAAATTTTTCTTTTTTTCTTTTTAAATTTTCGAAAAAAACGCTCCACGAAGCCTTTTTCAGTGAAGAAAAAACCGGCTAGCATAGCACGTCTATCATGCTAGTACATTAATGTGGATTATAGTGCAGCCAAATAATACTTAACTTTTTTTATTTGAATAAGTCATAGAGCTAGTATATTAATGTGGATTATAGTGCAGCCAAATAACACCTAACTTTTTTATTTGTATAAGTCAAAACCAGATAACAAAACAAACCGAAACGGCAACCCGCGCTAACAATACGTGTGCGCGCAAAAGTTTTCACCACCATCGTCGTATGATCTTCCATCACATCCCATCACACCCACATAACCTATTTCTTTCCACCACCCTTAGATAGTGTTTGTCTAAACAATCGTTTAGCTCGTTTATACACTACTCCTTCTATCCCTAAAAGTTTCAATTTTCAATTTTTAGAATTGTCCTAAGTTAAACTTTTACAACTTTGACATTATAGAAAAAAACACTAAGATTTATAGTACCAAATTAATACCATTAAATTTGTCATATAATATATTTTTATAAGATACTTATTTTATGTCATAAATATTAATGACTTTTCCTATAAAGTTGGTCAAATTTAGAAAAATTTGACTTATACAGATTCTAGAAGTTGAAACTTTCAGAATAGAGAGAGTATTTAAAGTTTTAAACCCTACATGGTGTTACATTTGTTCGTTTACAGCCTGTTTAAATGGCTGTTTAAGTGACCATTTAGACCGACACCTCACGATAATACTGAGTTTGTTCACTTGTTTGAAAATCTATAGTTAAAATTATTATTCGCCAATTTATTATGAAAGAAAAATACTGCTAACCGAGCGGGACCACTACCCCTAATCCCCATCGCCAAGCCTTTGGTAAGCGGCCCCTAATCCCTAATGGCTCCGTCGGATGCAAATCAGAGGTGCCCAGAGCAGTGAAGGAGACACTGACCGGTGGGACCCAGCTAAAGCGAACGGCCTGCCAAAACAGGGGCTCACGAGAAAACAGAGAGCCGCCGTGCTGATCCTACAGTACCATAAAGCACACTCCTCTCCTCGGTCGCAAGAAACGCAGCGCCGCGGAAAACCCCAACCGGCGCCGTCGCCTGCGCCCGCGCCCGCGCCCGGCGCGCCGTAGGGTTTCCCCTCGCCTCGCCGCCGGCGATCGCCGGTGCGCAAGGTACGCCTCTCCGCCCTCCGCCCAATTCCGGGCCTCGTTGCCACCGCCATCTCGCGCCCGCCCCGTTCCGCGAGCGCAATGCGGCGTTTCCTCTGCTCCTGGACTGCAGGACTGGCTCGCTAGCTCGCGGCCTGGACTGCTGCACGCGTCTCTCTCTTTTTTTTTTCGTTTCTTTGTTTCGTTCGGCGGCGAGGGCTTTGCTTTGGAGCCCGTGCCCCCTCGCCGCCGGCAGCGCGTGGTTTTGGCGCTTCGAGCATTGACGTGGCCCCGCCTCATGTGGGCACCCCGCCCATGTTCTTGTTATCTGTGTGCGTCTCATGACCGGGCTGGGGTTTTGTGCTGCTAGTGCGGTGCTGAATTGTGGGGGGTTTTCTGGTGTTGGTGGGTGCCCCGTGATCGTTGATCGGGACCCGTGGTGGTGGCGAGCCAGCCCTCTTCTGATTTCTAAATCCCAAGACAAGATGCAAGGTTGCGCGAACTTGCCATACGTGATGGTGTGCTGGGCCTGCCTGACCAAATCGCCATTAGAAAAGGACCAGAGAGGGAGACAGTGGGAGTGAAATGGTGGATTTTGTTGAAAATCTTCTTGTTTTTTTTAAAAAAAAATTGGGCGTGATTGGTACTGTTATGCCTGTAAGGTGCTCCATTTAGGTAGAATTCTGTGAAATGGATGGATGTCTGATGTGTCAATTTTTTATAAAGGCGGCATCGTTGCGCGTGCATCTGCCTGATAAATTATCTGATTGCTTTCCTTTTTGTGGAATGCTACGTGGAGCCCTGGGTGCACATCTTGTACTGATTTTATCTTTTGGTTAAGAAATTGAAAAGTTGCGCTGTTGCACAAATTGTGTGTGATTTCAGTGTTTGTTGCTGAATGCCTTGTGGATGCTCATGTTCTGCTTTCTGATCTTCTGATTTCAAAGTTGTGCATTTCTATGATGACTGTGCTCATTATGTTGTTTCCCTTTTCTATTGTATAAAGGCAGGGATTTTGTTGACACCGAGTGCCAGCTGCCTGTTGTTTAGCAACGCGGGAACCACAAATGGATGGTGATCAGTCAACTGTTGTCTTAGATACTGATATGATGGATTGCCTGAATTTCGATGGCTATGGAGATGTTGAAGATCCCCGCAAGGAGGGTGCAAAAGGGGAGCGGCAGCCTTCTGGCAAAGTTGATGAACTGCAGTCTACTATGGATGTCGATTTGACATGCATAGCTTATGTGGAAGATGAAGGGAATGAAAAACAGAATGCTATGGATGTGGATTTGAAAGAAATACTGCCTGAGGAAGATGAAGGGAAAGGAAAGGCTTCTTCAGACATACCCTCACATGTACCAGTTGATTTTGATGTTGCAAGCCTCGAGAAGTTTTGCAGAGAAGCATCAAGATCATTTTTCAGTGCAACTGGACTAGTTAGCCATCAGATTAACTCATACAATCAATTTGTCTCCCATGGACTCCAAGACCTCTTTGATTCTCTTGGGGAAATCACTGTGGAGCCTGATTATGACCCTTCAAATAAAAGTGGTGCTTGGAAACATGCCACTATAAAATTTGGTAGGGTTGAGCTTAGTGAGCCAGTGTTTATGGTTGACAACCTTGACCTTGAACAGCAAGATCTCAAATTTAAGCCAAGACATGCCCGCCTCCAGCGGATGACATATGCGTCTAGGATGAATGTAGAAATGACTGCTCAGGTCAGGATGCTCCTAATTCATGTTACATATCAAGTAAACAATAGGGGTAAAATATACTGTACCTGCTAAGAAAGAACTAAAAATGTTGTTTTCTTATTCTCATAACTAGTATGGATGTTGCGGTCAAAAAATAACTAGTATGGATGTTAAATGTGACCAATCAGTCTTTTCTTATATTTCACAAATGACATGGAAGCTAGTGAGATTAAGCACTTCTCCAGTTCATTTATAACTTTGCTTTTGATGGCACAATAGCCATAATGATGTCCCTTATATTTCCCCCATTACTCAGCCTGCAAAACTCATGTAGACTTTGAATGTAGCTATTGCACTGTGCCTTGGCATTCTGCTTGTAGTATTGCCTTCTCCCTGTTTATTAAGCAGCAGATGTGATTTAAATTTACTCTGCCATCTGTAATCAAGTTATGACCTTGATATGTGTATCAATAAGATTTCTACTGATATTTTACCTTCTGATCAATTACTGTTTTGACTTTATCAGGTTTATATACTCGACAAAAGTGACAAAGCCAAGACTGGTAAGGATACACATGTTCATAGAAGAGAGATAATGACAGAAACTAAACAAGTCAGCATGGGATTGTTACCTGTGATGGTGAAGTCAAATTTGTGCTGGCTGCATAAACTTCAAGAAAGTGATTGCCAGTTTGATTTTGGTGGCTACTTTTTGATCAAAGGAACAGAGAAGGTACTGCCTGACATGATCCATGCTGCTCATTCAATTCTCAGAAAATGTATTTCACAAAGATCCATTGCACTATGCATTCTTATAGATTTTGATGGTACTATATATTATGTATCAAATGTTAGTCAGAACAAACGAGGTTTTATTGTTTTTTTAGGGTGAGGTTTCATGGTTCACAATATATGTGACGACTCTATATGGCACTGCTATGCAATTGCCCTACATGCTTACTATCTTGCCCACCTTTCTTAATAGTTTAAGCTTTGGCCTTTGGTGAACTAATTAGTGCATGAAACTCAATATGTTGTCAGAAACAAAGGTTTTGAGTTGAGACCTGGCTATCCCAAGTTTCATAAAGGGTGACTGCAGCTCACTTCTAGTGCACACCTTAGTCTTGAGGGTACCTAGCCATGAGGGAAGTATTGCTGTGTTACTTGCCTTGCCGAATACTTAAGAGAGAGAGAGAGAGAGAGAGAGAGAGAGAGAGAGAGAGAGAGATGAGGGAGACTATCCTGGCACTGCCATACATATGTTTTGTGAAATTTCAGGCTAACTCAAATGGAGTTTACAAAATTTAGCTTGGAAAGTGCTGTGATAAGTATTATATGCATGTGGCCAAAGTTCAAATCAAATATTTATATAGTAAGACGGCGGTGCTTCATATTTATGCATGGAAAATGTTCTGTAACGTTGTCAAGAAATTTTGCAGTTAACAAATTACAATTGAAGTTAAGAAAGTACTCCCTCCGTATAGGATTCAGAAGTCGTTTTGGACAAGGTTTGGGTCAAACATTGGGAATATAAATCATTACTAACTTTTAAATTGTTGAGTTTGCAAATGTGAAAATTATATAAATAGATTTGTCTTGAAAAATACTTTCATAAAAGTATACATATATTATTTTGTCCTAAATATTTTTATAAAAATAAGAGGTCAAAGTTGTGTTTTGGAGACCGTGTCGCTGTCCTAAACGACTTCTAAATCCTATACGGATGGAGTATTAGCCGTTTGATATTGAATATGTTTGACACCATGTCTGGGTGAAGCACATCTCATTATGATTGCTTTAAATTCTGCAGGTATTCATTGCTGAAGAGCAAAGATTTTTATCAAGGATTTGGATCACAGACTACCCCAGTTGGGATGCAAGTTACCTGTCTCAAATCAAAAGAGAAAAGATCAATATAAAACTTGTTCCGTCCAAACGCAATGAAAGCTGCAAAGTCATAACCATTTACTTCATGGGTACGATTATACCAATTTGGGTAGTATTTTTTGCACTTGGTGTATCGTCAGACAAGGAAGCTTTTGATATGATTGATATCCTAGACTGTGATGCTTCCATAGTCAACATAATATCATCAACTATTAAAGAATCTCATGAAGAATTTGAAGGCTTCCGCGCTCCAGGTAGAGCCTGTCAATATGTTGATAAGCTGATCAGAAAATCAAAGTTTCCGCCCAAAGAATCCTTTGATGAGTATGTTTGTAGGTATATGTTTCCTAGTGTCAATGGGGTTAGGAGCAAGGCACTTTTCTTGGGTTACATGGTAAAATGTCTGCTAATGGCATACTCTGGCAATCGAAAATGTGATAATAAGGATGATTTCCGTAACAAGAGGCTAGGTCTCGCCTGCCAATTGCTTCGGAGAGAACTCTGGACTCATATTAAGAGAGCAGAATGGCGCATGGTTAAGCTCATGCAGAGAGATTTGAGCAATGATGGCAACTTGCAAGACCTTAGGCGTTATGTGGATGCGTCAATTATTACCAATGGATTGAATCGGGCTTTCTCCACTGGTTCTTGGCGGCATCCTTATCTAAAAGCAAGGTGTTCAGGGGTTGTAGCAACCCTTCGGAGAACAAATCCACTTCAAATGATGTCTGATCTGAGGAAGACGCGACAGTGGGTTGCGTATTCTGGAGCGGTTGGAGATGCAAGATACCCGTAAGTTCCCTGTTCCTTTGTACAAAAAAATGATGCATGCCTACTCTCTTCCTTTTCCAATATCCATGTGCAGACTGACTTTCTTAATGAAACACGGGCCACAGGTCTCGTTCGCGAAAAAAATGTGCAAACTGACTTTCCTTTTGCAGGAATCCATCCTTCTGGGGAAAATTGTGTTTTTTGTCCACTCCGGATGGTGAAAAATGTGGATTTGTGAAAAACCTTGCTGTTACTGCTGTGGTTAGCTCTGTAGTGAGGAAACCATTGATTGATACATTTGTTTCTTGTGGAATGAAGAAACTGGACGATATTTCACTACAAGATATTTCTGGGAAAGACAGGATCTTCTTGAATGGAAGCTTGCTTGGAGTATGTGCAGACCCACATGAATTGACTTTGCGTTTAAGAAGTTTGAGGCGTAGCAAGCTAATTGATCCTCAGGTCTGCTCAGTTTCCATATCTGTCAAACTAACGCTCAATTGTCTTGAACCTCAGTTTTCAGATCCAGGATAGTGTCTTACTCCCGTTCGTGGTCTTTGAAAACTCTCCTAAACCATTATTCATACTTTCAAATTTTTTTGGGGATATATTTTACCTTGCACCGTCATGAGTCCTGTTACCTTCATGATATCGTGATAGATTTCGCTGCTTAGTAAGTTATTGACTACTGAAAGTTGTTTCTTCAGTATAGCTGTGCTGGTGTATCTAGTGGTTTAAAAATTTTCAGAGCAATTATCAACCAACCTTTAATATCGTACTCACTTTAGTTATCTTGTGATGAGTCGATACTCGATACCATTCTAATATTCTCTTGCTCATTACTAGTTTTCCTTTGATTCTTTCAAAAAAAAAAGTTTTCTTTACGTAATCTCAAAAGGAGATCTGAAATTTCATGCTAATGGAATTCTGAACTGAACTTGCTTTATTACCTTATGCATTTGGTGTATGTTTATGAATATTCAGTATTATATTTTCTGCCAAAAGGTGGAATATGGTTGTTTTGTTACATGTACTATTTCTGCTTCACTGGAATACCTCAAAGTACATATGTTGCAACAAGCTGGTAGTAATACAGTTACTTTTCCTATTCTGAACTTGAATAGGTTGAAATCAAAAGGGACAAGCACCATAAAGAAGTTCGTGTACTTTGTGATCCAGGCAGAATTCTAAGACCACTTCTTGTAGTTGAAAATCTAAGAAGAATCACAAGACCAAAAGATGGACTATACTCTTTTCAGGAACTTATAGATCAAAACATAGTTGAACTGATTGGTGTTGAAGAAGAGGAGGATATCCAATGTGCGTCTGGAATTAGACATCTATTCTCAGGGGAGAAAGAAGACAGGTCTTCTGGCTATACTCATTGTGAACTTGATCCTTCTTTCTTGCTAGGGTTGAGTTGCAGTCTCATTCCCTTTGCCAACCATGATAATGGTAAGAGGGTTCTGATGCAAGCTGAAAAAATATCACAGCAGGCTATTGGCTACTCCCCTACAAATTCTCACACTAGGCTCGACACCCTTTCACATCAAATCTTCTATCCACAAAGACCCTTGTTTAAAACTGTGGTGTCCTATGGTCTTGGAAAGGCAGAGACAGCCTACAGCTTTGGACGAAAAGATGACTTTAATACACCAGAATATTTCAATGGCCAAAATGCAATAGTCTCAATCAATGTTCATCAGGGATTCAACCAAGAAGATTCTCTGGTCCTGAATAGGGCCTCTTTAGAGCGTGGCATGTTTCGTACACTACATTTAAAGAGCTATAAAGCACAAGTCGAAAACAAAGAGATCACAAGGCGTCTCAAACACAGGGAAAGTATCAATTTTGGTAAAGTGCAAAGCAAGAGGGGGAAGGTTGACAGTCTGGACAGTGAGGGTTTACCATATGTTGGAGCAAGTCTTCAAAGTGGTGACATTGTCATTGGAAAGGTCTCAGAGTCTGGTGAAGATCATAGTGCCAAACTGATGCATACTGAGAAAGGGATGGTGGATAAGGTAGTTCTTTCAGCGAATGATGATGGGGTGAACTTTGCAACTGTTACTCTAAGACAGGTGAGTAATAAATCTTTGCAAGATTATTCTGCACTGTTTTTCGTGGCCCATGTTTGCATGCAGTGGCATTTTCCTTACATAGTACAGTAGAGCATGGCATTATCCTTACATAGTACAGAGAGAATGGCATTATTCTCTGCTATTTGGCTGATTTGCTTTCCTGTCTTAAGGAATAACTCAGAAAGGTTCTATGTTTTTCTCATCTTGTGCATGTCTGTTCTCCTTATGATTTAGGAAATGATAGATGGCATTCTCCTTGCATTTTTGTCTTGATTATTTAGTGCTCTGAATCTCTGATATCACCTCAGGTGTCAATGATATATAAAACATTTAGTTTGTAATTTGCACCATTTCATAACAATGCTTATGCTCTTACTTGTCTTGCTTGCTACAAGTTATGTATGCCCACTTGTCAGTCTCCCTAGTGATTAACCTAATAATCGTTTCAGTCTCGCTCGCCATGCGTTGGAGACAAGTTTGCCAGCATGCATGGACAAAAAGGAGTGGTTGGCCTATTGGATTCCCAGGAGAATTTCCCATTTACTTGCCAAGGGATAGTTCCAGACATCGTCATAAACCCACATGGTTTTCCAACTCGTCAAACTCCTGGTCAGTTGCTTGAAGCTGCTCTGGGGAAGGGGATTGCCATGGGTGGGAAGGTCAGGTATGCAACACCGTTCACCACTCCAACCGTGGACGTGATCACCGAACAGCTGCACAAGTAAGTTCTATTTACATGACGGATTCCTTTCTCACATTTGTACTTTAATTCGCCCTTGCACACATCTGGGGAAAACTATAGACAGGATACTGGTAACTGAATTGCAGCACATGGCATCTCATGTCAAGGTTCTTTGTTATGGCTTTAGCAAGTGCTCAGCTTGCCCTCTCATTGCAAGTTTTACAGGAACATGCAATGCATTTTCATGGTGTATTTATCAATGAAAATGCACTAATTATTAAATATGCATATATGTGAGGCTGGTCAGCCATTCTTATGGCACATAGCTGTTCTCTCATGTTTCTGTACCTTGTGGATTTGCTTTGCAGGGCTGGGTTTTCAAGGTGGGGCGAGGAGAGCGTCCTGAACGGGCAGACCGGCGAGAGGATGAAGTCCCTGGTGTTCATGGGACCGACCTTCTACCAGCGGCTGGTGCACATGGCCGAGGACAAGGTGAAGTTCCGGAACACGGGGCCAGTGCACCCGGTGACGCGGCAGCCGGTGGAGGACAAGAAGCGGTTCGGCGGCGTCAAGTTCGGGGAGATGGAGCGCGACTGCATGCTCGCCCACGGCGCCGCCGCCAACCTCCACGAGCGGCTCTTCACGCTCAGCGACTTCTCGCAGATGCACATCTGCCAGGCCTGCCAGCGGGTGGCCAACGTGATCATGAGGCCCGCCGAGGGCGGCAGCAAGAAGGTGCACGGCCCCTACTGCATGTTCTGCCGCTCCGCGGAGCGCATCGTCCGCGTCAACGTGCCCTACGGCTCCAAGCTGCTGTACCAGGAGCTCTTCTGCATGGGCATCTGCCTCAAGTTTGACACCGAGATCCGCTAGAACAACGCCATGCCATTTCATCAGCCCGTCTCTTTTTGAAGCCGTAGACTACATGCATTTGCAATTGCAACTTGGTTGCCTAGGATATTGGTGATTGAAGTCGACCGTAGACTACATACATTTTTGTAACTTTGTTGCCTAGGAAGATTGGTGATTGAAGTCGAACCATTTATGGCGGGCTGATGTTAAAACCTGCAATTTTTGCGGCACCGAATTTTTTTTCGGGTGTTTGGTAATTATTAGTCTCAGGCACTGGTTTGACAATGTGATTAAGGGTGGTGTTACTACTTCTGCCACTACTAAAGCAGCAGCACCAGCGTCAGGCTCAGCATCGCCTACACCTGAGCCTGACGATCGTCCGACAACAGGCGCGTGGCAAGATGGGTTACGGGAAGAAACGCCGCGCAGGCTCAGGACCTTGAACCCACGCGTCTTCGGCCCACACTGGCTGAACAAGTGACCTCGACGTCATGCGTTGCGTAGCGTGTGGTGTCTTTGTCTGTGGAGGATCTTCAAGAGACTAGATAAACTAAACTACAAGATTTAGTCATTGTGTAAAATAAAAAATTCACTTAAAGCATAGAGTTCCACAACAGCCTTTGTATATAGGATAGCTAGTGAGGACGACATGCTATATATGACAAACGAAAATTTAGAAATAGCAAACTTGTTATTTTAGCAAACCAGATAGCACACCTGTTGTACCTTAATTTTTGCTTTGAAAAATATAAAAATAGCCTAGATAACATGGATAGCATCTGTGAAATTGCTCTAAAGACTATCTAATGGCTCATATGAAATTCCAAACCCAAAATGAGTAGTGAGAGATCCAAAATCGGTCTCCAACAGACTATCTATATAGGAGATCCATTTTGAGTTCCCTGAGAGGTACAATCCAAATATGAGTATTCTTTCTCCCAAAAACCCATTTGCAAAAAGGGTTCTCTTTTGGGTCATATTATTGGAGAAGATGCCAAATAAGTATTAAACCCTTTAACTGTAGTATTACCCAAAGGTCAATCTTGTATTTTAGTGTTGTTGTTGGAGATAGTCTAAGTATGTAATTTAGGCTTCTAGGTGATTTGCAAAAATGCCATGCCGTGAGTTGATAATGTGATTCTGGCATTCTTGTTTGTGATGTGGCGAGGTAGGAATTTCAGTTCCTACAGCCTGGGAGTGTGTGATTCATTGATCCGAAGAAAATCAACGAGCATGTTCACATCGACGAAAGGCTTACCAACGCGGATGTTTGTAGGTGGCGGTGATCTACAAAGAGAGAAGAACTCAGGTGAGCTCAAACAAGCTCAAAACTAAAGGAAAAAATGGCAGTGTTGATGTATGCCAACGCAGCACAACCTGGCGAAGTTCCTAGACAAGGTATCGACGATGATCGAGCTCCGGTGGCGAGGCATTGCAAGGGCGATGGGCTACTATGCTATGGTTTCTGGGAAGGGGAACAGCTCGGCGGCGCGTGGTGCTCCTTGGAGCAGAGGAAGGGCTTGGCGGTTACCACCGCGTTCATTAGGGCGGCTATAGTGGACCTTGATGGCTACTACGCCAGCAGGTTCAAGGCGGGGGCAAATGGTGGCGGTTTCAACTCGAGAAAGACAAAGAAGGGTTGGAGACACTGCTGGGCAGGCCCCATCCATCAGCGAGAGAGAGAGCAAACGTGGTTGGGCCGTTGAATGGACCGAGTTGGGGCACAAGGGGGAAAAAGAGAAGGGCCAAGTTGGGCTCCTGGTTTGCTGGGCTGAAAGGAAGAAAAAGAAAGGGTTTTCTTATTCTAACCTTTTCAAACTTAGTTAAATTCAAATGAAATGTCAATTCAACTCAAACAACTCTAGCCCTACAAATAAAATAAAACCAATGCACTAGCATGAAGACAACACATATGTTTCTAAGACTTTGTATTTGATTTTAATTTTGTAAAAAATGTTTTTGACCTAGGCAAATTCATGGAAAATTAATTAATAATTAGGAAAATCATTAGGGTATTATAGAATCAGCGTACCAATATGTGTTGCATGCATCTGCAATACTCCGTCCAATCATTGGTGGAATAAGAGTGTGTTTTCTTGGGAGCATGGCATGAGGGCCACTCGCCCAAGCAGGTCGACCCGGTTGCCAAATGTCCTAGATAGACACGTCTTGCAAGTTCCTTTGCTATAGGAAAGCATATTTATAGCAAGTGTTTGGATAGAAGATTAAGATTTACTAGTGTGCATCATTTGATGCTCTTGTTGGCTAGATTCTTGATGAAGTGAAGATCAAAGGTTATACTTTTGGTAATTGTCATTACCTAAAAGGTTTGGTGATTGAATCCTTTCTGGTCTTCCATTGGAGGCAATTGATAAGATGCATAATATTGCTTTGTGTCTAGTTTTTACTCCCTCCATGCTCAAAAATAAAGTCATTTTGAACAAGGCTTGGGTCAAACATTGGGAATATAAATCATGAATAACTTTTAAGTTGTTGAGTTTGGAAATATGAAAACCATATGTATAGATTTGTCTTGAGAAATATTTTCATAAAAATATAGATATATCACTTTTTGATAAATAGTTTTATAAAATAAGTAGTCAAAGTTATGCTTTGGAGACCGTGTCGCTATCCAAAATGACTTCATTTTTTAGTATGGAGGTAGCACACACTAACCTAGAGATAGAGAAAGGGTATTCTTAATAGATCTTGAACCTTGGAGATTCAACAAAGCATATCCCTGAGCATATCCCTTAGTGGGTGCTCCAATGTGGACTAGGGGATGCAAAAACACCTCAACACCATGGAAGAATATCAGGTGTCATCCTCTCTTTACTTTCTTGCACTTACATTCTTGGAATCTTGTGTCTCCGCAATGCACTTACATTCTTGGAATCTTGTGTCTTCATGATGCACTTACATTCTTGGAAACTTGTATCTTCGTGATGCACTTGTGCTAGAAGTAAATGGTTGGTGTGAGTTCATATACACTGATAGTGTATCCTCAACTACCTTTTGTAGGTTTCCTTTCTTGCAATTAATAACTCTTTGGTAGTGAGCTTTGCTTAAGGACATGGCTTAGCATGTTGTCCCTAAGGACATCACCTTAAGGCTTGGAAGATGGATTAAGTAGAGATTAGGCTAAGGTTTTAAGTTGGGCTCTGAAATCTTTACAGCCTAATTCATGCACTCGCCCCCCTCGCTTGGTCTATTTGATGTTGTCAGATATGGCCCATGGAAAGATTCCTTTGCATATGCTTAAACAAGTTCCCTATATATTTTTGTGATCATTTTAAGATTGAAGGCCTAAATATATTGCAAATGACATTGGAGAAGAAAGTACATTGCATAGTTTGCATGGTCAAATGGTTGTGAAATAATCTGCCCCATCTTGCATATGCAAAAGACTATGAGGTATATGTTGAGTACATAATAGGTTTCACATAAACATTGTTTATTTATGTTTAAGGTGAGTTCAGTCATTTCCTTCCTTAGATTCCCACATCCTCCACACGCTCCTCCCCACCACCACTACCACACACACACACATCCAAAAAACAAGAACTACACATCAATAATGAAGACATCATGTTTGACCACCATGGTGCTACATCATATTCATGTTGGCGGGACTCTCTTTGTCCACTCATAGGTACGGTGCTATTAAAATCTACCTTTCACTCCTCTCCATGAAGGAATAATTAATGGTGTGATTGATAGGTCTATTGTTTAAATGATTTGTTTTATATTAGGTTTGAGACCCTTTAGGTTAGAGGCCCTAGATTGAATCTTGTCTATGTCTTCAAGTAAGGTATCTCCAATTCAAATTAGTAGATAGTTACCTTGCATATACAAATTAGTATTTTGTTTAAAAAAATCATGAATATGATGTGAAAGCTCGTTTCATTCTATTATAAGAGTCCTAAAAGCTAGATCAGTTTTATTTTACATGTGCTCTAGTTTTGTATGCATTTCATATTGCATCTACAAGTAGTAAAAGCCACATTTATGAAACAAACTAGGATTTGCTTATGTTTCAATAATATCTAACTTTAGTGCCAGTAGATATGGTGACATATATTTCAATGGCAATGCAATGGCTGTGTCTGAGAAATAGGAATTAGGTGGGCAGTTGGGATTTTTTCCATTATAAGGATTATGTGTAGCACTAATGTGCGATTGAACAGCTTTGTTATGAAGATGAATGGATGTACTTGTTATCGATATCATCCCATAAAGTAGCCACTAGCAAGTATGATTTACCTCTTTTAGGTATTATTATGGTTCAACGATTAACTTATATCACTGTTTATCCAATTTTGTGAAACTTACTACAATTTTAATATTACATGATTACTTCTCTAGGGCATCATATTGTTCATTGTTTTCATACATCCAACCTAAATATTTATACACATGATAGCTATTACTTTTGAAATGTAATTGCATGTGTCCCAAAACTTCAATTCTACTACATAGGAAATAGAATTGTTTTTGTTGAACGAATGAATGTATAGAATGCTCTAATTACATTCTTGAACGCATGAATGAAGACCTACAAGGACTAGTCTTACAAACCCATTCAACATGAACTTAGTGAATTTTTGCTTATACTAGTCTCTACTTCCTCCCAAATAATATGTAATTGTCTAGAAAAAATTGGTTGTCGACATCTCTTGTAACGATTTGACTAGGGTTGATATTATTTAGTTGGATCTTACATCCAATAAAAGAGGAGAACCTAAGGTATGGTTCATTTCCATAAGAATCGACAGGTTTATAAGAACTATTGGTTTCATGGTTAGCAGAGATGGATGCACTTCCTACCCACTAGGTATCATGAATATTTCTTTTAGTAGTATAAGGAAGTGCTAGCGAACAACGAGGTATTTGTGGTGTCATTGTTAATATCAAGATTTGATGGTCTAGTCTCACATAGGTGTTTCACATTGGTATGGTGTGCATGACTTCATCAACCCCAAAATTTATTAGTCCAATTTCCCTAGGCACTCATAGGGTTAGGGTTTACGTGTCTAGGCATTTGCATATGTACATGTTTCAAGACAAAAAGAATAGACATGTTTTCTAATTTAAGCTTTGCATATATAGGAATCAGTTGAAGACACTAAGTTTAATTATTTACTATGATCTCGACTAGCTCATTATTATCATATAGCTAAATTAGAAGTATGATAAACACCAAATGTAAAATGAATCTTTTTCTCTACATCATGAATACGATAAAATGAATCTTTTGCTCTATAGCACGAATACCATAAAATGAATCTTTTGCTCTATCACATGGATATGAGCGTAAATGTTATTTCGGACTCATTTAGGAGTCATAGAATTGGATCTTCCATTAATCTCTAAGGATGTCAATGAAAGTTAATTATCTAGATCTAGAGGGGAAGTTGGTTTTGAAATTTTTGTCATAGCTCATAAGTGACTCTATGGTCTTCATTTTGTGGAAGACACTCATTGTGAGGATTTAGTGCATATGGTCAAAGGATGTAAATGATGTTAGTGAGACTACAATAGCATATCTCAACTTGTTGATGAAATTTTGCATCTCTATTTTTACCTTTTATGATTCTTGTGAAGTGGTAAATTAAATAATGGCCACTTTTTATCAATGTAACTTAAGTCCTAAATTCTCATGCGAGTGATTAAATTGTATATTGTACTACTTTCTCTCTCTACGCACTTATAAAAATGTAGATCAAATACATCATTGTGATTTCCCCCAACTAGTATACTTGTTTTCTAGTCTCTAGATGAGCTACCATAGACATCTATTCTAGCAATGTTTAAATACTAGACAATACAATTAACCTTGGTCAACAAAACATATTGGCAACAAAACATATTGGTCCCTTTTCTAAAATACAAATTAACCAATAAAATACTACTATATTTCTTGGTGCTTACAAACAATCATCCTATACATTCCCCCCACCTACCCACCACCACAAAAAAAATATACAATTTAATTTAGTAATCTAAACTATATTTGAATGATTCCATATTTTTTCTTATATTACCTATCCATAAATATGTACTCTATATCCCAGCAACCCCCCCAAAATACCTAATTATAAATGTGAAATTTAAGATTTTAGGGTTCAGAGTTCGGTAAGTCCTATTTCTTGCGGACACCTATTATGCAGATTGGACTATGGTGCCTAGGATTTGTTGGATATGGTATCCAATGTTTATGATAGATCCAAGGTGTGTTCCCTTAGCTTATAATGAATCAATGTTTCTAGTTTGAAGCTTCGCATATGAATCAGTTCCTTTTAATCAGTAGGTTGAAGGTCCTAAATTTGAAGGTTTATTAGGATTTAACTGAGCTATCATGGATTTCAACTTGAAGTTTGTTAAGTATATCACCTACAAATGAATCTTTTCCTCTAAAATTTTTGAACTAAAAAATTGTTTTTTATTTATGAGTCCTAGAAATATTTGGTATCTTCATCTAGAGGGATGGTTGTGTTTTTGAAATTGTGGTCACAAATGACGTTCATAGGCTTTTATTTCCGGTGAGTGGCATGGACAGTCTTCATTTGCGGCGGACACTTATTGAGGATTTATTATTCTCCCATCTAACCAACATGCGGTCGGGGAGAACCTATAAGTAAGTGACTCAAGTCGCTAGTTCTTAACTCAGTGAAGAACATATTTTCTAGTCGAATACATTTTGCGCAACTTTTTGTTGCTCTTCACACCCTAGCTTGTAAAAAAAAGGTAAAATCAATTACATAGTTATTTTCTTGAACTGGATAGTTGTCTTCTGATGTTTTGCTGGATGAGCTGCAGAATAAGGACTTGCCTTACATAACAATTGATGTGTGTTTGGTGTTTTTATGAATGGCCAACAAATGAACTAACTTTTGCCGGTGTTTACCTATACTAAGCAATGCCATTAAAACTCTATAAGCCAAAACCAACTGAATTTCCTTTTCTCGAATTCAAATTAGCCCACCTAATATTCCACTAAGTTCTCCTATGCTCCAAAAAATGTAAAAATTCAAATACATCCACCTAATCACAGCTCTATATATACTTACATCCCTCCTATAAAAAAAATTACACCACCAGCTCATTCCAAAAATGTAGAAATTTCAATGCATCCACCTAATCACTGTGTTTGGTGTTGTTAATACTACAGGCAAATCCTTATCATAATCCATAATTTCACCGGTACATCGCCCCTTATATTTGCCCTCGCATTCCCATACTCACATTCCATCAAAACCAAATTAACCCTGCACGTGTGGGTGCACGTCCGGCGATGGGGTGCTCAAGCTCGAGGGAGGTGGGCGGCGGCGTGGTTCCACCGTCCGCGGCGCCGGCGGAGCGGCGGCAGGGCCCGCGCTCGCGCTCCCTCGGCATGTGCCGCGGCGGCCACGACAGCGTGCACGCGTACACCGCGCTGCCATTGGAGGAGGAACCGGTGAAGGGTGCCCGTGATCCGGCCGCGGCTGAGGAGGAGGCGCTCCCCGGCGAGGATGCGGCGGTGGAAGAGAAGCGGGGGCATGACGCGCCCAGCATGGCGGCGAAGGCGGCGGTCATGGCCAGCCTCGACGATGCTGCGTCGTCGTGGACGGCGCGTTGGAGCGCTGAACCTGCGCCGTCGTCGTCTCTGCCTCCGGAGCCGCTGCCTGCGCTTGACCTTGACCCGGAGGTCTTGCCTGCCTTCCGGCAGCCTGTGCAGGTGGTACCTTCGCCGTCGCACCCGACGGTTCTCTACCCTGAGCAGGAGAACCCGGCGCCGCAGGAGGCCTGCGACGACGACGTTGACATGAGGTCGCCGCCCGCCCGCGACATACCGGAGGTCACTGACTTCGTCCGCGCGCGCGTCGACGTCGACGAGCTCCATGAAAAGCTGGAGAAGAAGGCGGCGGTGGTGGCGGTGGCGGCCGAGGAAGCCCCTGACGTGGTCGTCGACGACGGCGACGACGTGACGGCGCCGCCAAGGCGCCGGCTGCCGCGCGCCGGGAAGCCCGTGGTGCTGTACCTGACCAGCCTCCGCAGCGTGCGGCGGACGTTCGAGGACTGCCGCGCGGTGCGCGCCATCCTGCGGTGCTACCGCGTGCGCGTGGACGAGCGCGACGTGTCCATGCACGCCGCCTTCAGGACGGAGCTGCGCGACCTCCTCGGCGACGGCGGCTTCGAGAACGGGCCGGCGCTCCCGCGCGTGTTCGTCGACGGCGGCGGCCGCCTGATCGACCTCGGCGGCGCCGAGGAATTGCGCGCGCTGCACGAGGCCGGCGAGCTCGCGCGCGCGCTGGCCGGGTGCCAGCAGGCTGCTGCTGCGGCGACGACGGGCCACGCCGGCGCGTGCGCGGCGTGCGGCGAGGCCCGGTTCGTGCCCTGCGAGACGTGCCACGGCAGCTGCAAGGTCTTCGTCGACGACGAGAGGTGCCGCGCGCGCCTGGCCGGCTTCTTCCGTCAGTGCCCGGACTGCAACGAGAACGGGCTCATCCGATGCCCCGTGTGCTGTTACTGATCGATGACACTGTTGGATTGCAGTGTTGTAATCTGAAAGGGAAATGGGACTAGATTTCAGGTTTGCAGTGTTTGTCAGGTTGCTTTGTTCGTAGTTGGTGATCTCAGAACCTTAGCTGGGTGTAAAATTAGAGCTGCTGTAAGAAGGCAGTAGATGTGAAAGTGCAGGTTCTGATTAGTCTTCTTTTACCCTTTTCCAGTTGCTCTTTATTATCGGGAAACACTTCATCACATGCAATGTTTATCTCGCGTGTATGCATTGCAAGATCTTATGGATTCTGGATTGTGTGCACATATATTGAGCACCGTTTTGCGAGGATTTAGATTATGTTTCTCAAATCAGTCATCAGAGAAATAGGAGTCCCTGCCAAACGGTGTTATTCCAAGTGATCGAATAATCAAACCAGAGAAACATTTCCCCCTTTTTACACTATCTCTAGCCACTAGGATGAAAATCAAATACATGCAGTTTCTAGTGATTCTGAATCATTTCCCTCACCTTCCAACTACCATTGAATCAGAAATCAACAAATAAATGAACCAAAACGGTTTCACAAAAATGATTCTGATTCACATAGAAATGTTTCCAAAGAGAAACCAGATATAAGAGCAAGTATAATTAATAGAGGGCTGAAGGTAGACTGCATGTTGAGGAGGAAGACAGAGTGGAGGAAAAAGAAGAGAAGTGGGCTCACAAGAACCAAGAAATTTTGTGGGACAAAAATATAGGTCCTGAGTAAACCAACTACTCCCTCCTATCCGAGTTATAATATGTTTTGGCTTTCTAGATACTCTCTCTATTTCAAATTATAAGTCACTTTGATTTTTTCTCTTCATTCATTTTGCTATGTATCTAGACATATTATTTATCTAGATGCATAACAAAATGAATGTACCAAGCGGTTTTTAATCAAACTAAAGTAGAAATAGATTTACCTATTATTAGTTGCATCTAGAAAATAATCCTACTCTCAGTTTGATTCATCTTCCCTATTCATTGCTCTCTCTCCGCACCTTCTTTGTCTCTCTTGGGTATATTTGCAATTTTTCATAGAGTAGAAATTAAGACTACTACATCTCATGTTTAAGACGACTACATCACGTTTGAAAATTGGTCGAAGCCTCGTCTTGGAATTTGATTTAGATTCCAACTCCTTCCGTAGGGATTACATCAGTATTATTTAAATCAACGGGTTCATGAAAAGACATGTGTATGATACATGGAAAAGATGGTGAAAAAAAATAAGTGGTGTACTTATTGTATGGTCAACTTTACTAGATTTTCGGTGCAAAACGTTATGTTTGTCTATATGTGGTAGAACTTTGACGACATGCTAGTATAAATAGCTCCATGCTCCTACTACTTTTTTTTGAGGTGGGTAGGGAGAAAAAGCATAAGTTTACTGATAGATTGAAGTTGAAAGATTTTTAAATCAATTTTTTCTTATTAATGAATGGAAAGATGCATGATTTGACCTATTGAGATCTTTATGTTGGTTAAGTTGAGAAATATTTTTTTATAAGAAGGTTTGGATTGTTCAAGTTGATAGCCAATTTATGTTTGTCAAAGTTGGATTTTATTTGGTTGGAAGTCCTATTCCTCGAGTAAAAAGAGAAAATTAGACAATATAAGAGCATGTCCACCAGATTGATTTAAAAGCCAATCCTTTTCTCTATATCACGCAATAAAGGGGATTGAAGCCAAAATACAAGCTTTAGTAGATTCTCTTTTCAATCCATTTTCCCTATTTTTTTCAATCCCTCCATCCAACCTTCGCCCCTCAAATGAAGGGGATCTATCACCAGTTTCTCTCAATCTCCTTTCATCTTCAAGCCCACGCTGGCCATCACTCAACATCATCATCGCTTCGACGGGGTGCATACAACCACATAGGATAACACAAGTACTTAAAAAAAATTATCTAGCAACACCCAATAAGATGGTGACGATGCTCCACTGGTGTTTATAGGTAGTTTCTGATGATCAATATCGACTAACTAAAATAGATAATGAGGCTTCTAATAGAAAATAAGCACCAAAAGAGTCCATAAAAGTTTAAAAAATTTCAAGCTAGGCACCATAAGATAGAGCATGATTATTTTTTTTAAAAAAAATAGTAAACTAGTTTCATAATTTCCACGGTAAAAGAATTCTATGAAATTTCTAGGATTAATATGTTTTTTTTGTATTTTTAATTGCATAACTTTTTCATGCAAAAATATTTGGGCATTTTTTTTTTTGAAATTTCTTATGAACTTTCCAATACATCTTTAAAATTGTTTTTGGTCTGTGAACTTTCAATTTAGTCTAATCTATCACCTTTAACATACTATTATATCACTAAAACCACCCAAAGTGCAAAATCAAATGATTTAAAAAATTTAAGATGAATAAAATAAACATATCTATATAGTTCATGTAGCAAAATACTACCCGTATTCGAATCTAAATCTAAAAATAGAAATATAAAAATAAATGTAATATCAGCCGTCTGGGCCTAAGGACGGCCCACTAGAAACGCGAAACAAGCCCCGTGCTGAGCTCTCGTCCCGACCCGACCTCCCACCTCCACTCCACTCCCACAGGCCCACCTCTGCTAGGGTTTGTGAAATCGTGACGCGAGCACTTGAAGATTCGCGAAAGCCACCGCAACAACCTACCCGCCCGCAAGGCCGCAGCGATGGCCACCGTCCACCCCCCATCGCCGGCGGGCCCCACCGCCCCTCTTCCGCCGCAGGAGGAGGAGGAGGAGGAGGTGGAGCGACACGTGGGGGACGCCGTCCCGGACCCGCCCGCCGTCGTCTCCGGCGAACCCGACGCGGCCGGAGCGGAGGCGAGCGGCGGGGGCGGCGAGATCGCCGCGCTCGACAAGCAGCTCGCCGTCGTCGTCGGCGGTGGCGGCGGCAGCGGCGATGAGAGGAGGCTGGCCGGTGCCGGGGCCGTGGCCGGGGCCGTGGCTGCTAGCGCAGCCGCAGCAGGCGGGGGAGGGAAGCTGGTGGCGGAGGCCATGCGCAAGTACGCCGCGCCGCGGTCGTCAAAGTTCCACGGCGTCACCAGGTATGAGTATGAGCGCGGCGGTGCGCGGGTGCTGCCACGCCTGTCAGTCGGTGACTTTGAGGTTGTGCTCTGGTTTGATTTGGGTGGTTTGCTGCTGCCTGCTGCTTTGATCCGGGGGCAGGCTCAAGTGGAGTGGCAAGTACGAGGCGCACCTATGGGACAACACCAGCCAGGTCAAGGGCCGCAAGCGCAAGGGCAAGCACGGTATGTGCGCTACCAACCTCGAACTCGAGCTCTAGCTCACTGTCAAATCGTCTGAATGTTTCGGCTAGAACGTTGCTGCGGTTTAGCTAGGGATGCCAATGCCATGTGCGCACGATTGTCTTTGGAAAGGAGTTATATGCGACACCGTCGTACAACACCCTACGTGCGACACCTTGTGATTGTTTGACGCGTGTATCCATGCCCAACAAGTAAGGCAACCGCCGAATGGAGCGAGTCGCACAGTGCGTGATTCCTGCAAAGCCAAACGACCGAATGGAGCAAGTAGTACACGTGTCATGGGATCACAGGGTGTCGGTGTGTCGCACACTGAGTGCTTGTGACGGTGTCGCATAAAAAAAATTCATGGCCTTTGGTAATCAGCACCTTTGGTAATCAGCGACACAAGTATACTTAATACCAGATTGCAAGATCAGCTGTCCAGAATTGTGTTTCTTTTTTTTCCCAGCAGAGTAGTTATTCAGTGAAATATAACTACAATCCTATTCCTTGCCTGTTTTCAGGGTGTCTTAATTGACACTTCATGACTTCAATACACAAACCAATGGTCAGCAAGTCACCTAGCATTCCTATAAGGGCGTCCCCAACAGCCGATGAAATCGCCAGCTCAGTAGGCTCGGTACGAGGTTCGTACTGACGTGGCAGGGAGAAAACGAGTAAAAAGTGAAACACTAGCGATTTCTTTGGCGCTAGCGCGGAGTCTGTTAAAGCGAACGCTGATAGGTGCATTTTGCTTTTTCCTCTGGCCGGCGATCACAGTGTCTGCTAAAGAGAGTAATTTACTGGCAGCTATCGAAATCGATAGCGCCGCTGCGGACGCTCTAACAGTTCTTGTTCAAAAGGTGGGGATAGATCATGGGACTAGGATAGTACTGATATTGGGTTAACAAAGTTAATACCTATGGGTGCATCGGGTACCATCAATCTTTTATTAGTGAATTGATGATCAAGACAAGTGTTATGCTTAAAAATGCATTATGGTCCATGATTTTATCTGATGCCCATGTAAATATTTGGATGAAGAGTCATCAACACCTGAAAGCTTACTTGTCCAGTAGTCCTAAATTTCCTGTCTTCTTTAGCTGATCCTTCATTTAATCTTGTGCATCTGAACCTGGCTTCTGTTCTTGGCTGCTACTGTGGTCTTCAGTGTACTTAGGTGAGTGTTGCTATTCATCGAAGGGGGCTCATTTGGAACACAAAAACTGCTCAAGTTTTAACTTCTTTTCTGCCATTACAGGCAGCTATGTTAATGAAGAGCAGGCTGCAAAGGCACATGATTTGGCTGCCCTTAAATATTGGGGCACAGGACCAAACACCAAATTGAACTTCAATGTAAGAATCTCATGTTGCTTAGCACTTAATGATATATGCTATGAACTGGCATTTCTTGTTCAAGAACTGAAAAGTAAATTGCATTAATAGCTTTACGTGTTACCAGATTTCTGATTATGAGAAAGAAATTGAGGTTATGAAGACCATGTCTCAAGATGAATTTGTGGCCTACATAAGGAGGTCAGTGGTACAGTCGAAAAAATTATATTGTAGTAGTTATGTGATAATTATTTATTGTCATTATGGTTTATTATTACAGGCAAAGCAGTTGTTTCTCAAGAGGTACTTCATCATACCGTGGTGTAACCAGGTGCCGTTCCTGCTTTGCTATTAATAATCATTTGGTTTCCTTTGAACACAACAATTTTTTTGTGTTGTGCTTAACTAAGGAAGTTTTAGTTGCCTGCTGCAAGTTTTCAACTTTCTCTAATCAATTTTTTACCAACAGACGCAAGGATGGTAAATGGCAAGCAAGAATTGGTAGGATTGGTGAGAGTAGAGACACCAAAGACATTTATCTTGGGACCTTTGGTGAGTGAAGTTTTGTAATTTACTACTTATACCTTGTGGAACTTCCAAAGGTTTTCTATCGAGAGATTTACTTGTATGGCCCTCAAAAGAATGCCTCTTCCTTGTATGGCCTCTTTTTTTTTAACTTCCTTCTATAGCCCTCAAATGAACTTTCATTCCTTCTATGGCCTTCTGTCCATTTTTAGCACTTAACGGTGTTATGTGGAGGATAAAAGACCATAATGCCCCTGGCGTCAAATTTTTTGCAAAGTTTGGTTTGTTTCTTGTATATTTTGAGTAATAGTAAACAAATAAATTGACAATTTAGACATTATAACACTACATATTTGGATCATAATAAATATTTCGACAGCATCACAGCACAGTATATGCTCAAAATTTTCATTTATACAAGAAACAAACCAAACTTTGTGAAAAAAGTTTTCATGCCAGGGGTATTATGGTCTTTTTACCCTCCACTTAACACCGTTAAGTGCTGAAAACGGATGGAAGGCCATAGAAGGAATGAAAATTCGTTTAAGGGTCATAGAAGGAAGTCCAAAAAAAAAAGAGGCCATACAAGGAAGAGGCATTTTTTTAAGGGCCACACAAGTAAATCTCTCTTTTCTATCAGCTAGAAAGCTACTGCCGCAATTATCCTTAATTGAAACTGACTATGGTTTGCAGAAACTGAAGAAGAGGCGGCAGAAGCTTATGACCTAGCAGCAATCGAGCTCCGTGGTGTTCATGCTGTTACCAATTTTGACATTAGTAACTACTGTGAAGTTGGTTTGAGAAAACTAGAAGGTCCGTCAGAGGTGGTGAATCTGGAAGGTCCATCGGAGGTTATGAAGCACGCTGGGCAATAGATCTAGAATAGCAACATGTAAATTAGTTTTTATTTCATTTCTTTCGTCATCATATTTTTCTCTCCTTTTGGTATTCCTGGTACCTTTTCTTCCCCCTTTGGTGAGTTATCTCCTTGCCGTCTTGTCAAGCCAGTATTTATCCGGCTCGAAAGGACAATGTGATGTTGTAAAGGCCTCACAGAAAGGTCTTATTACTAACCTTTGATGTCAGTTGTCACTGCAGAAGTCACATTGTCGTTGCTGGTTGGGGCGGTGGTTCTTACCGTGCTTTTCATGGACTTACACTACTGTTCAAGGATAAACATTCATACTTTGAAATGTTTTTTGACCAAAGATACTTTGAAATGTTGTACTGCAAAGTCTGCAAATAGGAGTACCAAATAACATGATAGCTCCATTGTTCTGAGTTTCAGAGAACATGGGCTGATTGCAATTACTCCAGTCACTCAGAGTGGTGTGCCTCCAGTCATAAGAGAGAATGGCGTTTTAGATTGGGTGCAGTCTTAACATTTAAAACTTTTGATTTCACACCCAATAGTGAGATTGGCCATTTAAAAATAATGTTAATAGATTTGAACCAAGGTAGTTTTATATCATATAATTTTGTTTTTCGAGATGAACTCGGCCTATGCAGGAGGACATTATAAGTTTTTAAGCCTGTTTTTTTTTAACTCCCATTACATCGAATGTTTGGACACATGTATGGAGTACTAAATATAGACTATTTACAAAACTAAAAATACAGTTAGAGAATAATTTACGAGACGAATCTTTTAAGCCTAATTAGTTTATGCTTAGACACTAATTACTAAATAAAACAAAAATACTACAGTATCTATTAAACTTTAACACATTTAACCAAATACCCCCTTAGTGTTTAGTTGGGGGCAACAGGGACGGAGTCCTAGTGTGTTGGAAAACCAGGGATGGAGTCTCTGTCCCTTTAGGCCTTGTGTTGGATGTAGTCAGATTCGCATCAATCGAGGTGAATCCGATAACATCCAAATAAGGTCTTACAAAATACACATATGGAATGATCTCATCTTTCGGGCAAGTTTGATAACATATTATCTTTCAGGCAAGTTTGTTTTTGTCAGAAAATGTGTAAACTCACCAAGCAAAGGTTATGGAAGGGTGATGTTAGTTTAGATATCTGGCTAGAGTACCTTGGAGCTTATGCTGGCAACTTTTTTCTTGCCAAAGCAAGAGTGGAAATGGCTTTGCCTAATCTGACAAGGCAAACCTTGCCCAAGCAAGCAAAGCAAGGCAAAATTGTTAAAAGAACCAAACATGCACCTTATGGCGTTGTCTTCAAACCACACACAACGTTTAAAGACGAGCCGATGTAAAATGACACCACACCTTATGTGCACAGGCGTATTGTTTTTTGAGCTTAAAGCTGTGGCACAATTATGCTGCAGCACATACAAGAAATTCAGTTCTTCATTCATCGAATGAGGGAGAAATTAAACAGAATATGAACATAAGCTGCATTTCATTACATAGTGAGCAAAAACTTTATAGTTTTTGTGCTCAAATAATTACATTACATGCATTCAAAAAAAAGTAATACACTACATACACCACTAAAACATGCATACAGTTCCTACATAAACATTCGTCAATATAGCTTGTCAGTTGTTGGTAAGTCCAGTTTCAGACTGTAGAGCATCTCTTTCAGCTCGGCAGAACCAAGGCTGAGGTGGCCCTTTAGGCAAGCAAAAAAATATGCTTCGTGGCTGCGCATCTCCTAATCCTTTCCCGTTTTCATGACCTCTATAACTTTAATTGCCCGGATGATTGCATCCAAGGTGGAGCCTCCGCACTTTCATCTTTCCATTCAGTGCTAGCGCAAGAACATCATACTCTTCGACATACCATAGCTCTGATACCGTCGCCTGAAAAACAGTGGTAGTAAATAGGTAACCATGCATGCTATGTTTGCATTCAACCAGCTCATGGGTATGAGCAGCAAGAAGTCTACCTGGAAGCCACGTATCTTCTCATTAACTTGAACAACCAGCTCATGGAAGAACTTGACATGATCAAAAGACGACGCACTTTGCTACAGGAGGGTATAGAAATTGGAGTCTCACATGAGATTAAATAATAAACAATTAAAGGATGTAACAAAGCAAACATGCAAAGACTATGACTGCATTATCTGCTCTGGGATTACTGTACTTCCATGCACTATCATGTAGATAAAATTAGATGAAGTTGCCCTAAAAAGGGTGAAGAAAGTATTTAAAGTTTCTGTTTGGTTACACATCCTTAAGTATAGCAAAATAAAGAGGAAACACTTCTCTATAAGACACAGCAGTTCCAAACAGACCCATATCCCCTGAAGTACTGCAGAGGCATTAAGAGTCACTGGCATGTGAGCCAGAAGGGAGAGCAAGCCCACATATCAGTAACTCATAATGCCTCTGCAGTACAGCAGAGGATATGATTGTGTTCTGAACACTAATCTGTGGGTTTATTATGTGGTTTTACTTAGAATCTAGCTGCCCAGTAGTATGAATGTAAACATCTTTTAAGGACCAAAATGGAATCAAATACACCATATGCCATCAGTGCAAAACATATTTTGGAAGGTGGGAGTCTTTAAAAGTACATTTGTACCTCTATTGTCTCTTAAATAACAATATATTGTCAATTGCAGCAAAATCAACACCATCCTAAAAATATTTTGAAGTTTGCACACAAATTTCTCGATGCAATTTTTGTACATTAACATATATAATTCAACAAATTCTTGGTCAAAGCTTGCAAGTTCAACTGTAAAAATTTAAAACATGCCTTACGTTGATGGAAAGACAGAACTGTGCAAATTGCA
The DNA here is from genome assembly GCF_000003195.3 of Sorghum bicolor. Lineage (NCBI taxonomy): Eukaryota > Viridiplantae > Streptophyta > Magnoliopsida > Poales > Poaceae > Sorghum > Sorghum bicolor. The sequence goes on along the minus strand of NC_012876.2, from coordinate 5,829,145 downwards.
AAGTAAAACTCAAATTATAAGTGGGATACCTCTTCTGGGAGCTTGGGATGTCCGAGAATTCGTGCAAAGGAGGTGTGAAGCAGAACAGGGTCATACTGTCAAATCCAAAAATCAGGTTAGGTGACAGATTAAATTGAAATGTGCAAGATATTATGTAAATAGCCATCTGTACCAATGACTACATACTGCATCGCTATATTTGAACATTAAATTTAGCCAGGTACCAAAAGCAATTTGTTAGGCAAATGTTGTTCTTTTGTTGACGTTTCTTTACCAAGATAATGCTATCTCTTGGCAATGGAATAAAAATCACTTAACAGTTCTATCGAATCTTGGGCTGCCCATACCAGTTGCTTTTGAGGTGCTCGAGGAAGAGCTTCTCTCAATCTTGAGCGGATTTCTGCAGGATCAGTGCCAGATTCAACCTAAACACACCAAATATAATTATCTATATTTCAGTTCGAATACTTCTTAGGAACTCAGGATAGAGGATTGCATACTAAGGTTATGTGAGCTTAATATCAATCAGAAAAAATCAGACAGAACAGGGTCTCTCAAGATCCAAACCTGCCACAGGCCAAGAAGCACACCGGTTGAGGTCAAAACCACTCTGTCCAATACAATTTTAAGCGGGCAAAAATTCTCGGCGGCTCTTTTTACTGCCTCCACTTCGGCTTCAATCTCAAGGATATCACATATAGATATGTCAATAAAAACTCCAATTGCCATGCTCAAAGAGGTTGATCAGAGGGTGTGCTCACCTCATCCTCGGTTGCTACAATGGGCTCCAAGTGATGGGAGGCGTGAAACATGCTGAAGTGGTACATGCTCGTATTTTGGAACCAGATAGCTGCAAAAAAAAAAAAAAAATCAACCAAGCAAAGTGTTCAAGATAAAATGCTTCAACAAAGTTGTTGGTTTCTGTGACACTAACCAAGCAATCAGCAGGCAACTGAACTGATAAGTGATAACTCTACTTAGCAGCATTCAAATATCAGGCCAATTGAATTCAGTAGATAAAATTCTATAGTTCTACATGTATGGGATGCCATAACATAACAGAAGCTGTACCTTGATCAAAATAAGGAAGAAATACGTCCTTGACAGCCTTCCTGCAAGCACAAAACATACTGAATAAAGCACTGTCCTGACCTCCCAAAAGGAACAATTACACAGCACAACTGACCAACTACAGGCTCACTAACTTAGTTCTTCTCTCTTGCAGGGAGAGAGAGCATCATATTTCAGGAACAATTAAACATAATTGCATGCTGCCAATAGATTTGGGCAAAGCACATCACTCACGAGATCACAGCAGCGAACTTGGGGTCCATATAGAGCACATTCGCGCGCACTGGCGGGTCGGCGGCCTGCCAAGCACATTTCAGTTCAGCGACAACCATCCCAGCCAAGCACATGTCAACCAACGTGAGCAGCAGCAGAGCACGGGGTTGGGGAAGAAAGCCCGCACCTTGAGCCTGGGCACGACGGCACCGTCAGCTGCGGTGTCGAAGAGGTCCGAGAGCGTGAGCGACTGCGACGTCTCGCCGCCCTTGAGGAACGCCGCGCCGCGCTCGTCGAGGTCACGCGCCATCTTCGAGTAAAGCTCGGCGCGCTGGGCCGGGACCGAGCCGGAGCCGCCTGCGGACGCGAAAACCAGAAAAGGGGGCGGGATTTCACGACTGGAACAAAATATTGGTGGGAATCAAGAAACTGCAAACGAATGGATGGTTTAAGGGTTGTTACGAGGGGAGACGGGAGGGTAGGAGCCCATGGGCGACCAGCGGAGGAGCACGAGGAGGAGGAGGGCGGCGGCCGGGAGGAACCAGACGGCGGTGCCCGGAGATCTGGGACGCGCGGAGAAGCTGCTCAGGGGCCTCGTGGCCATCAAACTTGGTTTGGTGACTACTGCTTTGATCCGTGTGGCCATCACCATCACTATTGCCATACTGCCGAACCGGAGATACTAGAAACGCCCTCCCCTTCCGGCCTGTTTGGACTGAGACAGGGAAAAAGGAAAAATAAATCTCTTCAGGGTGTATCGGGCAATTACGGGCCTCTTTAGTTGGGTCACTGGCTCTTAATTAAGCTCTATGAAGTTTACTTTCAATTGTTTGGTTGCTTATAAGAGCAACTCCAACAGATATGTTATTCATGTTATCTAGGTTATTTTTACATTTTTAAAGCACAAATTGAAGTCCAACAGATGTGCTATCTGCTTTGCTAGAATAACAAGTTTGCTATCCCTAAATTCTCGCTTGTTATATATAGCATGTCGTCCTCACTAGCTATCATATACAAAAGCTGTTGTGGAACTCTATGCTTTGAGTGAGTTTTTTATTTTACATAATAGCTAAATCTTGTAATAAGATGCTCTAAATAGTCTATAGGCAGGTTCAGCTAAGCCACTTTAGAGACCTTAGCCGGGCTGTGGAAAAATAAGATGGCATTTTGTTTTTCCGTGGTCAGGCTTGGCTAAGCCCCGCAGTGGCATCTCGTCACCGCCCGGTTCGTTTGCGCTCGCGCTCCTCTTCTCCTCTGTGTTCGTAGCCATGGAGGCCCCTTGCCTCCTTGTGTGCTCGCTCGGCATGTCTCCCTTCCTCGGGCACGACGACACCCCGGCGCCCCCCTCCCCATCCGTGGAGCCCTCACCCCTCGCCCCCCGGTGCCCCTCCCCTTCAATGTAGCCCCTAGCCCTAGCGCGGCCTCTGGCAATCCGCATCTGCTTCTCCTTCGGTGGCCCACATCTGTTCCTCAGCGCTCCTCCTACTCGTGAATTCACCAAGCAAGGGCCCGTGATAGCGAGCTCGATCTTGACCTCTAGTTGTGTGAACTGTCAGGCTTGGCGAGCATCTTCGGCGACGGGGATGAGACCGGGGTCACGCGAGAAGACTGGGGCTGCACTAAGAGGTGCGGGCGAGCATCTCCGACGGCGGTGTAGATTGGACGAGGATGCTTCTCGGCAAGTTCGCGGATGGGAGCTCCAAGATGCGGGCCACCGCCAAGAACACAGCGGCGGCATGCTGGCTTGCATCTGCTCCTTCGGTCTCCGGACATCCTACACGATGAAGAACGAAGACGACCCTGCTGGCAGTGGCGGAGCGTGGAGTCAATTAGAGGGGGGCAGTTAAGCATTTAAGGTAGTACTACATCCAGTGAAGTAACACAGTATGGCTGACACTCACAGCAAAGTTGAGACCTGAGTGTTAGTACTCTACTAGCCTACGGAGTACTACGTACTACTCTTGAGAAAGTCTGCATGCAGACAAGCACAAATACAAACTAATGCAGTGATCGCTCGTAGGAAAGGGGGGGGGCAAGTGCCTAGCTTCGCTCCACTACCCTGTGCCTGCCGGCAGCTGCAGGTGGAAGCAACAAGCAAGCTAGCTCTAAACCTATGGCGAATCTATGCGATGAATTCTGACACATCAAGTTATTGAGGATGCCTACCACTTATTCGCAAAGGGGATAACTGAAAGGACCTTGATGTCGCCAAGGAGGCCTAGAGGGGGGTGAATAGGCCTGCAAATTCTGCTCAAACAGAAACTAAAACACAGGGCGGCACTGCCTCCCTTTGAGGGCGGCACTCCCTTCCTGCAACCGTGAGTCCAACAGAGCCCAAACTTGGTGAAGATGTACTTGAGATATCCAGTGACAAATCTGCAAAGTTTCAACTCAAAATTCTATCAGATTAGAGGGCGGCACTGCCGGCCTTAGAGGGCGGCACTGACGCCCTGCGCAGGACGAACTTAGTATAATTCAAAATTCAACCAAGAAAATTTAGATCAGATAAATTTCCTAGCTTCCTGCAAGTATATTAGTCACTGAATAACAAATATACGTAGTAGCACAAGTACCACCAAGTAGATCGGCCACAAACCCTACAAACACCTCAACAACAATAGCAATACAAGAATGTAAATCAGCACACGATATTTATCCCATGATTCGGCGTCGCCACAAAGGCTGGCCTATGTCCACGTTGTTGAGGTGCCCACACAAGGACCGGCTTGCCACTAATGGCTTGCCCTTCCCTCATTCTCCAAACAAGAGTGTTACCTCTTGAAGGAGGGGTGATTTCACTAGCTGCAAGAGATGATTACAAACTGTTCCCGCTGCTCACCACAAGCACGGGAGCTCGCCGGGCGACGCCTAGCCGTCTAGGAGGCTTCACCTCCAAGAGTAACAAATGCACAACGAAGATCGACGAAGCCCAGCAAGTGCTCAAGGTTAGGATTGCTCTAATCTGCTCTCTAACACTTAATCACATAGGCCCAACACTTAATTGTGCACTAAGCACTTCACTCCCACAAAGAGAGGGTTGGGAGAGGCTTTGGGAAGGCTTTGGAAAGTCTGGAGCATCAGCAGCACGACCAGAAGCAGTGGGATGGGTATATATACTCATCCCACTCAAACTAGCCATTAGGATTCGAAAACTAGCCGTTGTGACTGTACAGGGGCGGCACTACCGCCCATCATGGGCGGCACTGCCGTCCTTGTAAAAACAGCATAGGTCACCTTACGAAAAAAGTCATAACTTTTTACTCCGAACTCCATTTGCAGTGATCTTGGACTTTCCGGAAAGTTTGTTTCAAGGGCTATCCAACCCTGTAGAGAACAAGCTCCAAGATCAACTTGTGCAAGTGCAGTGCTAAGTGTTTTCTCTCATGTTAGAACTTGGGTTCGGTTAGTTTGAGCACTTGAGACTTGTCTATCATTCGTATTGCATCCCCCTTGATAGTACGGCATACCTATACTCAAGAACAAAAGAATATAAACAATTTAACCACTTGAGTCTTCAATGTCTTCATATGCCATTTCTTCTCAAAAATACTCCATAAAGGGTTGCAATCAACTTTGTCTCCTTTCTTTGAGCAAACATACCTTGAGCATGTGACTTGACCCATTTCAACACATATGAGTTCACCTCCATGGCTTCAAGACACTTCTACTAATTATTTGCTTCTCAACACAATATGACTCCTCATAGCTTGATTAGTTCCTCGACTCAATACAAGTACTCTCTTCTTCACCTTAGCCATGGTACCTCGGTCCTTAAGCCGTCGCTTGTCCCTTCACCTCCGCTTAGTCCCTCGAAGCCCTTTCCTTGCTATCTTCACCTTATCAAGCCATACTCAAGTCATATAATATTAAGCATCCATTGAATAACCATTTCTTCAATATCATGATCCTTGCTTGAATATCTTCTAGATATAAATATTGAGATCAATCAAGCTTCAGTTTGACTCACATAGAGACATATATGGATCAGCATCAATATGGTCAAGCCAATTCACAGTTCCTTATATCCTCTCTATTTTGGCTTGACACTTAATACTCACTTCAATCTTTATCTTCATACTTCTAGCTTGATCAAACTTAGTTCGCTATCAAACTCTTCTTGTTCATGAAAAGCAAACCATTGTAGAGACCAATCCGTGAACATCAACTCATGTCTCTTTTGCCATTTGTCAAATATGCTTGCTTTCTCATGATGTTATGATATCCCACAGTATAGAAGCCACTCCATAGATTTCATTTGCATTATTGTCTTTTGCTTGACCTAGATTGTTTCCATAATCCTATAATACAACAATACACAATTTGGCCTTCATTTCAACACTATGTGGCATATCATCAAGTTTGCCTGCTTGTTGAGCCTTGAACATACTTGTTAATACACAATCCATAAGTATGTGCAATAGACTCAATATCCTGATCAACACTTAGCAAACTTATTAGACCTTTAATCATGTTGTCATTCAATTCACCAAAACCCACAAAGGGCTAGATGCACTTTCAATAACCTTACCGATTCGAAGTAGAGGTGACTGTATCAAAAGATATCGGCAACCAAACACACTATAGGGCTAGCTAGACTTAGACAGTTTAGACAACCAAACAATCATGGATTGGCTTAATAGAAACATGCTAAGGCTGCCCAGGTTAAGATTCTAGGCAGGCTAGAAGTTAGCCAGAAAAATAAATATTGCCTACGTAGAAGTTATGAGAATTAGTTGTGAGAGTTGATGGAGGGAATTAAGATAAGAAATTGATTTTTAGTCTCAATTCTTATTTGGTTCGTGGATGAAAATGAGAAAGAGATTTCATATCCCTGTTTGGTGTGGGGATTTTAAGAAGAAAATTTAAAAACAAGTCACAATGGATGGTGAAGATCTATTTTTTTTTCTTTATCAAGTAAAACACTCCCACCGAATTCTCACCCCTCGCCTAGGGAATTGCTTAGCGAGAGTTGACCCTCTAAACTCTTTTTTCCTTCCCACCTAAACTCCTATTCCCACAAAATAAACAAAAGATTTCTAAACTCCTACCTGTAAACTCTAATTCTCTACTTTCAGTTATCCCAACTAAATGAGCCGTTATTGCCATCCAAAATTATAGACCTCTCTCGTTGCCATCTATTTAGAATTTTTAATTTCCTCATTGCCATCACCATCAATGTACGGACGAGCCTTTTTTCATTGATTCACATCCATAATTTGTTCCTTTAAAAACCATTGAGAAAACCAAACATTGTCGCAAGGTGTTCGCTACACATACTAATTCCATGAGGGTCGTTGATAACCAAATTTGATCACTTTTATAGTCTGAGTTTAATAGTATGCTTAGGTGTAACACCCAACTCAGAGCTTAATAGGATTATTAATAGAATATTCATACCAACAAGTTGTAACTTTTTTTTTCGAAAACTCATTTCCAAAGAATTCTAAAGTTAAGTGTGCTTGGCTTAGAGAAATTTAGGGATGAGTGATCGACTGAGAAGTTCTTTCCGGGTGCGCACGAGTGAGGACAAAGTGTGCAGAAAAGACGGGCGTTGATCTGTAAGGGCTGACTATGCCCTAGAAAAGCTGCCAGATGTAAGTGGGTCTGGCCTCGTAGAGATGGGACGTTACATTAGGCAATTTATTTTCCAGATTAACTAAAGTTTAATTCGGTACTATCACTAGGTAGATATTTTTTATTTTTTATCTCTAAGATATATTAACCAGAAAGAATCAACACCCTCCACTGTTCAAAGTCCAAAAAATAGCGCATTCTAAGCATGATTCATCTCCGAATATTAAAAAAAATGAGCGAGAACAAAGTGCGCAAAAAAAACTGGTGTTGTTCTGTAAGGGCTGACTATGTCTTAGAAAAACTAACAGATGTAAGTGAGCCTGGCCTCATAGAGGCGGAACATTACATTAGGCAATTTATTTTGCTAGATTAATTAAATTTAAGTTTATTTCGGTACTATCACTAGGTAGATATTTTTTTATTTTTTATCTCTAAGATATATTAACCAGAAAGAATCAACACCTTCTACTGTTCAAAGTCCAAAAACAGCACATTCTTCCATACCAAGCGTGATTCATCTCCGAATATTATTAAAAAATCTCCCTCCTCAATGTAGACTCTTCCTGATCTGATAACTCTTGCATTTCTCCTTTGTAAATACTAATATAATATTAGCCATAATTAATATATAACTAGCTCCATTTGTCAATTAAACAAGTGGACACTATCTGTATTTATTTGCAAAAAGAATCTCTTAGGTGGTACTGTGATGTTTTTCTCTAAATAAATATGAAAATGACAGTTGGAATTTTAACATGGATTGTTGTAATAAAACAGTTTTGTTTTATATGAATGTGAACTGACAACCTTTTTGACATTATGTTTTCTTGTGAGCATCATCTTTAAGTCCTATTCAGTACAACTTAGCTTCACTAGTGAAGCACTTTTATTTTTGCCTTCGGTTCCATAAAACAGCTTGGTAAAACAACTTCTAATATAAAATAGCAGAGAGAAAGAGAGAAAGCTGGAAGAAACTAGTATTTTTAGCTTCACCAGCTTCAACTAGAGAACTGTGAATGTGAGAGGAGTTGAAATGTTTGTAGGAGAAGGTGAAAACAACTTTGTGAAGCTGAAAGAGAACCTATAGCAAATGCACCCTTCGAGGCTTACCACATCTCTATCACTTGTCGCCGTGATAGACATTTTGCAATTGGTCAATCATAAAACCTCTGTCTATTTAGAGCACCCACAAATGTATCACCTTAATTTTGATGCCCCTGTCTAATCACATAGATGTTGAATTTCTATTTTTATTAGAGTGTTGAAGCATCATCTATGGATTCCACTTAGGATAGTGAGAATTGGTTAGTACGGTAACTGTTGTTGGTGCCATTCTTTTATTCTTCGAGCATCAAGGGCTTCAAGACCTGAAAAGTTTCGGCAGGCATTGAGTACTGGACAAAATCGATGCCTCACAACCTTTGCTAACATAATTCAAGAATTGATTTTCACACACCAGATCATCTTACATTTGCCACATGATTTTGCCACCGTACAGTGTTCTTTGATCTAGAAATTGTAACCCAAGTGCAAAGGTAATCAGAAAAACAGGTAGCATTACCAAGGTAAAGAAAGATTGTCTTTGTTTGGACCTCACGCCGTAACGGAAATGGAAAGTTGCAAGTTGCTCATCGGTGGCAAGCCGCTAAGAGAGATACCGTCATCTAGCAGATTATCCTGACTAGCCCTCTCCATCCTTTTAGAGCATCTTTAAAAGTCTTTACAAACCTCACTCTCTAAATCATCATTTAGAGAACTATTTTCATAAAAATCGCTTTCTATATTTCTTCATTCTCCAACAACTTTTCTATCTCTCATGCGCACTCTAGAGATCCATTCTCGTCTTCTATTTTTTGGCTAGCGAAAAATCCAGAATAGAAGATGGCTATATTTGCATAACCATTTAGACAAGCTGTTGGAGGGTAATTTTTTTTACCAAAATCTCTATTCCTAGCATTTAGGAAGGATTTAGAAAGTCTCTTGAAGTTGCTCTATATCCTCAAGCCACCATGCTTTTGAACCCAAAGCGGTTGGCAAGACCCTCAACGTGCAGACGTGGTGTCCATGACAAGCAGGAATAGGTGGAGGCTAGCACGCGAAGCCCGACGAAGCATCCGTGCAAGTAGTAATAGATGGAGGCTAGCACAAGGATCCTAATGATAATGGAGGTGCCTTGGCAACATCAGAATAACAAATGTTCGCTTGGTTGAAAAGTCATAGTTGAAAGTACTATTCGTTGATTCATTGTGAGAGAAAAACACTACTGAATAGCTGGCAGTTTCGGCAGATAATTTCAAGGAAACAGACACAAAAGCAACCGAACAAGATACAATGACGAGAATGGGGTTGAGGTAGATCGAATAGGTGTGGAGACTAGAAGAAGTTGGGGCATGTTGCTAGAGGCAAGGAATTAACTAAGCATAGTGCAAAAGATAATGGCTCGACGGGTAGCAATTCATGGGGTGAATATGTAGACGGTACGAAGTTTTTACATGCCATCCCGCTATGACCTAACTAATGCTGTAATGAAACAAAGAGAATCAAACATAATCTACCACCTAGGTGAACCAAACAGCAGCTACATGTAAGTTCATTTTTTTATACCAGTACAATGTATGTAAGATAAAATATAGCCTGAATCCTAATAATCTTGTCAGTTCAAACATAAGTTAGGCCCTGACAGCCTGTTGGACCCACAGCCTGAAATCCCAGACGCCAAAAATAGATTAGGATCGTAGAGGCCCAAACTTAAAAAGGTCGACCAAAACCAGCAGATTACAAAATCCCAACGAGAACATCGTTTCTGATCCCTTTCCAGCACCTCCCTCCCTTCGCAGCCACGCGACGACGAAACCCTAGCCTCCTCCTCCCCCCTCCCCCACCTCGTCGGAACCCCGGCGCCTCGCCGGAGCACGGGGTCAACGCACCCCCGTCGGCCGCGGCTGCGGAGGAGCGGAGGAAGACGATGAACGGCGGCGGCGGCGGCCAGAAGAAGCGGGGCACGAGGATCGAGCCCTTCCGGCACCGCGTCGAGACCGACCCCAAGTTCTTCGACAAGTCGTGGCGGAAGCTCCATGACGCCATCCGCGAGATCTACAACCACAACGCCAGCGGCCTCTCCTTCGAGGAGCTCTACAGGTTAACATTGTTTTTGGTTGCCCCCCCTCTGTTCCGTCAGATTCTGTTCCACGCGATTAGGTCGCGCTGTATGATCGCGGATGATTCGGATAGATAACGACCATGAACGGATTGATTGCTGTGCTGATTGGCGATCTGTATTTTTTTTTTCATATTTGATAAATTGTACCTTCTGTGGGCTTGTATGCATGTGAGATGATGATATGCGAATGTTTGTGAATAGATTGATCTTGACTGATATGTCCTATTATTTGTGTAGTAGGGCTTGTCCTGTAACCATGATTTGTCAACAAGATATTAGGATCTTCTATTTATTGGTCCGTGGCTTTATTTTTGTGTACTATTAAATTTTGGTAGTTGCTTGAAGCCTTCAGGCCATTTGCAGTGTTGTTTTCTCGGTGTCGGCATTAAATGCCTAAACGGTTGGAATTATTGTTTTAATTCCTTGCTATGCAAGTAAGGAAATTCGGGTTCGGGCCGTTATGGAAAAGGAACTGGATGTGCTTCCGTTTTAACCTTTGGGCTGCATATGCCTACTCCAGAGAACTGGATGCTACCGTTTTAACCTTTGGGCTACATATGCCTACTCCAGAGCTGAACCGACGAGAACTGCCATCTATAGTTTACATAAATATTATTTATTATTATCAAGAGAACTCTCTCAACGATCTTGTGCACGTGTTCCTGTACTTCCTAATTTGTTACCTTAGTTATATATATACACTTGATATGTCATGGCATCGGTACCCCCCGCATAGTTAGCATCTAGCAGTCCATGTGGACAGGTTGCACCATTCCCTTGTTTACTGAACTGAGAGTTGCCACTATCGTGCTCAATCACTCTCCATGCATGGCTTGGTAGGATTGTTTGAAATATTTTTTTAATTTCCTACTTTACAAGGTATTACTTGTTATTTTGTTTCCAGTGCCTAACCATCGAATAGGTGCTTAGGAGTCCGGATGCGTTACAACTAGGATTTATGACTTTGTATGCATGGTGACCAAGGTGAAACTCATACGTATTGGCAATAGCAAGCCTGCAACAGAGCTGGATGTCATTTAATTTATGTAAAAGATCCAGATATCTGCCACACTCCAAACCATAAAGAACAGAATCAGATCTTGGTGATGAAGAACGAGCTTTTCAGTCGACATTGAAGCATAAATTGATGTCTGTTCCAACACTGAATTTAGTAATCCCTTTCATCATTCAGTTTAGGTCATGTAAGCTTTTGGATGCCTCCTCTAAGTTGGCATGCTAAGCAACATGAAGTTTGATGGAAATAAAAGAAACCATCGAACTTGTTCTGTGACTAATGTGATAGTATAGCAGTATGTGCATATGTATGAAGACTTTGCAGTTCGTGAGGACTCGTGGAGGTCTATCATGAGCTAATTTCTCAGCATCAGATGCAGGCAACTACGAATGTTCTTAGTAAACCTGAAAACACAAGAGGAACTTGTTTAGTTAAATTTTTGCAACTGCTTGCTTCTGTTTAGTTTGGAATTCTCAGACCTTCTGTCTTCAGCAATTCTTTCTTCTTTTGGCTAATAGTGTTAAGCTGTGGTACTATACTACCTTATCTATAATTCATTTTACCATTATTTATAGTGGACTACTTTTTAGCATGTTGCAGCGTTTAAACTTTCCAAACTGTGTATGTGAATGCATCAGTGAAGCAATAGATAAGTATGTTCATACATCAAGAATTCATGATTATGATATAACTCAGTCGTACTTCATATATCACTTCCCATGATTGATCCTTCATCCTTGTTCTCTCTGTTATTTTTTCTCTTTGTTGCTTTATCAAACTCAAAGTTATACAATTGAATAAACAGTATTAAAATTCTTCTGTAAGTTTGCTGTCTAAAAAGAGAAGTGATTTTCCTGTCTGTTTGGTCTGTAGAAACTTATTTTCTTCAGGCTATTATTACTGTTATGTTAAAAAGAATAGTTGCTGCAGCATACAGGAAGCAGATGCTTTTTCTATGAACCTTGAACCAGCTCTTAATACTGATGAAAAACATAACATAACTGTATGAAAGAAACAAGAACTGACAACCCTGGGCGGCTGGGCCTGCTCAGTCCTCTTCCAAAAAAATATATTTTTGTGTGTGTTTAACATAACTATGTCTGTGTATGTGTTTAACATAACATAAAAACTCTGTGTGTGTTTAAAATGTCCTTGAATATATTGGTTAATATAATATTTTTCTTATATTATGGCAGGACTGCTTATAACATGGTCCTGAACAAGTTTGCTCCTCAGCTCTATGAGAAACTCACAGAAAACATGAAAGAACATCTTGAAGATATGCGCACATGTATAGATGCTGCTCAAGGTGGTTTGTTCCTGGAAGAGTTGCAGCGAAAATGGAATGACCACAACAAGGCATTGACAATGATTAGAGACATCCTGATGTATATGGACAGGACTTATATTCCTACTAACAAAAAGACACCTGTCTTTGATCATGGATTAGAGCTTTGGAGGGATACCATAGTCCGGTCTCCCACAATTCAGAGGAGGTTGTCTGACACGCTTCTTGAACTCATACATAGTGAAAGGACAGGCGATGTGATTAATAGAGGCTTGATGAGGACTACAACAAAAATGTTGATGGATCTAGGGTTGTCTGTTTATCAGGATGATTTTGAAAGGCCATTTCTTGAGGTTTCTGCTAGTTTCTATAGTGGTGAGTCACAACAATTCATTGAGTGCTGTGCTTGTGGTGAGTATCTGAAGCAGGCTGAGAGGCGCCTCTCTGAAGAATCAGAGCGTGTGTCCCAATACTTGGATGTCAAAACCCATGAGAAAATTACTGCTGTTGTGGTGAATGAGATGCTCGCAAATCACATGCAGAGGTTGATTCTTATGGAGAACTCGGGGCTTGTGAATATGCTTGTTGAAGACAGGTATGAAGACCTGACCAGGATGTACACTTTGTTTAATCATGTTCCTGATGGGCTCACAACAATCAGATCTGTTATGGCATCTCATATTAAGGATACTGGCAAAAGTTTGGTAACAGATCCTGAGAGATTAAAGGACCCAGTTGATTTTGTTCAGCGGCTTCTTAACATGAAGGATAAGTATGACAATATCATCAATGTGTCATTTAGCAATGACAAGAGTTTCCTGAATGCTCTTAATTCCTCATTTGAGCACTTCATAAACTTAAACAACAGATCCCCTGAGTTCATATCACTGTTTGTTGATGACAAATTGCGGAAGGGGGTGAAAGAGGCTAATGAGGAAGATCTTGAAACTGTCCTGGACAAGGTGATGATGCTGTTTAGATATTTGCAAGAAAAAGATCTATTTGAGAAATATTACAAGCAACACTTGGCAAAGCGTCTTCTTTCTGGGAAGAATGCTTCTGATGATTCTGAGAGAAGCATGCTTGTGAAGCTGAAGACAGAATGTGGCTACCAGTTTACTTCGAAGTTGGAGGGCATGTTCAATGATTTGAAGACTTCTGAGGATACTACACAAGGGTTTTATGCATCTACTTCCTCGGAGCTTCTGGCAGATGCCCCCACAATATCTGTCCAGATACTCACCACTGGGTCATGGCCAACACAAACCTGCAATACCTGCAACCTTCCCCCTGAAATTGTCCCTATCTCAGAGAAGTTTCGGGCTTATTACCTTGGCACACATAATGGCAGGAGGCTAACATGGCAAACAAACATGGGGCATGCTGACATAAAAGCAACATTTGGAAATGGCAGCAAGCATGAACTGAACGTCTCAACATACCAGATGTGTGTTCTGATGCTGTTTAACTCATCCGATGTCTTGACTTACCGTGAAATTGAGCAGTCTACAGCAATACCAGCTACTGACCTGAAGCGATGCCTCCAGTCGCTAGCTCTTGTGAAAGGTAAGCAAGTCCTGCGAAAAGAGCCCATGAGCCGGGACATTGCCGATGATGACAGCTTCTTCGTGAACGACAAGTTCACCAGCAAGCTCTTCAAGGTGAAGATTGGCACTGTGGCGGCGCAGAAGGAGACCGACCCTGAGAAGCTAGAGACACGGCAGCGGGTCGAGGAGGATAGGAAGCCGCAGATCGAGGCGGCCATTGTGCGGATCATGAAGTCGAGGAGGGTTCTAGACCACAACAGCATAATGATGGAGGTGACGAAGCAGTTGCAGCCCCGTTTCATGCCAAACCCCGTGGTGATCAAGAAGCGGATTGAGTCGCTCATCGAGCGCGAGTTCCTGGAGCGGGACAAGACGGACAGGAAGATGTACCGTTATCTCGCCTAAAAACAACCTCCCCTGTCTTTGGAATTTAATTTCATTATATGCTACCCGTATCATATAAACAGACCTTGATCCATGTACTTATGCATAGAAGGAAATGGGTCTCTGCATCCCGTGATACTTTTAGTTGAAACTGGTTTTTGCTGGGTTTGTCCAGTTAGTTGCTAGCTTAGCTTCTATAACATCTTGCGCTGGGATACATGCTAATGCTATAGAATATGATCTTGCTGGCTGCGAAGCAATGCTCTCTTTTTGGTTGCTGCTTCAGAAAGGCGATCTGGTTGCTGTCAAGGTATCAAGGTTGACCTTTTGTGGCTTGATGGATGATTGGATGTCACTGAAATGATGCTAGGATGATATTCTACAAAATTGTGCTATCGTTTGCAATGCTATGAGGTGCGTGGCTTCCAGAAGTGTGCTGCATGTCACATGGTGGCATTGCTATGACAGTTGGTTTGTCCTGGATTGCGATTTATGACCAAAAAGTTGCTGGTGCTTCAGCGTAAAGCCTCCTTAATTTTGTTGATCGTATATTTGACTTGTCATTTGTTAAATTTTGAGTAGAGATTATGGTCATAATTTGTCAAGATTTGAGAAGAGATTATGGTCGGGTAATCGGGGATGATTTGTCATGGTATCAAATTTATATTGGGCCCCAAAATGGAACGGGGATGTGAGGAATGGCTCCGTTTCAACTCGATGGACAGATAAGCAAATTCTTTTGTTACCTTGTACTATTATATATGGAGGCCAGATCCATTTGGTGATTAATTTGTTTCATTTGATGTGCTGCTAATATATGTTGTAGCCAGCTCAGGTATGCACAAATAGAGCACGACGACAAGTATTTGAAGTCGCAGTGCATCCACAGCACAGATGTTGCCATCGCTTTCAGTCTCTCCTGAACCATCGTGACACCACGCGTCCATGCCCGCCGACCCAATCATGCATTGCTGCTCACCCAGGGCGGCATGGACACACGATGGTGAGCTCCAAGAGCAGCGTTCGATCGTCTTCGGCTTCGGCGACGGCGAGCGCAAGTGCGGCGCGGCGGCGTGTGGTGCGAGCGAGCGATGGCGGGGCAGGGGCAGCAGCGCCTGAACGTGGTGCCGACGGTGACGACGCTGGGCATGGTGAAGGCGCGGCTGGCCGGCGCCACCCGGGGCCACGCGCTGCTCAAGAAGAAGTCGGACGCGCTCACGGTGCAGTTCCGCGCCATCCTGAAGCGCATCGTGTCCGCCAAGGACGCCATGGGCGACGCCATGCGCGCCGCCTCGCTCTCCCTCGCCGAGGCGCTCTACGTGGCCGGCGCGCCGCTCCGCCACGTCGTGCAGCAGTCCGTCTCTCCGGGCCCCGCCAGGCTCCGCGTGCGCGCGCACCAGGACAACATCGCCGGCGTCCGCCTCCCTCGCTTCCAGAGCTACCTGGCCGACGACGGTGGCAGCTCGACGTCGCTCGCGGGGCTGGCCGGCGGCGGGCAGCAGGTGGCGGCGTGCCGGGCGGCGCACGCGCGCGCGCTGGAGGTGCTGGTGGAGCTGGCGTCGCTGCAGACGACGTTCCTGACGCTGGACGCGGCCATCAGGACGACCAACCGGCGAGGTCGCGCTCAAGCGCGGCGTCGTTTCCGTCGACACTGCGGAGAGCATGCTAGAGAATGGCGACAGGGACGAGGATATCATCTTCTGATCCTCGTCGTCCCTTGGTGCCCATTACCAGAGCCCGTCGAGGCTCCTATGATAATAATAGAGATAGAGCTTGCTGTCGGTGTGCCGGCAGCCAAACAGCAATCTTCTGTAGACACAGCACAATAAGCTCGTAGCTGCAGCCTGAGGCTACGTGTACATTCCATCGCTGCAGCAATCCATGTAGGGGAGCAGCAGCAGTATGCAACATTTTCACATGTGTGTTCTGTCAGTTATACACTTGTACTTAGGATAATGTTTACATGCAAATCACATTCACATAGCAAGCAGAATCACTCATGACTCATCTGCAATCTGCTGCCTGTGACGAATAAAAGTGTTCATCACAGAATGCAAAAGAATGTGACGGGACAGCAGTAGTCATGGAATGAGCTTATTTCATGAAAGCAAAATGGACATGCCAGCACAAGAGGTGAAAGGAAAAGAAGGCATTAAGAGAAAAAAAAAGGAAGGAATAAAGAAACAACTGTCGTGGCGGTCTTGCACCATGCTAAATCCACACTCATTGAGGATCATCTGTTGTCAGAATCCTGTCCTGTATTTCTGAAAATGTCTTCACATCATCACCCCACAGCCTAAAACAGTTACATTAGAGAAAATGACAAAGTAATCAGCGACCCAATCACATTTTAACAAATCGAAGACTTAACATGGTCCAAATATGGAAATACAAAGGAAAAAGTACTCTGCATACCAGCATTCAAGTCCTATAGCATTGGCACCCGCCTTGTCTGCAGCTTCATCATCTCCTACATGCACTGCCTTGCTGGCTTCCACACCAATGTTATCTGACAAACAGAAAACAACCACATTTATTAGTTTTATAGAAAAATTTCATGATCTTTCACAAATGAGATTCGACTTTATACCTAATGCTATCTTGAATATCTCTGGAGCAGGTTTCTCATATCCGACCTCTGATGATACCACAATGGCATCAAACCTGGAGAGCTCAAGGTCTGTTAACATATAGCCATTACTCACAAAACAATATATATGTAAAAAGACATCGTTTTGAAGTACGACTGAAGTAATTAATTAGATAGGCCAACTTATAGGTACTTACATATCAGAGACATTAAGGTCCTTAAGTAATTTCCGTAACCTTGTATCAAAGTTAGATACAACAGCTAGCTTAACTGAAATTGAGACACAATAATACTGATGGAGTAAGATAAGGGCCTGAATGTGGAAAGCCAGATATTAATTGCAGTAAACAACTGAGAATTGAAATTCAGGAACCAAGAACAGAGGAAGTATCTTCTAACCTCCAGCATCCTTCAGCTCACGCAGTGCTGTGTCTGCTCCAACAGGCAAACGCCAAGCATCTCCATGTGCATAATACTGAAAGAAACAATGATCCATCCATTAGCCACATTGTATGGGTTTGAACATTCGACATACTAATAAACTGGAATCCTTCAACTTAGAAAAAACTAAATATATTTGAGAGCGGTGAACTTTATCGCCTGGGCTTCTGTTCACTAACAGCATAGTCACTTAGTCAGGACTCAAAACATTAGTTCTTGCTCAATTTCGTCATAGTAGTAACAAAAGCTAGCATGTGAGATCACGAGTTTCTTTAATCAGATACCAAGCACAAGCACATGAATACATGCTCAAATACTCCAACAAACCCACATTCACAAAAAAGGTATTCGTCCGAACAACCTTAGACACACTCCATATTTTCGAAAAAAAAAACAAATTACGCTTTCCCGGAAGGTCACATGAGGTATACCTGATACACTTCCTCAAAGTAATCGTCATCGGTGCAATCGGTAGCTTCTGCCACGACAATTCTCCAGAATGGCCGCCCATCTCCCTGCAATTACAGTCCAAGACCCAACACGTCGTCACCTCGAGAGCAACCACGACACAATTTCAAGCCTTGCGAATGCAATTCCTGTGCGTCTCATCATGTCCATTACCTGGTACCTGAGTGTCTTGGGCCATGGCGCCGAGAATGCCCGCTTGAACCCCTCCATGATTCTTTTCTCAGGCTTCATCACACCTGGAGAGCGAGTGACCAAAAGTCAGGAGCACCACGAGACCGACCACACGCCAAACGTTTGACGAAATGCAGAGCACGAGAGACATCGAAGTGGGAGAAAAGTGCGAGGTGGCGGTGGAATTTTTTTTTTGAGGAATAGGTGGCGGTGGATTCTTGGGGTTGGAGGCGTACGGACCGTAGCGTCGGCCGATGGAGGCGTACGTCTCGGCGACCGGCTGCGCGACCTGCAGCAGCGTGCCGCCGGCGTCGAGCAGCAGCCCACCGTACGCCGGCGCCCGCCCGCCGGCCCCAGCGCTCGCTGTCACCAGACGCCGCGCCATGCCCGAGCGGGAAACAGCGGTACGGCGTGCCGTGAATGGGACCGCTGGGGCCCGCCGGAGGAGCGTCGCCGCGGCGGGCGGCATCTCCAAGAGGCGAGCGTTCGCCGGCGAGTCAGCGGGAGACACGAGGTAGCTAGGAGGCGACGAAGCGCGAATCTCAAAGCACAGGTGGGGGCGCGCGGAGGCGTAGGGGTATTTTGGTCAGGGCGATGCAGAAAACAGTCAAGCGAGGGGGGAAGGGGAGAGAGAATCGCAGGACCAAACCCTAAACCCCCGCTCCCGCCTCCTCTCGCTGCAGCAGCCTGCTGGCCTTGCCTCTTGCTGCTTTCGCTGGCCGCCTGATCCCGGTTGCTGTTCGCCGGGCTCCCGAGCCGCTGCACTCGACGGGCACCGCCGCCTTCCAGGAGGAGGAGAGCGGCACGGCTGTCTACGGGATTGAAGGTTATTTGTTTGCCGATTATCGCTGCTTATGGAACCTCTGATTGCTTGTTTACGCTGTCTGTAGTAGAAGGCGTGTTCTAATGCAGCCCGAATAGTTCGTTGTTGTGTTCACACGGGTGAAAATCTACTGAACAAGCTTTGTGTGATTTGTTAGGGAGGGAAGGTTTGTGGTTGGCAGCCTGTAACGTTAATTTCAAATTCCCGGAGGAAGACTTCTGGTGGAACTGTATTGACTTCAGGTGAATCAATCGGCTTCTGCTTCCTATGTATGCCTGTTTAAGGGTTCAATGTGGTTTTGCTGGAAGTTTCAGTTTTGTTTGTTCATTGTTATCCTTCAGATTGAAGTCAAAGAGCTAATTTGGGGGAACAATGTCTGCGAAGTGGCGGTCACTGCAGCATAGGCACCGGTACACCTACACCTCGATTGTGTTCCCGAAACACTACCATGATGCCCTAGCCGTCGTGCCGGCTGAGGTCTCCTCGTCCGATTTCTTTGTCCGATTGAACGACTTGATTTCCCTGACCTCCACTTACTCGCAAGTTGTTGCGGTCAAGGATCTTGCCTCGGCATATGTGCAGTTTCTGTCCACTACAGGGATTCCTGATGATGCAGTGCTCGCTGCCACAAAGCTTTATTTGGAGATCCTCTTCCTTGAGAACTCCCTCCCTCTCCACCGCACGCTCATATCGGTGCTCGCCAAGTGCAAGAAATTCTCCACAGCGATCAGTGGGTGTTTTGCCTTGCTCTGTGAGGAGTATGGTGGCTCTGGTAGTAAGGCAAAGAAGAGATTTATGGTATCTCGGGCAGCCTTGTCGCTTATTGGGTACCCAAAGTTGGGATTTTTGGATGAGGCAGTAGAGAGGTGTGCAGAGATCATGGCACTGGATGTTGTTGATGGGCTTGATGGAGTGACTAATGACATTGATGAAGGGTCACGACCATCTCCTGTCGTGATGGAGCAGTGCCAAGAGGCCATGTCTTGCATGTACTACTTGCTGCAGCGGTACCCGTCTAAGTTTACGGGCCTTGACAAGGCATCAAGTGTCTTCAAGAGTGCTGTCAGGACAATACTATCTGTTCTTAAGTCATCTGCCTTTTCAAGGGATTGCCTGGTGGCCTCTGGAGTGAGCTTCTGTGCTGCAATTCAGGTTTTCATGAGCTCAGAGGAGATTTCCTGGTTTATTTATCAAGGTCTATTTGACATCTGTGCAAATCACGAAGATAGAAAAAATCAATCTGTGCACAATGTATTTTCAGACTTTGATCTGTGTGAACAAATCAGAGATCTTTCAGTTTTGAGTAGACTTTGTTTGCTAAGAGGGATTTTGACATCTATTCCAAGGACAGTACTCAACATGCGCCAACTTCATTCAAGTGGACCTTTATGGACTATTTTGTATGATGGAATTTTACCTGAGCTTTGCAAGCATTGTGAGAACCCAGTTGATAGCCACTTCAATTTCCATGCTCTTACAGTGACACAAATATGTTTGCAGCAGATAAAGACATCGATTTCATCTGATTTCACTGACTTCTCTGGGGACTATAAGCCTTTTTCAAGAGATGTTGTCAACCGTATATTAGGAATCATATGGCGCAACCTGGAAGATCCTTTGAGTCAGACAGTAAAACAGGTGCATTTGATCTTTGATCTCCTATTAGATATTGAATTGTGTATTGCATCAGAAGACCATGAACATAACAACAAATTGTTCCTTTGCAATATTGCAAATGATTTACTTCGCCTAGGTCCGCGATGCAAAGGGAGATACGTCCCTTTAGCTTCTTTGACAAAGCGATTGGGTGCCAAATCTCTTCTAATATTGAAATCATATCTGCTTTCAGAAACAGCTTATGCGTACATAGATGATGATGTTTGTTGTGCTGCCACAACATTTTTAAAATCCTTCCTGGAGACTTTAAGAGGTGAATGTTGGAATGATGATGGTGTTGAGCTAGGATATGATGCCTTCAGAGATTTGTGCTTGCCTCCTTTCATGCGGGGACTTGTATCTGGAAATTCAAAACTACGTTCTAACTTAAATACTTATGCTTTACCTGCTCTAATTGAAGTTGATGCAGAGAGCATATTCACAATGCTTGGATTCATCTCCATTGGTCCTAGCACAAAGGAAACTAAACTAGATGTTGTTTTGAAAAATGACCAGTGTATAGCTGCACTGGTTTCTCTGCTTAAGGTCTCACGAAATCTGGCTCTTGTTGAAGGGGACATTGATTTGGATCCTGATGAATTGTCACAGCCTCAGCAGATGGATAGTAAGGGTGCTGCTGTTATATCTATTAAAGGGATTAAGGTTACAGTTCCTGTTAATTGGTTTGCTTTGGCACTGACACACAGTGATGAAAGTCTCCGTATAGATGCAGCTGAATCCCTCTTTCTAAATCCAAAGACATCAAGTCTTCCATCCTCCTTGGAATTGAGCTTGCTCAAAGAGGCTGTTCCATTGAATATGCGTTGTAGCTCAACGGCATTTCAAATGAAATGGACAAGTTTATTTCGGAAGTTTTTTGCTAGGGTGCGAACTGCACTTGACAGACAGGTAAAGCAGGGGTCATGGATTCCATCATTAACGTCTAGTGTTAAAGCAGCTGACTCTATTGATACTTCTGAGGCCACAGTTGTCAAGAGGGCTGAAGATCTCTTCCGATTCATGAAGTGGCTGAGTTCCTTTCTGTTTAATTCTTGTTACCCCTCTGGCCCTTATGAAAGGAAAACAATTGCAATGAAACTTATTCTTACACTACTAGATGTATGGCCTATTTGCCGCTCTGAAGGGAAAATTGATCTTTATCCTTACAATGACAGCATAATATTGCCAGTTTCAACAATTTCATTTGTAGGGTCTATAATTGATAGCTGGGACAGATTAAGGGAAAACTCTTTTCGCATTCTACTGCAGTTCCCAACGCCACTTCCTGGGATTTCCTTGAGTACATCCATAAATGATGTTATCAGATGGGCAAAAAAACTTGTTCTAAGCCCACGAGTCCGAGAAAGTGATGCTGGTGCTTTAACCTTCCGCCTTATATTTAGGAAGTATGTTTTGGAGCTTGGATGTATTCTTGTCTTTTCTAAAGAAAGTGATTGCCTTGAATGTTACACACAATCTATGAATGGAGATACAGAAGTTGTGACTAGTCAAAACCCAGTTGCACAGTATATCTCTTCACTCATTCAATGGCTCTGTATTGTTGTCGAAGAGGGCGAGAGGGATCTTTCTGAAGCATGTAAGAAGAGCTTTGTTCATGGAGTTCTTCTTACTCTGCGCTACACATTTGATGAGATGGATTGGAACTCTGAGGTAGTACAATCATGTATTTCTGAAATGAGGTGCCTGGTAGAAAAGCTACTTCAACTCATAATGCGTGTAACTTCGGTAGCCCTGTGGGTGGTTTCTTCAGACGCATTGTGTCTGCCATATGACATGGATGACGTGATTGATGATGGTTCCCTCCTCTCAGATATACATGAGGAGGATCAACCTGCTTCAGAAAGAGAGGAGAACACAAAACCAGGGAGTAATGGCAAACCAGCCGAACAAGTTGTTATGGTTGGTTGCTGGCTTGCTATGAAGGAGGTAATGAGTTGATTCTTACCCCTTATTAGACCCTCTTTGGAATGTGGGTTTTTTTTTTCCCGTTTTGCGTTTTTCCTGTGAAAATGAACTGATTCCTGTGAAACTTCTGTATCATTCCTGTGAAATTCTTGCGTCCCAAAGGGGCCCTTAACCTTCTTTTTTTTTGTTGGTAAAAACTACGTTTCAGCAGATTCACAAATGCCACGACCTGTGCCATGCTACCATCATACTGTGATCATACTATATGCATGATGCCCTCCCCTATGTTTTACTCACTGGATTGGTTGACAACTGTAGATTCCAGTCAAAAAAGGAAAAAAAAAGCTTTCTCATGGCATCTGTCTCATCACACCAATCTACGCCAATCCGCCCCACATCAAGGTCTTGCCTAGAATTGTCTTAAGAAAAATGCACCCCATTAATGGATCCTCTTTAGGGTAGTATAAGTACATCCTCTACTATAGCACGAGGCCGTTTGCTATACTAGCCTGCCATTGATAAGCTGTTTAGTTTATTTTAGTTTCACACTGTTGTGGCATTGCAGACTTGCAGGTATGTTTAAATGTCTTTTTAAGTTTTCATGATGTAACTTCTCCATTTTACTTTTCAGGTCAGTTTACTTTTTGGAACCATCATCAGGAAGATACCATTGCCTGGCTGTTCTCATTCAGCTTCATCTCAGAATGGTTTGCCTGACAGTACTGAGACAAGCATGTCTGAAGAAATTCTTGATGTGGGGCAGTTAAAGATGATGGGTGACCATTTTTTACAGGTTCTTCTTAAAATGAAGCATAACGGTGCAATAGATAAAACAAGGGCTGGGTTTACTGCCCTTTGCAACCGTCTTCTTTGCTCAAATGATTCAAGGTATGTTCAATTCTTACAGAGGCCAGTTCATGAACCTCTTCACCCAAAGATGGGAATTCATATGCATAAAACCTTATGTTTCAGTTTCTGTTTAGATTCAGAATGTTTACATAACAAATGAAATTTAAGCCTTGAGTTTGTCAGGCATCCCAAAAAAACACACTACTATTTTTTCATCTGTTCCATATATATAACTATATAAGCATATTGAATCAACTGCTGGTGCATATACATGCATTAACTCTGCACACCAATAATTTTGGTATATTCTGAAGGTTGAAACATAACTGTCAAACTAAAACAATCCGATGTTTGAATAATTTATAAATGCCTTATTGTAGTAAAGGAATCATGGTATAATAGGCGTCATTACTTTATTGTGGTGTTTGTTGAACCTGATTTCATGTATGTGTAATACTGGAGTTGAAACATTCATCTAAACTGGGAAAATATGTGGTGGAAACAACATACTAGGTGGAAACATGGAGACCAATTCAAAAAACGTATTTTGGTAGTTTTAAAAAAATATATACTCGCATGGAAAAGTTGAGATGCAAACTCACTTTTAAAAAGTTTATATGAAAATGGCAAATTTCAGGTGCATGCCACTAAATGTTTTCTAGTGCACATGCATATGCATCTAAAATTTGTCATTTTCATATGAATTTTTCTAGTTTTGAGTTTGCATCTCAACTTTTGCATGTGAGTACATATTTGTATGCGCTATGATATACCAAATTTCATTTTTTTTGACTGACCAAAATACGTTTTTTGAATTGGTTTCCATGTTTCCACCTAGTATGTGGTTCCCGCCACATATTTTGCCATCTGAACCAGTCTACAATTGCATATCGTGTGTAAATATAAACTTTTGATAACTTGTATACTTTCTGTGCGGAAGTGAGCCTAACTCTGTTGGTGGGAGGTGTGGGTGTACAGCCCCCACAACTAAGGTTTGAGTCCTAATCAAGATAAATTTGGGTGCCTATTTTGTATTTACAATGTCACCTAGGTTGGTCTAGTTATTTTTGTACACATTTATGAGGATCTTTCTTTGTTGTTTACAGGCTGTGCAAAATGACAGAATCATGGATGGTGCTACTAATGGATAGGACAATTGCTAAAGGTCAAACTGTGGATGATTTGATAAGGAGGAGTGCAGGAATTCCGGCAGCATTTATCGCCCTGTTCCTGGCAGAGCCAGAAGGAACACCAAAGAAACTACTTCCAAGGGCATTGGAATGGCTGATAGAGTTTGCTAAGAACTCTTTAGCTAATTTCCAGAAAGACTCCAACCAGAGGTCTGGAGTAATGAAAGATGGTCTTGGAGAGCTATTGGAATCACAATCAGAAACTACAATAAGTGTACATTCTAACGGTAACCTATCTAAAGGCCGAGATGAGGGTGTTGTTCCCACCGTGCATGTGTTCAATGTGCTTAGAGCTGCCTTCAATGATGCAAATCTGGCAACTGACACTTCGGGTTTCAGTGCTGATGCAACAATGGTTGCTATACGTGCGTTTTCATCTCCTTACTGGGAAGTGCGCAATGCAGCTTGCCTTGCGTATACTGCGCTAGTTCGTCGCATGGTTGGGTTTCTGAATGTGCAGAAGCGTGAATCGGCACGTCGATCTTTAACGGGCCTTGAATTCTTCCACAGGCAAGTTCATAACGTTTATCCATAGTTTGCAATATGATAATTGTGGTCATGTGAAGTTATAGTGCATCACTTCTCTTTGTGAAAGACAGAAACGTAATGTGTTGCAAATATAAAGTTTGTAACCTTTTTTTTTTTCTGGTTGAGCAATTCAGTAGCTTTTACATGATACATGGACATGAGTAAATTGATCAGAAAAGAATTTATCATCGTTGCTGTTTTGAGGTCAGATAGTTGTTGTCTCTCTCTTTGATACAAAGATGCACAGCTCTCCTGTGTGTTTGAAAAAAAAAACTTTCTATTATTGTGTGTGTTTGTGGTGAAACATCAATATCCTAAGTGCTCAAACTAATTTGCACTCCCTCCAGGTTGGTAAAAGAAGTCGCTATGGACAAGGTTTGAGTCAAACATTGGGAATACAAATCATGAATAACTTTCAAGTTGTTGAGTTTGGAAATGTGAAAACCATATGAATAGATTTGTCTTGAAAAGTACCTTAATAAAAACATACATATATCACCCTTCAATAAATATTTTTATAAAAAATAAGAAGTCAAATTTATGCTTTGAGACTGTGTCGCTGTCCAAAACAATTTCTTTTACCAACGTGGAGGGAGTACGTAAGTAGATGAGGTCAGCTTTTCAATTGAGATTTATTCCTTGTTTTCTTATGTAGGTACCCAGCCCTTCATCCTTTCCTTTCTAGTGAACTGCAAACCGCAACTGAACAACTAGCTGATGGAGTGTCCAGCAATTTAGAGTCACACATTACAAAAGCAATACACCCTAGCCTGTGTCCAATTCTTATTCTTTTATCAAGACTTAAGCCTTCACCTATAAGCTGTGGAACTGATGATTCTTTAGACCCTTTTTTGCTTTTGCATTTCATTCAAAGATGTGCTACCCAGAGTAACTACCGGGTCCGTATCCTTGCATCAAGGGCATTAACTGGTTTGGTATCTAATGAGAGACTGCAGTATGTTGTTAGTGATATACTGGATAGTTTACCTCATGGAAATCACAAAGCAATGGTTCACAGTGTTCAGCATAGTGATGCTGCCGTATCAGCTAATATGGGAAATGGAAATGTACTGCTTTCTAAGTCATTCAATTCAATCCATGGCCTTCTGCTGCAGCTGGCTTCTCTTCTGGATAACAACTTTAGATGTTTGACAGATGGTAGCACGAAGGATCAGATTATTGGCCTACTACTGGAGGTTCTCTCAAGATGTTCTTGGCTTGGCTGCACGAAATTATGCTCATGCCCTGTCGTAATTACATCTTACTTGCGGGTATTGGATCTCATGCTTGATGTTGCAAGGATAGGGAAAAGCAGACATACTGAAGTCATTCAGGCATTGCTGCTAGAGTTAAGTTCTCAGTGCTTGAGCAATACAGTATCATCCCAGTACGCATTCCATGATCCAACTCGTATTGAACTAAAACAACAAGCAACTGAATCATTTTTGAGCTGTGTTGGTCTTTCTAAGAAAAACAATGAAACTAACGATGAAGATGTGCAGTTGCAAATACTTGGTGAACCAACCTCAGAGATGCCTAGAGAGGACTACTCCCTTCATGAACTACACAAGGAGATTATGTCATGTCTCACTGATCCTTCATATGATGTTAGAATTACAGTGCTGAAGAGGATTCTTTGGCTCACAAAATCAATCAGACATGGTGATGCAGAAAACATTTTGCACCAGTGGGCAGGAGTTAATTTGCAGCCTGCTTTAATGGAACGGTTATTTGTGGAAGAACACCCTAAGTGCCTTTATTATAATCTGAAGATCATCTTTTCATGGAACATGGAATTCCCATTCAACAATGGAGAAGATTCTAGCACACTTTTGTCCTTGTGGGACAGGTTAGTTCATTTAAACAGCACGATGTCACATGCAAAAACCAGAGAAATAGTTCTATGTTGCATGGGTATGTGCATGAAACTGTTCACTAAACTATCTAGGGGTGGTGTTTCAATGGATTGTCTTAAGACCAGTGAGATCTCTGCATCCTTTGTCAGAATCAATGAAGGGAATAGATTATCTGATGTCATGCTTAGAGTAAACTTGTTTGTCACTCTTGTCAAGAACCAAAGTGAACCATCGGAAAGTGTGAATGCTCGAAGGGCTGCTGCTGAGGCAATTGTTGCTTCTGGTCTTCTTGAAGAAGCAAACTACGTTGCATCATCTGTGTCCAACATGTACTCTCCAGAATTTGATGAAGGCCCTATCAAAGAGAAATGCATGGAAGCTAGCGTTTTTGAATTTATCAGTCTTTATGCATGCAAGATACTTGACTTATGGTTTGTATGTATTCAGTTGCTGGAGGATGAGGATGCCTATCTGAGACAAAAACTTGCGAAGGATATTCAGAAAATAATCGCTAAGGGTTCAGCTAATACCTTCTGTGATGATTCCACACCACTACAAGTTGATAGAGTCATTGAATTAAGCTTGGACTATTTAACTTCTTTATTTGGCCACTGGCTGAAATACATTGAATTCTTGTTAAGGGTAGTCTTGGACACTGGAAACGCTCTGAACTCCCGTGGCGATTTGGTCCGTCAGATATTTGATAAAGAAATAGATAACCACCATGAGGAGAAGCTATTGATATGTCAAATCTGCTGTTCGAATATTCAGAAACTTTTGCATTCAAAATGTCAGATGGAAGCAGGAGCAAAAACTAAACTGTT
Organism: Sorghum bicolor; assembly: GCF_000003195.3. Taxonomy (NCBI): domain Eukaryota; kingdom Viridiplantae; phylum Streptophyta; class Magnoliopsida; order Poales; family Poaceae; genus Sorghum; species Sorghum bicolor. The sequence continues at coordinate 5,801,571 of NC_012876.2, read as the reverse complement.
CCTGCAGGATTGGAGGGAGACCTTTTTAAACCAGCTCACCTCACTGACTGGTGGGTATCTTGAGAAAGAGGGGAAGAACAATTGGATTGGAGGCATAGGTAACCACAAGGACGTGTTCATATCAGTGTATGCAGTTCTGCTAGGCTTATATGCACTCACGCAATCTGGCTCTCTGGAACAATTGGAGGACAACCGTGCAATTTATTTGCAAGAATTTTCAAACCTTGAAGGGTTTATCACACCATTCCTCAAGAACCCTTTGATTTCTAATCTTTACGGTCTTGTAAAATTATCACATGAGAGGTTCAGATCATCAGATAAGCCAGAGGACCAAGTGGGCAATTCAGGATCAAGTTTTGACCCATATTTTCTTATCAGATGATTTTTGTTAATGTAATAGTAATTCTTCATTGTTATTCCTCTGTTGTAAAACTCAATATTAATTGCTTTTTATACAAATTACCATTCTACAGATTCTTTACTTGATGCCCCTTGTTTCTGTGTACCATTGCTTTTTACATGTTTTGAATTTTGTAGCCACTCAAAAATGCCATTTGCTTCAGTTCAGGAGATTGCATTTGATGTGAAAATAGAGGCCAATGTTTGTGCTTCTCTCTCTCTCTCTCTCTCTCAACTTTTAATATTCTCTATAATTCATTAACCATTTGTCTACTAACAAAGACCCATATTTTCTTATCAGATGATTTTTGTTAATGTAATAGTAATTCTTCATTGTTATTCCTCTGTTGTAAAACTCAATATTAATTGCTTTTTATACAAATTACCATTCTACAGATTCTTTACTTGATGCCCCTTGTTTCTGTGTACCATTGCTTTTTACATGTTTTGAATTTTGTAGCCACTCAAAAATGCCATTTGCTTCAGTTCAGGAGATTGCATTTGATGTGAAAATAGAGGCCAATGTTTGTGCTTCTCTCTCTCTCTCTCTCTCTCTCTCTCTCTCAACTTTTAATATTCTCTATAATTCATTAACCATTTGTCTACTAACAAAGAGAGAAACCAAGAAACAAAACCTTTTTTTCTTTAATACAAGAAATTGTTTGTTACAAATATTGGTAATGCGCCCTCATATGTTACAATTGGCAAGTCTCTCCTTTGCAAAAAAATTGTGCTACTCCTTTTGAGATACAGTTCCAAGTGCACAGCTACGGGTGCAAAGTAACACATCTTGTACAAAAGAGGTGCTTTCTGCAGAGGACACATGAGCTCTGGAAGTTGATCTTGCGACATCGCAGCAAACCATTTTCTAGAATTTGGGCCTGCTGTTTTGAATTTGCCTGCTTTTTTCCATCAGTTTGCTGTTCTGAATTTGCCTGCTTTTTACCATCGGTTTGGTGGTAGTGATGGTTGAATTGGGCCTATGAATCGGTTTGGTGGTAGTGATGGTTGAATTGGGTCTATGAATCGGTTTGGTGTCAGTGATGGTTGAATTGGGTCTATGAATCGGTTTGGTGGTAGTGATGGTTGAATTGGGTCTATGAATGGTAGTTGTTCTCACTGGCTGTCCACTAAAAGAGGTCGTCCTTATTGGCTGAGATGACCTGCAACATGAGAAGTTGAAATTACAAATTTTCACACTTGAAAGTGCATTTTTTTCTGAAACTATTCATGTCGGTGTGGACTGGTGGGACAGTAATGGGGCAAACCTCGCAAAAGTGTTCTTTTGGATAGCAGATTGCAATCTTGCTTGACTGCAACACAGAATTAGACAGTTTCAGAAATAGCAACTTCTATTTATGATCATAATACCAAGAGTAACCATTACCTGGTAGCCTCCATCCTAGCCTTTTTCAGCATAGGGCTCTTGTAGCTGCAATTGGATAGACTGCTAGGTCCACTTCCTGTAAGAATACATCCTAGATTAGTACGGGAAATAGCTGAGTGGACAGAAAGTTCAGCAGAAGCAGAAATAGAAACAGGAGATCACCTCCAAAGAAACTTCTTTTGCTGCTTGGAGGCACCTTTGTACAAAGTTTAATTTGTTTGCTTTGTTTCTCTGCATAGGATTTAGAGGAAGAGAGTATTAGTGACATTCTGTCAGTAGGCTAAAAACTCTCAAAAGTCAAGGCCACCGTATATAATGTGTATTCTCCCATTGAAACTGAGCTGAGCTGGTCAAAGTACAACTAATTTAACTCCACAATAAAGTTAGACTTACCAGCTTTCTCTGCCTGAAACTTCTTTGTGAATTTCTCAACCATCTCATCTTCAGCTTGCTTCTGTTTCTTTTGTCTCGCCTACAAAAGTTAACAGGAACCAAGTTAGTACAGGGTGAAGGTAATCTATAACTCTTATAAAGCTAAATCCCACTAGATGAATTCTCTCTTCATGCAAGGTGTCCACATCATTCTTCACTAAGTGACCCACCAAATATTCTATCTCTTCATACAAGGTGTCCACATCATTTCCCACTAAGTCCATGTCATCCCATATTAATTACAAAAAATGACCATGTCATCTATATCATGTGAAACACTTTAAATCTTTAATCTATTAACATACAAGTCATGTACTACACTATTTGTTTCATCACCAATTAATTCCTCTATAATGTAACCAAATATTAGTTTTTGTTCTATTATCTTTTACTAGATCTAATACAATAAAATACATGCAAGTCAAATTCATATGTATATATACATAATAGACTGAATACCATATAGTAATGCTATGTATATAATGATTTATTTTTAAGAAAATCCTGCAGCAACGCGCGGGGAATTCAACTAGTTTATTGAAAACACAAAACCCCCAGCAACATTATGGAAGCATAAAATGAAGAAAGGAACAGAATTTACCTCGAAGAGCTTCCACCATGTGTATTTCGTGTCTGACCGAGTCTCCTTCAGACTCTTCAGTCTCGCGATAACTTTGTTCGTATGCTCCTCACCGAATTCTCGAAAATAGAATCGCTTCCACAGCGGATCAGTTACCGAGCTAAGATCCATCTGTTCCAACAAGGCAGCCACACATACACAATCACAACAATCCAATCTCCAAGAAAGAATGTAAGAACAATGCAGAGATAATATCCATTTTTTTTTGAAAGTTGATAATATCCATTTATCATCCCACCCGAGTGGCAACATAATCAAGGAGTCAATCTTTTGAGTCCCAAATATCCAATTTTCTCAGTAGCAAGAGAATTGACTCCCAAATATCCAATTTTCTCAGTAGCAAGAGAAGCAGAAGGTATGGAAATTGGCTGACCTTGGTGTTCTCCTCGATTTTGGTGAGATGCTCCAGCGTGCAGTGCGGCAGGATGCGCTTGAGCAGATCCATCTCGATGCCGTCGACGCTCTCGATGTAGCGGAGGTTGTCGATGGCCTTCCGGATGCAGAGCTCCAGAAGGCTCATGGGCTTCCTCCTCCCGAACTCCATCCTTCCCTCTTTCCCTGGCAATCGGCCCAAGATGAATGACGTACGGATTGGATCAGTAGCAACCCACCCTGAAGCAATCGAATCCGACACGGTCTGATGGGGAGGACAGAGAAAGGGTTCGATTTGATTCCTCGGTCGCCGCAGCTGGGAAAGATCAAGACATGCTACATATCCTATGGAACGGAATTCGTTGAGCAGAAGAATAAGGGGAAAAAAAAAGGGGTAATCCACATCCGCCGAAGCGATGCCGGGCATCTTACCGAGGAGAGAGGTCCGAGTGCGAGCTTGGCTGGATAGGCGTCCTCCTCTCCGCTCCGTCGGAGGCCGACCAGATTGGGGAGAGAGGAGGACGGCAACAGGGAGGAAGAAGAAGAAGCTGGCATGACGTCAGATGCGGATCGGGGTGGACCATGGGCCGGTCCGACCAGAAGCAGTTGGGCCGGCCCATGACCCGGGATTTTACGGGCCGGATTAAGCTCGCAAAGCAGGGCCACTTGGCCCAAATAGTAATCCTGAGTCAGACCGTCCACAGGGAGTGGATCTGTTTGGATTCATTAATAGGATTTTTTTTGAATCCTGTGTTTCTCATATGAAAATGAATGGTCTTTTACGAAATATCTTTATATATTTTTTTATAAAATTGGAAATAATTGGCACATGTTATAATCCTCCACAATTATATATCAGTTATTTTATTAATTCGATGCTATGCATGGTATTAAGTGCACACGAGGTGTTGCGACAAGTATGATATCGATGTCATGCATAGCATCAAAATAATAAAATGGCAACTGATATATTATGGCAAAATGAGCTTTCACAACGGTAGTTATGTTATACATTTCCCTCTATGGCTATGATGTTCTATCTTGTGAAAGAGAACTATCAGATCATCGATTAAAAATGTAGCTAGAAATCCTTATTCTATAAAGCTTATGATATAATCATTCATAAATCCATCTCCAATGTGATTTCTCAGTGTTATAGTCATAAATTTTATTGCTAAAAAGCACCTCTCCAATAGACAAGTACTAGCTTGAGAATCCAATAGACCAAAGGAAAAACAAAATGGTTTTTACCCACCATCATTCTAGCAACCTCAGAAATAGTGTTCAAGTTGGCAAATCTTTCATCAGCTTCTATATTATCAATGTAAATATTAAGCCTATGATCAAGAACCTTTGAATTAAAATCATCGCGGTATGATTTAGCCAACTATATTAAACTCTCAAATTTGAAGACCTCAAAAAATTCTTGGGATCGAAGGCACAATACAAGCAGCTGAAAGTTTACCTCATTGAAATGACCACTAAACTTTGTAAGCCGCAAATTAACAACTAGGTTCAAGCAATCATATATATTTGTTGATCATTGGTACAATTGCTTTTTTGTTTCTTGGATTATAGCGATCAATATAGTGGACAATGAGAAAGTCCTAAACAACATTAAGTCTAAGTGGAGCATAAAGTCAAAATCCTTGTGATAGTCCAGAAGAGTTTCTCATCTTCTTGCATGGTTTCGTTAAAAATTAGCTTATGATGATATTGTTCGCTGTTCGCTGATTTATTATGAGAGAAAACATAAACAACGCCATTCTTTCTGAAGATACCGGAGCACTTTAATAACTTCAGAAAACAAATTACTTAGGCTCTTAAGAGCTAGGGGGTTGGTATTCTGCCAATGTTTCTTACACTAGGACAAACTATTAATTAGTGTTAATCCACACCTGATTTTGCAAAAAGTGACGTCAGAGTATCTGGTTCTCCGTATAGGTCAGAGAGAGCTGGGCTGTACCGGTACAGCAGAAAAATAACATATCAGTCAGTGCTATCAGTGACAAAACGAAAAAAAATAAAAATATTCCATTGCCGGGATTTGAACCCGGGTCGCCTGGGTGAAAGCCAGGTATCCTAACCGGACTAGACGACAATGGATTTGTGTATAACTGAAGCTACAGATTTTGAAGATTCTAGGAGTAGTAGTACATCTTTAACGTGGACATGCACAGTTGGCAGATCCGGTAGCTCCAGTGCTGGCTCCAAGTTTCGAACCAAAGAGCTCTTAATCCATAATCAAAACACTCTCAGGACTCGAGTATTGGTATGGCCGCTCGAGGTAACGTGAATGTTGAGGACTCAAGTTCTAATTTGTTTGACACTTAGGTCTTGTTTAGTTCCCCAACAATTTTGCAAAAAATTTTCAATTCTCCTTCACATCGAATCTTACGACGTATATATGGAGTATTAGATACAGATAAAAATAAAAACAAATTGCACAGTTTGCATGTAATTTATAAGACGAATCTTTTGAGTCTAGTTAGTTTATGATTGAACAATATTTGTCAAATACAAACGAAAGTACTACCATGTTTATTGTATAAATTTTTTTAGAACTAAACAATGCCCTAGTGAAAATAGCATGTATCGTAGAAGCAACTCTCCACCATTTGATATGTCCACTAGCGTCTAAGACTTCTTGGACCTCGAAAAACGAAGCAACGTTAGTTGAAACTGTTTTTTTTTTTTTTCCAGATATCGGCGTCGCTTGATTCGCAGGGACCTTCTATTCATTTCAATTGACTAATTATGATTAATAAAAGCGACTAACATGCACAATGGCAGGGCATTAGGACAAGCACAGATCGAAGCCAAGGAGGCCAAGCCAAGTTGCCAGTCACCGATCGAGCGTGCAAGCGACACGAACGCCGCCGATGCCGCAGCCGCACGTCGTGGTGGTGCCCTACCCGGGCTCCGGCAACATCAACCCGGCGCTGCAGCTGGCCCTGCTTCTGCGCCACCACGGCGTCTTCGTCACCTTCGTCGTCACCGAGCACAACCTCCGCCGCGCCCAGGCCGCCGCCACCGAGGAGGGCGCCGTGAGCGGTTGCGACGACGACGCGTTCCGGATCGAGACCATCCCGGACGGGCTGGTGGACGCCGACCGCGACCAGCAGGACTACGACCTCGGCCTGTCCAAGGCCACCACCCACCGGTGCGCGGCGCCGCTGAGGGAGCTCGTCGCGCGGCTCCGCGGCGGCGGCGGCGGCGCGACGCCCGACGTGCCTCCCGTCACGTGTGTGCTGCCCACGGCGCTCATGAGCTTCGCCCTGGAGGTGGCCCGAGAGCTCGGCGTCCCCAGCATGGTGCTCTGGACCAGCAGCGCGGCGGCGCTCATGGGCCACATGAGGCTCCGGGAGCTCAGGGAAAGAGGCTACCTACCACTCAAAGGTACTCTCGACGCCCCGGCCCCTTGAATATACAAATAAATAGTACTGTATGGTACCGCAGTCTAATCTTTTGCCTAAACATGCATCTTGTAATGATCTAATAATCTAATAGGCTCGAAATGAAAATTAGAAGGTGAAGGAAACATTTCGCTGGGACATTATGGATTTAGTTTGCATTTTTTTTTTTGAGTTTTTTGCAAACTAACGCAATGGCAATAAACCTAGTTTGGCAAATTTATGATTCAGGCCTCGTTTGTTTCAAACTCAAACTTCAAATAAAGCAAAATTCATGTTCATGCGTTTTGCTATTGTTGTGCTAATAAATCTTGACGTGGAACTTAACCTAGCTAGATGTAATAACTTTTAAAGCCAATTCCTATCTAATGCCGTTGCCCCTTAAAGCCAATTAATCACCGCCTCCATCGCCCTAGAAAACATGTAAAATTAAACCAATATTTGTCTCTCTTCTCTTTGCCTTGGCCTCTTTTGATCACCTAGCTAGATGCTCTTAGTAGTTGATGAAACAACAGCTCTTAGTAGTACTCCTTCACAGATCTGTCGTTTGTGCAACTGCTAGATGATATATAACTATTCTTCGTTCTAGTGCCAGTGACAAAATATCTTTTCCGTGGATCAAGTTGTTTTTATATTATGTTATTAACTGTATTATTGGCCAGCTGCGTTTACTTCACATTTTTCATTGCAAGTAGCTTCACGTAAAGTATGAATCCTGGCTGGACTACAGCCGGCCGCACTAGTTTTCAAATTCTGCGAAGCCCAACGCATAGTAATTAATGCTTCGAGGTCGTCCGAGCTTAATTTAGACGGAGGGTGTAGATCATCACAAGATTATTTGCTTGTAGAGGCCATTATTGGTTGATCCGTTGATGCTCCGTCTCTGAACTTCTACTCGCCTAGAAAAAATGATAATTTGGGCTACGCTCATCTAAACTTTTGATACTTAATTCATTTAGTATTTTATAAGTAAAATGCATCACAACCACATTTTTTAATTTCTCCCAGTAGTATGGGGTTCTTCTAGTGTTTTAGCATTCAAAATTTAGTATAAACTTTCCCTAGTAAATACCTCATAGTAAGGATTCCCTAGTGTTTTAACTAGTGGTAGTGTTTTATTACTAACTAAAAACACTAGGAGAACTCCACCATTTTGGTAGTGCATGGTTATATTCAGGTTATGAAAAATAATATAATATATGATGCAGGCTTATGTTCACGTAAAATGCATGGTCAAGTATACATTTTATATATTTACCATTACAATATGTGCAATTGTGCATGTCAGAAGAATAGCATAGGTTAACAGAGATAGATAGGCAAAAACAAATTTTGAGAGGTGGATGTGTCAAGACCGCCAGTGGCAAAATGCCTGCGTAAATCCAGACTTAGATGCATAGACAGATGTACATGCCTACATCTGCAAATAAAATAGAAAAAAAAAAGAAAGAAAACAGCCCACAGTGCCTACCCTTTGAGATCACTTCAATGCGGAGACTTGTTGACGCTCCTGATGCCTTCCAGTTGTACGTGCCATTCTCATTTCCGAGCCTGCTTGAGACAGCAAGACTGGATCAAATCCACGAATTTCATCCAAAGGGAAAGAGAGAGATAGAGAGACCCAACGGATTGAACTCAGCGTTTGTTGTCACTGAATCCGAGCACCGCCCCCTGCCCGATCCGCTCGATTTGAGGCCCGGTGATTGTTGTGACTGATCCGTGCTGCCGTCGGTATGGAGGGAGGACCATGACGCGTAAAAAGAGGGGTGAATTAACTTAAGAATCTACTTCTAACTGGGCCTCTAATTTTTACCTTAGCAAAAACCTATGCAAATAAACAAACTATCTAAAAGTGTAACTACGGTTTTACTAGTGTGTTGCTATCTCTATCGCAAAAGAGTTATGCAACCTAGGCTCCAATTCTATCAACTAGCCTATCATTAAGTTACGAAAGTAAAGCATACAATCTAGATTACAATATAAATACAGAAGCTAAAGAGTAAGGTAGAGATATATACGCAAACTTCCGTCAACGACAATATTTTTACTGAGGTATCTAGAAGCTCTCAAGCTTTTCCATCGATCTAGTTGGAGCCCCTCTCAAGGAAGCCCTTGCAAAGAGCTAAGCTCCCGGTCGTGTAACTACTCCATGGATAGCCATGTGTTTTCCCCACATGCATGTGGGTCTCTGGTTTGGCTTCCGGTAAGCCTCTTCTAGACCGCTCTCTGCCGTATTCACTATCAAGCTTCCGCCTAAAATGCCATGGGCTTTATTCCCTCTAGTTCACGGTGGTGGCTACACCACAAATACGATTAGTGTGGTCTCGCAAGACTAGAAACCCCTCTTATGTACAACAATGGTGTGCACAAACACCAAGTGGTAAGAGGTATGCAAACCTCACTAAACACTAGGCCTAACACCTAGAGTAAGCGCAAAACGGAAGTCTAACTAACCTAAGCACTTCACAAAGCACATATGCTAATCACCAAATGTTTCACTAAGCACTTTGAATGTTGAGATCACTAAAATGGAGTATTACCTCACTTGGTATATTTTTCCCAGCTTCTCCACATCACAAATGGCCGGTTTGGGGTCCCTTTTATAGCCCCATGGGGATGAAGTAGCTGTTGGGATCCAAAAGGATCTTTTTGCCACACGTCGAACCATGCTAGCTGTCCATATTGTCGGATTGGTCCGATGCCCCCGCTGCGGTTTCTATTGTGAGCTGACCATCGAAGCTTCCCGACCATTGCATCATCGTTGTCAGACGGTTCAACGCCCTCAGGGCAGACTAGATCTGACGCTCGGAACCGCGGACTATTGTTATATGCTAGCAGATCTTGTAAGTCTCATGAGACACTAGGTTGGGTGAGTGGTAGTATGCCCCATCATGTGTCAATGGCCTGGTGACCATAGATTGTAACTCTGATGCATCTTAAATTATAAAAGAATTGAGTCGAGAAAAAAGAGGAACCATCAGATTATATATGTAAGGTATATGGTTCAATGCTACCATGTAAGTAGGCTCTAGCCTCACATTTCTGGCGCCTAATAAACAATGAATGCTTATAGTCCGGCGCGCTGACGTTGCTGCCTGTACTGCTGCTTCAACCGTCGGACTGTACATGTGACGGTTTGACGCCTAGATGATGACAGGGCGAGATGCCCTACATTTCTCTTTTTCCCTTTGTTTCTTCGCCATCTCTTGTCCAGAGCTTGGTTCCAACTTGCCTCTTGAATCTTCTAGGTTGTCAACACCTCTTTTAATATGCTATTTTCAGTGTGATCAAAGCAGGGGCGGAGGGTGGATCAAAAGCAAGGAGGGCCAGATTGTAAAAACTATTGCTGTATTAGCTAGTTGTAGAAACTACAACTACATTTTATAGGCAACCAAAACTAATGGTGTCACAGAGGGAGGGGGGTGGGGGCAGTTTCGCCTCCATGAGCCTCCGCCCCTGGATCAAAGTCTTCTTGCTCCAAATAAATCTATGTCAGCTACACAACCTGTTGGACTACAAAAAGAAACACATGCAAACACGTTAGTCTAATTTAGTCTTGTTGATATTAAAGACCAAAATCCAAACTAAATAGGCCGATGGTCCATTTTTGTTACAAAGGGCAAGGACTGTGCACCGCTGCGGGAAGGAAGATGAGGGCCCACGCACCGCCAATAGGAGGACGGGGGATGACCGTCACTCTGTCAGGTTAGTACGTAGGGCCGAAAAACTTACAACTTGCTAGCTTACTTGGTCGGCTTGGATTGTTTACTTTTTCTAAGCCACAAAAAAAATTGAGCCAGTCTCGTGTTTTACCTCGTTAAGTTAATGAGTTAGCTCAACTAGCTCACAATCTAACATGCGAGTCAAAGGAGCTAAGTACTTCATTGTCCAACAGCCTAGACTTGATTTTCAAAATTGACTTTCGGTGCCGTAGATGTTATTGTTTTTTCTCTAAATTTGGTGGAATTTAGCAAATTTTGAGTAAAAATTACTCAAACTTGTGAATGGATCGATCATAGTTATTATTCAAAAAACAGTAGCTGGGAACCAAAAGTTAGCATATGTATATTATGTATGGATTTGCTCGTTTTTAATCTCATCTCTCCAGATGACAGCTGCTTAACGAACGGCTACCTAGAGACGACGATGATCGACTGGATCCCCGGCATGCCGCCGATCAGCCTCGGCGACATCTCCAGCTTCGTCCGCACCACCGATCCCGACGATTTCGGCCTGTGGTTCAACGACACCGAGGCCAACAACTGCACCAAGGCCGGCGCGCTCGTCGTCAACACGTTCGACGCCCTTGAGCCGGACGTCCTCGCCGCCCTCCGTGCCGAGTACCCGCGCGTCTACACCGTCGGGCCGCTGGGCTCCCTTCTCCGCCTCCGGCACCACGACGACGATGAGGCCGCCGCCGCCGCCGGCGGCGGCTCGCTTGACCTGAGCCTGTGGAAGCACGACACCGAGTGCCTGGCGTGGCTGGACGCGCAGGCGCCGGGCTCCGTCGTGTACGCCAACTTCGGCAGCCTGACGGTGGTCACCGCGGCGCAGCTGGCGGAGTTCGCGTGGGGCCTCGCGGCGACGGGCCGCCCGTTCCTGTGGGTCATCAGGGAGGACCTCGTCGCCGTCGCCGGCGGCGGGCCGGCGGCGGCGCTGCTGCCGCCGGCGTTCGCGGCGGAGACGGCGGAGCGGGGCCGCGTGGCCGCGTGGTGCCCGCAGGAGCGGGTGCTGCGGCACCGCGCCGTGGGGTGCTTCCTGACGCACAACGGGTGGAACTCCACGTGCGAGTGCCTCGCCGCCGGCGTGCCGATGGTGTGCTGGCCGGTGTTCGCGGACCAGTTCACCGTCTGCAAGTACGTGTGCGAGGTGTGGGGCGTGGGGCGCCGGCTGGACGCGGAGGTGAGGAGGGAGCAGGTCGCTGCGCGTGTCGGCGAGGTGATGGAGAGCGAGGAGGTCCGGAGCAGCGCGGCGAGGTGGAAGGCGGTGGCCGAGGAAGCTGCCGGCGCCGGCGGGTCGTCGCACGAGAACCTGCTGGGCGCGGTGGCAGCGCTCGGGGTCAGCTCGCTCAACTCCGCCGAGGCATGAGGAGATTGGATGGGAGGAATGTGTGTGTGTGGTGTTCGAAGGATTATTGAGATAAATTAAGGGAATTATTAGGCCCAAATTAATTCCATGTATAATTACTAAATAAGACAGACTATAGAACTTTTGAAACATTTATATATAAAACATATATACTCCATGAGACTTTTGAACCTCTTCTCTTGCATTCTGGTTTGGCACTAGACAAAGGTGTAACTTTTGAACTGCGGCCCAGAAAACCTTTAGCACTAGCAGCATGTTGGTTTGGCACTTTGGCCACTCATCACCAATTATTGTTGGCTGATAAGCCATGACAGAAAGTATTGTTAGCTAATTTATTGTAAGAGAAAAATACTGTTAAATGACTGATAAATTTGGCTGACAAGATCAAACCAACAAGCTTTATAGTGTCACTCCATGATGAACGTGTAACTAGCTTAGTATCTAGCAAGTTTAGTTCCAAAAATTTTTGCAAAATATGAATAGTAACACTTTTGTTTGTATTTGACAAATATTGTCCAATTATAGACTAACTAGGCTCAAAAGATTCGTCTCGTCAATTTCGACCAAACTGTGCAATTAGTTTTTGTTTTTATCTATATTTAATACATCATCATACGTCTAAAGATTTGATGTGACGGGGAATCTGAAAAATTTTGCAAAATTTTTGGAGAACTAAACAAGGCCTAATAGCTATCATGATGTGTCCTTTATTAATTCCAACACTACGTCAAAAAAAAATCTTTCAGAAATTTCTTATTTGTGAAGTATAGCATCACTTGTGATTCGAGTCTATAGCACCACAAGAAATCCTCCATGCATGGGGAGCCATGCATGCAGCATATCGATGCATGGCAGGGGATCAAGGTCAATAATAGAGCCAAGTGCTTGGCTATAAGCCAAGTAATTAGAGCCAAGTTATACAATAAATTGTCTCATATTTGTCTCTAAAACATATTTTCTTTTCTCTTTCTTCTCACAACACTTGCCCAGCTTGGTGCTTACATAAGAGCCAAGCTATCATCTCTTTTTTTTTGGTCTCCTTCACATCAGCATTAGCTTGGTTATAAGCCTATTATTGTACCTGCTCTGGTGGTGCCGGTTAAGGGAAGTAGGTGTGTGTGTCACTGGTGTCGGTGAGGACGTTGGAATTATTATCACTTGAGAGTACAAGCAAAATACAATACAATTTCTAGTAGAACCCAAGAACAACCAGTAGGACTATTGTCGTTCTACACTGGAGCAAGAACATAGTACATTCATTTTGCTATATGACAATACTTATTAAGTTCCATCAAGCATCATATATAGTTGTTGACTTGATTTTGGGTGTCACATAAGCTTTATCACTTGATAATATAGTAGTTGTCCTTAAAGAAGAGTCTGATTAATATTATTTCAAAAGCACATAATATATGTAATAATTACTTATATGGCTGTACGCCTGCACCACTTGATAAGCCTCAAGCTTCATTCGGGTATTGGCTCCACGAGTAGTAGTTGTATCATTTCTTTGAGTGCTTCTGAAGAAGTCAATGCATCAAGATCCTTGTATATATTATCCGCGGTTCTTGAAAAGTCAAACACTATTCGTGGCACAACCTTTGGTAATTCTTTCAGTGCAAGGCATTGCTCTAACATATCCTTCCATGAATCTTCGGTAAGTTCTTTTATCTTTTCACATGCATCATTCATTGTTGTTCCATGCTTCTTCATGTAACAATGGACAGTCGAGGCACTATGGTCTTTTGTTTGCTCACGCTGCCACGTAGTAAGAAGGAATGTCAGGTATGCTATAACATAAATTAGTTAATTAATAATGCTCCTAATAACATTGACATTATATTAAAATAGATCTACATCCAGCTTCATTGCTGATGTAAACATTGTCATGAATATTATGAATAGAAGTTACCCAATTCATTAGACAGTCCAGTAATGAAAGGAACTCAAATTTACAGATTTTGCACAAAGTAATCTACTTTCTAGAACAAACACAATGTTATACTTGTTTAAGGATAGAAAAAGACCTTGGTTGATACAACATCATTGGAGAGCCGTACAAATGTACCAAAAGATGTTAGAAATTGAGGATAGCTCAAAAGCCACTTGAAGGTCTCCTCTGTTATTATATCACCCATTCCAACATATGCAGCACATGTTAGAGCGATGGATCCAATGCTTTCTTCTGAAACTTGAAGGTGTTCACTCATTGTGGGCACATAATCTTCATCACGCCATTTTATTTCCTTGCAGTATAGCTGAACTAAGCGCTCCATCTATATGAAATATAAAAACGTGTGAAAGTTACTTATGGTTCTGATATTGTTGCTGTCTGCTTGAAACAAAAGAAAGATTGGTTGCTTAACTCCCACTGTTTTTTTTTATTTTCATGTCTGTTAATTACCAATACACAATTACTAGCAAATAAGGCATTTCATGAATAGCCCAAAACCACATGTATCTAAGTCATGGAATAATTTTAGGCATCTACTCCAGTTGTATTAGTTTTTTTAGTTAATGGAAAAAAATCCACTCGAGAAGCATCAGACTAGTTCCTACAAACACACATCCATGTTTTAACTTATTACAAGAACTCTATTTTATTAATATTTGGCAACCAAATTTATCTACGGGTTTTGCTTCACTTATGACTGCAGTCACGAAGCTTATTTTCTGGCTGCAACTTCCGATGGTTCTGATGCGCTATTATGATATATTTATATGAAAAAATACAGCATTTTTTATATTTTTGAGAATTTTTTAGACAACAATAGATAGTCACATCTCAGCCTCAGTGTTCTTTACCTAATACTCAAATTCGATGTAGACTATCTTTTGTTTTTGTTTTCATGTCAGGCATAATTCATTATTATAGAACGTAGTGTTTAGCTGATTGTAATGATTGTGTTCCTTATTGGGAATGGTCAAGCATATATAAAGGCACTCATAAGAGGGTATACATATGTAGAATACTTGCCGCCTGTTTTAGATAAATCACACGGTAGCTCTTCTCTGGCCCTAACACATCCTCAAATGACTGAAATGTCTCCAACAGGAATAAGTAGAAACCCTTCATGTACTCTGGAAGGAGATGTACTGCACTTTCATCCCATCTGCATTTTACAAAATTAGAACTTTGTTTCCTATAGTATTAAAGCTGTTCAAAGAAAGTTACAAATATTATTATTATTGACAAATGATCTCTAACTTTCCTTGAACAACATTATTATTTGAGGATATAGTCAATTAACTTTGTTGCTTGTATAAGTTTGTTTGATGTTTTTCTTAATTTACATCTTGCATTATAAAATATATATATCAATGATTTCTGTGATTCAAACTGTTGGGGGATGGCCGCATCCTTCCCCCCGGTAGCGTCTAAGGATACCCTTTACTCGAGTAACCTCCGACTTCTGAAGCATCGGAGGATAACCTTCACCCAGGGAGCCTCCGTGCAAATGCATGCGGAGGACCCTGAAAAAAGACTCGCGTTGATGACTCGTCTTGTCATGCTAAATGTGTGCAGGGACTGACATTGGCGGAGGCCTACAAGCAGAGAAAGGAGGAACCTCCGACCCTCCCAAGTCCGAGGATGGCCAGGGACGCGGCGGAGGCGAGGGACCTCCGACGCGCCCAGGCCAGGGAACCTCCGACGGAGAAGCGTCGAAGGATCGGCGACCGAGCGGGCTAAGGAACCTCCGGGGCAGCTGAGCCGAGGAACCTCCGACGCGCCCAAGCTAAGGAACCTCCGACGTACGGAGTGACGAAGGATCTGCGATTGGGCGGAGGATCCGAGCCTCCGACTAGCTGAAGCCCTAGACAGGAGACACGCGTAGGGTTTGCAATGTGAAATTACACAGATGACTTAGGGCCAGTAGACTGTAATAGAAGAATATGCTGGAATATTCCCCACCGTCACGGGGCATTTTTGTAAATATCATTAGGTCGGTTTCTGAGCCCTATATAAGGGGCGTGACGCCGTCATTAATAAAAGAGAGAGGACATTCATTGTATTCACCTACTGTTGAGCCCACCGTTCGTTACTGTTCACCCTCTCACGGCACCGAGTGAGAAGGTTCTCGATTCACTGTATTGCTGGGGAGTGCGGAGAGCATTTTTCCAACACAAAATTTTTCTATACAATGTAGCTTTTGTCCTCTTTTATTTAACTGAAACCATTGTAAATGATGCAAGGCACATTGCATGCCATGCCTATGCGTGTACCAAAAGGGCTGTGTTCCTGGACACATCACCAAATGTCATCCCATTACAGACCCACAAAGAAAAATTTCAATTTCTTTCGTTTTATTTGTATTTAAATCAATGACATTCCATCTAATATGTATTAAATAGTTAATACATGTACTAATTTTAAAATAAAAATTATCTGACATGTGGTTTGGAAGATTTTGTTACCTGCCAAGTGCTTCAGTGAATTCCAGGCACTCTTCTGTGGTACCATATGTGTCAAACATATCATCAATTATTGCAATGAGACCTGTGACCTTTGTTAGTATAATTCGTGAACGAGAGTATAGTGGATCATAGCATGCTCCATTCATCCAAAAATACATCTCTACTATTCTATCTCTAACAAAAGTCATCTCTGATTTGGCTTGGAACTCCTTCCACCACCTACCACATGCATATTGAGAAAAGCCAATTAAAAATTAGGACTGAATAAATGTACAGAACCATCAATTTGAAGTGAGATTAAAATAATCTTACACTGTGCAATGCTTTAACTCTTCACAAAAAATAAGCTGTTGAAGGTTAAAGTTCAATTTTGCAAACTCCAATATGTCTTCATTCCGTGTAGCCTCTTTTTCATAAATTGGTATGTAATTTCTCGCTTCTAATATTCCAACCCTTCTGAAAAGAGGGGTATGAAGGGAAGAAGACACCTCCTTTGCAAATGGTGATTCTGGAAGTACAAGGATATCTTGAAGGCAACATCTAGTGAAAGAAATTGCTTCATCTAGTACCTTCTCTTCATGCCTCCTCAAATATGACGCATTATATAAGCTTAACAAGCTTCTCGTGTCATCATAACGAAAGCCACCTTCTTCTGTTTTGAAGTTTAGAAATACATCTACAAAAATCGGCTCATGAATAATAGTCATGTCCTATTTTCAAAATTAAAATATTTGATCTGACATTTGGTCTTGATTGGAAGATATTATACCTGATGACACATCATAACCATTCTTTCGAAGAAGATAAAACCGCAGTGAAACTAAGTTAAGATCTTCATCGTTGTAATCAGAGTTGTAAATATGGTGCAGTAACTTTTCTATCTCATTCTCGTAGTGGTAATCCAGTCCAAGTCGTTGCAGTGTTAATATAAGATTCAATGTTTCTGGTAATTCAGTTGAGTCCTTCAAAACCTTCCTAACACGCTCTCTTAATACCTCGGCTCGCTCTTTCATGTATGCTTGCTGCGGAGGACATGTACATGTCAATTTCATCATATATGTATTCCCTGATCAAAGTCTATTTCATCTATATGCAAACAAAGTTTATTCCCTGATCATCTTCAGTGACATGTAATTAATTGTTACCTGAGGTGCAGTTGGCGGCTGGTAAGTCAGGAAGAAATTGCCCCACAGACTTGGGTGGAAGGTAGTAGCCTTTCGCACCTCCTCTGCCTTGCTGGAAGGAGACGCCATATTCTCAATTCCGGTCTAGATATTCTTCTCTTGCAGATAATTCTGATGGATTATTTGTTGATGCCTATAGGTGCTGCATTGTAGATGTATTTATAGGCGATTCAGGTCGCCAAGCAATACTGCTCCAGCCAGGCACCTTTGTGACGTTGACAGCGGTCTCTTCATGCAGGTGGCGTTTTTTCTTTTCTGACTATGTGTTACGTTTGAAATGTTGCCCTGACATCTACCTGCTTATTTATTTTTTAATTAAACGGCATTATGTTCCAAGTGCTTATTATATCTTCTGACTTCTATATCTAAATAAGAGACCAATGATTAAAAATGTTTGGTGAAAATGATTTCCACTGTTGGTTTGTATTACGAACCGTTGATAAAAACTGGCCCGATTTTCACCCCGGAAAATCATCACAAACAATTTTAAAATGCGGTGGTGAAAGTGATGTTGGTGAAAATGATTTATGTAGTAGTGATCAAAGTCCTCCAATGCCATGGAGATAATCAATACATACGTGTATATATCTTTTAGTCTTGTTTTTTTTACTGAGTAACGTTTAGGGTTGCTAATGCTTTTAAAAAAGCATCAGCGGAAGTGGTGTTGGCGAAAGCTATTATTTATGTAGTAGTGATCGAAGTCCTCCAATGCCATGGAAATAATCAATACGAATGTGTGTAGCTTTTAGTTTGTTTTATTGACACTAGATATATAGCTTTGACTTTTTTTTATTTACTTGATAATTACGTTCACGTTTGTCATGGCTCCAGAGAGGCAGAGCTGACTCCAATTGTTTTTGGCAAAATCAGTGATAAATCACTGTTATATATACAATGTTTATAACATGGAAAATCTCATACTTCAATGTTGAAAGACCAAGTGAAGTTTTTTGCTGGCTTCGCCTCTGCTGTTTGCTTGGCACATCCTTTGCTGGACATTGTTCCTGTTATTGCCCTCCATATCAGGCTATTCACTGTGTGGCACTGTTGGCACCACGCCTCGTTTAGGCAGTAGGCTATTCACAAAAACTGAGGCCTTGTTTAGTTCGCAAAAATTTTCAAGATTCTTCGTCACATCGAATCTCGTATGCATAGAGTATTAAATATAGATAAAAATAAAAACTAATTGCACAGTTTATCTGTAATTTGTGAGACGAATCTTTTGAGCCTAGTTACTCCGTAATTGGACAATGTTTGTCAAATAAAAACGAAAGTGCTACAGTAACCAAAAACCATGCTTTTTAGGAACTGAACAAGGCCTGAAAATCGTTAACATAAACGACATCAGACAGTGAACCTGGCCGCCATATCTCACAATCTGGCTCCCTGGACTCTAATAATTAGGTCTTGTTTAGTTCGCAAAATTTTGTGTTTTTGGTACTGTAGCATTTCGTTTTTATTTGACAAACATTGTTCCATTACGAAGTAACTAGGCTTAAAAGATTCATCTCACAAATTACAGGTAAACTGTGCAGTTAGTTTTTATTTTTGTCTATATTTAATACTCTATGCATGCGACCAAAGATTCGATGTGACCCAAAATCTTAAAATTTTTTGCGAACTAAACAAGGCCTTAAGCGTCACATAATCCACTGCCTTTGCTGTCATCACCAGGCTTTTCGGATACACTCTGTATATATTGGTCCCACAACACAGATGCGTTGTCCTATTGAGTTTCCTCTTGCTCGGCACCTGGACCATCCACGTTGAGCACAAGGAAAACAATCCATCACGATCACTGAGCCTGTGCAGTACGTACGAGCTAGCATGTACCGAGCTACAGTAGCAATGTAGCATGTACCGATCTTAGCTGGTCCGCCTTGTTTAGTTCACCCAAAAACCAAAAACTTTTTAAGATTATCTGTCACATCGAATCTTGCGGCACACGCATGAAGCACTAAATATAGATAAAAATAAAAACTAGTTGCACAATTTATCAGTAAATCACAAAATTAATTTTTTTGAGTCTAGTTAATCTATGATTAGATAATAATTACTAAATAAAAATAAAAATGCTACAGTACTGAAAACAAAAAAAAATTTTGGAACTAAACAAGGCCCTAGCTAGGCTCCATCATTGAGCCGCCCACACAGAATTTTTTTTTTTAGTCCAAATTTAAAACAAATTTCGAATTTGAACCGCTTTGAAAAATATTTTCAAAAATAGGCCGTTTGGCCCCGCCACCATGCATGGCGGGGCAAATTTACTGTACCCCGCCATGCATGGCGGCGGGGTAGGGCAGCCACGTAGCGCTCGGTTGGCGGGGCTGGCTTACGTGGACCCCGCCATCTCCGATGGCGGTGGCGGGTTAGGACACCCCGCCGTTTATTATGGCGGGTTACAACCCACCACGTATCATGACGGGGTACCCTGTCAGAGAAAATGACCTGCTCTTTGTGTCTACCCCAGGCCTCCGCCCTTTCTGTCTAATTTCAAATAAATTTATTAAAAATTTAAATTTAAATATCTATTTAATGATATTAATTTTATATTATAAATATTAATATTTTAAATATATATGTAATAAAGTTATTTTTCGAGGAGCAAAAATAACAGATTTAGAAACAGAGACAAGAGTGGCGCAGCAGTGCGCACAGTGCTGCACAGTGCACGGTGCCGCTGCACAGTGTGCTGCACAGTGCGGGGAGATTTGTGCGCAGTGGTGTCCTATGCTAACTGTTTATTCTTAAATATTTGTTGTTTTCGCTTCTAAAAAAACTTTGATTAAATATTTATTAAAAATATTAATATATATAATATAATATTAGTATCATTAGTTAGATATTTATATCTAATTATTTAATAAATTTATTTGAAGTTAGAAATATTGCACATATCTTTTGTAAACAAGTTAAAGTTAGTATCTTGAAAAATTTTAGGGTTTTGAAAGAAAACAAGGCCGTAGACTAGCAAGAGGAGTAGTCTGGTATGGTATGCTAACCAAGCAGCAGCCGACAACGCCCAGCAGCAGCAAAGGCTGCCAGGAGCCCAGGACCCTCGCCCTTGTTTAGTTCCCAAACGAGCGTCTCTTTTTTTTTTCATTATCTTCTGGGGGCAACTCATCATCATTTACCCGTTTAGTTGGTAATAAACAAAGGCCTTGTCAAAAATTTTAGGTAGTAGCGTAGCATTTTCGTTTTTATTTAACAAATATTGTTTAATTATGGAATAGACTCAAAAGATTCATCTAATAAATTATAGTTAAACTATATAATTAATTTTTATTTTTATCTAAATTTAATACTTTATGCATATGTCGCAAGATTCGATGTTATATGAATCTTGAAATGTTTTTGTAACTAACAAAGCCAAAGTGTTGTCACCTATATAGTCTCCTCATCCGTCATCGTAAATGCATAGCGGCAGCTTTCCTAGCAACAACACGTGACAGGAGAGCACAGTGAACCGCCGCGCCGGGTCGTGGTCTGGTGGTGTTCAGGCCTATGATGATGTTCAGGCCTATACATGCATATGATGATGTTTTGTTTAGTTTCTAAAATTTTCAAGATTCCTCGTCACATCGAATTTTGCGGCACATATATATTATATTAAATATACATGAAAATAAAAACTAATTGTACAGTTTATTTGTAAATTGTGAGACAAATTTTTTAAGCCTAGTTACTTTATAATTAGACAATATTTATCAAATAAAAATAAAAGTACTACAGTGTCGAAATCTAAAAAATTTTGTGAACTAAACAAGGCGTCAGGCTGGCCCGTGTTGCTGCTGCTGCCTGCTGCATGCAAAGACCCGCCATGATGCAATGACCTTGGCCTTGTTTAGTTGCGAAAAAATTTCGGATTTTAGCACTATAGTATTTTCGTTTTTATTTGATAAATATTATCTAATTATGGACTAACTAGGTTTAAAAGATTCATCTCGTGATTTACAGGCAAACTGTGCAATTAGTTTTATTTTCGTCTATATCTAATGCTTCATTCATGTGCTCTAAAATTTTATGTGACGAGAAATCTTAAAAAGTTTTTAATTTTTGGGTAAAATAATACAAAGCATGAGCCTGACACCGGCTTTCTACTGAACCCGCCATGATCCACGGCGGGGTCGGCTAACCCGTCATGGATCGTGGCGGGGTCCACGTCAGCACGGGCTGGCAGGTGGTAGCCACGTGGCATCTCTACCCCGCCGCCATGCATGGCGGGGTACTGTATATTTGCCTCGCCATGCATGGTGGCGGGGCCAAACGGTCTAGTTTTAAAAAAAATTTCATAACCGGGTGAAAATTGAAATTTATTTCAAATTTGAACTAAAAATAAAAAAAAAAATTCCCCACACATCACTCGTGCATGATTCATGGATCCAGAGACGTCCATGTTTGCACCACAGTACCTGCGTGGCCCACTATGGCCCACTTGTTCCAGAACCCTTACCATCAGCAACACATAGACCCTTGTACTCCCTCCATCCGAAAACAAAATAAGGGTTATTCTCGCTTTCCACTTGTCGAGAAGTTAAATATTTTTAACTTAAATCATCAATCTACATAATACTTTACACGAGTGTGCTATACAGGGCTATCAAAAGCATCTACACTATGACCAGTATATCCTAAATCTTCTACCTTAAGTACGTGCATCTACAAATTCACATACTTTGCAATGCCAATTATACCTCAAACCAATTTTACCTAAAACCTATAGCGAAATTTACTCTACCAAAGCACGTTATCAAAGTGGCACTACTAGCGCTAGGATGTCTGGATCCAGGGGCTCATCCGAACGCACTTAGGATCCATCCGCCTCCCGCATGGAACGCCCCACATAGAACGCCTCCTCCCCTGCACGTACGGAACACCCCCTGCACGAAGCGAGCAGAGCAGAGCGGGATGGGAGGGAGCGCGGAGCAGAGCATAAGACAGTGGGTTGGGAGAGAGGAGCGGAGCACAACAGAGCGGGATGGGAGTCGAGCCGCATCGGCGAATAAGGCAAGCGCGCGTCCATCCCGCCATCCCACCCTGCCGTCCGTCGCACTGCCATTCCGTTGTGCCGACCCATCCCTTGCCGCGCCCTGCTAGGTGCATGACATCTTCACCATGGAACAAATTCTACTACATCATCGTAAGAAAATGACTACAACAACAGAACAAAAACTACTGCAACATGAATTGTAAGAACAGAAAAATAGAAAACTAATGCAACAAAGGAATATTGCTTGCTGTAACACCATAACAAACACTATTATAACAAAAACATGACAAGAAAGCAAATGCCAAAGAGTGCAAAACCAAAAAAAAGTCTAATGCAAAAAAAGAAAATTATTTGTTGTAATAGGAAAAAACGCTGCTACAACAACAAAAACAAAAAGGCAAATGTGAGATGCAACATTAGGAAAAAAAGAGTAATGAAACAAAGAAAAATTACTTGTTCCAACTGCAAAATAACATTATTGCAACAACAGAAACAAAAAAGCAATGCAAGATGAAACATAAAAAAACTAATGCAACAAAGAAATATTGCTTATTGAAACCTCAAAACAAGCCTACTGCAACAGAGTTTGCTGGAACCCTAGCCACCATGACGTCTCTTAGATCCAAATCCAAAGGAGTAGGAGGAGGATTAGAAAGAGAGGGAGAAGGAGGAGGATAGCTCAAATCTAGAGGAGGGGATAGAGGAGGAGGAGGACGGCTCAGATCGACCTACCTCACCAAAAGCCACCACCGTCACCATCCTCTCCGGTTGTATGGAGGTCGAGGAGCGAGGGAGGGAGGCAGGTAGGGAGAGAGGGACGGCTCGCCGGAAGTCACCACCATCACTCTCCTCTCTAGTGCATGGAGGTCATAGAGGGAGAGAGGAAGGGAGTGTGAACAGTCGAGGCGACAGCGAGATGGATGTGAGCATGGTAGCCGTCCCAGAGAGCAGCAGCGAGAGCAGCGGTGGGTGCAGCCGTGTGGAGGAGCACAGAGGGGGAGCAGGTGAGCAGAGTAGAGAGTGGGCAGGGTTCATAGGGACGAGATGGCGAACAAATGGATAAAGAGCCAGGAGCGTGTCACTTTGCTTGGCTTGGCTTTGTGGCTCGGTCGAGTCGAGGTCCGTTTGGATGGATGGACGCCCTATAAGGAGCATTACCATTACCCAAGGGATATATCAATGGTAGGAGGAGTATAGCTATTAAAAGTTGAGAAGAGGAGGATGAATTTTGAGGTAGCTAGGCCGCTTCTAGTTGGGCTTGTGTGGTGAGGTGTTGGAACCAGAAAATCAGGCACATCACAATTCCACATGGGTGGTATGGCGTAGGGATCTCAGGTGGTAGTTATGGGAGGGAGGAGGACGAGGCTTGAAGGAGCGGCGACGAACTGGCGGCGCCGTGGCTCGGCGCCGGGGTTCTGAGTGTTGGAGACAAGAGGATGACAGTGAATAGTATGGCTGGGTGCCCAAGGGAGACAATGTGTCTCAATCCCAGGCTGATCCTTTCCTTCATCAACATTCGATATTTATACAAATTGTTTAAGCAAACTTACTCCTGAAACTAAAGACTGCCGTCCCTTCTAACATGCAATGGAAATACTGAAACTAAGGACTGCCGTCCCCTTCTAACATGCAATGGGAATAATTCAAACGAGAATGAACAAACTCCTGGAGACTAGTGATGCATGCAGAATTCTTGCTGGTCCTCAGCCATTCCTGCGTTCACGGCGCTGGTAGACTTGCCCGGTCATAACATCTCTCCCCCCGTTGAGAAACAGCTCGTCCTCGAGCTGAAAGTCCAGGAAGAGCTCACGGAAGGCCTCCACGGGTTCCCAAGTAGCTTCATCGTCAGGGAGTCCTTTCCACTTGATCAGAACGTGCCAGACTCCGTGGCGGAGCTGACTGCGCACGGCCTGGACCAGTTGCTGCAGTAGACGACCATGGCGTAGAGGAGGAAGCGCTGGAGGTGCTGCAGGAGTCGGCCCCTGGAATGCCTTGAGCACGCCGACATGGAACACATCATGAAGGCGAGCGTTGTCGGGTAGACGGAGGGGATATGCGACGGGCCTGATCCGTTCCACCACCTGAAACGGACCAGCAAACCTGGGAGACAGCTTGCCGCGCGGACCGGGGAGCAAGGACTGAGCTGGGCGGTGCAGGAGGCGTAGGAGAACCCACTCGCCGACGTTGAACTCCAAGGGCCGGTGCTTCTTGTCGTAGTTCTTCTTGGCATGTTCTTGTGCTTGAAGGAGACGGTCGCGCACCTCAGCCAGGAACGTGTCCCGATCACTGAGCATGGCATCGACGGCCTCCGTCTTGGCCGCGCCGGCGGTGTACGGTAGAAGGGCCAGCGGTGGTCGTCCATAGACGACGTCGAACGGCGTGGTGCGCAACGCCGAGTGGTAGGAGGAGTTGTAGCAGTATTCCGCCCACGGTAGCCACTCGAGCCACGAACGCGGGCGATCGCCGGTGACACACCTCAGGTACATGCCGATCGTGCGGTTGACCACCTCCGATTGGCCATCGGTCTGGGGGTGGAACGCGGTGCTGAGCCGCTGCTTGACGTCGGTCATCTTGAACAGGTCACGCCACAGGTGACTCGTGAACACAGGGTCACGGTCACTGACGATGGATTCCGGTAACCCATGGAGCTTGACGATGCCATCGAAGAAAGCCTTGGCGACGGATGCCGTCGTGTAGGGGTGGCTCAAAGGCAAAAAATGTGCATATTTGGAGAATCGATCGACCACCGTCAGGATGACACTTTTACCATTGACGCGAGGAAGGCCCTCGATGAAGTCCATGCTAATATCTGCCCACACTTTGGTGGGAACGTCGAGGGGTTGGAGCAGGCCCGCCGGATGCAGGTGATCGGTCTTGTTGCGTTGGTAGGTGTTGCAGGCGCCGACGAACTCGCGGACGATGCGGCGGTCGTGGTCGATGAAGAAGTCTTGCCGGAGTCGTTGGAGAGTTTTCTGGACGCCTTCGTGGCCCGCGTGTGCGAGCTGTACCGCGGCGTTCAGCGTTGTGGAGGACGCCGGGATGTAGACGCGCGCGTCGCGCATGACGAGGCCGTTCGCGACGCGCCAGGGGGCACCGCGTTCCGCCACGACGGTGTCCCTGAACTCGCGGAGGTGAGGGTCGGTGGGGAGCTCGTGGCGGAGGTCGTCGTAGAACCGGAATGTTGGTGTAGAGATGGCGAGGATGCTGTTGGCGTCGGTGTCGGTGTCGTGGCGCGACAGGGCGTCGGCCACGACGTTGAGGCGGCCGGGTCTGTACTCCACAGTGAAATCATAGGCAAACAATTTGCTTACCCATTGGTGCTGTGGCACCGTCGACAGGCGCTGATCGAGCATGAACTTGACCGCGTAGTGGTCGGTGCGGATGCCAAACCGCCGCCCCCAGAGATAGGGGCGCCAGTGTCGAACGGCCTGAACCAAGACGATGAGATCCCGTTCATACGCCGCTAGTTTGAGGTGTCTTGCGGCGAAGGGCCTGCTGAAGAACGCGAGAGCGCCATCGCCCTGGTGGAGCACCGCGCCAAAGCCCGATCCGGAGGCGTCGCAGTCCACCGTGAACGGGCGGTCGAAATCCGGCAGCTGCAGGACTGGTGCGGTAGAGAGCGCGTGCTTGAGGCCGTCGAAGGCCGCTGTTGCCACCGGTGTCCATGCGAAGCTCTCCTTCTTGAGGAGGGCGGTGAGCGTCGCGGCAATCGTGCCGTAGTCCCGGATGAACCGGCGGTAATAACCCGCCAGCCCCAGGAATCCGCGTAGGCCGCGCACCGAGCGGGGTTGAGGCCACGACGCGACGGCTGCGACCTTCTCATTGTCCATGGCCACTCCTTGGCCTGAGATGACGTGGCCCAGGTAGTTCACCGTTGGCTGGGCGAACGAACACTTGGAGAGCTTCAGCCGGAGGTGGTGTTCGTGCAGCGCGGTGAGGACGATGTTGATGTGCTGTAGATGGGTTGACCACGACGGGCTGTAGATGAGGATGTCGTCAAAAAACACCCGGAGGACGGTGTTCATGAGGCTTTGGAACGTCGCTGGCACGTTCGTGAGGCCAAATGGCATCACTAAAAACTTGAAGTGCCCTTCATGCGTGCGGAAGGCTGTCTTCTCCACATCTTCGGTGTGTACTCGGACTTGGTGGTAGCCCGAACAGAGATCTAGCTTCGTGAAGAAGCATGCGCCATGGAGTTCGTCGAGTAGTTCCTCCACGACGGGGATCGGGAACTTGTCCTTCACCGTCTGCTGGTTCAAGGCGCGGTAATCCACGCAGAACCGCCACGTTCCATCTTGCTTCTTGACGAGGAGTACTGGCGCAGAAAACGCTGATGTGCTGGGCCTGATGATGCCTTGTTCGAGCATGGCGCGGCACTGCGACTCCAATTCATCTTTTTGGAGTTGGGGGTACCGGTATGGCCGGACCGCCACCGGCGCCGCCCCTGGCAGGAGGTGGATCCTGTGATCGCAGGAACGAGCCGGCGGCAGATCGGTGGGCGTGGCGAAGACGTCGTCGAAGGAGTGGAGCAGCTTGTCGAGCAGGGTCGTCTCGTTGTGGTGGATGGCGTGCAGCCGAGTCGACTGGACGTCGTAGCGAGTCGAGCCGATGCCGCGCCAGAAGACGCGGCGCTGCTGGTGCTAGAAGGCCATGCACAGGTCGTCGAAGTTCCATAGGATGGGGCCCAGCTTGCGGAGGAAGGAGACGCCGAGGACCATGTCGTAGGTACCCAAGGGAATGGTGTAGCAGTTGATGTCGAAGAACTCGTCGGTGATGCGGATGGCGACATCGCGTGCGTACCCGCGACACGCGACACGGTCACCATTGGCCACGACGACGCCAGAGCTGGGGCAGTGGTCGAATGCCAGCTTGGTGCGGTGCGCGACGTCGAGGCTGACGAAGTTGCTGGTGGAGCCGGAATCCAACAGCGCGATGAATTGTTCGTTGCCGATGGAGACGTAGAGCTGCATGGTCTCCTCGGTACGAATGCCGGTGATGGCATGTAACGAGATCAGCGGCTCGTCGGGGTCGAAGGCTGCCGGAGCTGGTGGCGGTCGGTCGTCGTCTGCCGGCTCCTCGACCGTGTAGTCTGTGACCTCAAGATAAAAAAGATGGGGGCACTTGTGGCCCTTGACATAAGGTTCATCACAGTTATAGCAAAGGCCCAGCTTACGACGCTCAGTCATCTCCGCCGGCGAGAGTCGCTTGAATGGCCTGGGCGGAGTCGACGCGGACGGAGTCGACGTTGTGGAGGTTGGTGCGGGCAGAGTAGCAAGTTGTCGACGTACCGGCCGGTGCAGGGCCGCCGGTGGCTGCGGCGGGGCGTTGCGGATCTCGAACGCGCGGGCGAGCCGGACCGCACGGTGAAGATCTTGGGGTTCATGGAGTTCGACGTCCACCCTGATGTGATCAGGGAGGCCACCGGTGAAGAGGCGCGCCTGCTGTACAGCCTCCAGGTTCCCCGCGTGCGCCATGCGCGCCTGGAATGCCTCCGCGTAGGCGTCGACCGTGGACGTGAACGGAAGTCGCGCGAGCGCCGCCAGGTGATTCGTTGTCATCGGAGGGCCAAAGCGCTGGTGGCACAGCTCCCTGAAGGTCGCCCAATCAGGTCGGCCAGCAGTCCGTTCCAGGACCAGGTACCACTGTTGGGCGACTCCGGTGAGGTGGTACGACGCATACCAGACCTGATCGGTCGGGCGCGTCATCTGGGCACGGAAGAACTGCTCACAGCGGTTCAACCACCCCAGCGGATCCTCCTTGCCATCGTAGGTGGGGAAAGTGAGTTTGTGGAATCTGGGTGGCATGTCAGGGGCGGGGGGAATATGCTGGAATGGTGGTGGTGACGCCATGGGTGCTGATGGCATGGGCATGGGCATTTGTTGTATGGAGGCGAGTGATGGGATTGGTGATGGTGATTTCGGCCAGCATATCTGGTTCAGAGGGAGGCCATATGGTGGTGGTGTTGTGTTGGTCACGGCCGGAGTTGGGGCCGGGAGCGTTGATATGGTCGGAGTTGGAAGGGAAGAGACGATCGCGGAGGATGCGGTGGTCACTCCCGTTGTAGCATTGGCAGGCAGGGCCGGAGGGCTCCCAGCGCCCGGCAGGCCAAATTGAGGACTGGCTGGTGGCGGGCGGTTCTCTTCTACGGCTGTAAGGCGTGATGAGATCTGACCCATCTGCTGCTGCAGGCCATAGATTGCGGATGTAAGGGTGGTGAGTTGATCGGTGGGCACAGCGGTGTAGTGAATTGGGGACTCGGCTGATGGAGCGGTGGGCATGACGGAGACGCCGATGGACGGGGTGTCCCTCGACGCTGGGATGCTGGGAGATGGCGTTGCGGTGGTGGGAGCGATGGGGGGAATTTCGGTGCCCGAGGTCGCCATGGGCTCCGGTACTAGGTTGGTATGGCGTAGGGATCTCAGGTGGTAGTTATGGGAGGGAGGAGGACGAGGCTTGAAGGAGCGGCGACGAACTGGCGGCGCCGTGGCTCGGCGCCGGGGTTCTGAGTGTTGGAGACAAGAGGATGACAGTGAATAGTATGGCTGGGTGCCCAAGGGAGACAATGTGTCTCAATCCCAGGCTGATCCTTTCCTTCATCAACATTCGATATTTATACAAATTGTTTAAGCAAACTTACTCCTGAAACTAAAGACTGCCGTCCCTTCTAACATGCAATGGAAATACTGAAACTAAGGACTGCCGTCCCCTTCTAACATGCAATGGGAATAATTCAAACGAGAATGAACAAACTCCTGGAGACTAGTGATGCATGCAGAATTCTTGCTGGTCCTCAGCCATTCCTGCGTTCACGGCGCTAGTAGACTTGCCCGGTCATAACAATCTTCCTTTTCTTTTGCTTTCCCCTTAGAGAAATAATAACTCAATCAAAATCTAGTTATCTAATCTACAAGAATGAAATGC
The DNA here is from genome assembly GCF_000003195.3 of Sorghum bicolor. Classification (NCBI taxonomy): domain Eukaryota; kingdom Viridiplantae; phylum Streptophyta; class Magnoliopsida; order Poales; family Poaceae; genus Sorghum; species Sorghum bicolor. Next base: position 5,772,329 of record NC_012876.2, on the reverse strand, counting down.
TTGTTATTGTCACACCCATATTTTAAGAACAAAATAGGATGCATAAAAGACTCATATGTGCCCCAGAAACAGTCGCACACATAAGTAGACAAATCTCAAATGTACCATCGCAGTGTTTATTACATAGCGGAATATAAAATATCACATAGTCTCATACAAAAATGATAGCATAAAGTAAACAACGCTCTCGACGGAAGCTCCACACAGGGACACTGTTGACTGGTTGACTCCAAACCTAGTACTCCTTACGGTAATCCTCATTCCAGTCATCTTCAATATCATATCCTGGGGTGTTGGGAAATTGCAAGAGTGAGCACATATCGTACTCAACAAGTATAACCAGGGGTTCATGAGGCTCAAATAGCTGACACTGGTTTGACTGCAGTTTGCTTGTAATGGTGGATAGCATATTCATAATTAAATAACAAATGTCAAGGTAGCATAAATAATCCCATAACCACATGATCAATTGTATACAGGAATTATGAATAACACATATAAACAACATAATAAACTATCATTTATCATCATTAATCAAGTTCATCAGTGTCCATCTATTCCGTCAGTTTTCCGGGCCGCCCGTATCCGTGGGCACGGCTAGTATACCAGATTTAACACTCTGCAGAGGTTGTACATCTTTACCCATGAGTCATGATTTACCCTTTCGCCCGAGGCCCGTCGACCTCTTAGCTCACTTCCAAGGAAAGCCGGCAGGGTTCACTATGAAGTCTTTCAAAGGTTCGTCTAGCAAGTTAGGGCCGCAAGGTTTCCTTTGCGCGCAGATATAGATACCCCCCTTCCGAATGGCACAATGACGCGCAGCCTATACACATAGGGACAGGGGCTCGCACTATACCCAAAACGGTTCAGCCCCTCCGCCCTTTCGGGTAACCTCTAACAAGCTAGAAAAGCTTACTCATACTTGACTAAAGCCAGAGCCATATAGCCCTCATGGTTGTACGAGTTGTCCCAGCTTTTGCCAAGGGATAAGTCCTTATGGAGGGTCAAGATCAATCTAGCAAAAGCCAGAGTTCTTTCCACCCTTTATATTCAAGTTGCTAGAAAGTTTATTTTATTGTTTATTGTATATTCAAATATTCATGTCACAAGATCATGGATTAATAATCAAGCACTAGCAAGAACTACCCAAATGCATATCCAAATAGGTAACAAGGAATTCAAGATAACAATCATCTATGATTTTGCTAAGGTCATCAAGGTGGACACATGCATATGATAAATGTTATATTAATTGTGTATAGGTAACAAGGATAGTCCCAAGTTATACTTGCCTTGATCAAAGCTCTCCGGAGCCCGCTGGTCTTCAAAAGCTTGGTCTTGGTCACCAACGTACGACTCACCGTCTAATCCCAATCATCAATCAACAACACGCATTCCAATGTAGACAATCATACACGAAGCAAACAAGATATAATTAGAGCAATACACCAAACAGTAGTAAAACAAATGTAAAAGTTTATCAAAATATTCTACGCAGCGCTACGATCACACAAACGTAAAGTTCACGAAAATCGGATTTAAAACGTAGAAGTTATGAATTTTCTAAGATTTCTATAGAGAAATAATTAATTAAATAGAACCAGGAAATTAAAAGTTTCAAAACAGTAAACTAATATTTCTAACATGTAGATATCGTAAATACGAATCCAACGGAATTTGAATGGACAAAAACGGAGTTAAAATGAGCATTTTATAAGCAAAACAAATCTAGTGGCAAAACTGTAAATAGCAGAAAACGTATTTTGAACTCAGCCGGTTAGAATACGTTTTCTCAGTTGGAAAACGTATTAAACTCAGGGCGCCTTGGACTGCGGGTTATATATTTGAATTTTCCAGGGTCTCTTTAGCAAAATATGCCCTGAAAAGGTATCTTTGATTCTCAGCCCTTGATCTCAAATCCGACGGTCCACATCTTCTCCAGGGGGCAGCAGGCGGAGGCCGGCTGGTTCCCAGCTCCGGCACGGTGGATTCCATGGCCGGAGAGCGGAAACTCGCCGGAGCTCCTCGGCTTCTCCTTTCCGAGCACCGTTTTTTGAAAGGAAAATACCGGGAGGGCGAGAAGCTCACCGCGAACGAAGCTAGGGGCTTGGCTCGGGCCGAGAGCTAGCAGAGGGGCGTGTCCACGCGCGGCGGCGGAAAGAGCTCCCGGCGAGATCCAGAACTCGCGAAACAAGGCACGGGGACTCGGTTTTGGCGACCTAGATGCGAAAACATGTCGAGGGAGCGATGCTAGAAGCTTTATAGTGGTCGGATTGCGCGCTTGGCAAGGAAATCGCGGGATCCGCGGATCCGATTTGGTGAGGAATCGTTTCCTGCTCGAGCACGGCAGGGAGGAAGAAGGAAGGTGGGATAGGGGAGACTGACGCGCGGGGCCCGGTTGGCGGTGAGAGAGGAGAGGGAGCGCACCTGCCTGGGCCGTTTGGGCCGCTGCGGTGCGGTGGGGGGAAAGGGAAGCGGGCCGGGGGAAAGGGATTAGGCCCAGGGGGTTGGCTGGGTTTTCCTTTTTTTTTATTATTATTTTCCAAAGCATTTTCACAAGTGAATTTGAATCAAATACATTCAAACCAAAAGCCAAAAGCACAGAATTAAATATGCTCCAGCATGAATGCATAACATGTTTCTGAACTTATGATGAGTTTTAATTTTCACAAAATTATTTGTTTGCTAGATTCAAATGCCCACAAAAACACTTAACTAAATTAAATTAAATCCTATAAATTGAAAATCAGTATTTCGGGTGTTACAAACTCTACCCCCCTTAAAAGAATCTCGTCCTCGAGATTGAGCAGAACTTACTCAAACAAATATGAATACGATTCTCTCAGATCATCCTCTCTTTCCCAAGTTGCCTCTGCTTCCGAATGTCGATTCCACTGTACTTTGCACATTCTGATGACCCGACTTCTGGTGACTCTCTCAGCTATCTCCAATATTTTGACCGGATACTCCTCATAAGTGAGATCACCTTTAACAGAAAGTTCTTCCAATGGTAATTGCTCCTCAGGTACACGCAAACACTTCTTGAGCTGTGACACATGGAACACATCGTGCACGCCAGATAAACTTTCAGGCAACTCTAACTGATACGCTACTTCTCCACACCTTTGCAAAACTTTAAACGGACCAACATACCTTGGAGCTAGCTTTCCCTTCATATTAAACCTCTTCACACTCCGCATAGGTGACACCTTTAGATAGACATAGTCACCTTCCTCGAAAGCTAGTTCTCTCCTACGTGTATCTGCATAACTTTTCTGACGAGACTGAGCAACTCTCAGATTATCCCGGATGGTTCGCACTTGTTGTTCTGCATGTCTAAGCACATCCGTACCAAACACCTGAGTTTCTCCTGTCTGATTCCAAAACAAAGGTGTCCTGCACTTCCGACCATATAGTGCCTCGAACGGTGCCATCTTAAGACTTTGTTGATAGCTGTTGTTGTAGGAGAATTCTGCATATGGCAAACTCTTATCCCAACTAGTCCCATACTGCAAGGCACAAGCTCTCAACATATCCTCCAATATCTGATTGATCCTCTCAGTCTGTCCATCTGCCTGTGGATGATACGCGGTGCTGAAATTCAACTTGGTTCCCAATGAGTCATGCACTGCTTTCCAAAAAATAGAGGTAAACTGAGTGCCTCTATCAGATACAATCTTCTTAGGCACTCCATGCAAGCAAACTATCCGCTCCATATACAACTCTGCTAGTCGAGCTCCTGAATCAGTGGTTTTGACTGGCAAGAAGTGAGCAACTTTAGTCAATCGATCCACTATTACCCATATTGAATCATATCCCCTCTGTGTACGTGGTAAACCCACTATGAAATCCATGCCTACTTCTTCCCACTTCCACTCAGGAATCTTCATTGGTTGCAACAGTCCAGCTGGCCTCTGGTGTTCAGCCTTCACTCGCTGACAAGTATCACACAAAGCAACATATTCGGCCACATCTCTCTTTAAGCCATACCACCAGTACTTCTGTTTCAGATCTAGATACATCTTAGTACTACCAGGATGAATGGAATATGCTGACTCATGAGCCTCTCTCAGAATCATATCACGAATAGCCTTCACTTCTGGAACGCATATCCTTTTTCCAAACCATAGTACACCATTGTCATCTATTCTGAATCCTGGTGCTTTTCCTAGTACCACATTCTGTGCTATCTCCTTCAGTTTCTCATCTTCCAACTGTCCTTTCAATATCTCTTCCTCTAGAGTAGGAGTGACCTCAATCTCCATAGCATTTACTACGATTCCCAAGTTCAAATATGCAAATTCAGCACACAACTCTTCAGATTCAGGTGTCGCCCGAAGCTCATTAGCATGTTTCTTTCTGCTAAGTGCATCGGCTACGACGTTCGCCTTCCCAGGATGATAATGCACTTCCAAATCATAATCCTTTATCAGTTCCAACCATCTTCGTTGCCTCAAGTTCAAGTCGGTCTGGGTGAAGATATACTTCAAACTCTTATGATCAGTATATATGTCACTTTTATGCCCAATCAAATAGTGTCTCCAAATCTTGAGTGCATGAACCACAGCTGCTAACTCCAAATCATGAGTAGGATAATTCAGTTCATGTTTCCTCAACTGTCTGGATGCATAAGCAACAACTCTACCTTCTTGCATAAGAACACAACCCAAACCCAGACGAGAAGCATCACAATAGATAGAGAAACTCTTACTCAGATCTGGCAATACCAACACAGGTGCAGTAGTCAATCTCTTCTTAAACTCCTCAAAACTAGCTTGACACTTATCAGACCATACAAACTTAGCATTCTTCTCTAACAAAGCAGTCATAGGCTTTGCAAGTTTTGAGAACCCTTCAATGAATCTACGATAGTAACCAGCTAGACCAAGAAAACTGCGAATTTCGCTTACATCTGTAGGTGGTTTCCAATTCAACACATCTTTCACCTTACTAGGATCCACTGCAATACCACCATTAGAGACAACATGACCAAGAAAAGAAACTTCCTCCAACCAAAACTCGCATTTACTACGCTTAGCATACAACTTATGTTCTCTAAGTTTTTGTAAGACCAATCTCAGATGTTCAGCATGTTCTTCCTTGGTTTTAGAGAATACCAGAATGTCATCAATAAAGACCACCACAAACTTATCAAGATACTCCATAAATACTTTATTCATCATGTACATAAAGTAAGCTGGTGCATTGGTCAAACCAAAAGACATAACTGTATACTCATATAACCCATACCTTGTTGTGAAAGCTGTCTTTGGTATGTCTGAATTCCGAATCTTCAATTGATGATAACCAGAACGCAGATCAATCTTAGAGAACACACAAGCACCTCTTAGCTGATCAAATAAGTCATCAATCCTAGGCAATGGATATTTATTCTTGATAGTGACCTCATTAAGTGACCGATAATCAACACACATCCTCTGACTACCATCCTTCTTATCAACAAAGATAACTGGTGCACCCCATGGTGATGAACTAGGACGAATGAACCCTTTATCTTGCAATTCCTTAATTTGTTTCTTAAGTTCTTCTAGTTCTTTAACCCCCATTCTATATGGTCTTTTAGCTATGGGTGCAGTACCAGGTAGTAACTCAATAATAAATTCAATGTCTCGGTCAGGTGGCATACCTGGCAATTCATCTGGAAAGACATCCGGAAACTCATCCACTACCAGATTCGGAGGATCAACATCATCAGTCAGTTGGTTCACTTTAGCTGTGAGTGGTGCTTGCATTGTTACATCAACACTGATTCTTTCTCCCTTTGGCGTTGTCAGAGCCACTACTCTCTCTTTGCAATTAATATTTGTCGCATGTTGCTTCATCCAATCCAAACCCAAGATCACATCTATGCCTGAAGTTCTCATAACCATGGGACTGATAGGAAAATCTACCCCCCTTAAAGAAAGACTTGCTGAGGGGCAACATAAAGAAACTGGTATAGTCCCACCCGGTGAATTAACTAGCATAGGAGTTTTCATTGCAACTAGTGGAAGGCTATGAACTCTAACAAATGCTTGTGATATAAATGTATGCGAAGCTCCAGAATCAAATAAAACTGTAGCAGGGATAGAGTTGATGCTGAACGTACCCATCATGATCTCTGGTCCCTCCTGAACTGTCTCTGTAGCCACATTATTCACTGTTGCCGCATAAGCAGCAGTCTTCTGGTTGTTGTTCGGCTTGTTGAGCTTCTCCGGGCAATCATATGACATGTGTCCCTCTTTCCCACAACGGAAACACCTGGTAGGAATGTTAGAAGCACTTCTTTTCGTGGAGTTGGCATTTGAGTTCCCTGAGCGAGGTGTCTGCTGACCATGCTGCTGTTGATTGTAGTTACGTTGTTGGAATGAAGGACGTTGGTTCCCACTCTGCGACTGATTCTGGAAACGCTGGGGTTGCTGGTTACGGTTCCACTGACTAACTGGTCCCTGGAACCTCTGCTGATGGCCTTGATGAGAACTGAAACGCTGACGGTTGTTGCTCCCAGATCCTTGTACCAGCATCCTTCTCTTCTTATCCTGACTCTTCCGCATATTATCAAGCACGATAGCACGATTCACAAGAGCTTGAAAGGTAGGATAAGTGTTTCCTGCCAACTGCAACCTGAGTTCATAGTACAAGCCTTTCATGAACAAGCGCTGCTTATCAGCATCTTCCCTGACTTCATTCGGGGCATAGCGAGCCAACTGTTCAAACGTGTCATGATATTCTGCCACTGTCATGGAGCCCATCCGGAGTGATCTGAATTCTTCCTGTTTGAGCTCCATCATTCCCTCATTTATGTGTCGAGCTCTGAAGTCCCTACAGAATTCCAGCCATGTGACAGGAGGAGCATTGTTGGGACGAGCAGCTTGATACGACTCCCACCATGTCTGAGCTGCACCTTGAAGCTGTCCAGAAGCATACAACACCTTCTCCAAGTCATTGCACTGTGCTATGTTTAGCTGCCTCTCCACAGCACGTAACCAATCATCTGCCTCCATGGGATCAGCTGAGTGTGTAAATACCGGAGGTCTCCCCTTCATAAACTCTCCACGCTTGTCCCTCACATGAACAGGTGGTGGTGTTGGTGGAGGTTGTTGCTGCAGGTGCTGCATGAAAACGTGCATCATCTGATTTTGGGTTTGCATGAGTTCCTCCACGGTGATTGGGGCATTGCCACCATTGCCATTGTCATTGCTATTGCCACGGCCTCTGCCTCTGCCTCTTCCCCTTGCTGCCATCTGCATTCCAAGGTATATAAACACATCTTAGTAATGTCCAACATGACAATTACAAGAGTTAACCGAATCTAAAATTTTCTGGGTAACATCCAACATCAGCAGATCAGAAAATCAGTAATATCTCGAGTTCCAGAATTCAAAAGGATACATGCTATACACCGTTGGAAAGATAAAGAAATTGTCTACAACTTTCATTTAGATCATATTACCAGATTCCAACGTGAGGTTAACCAAAAACTGGGTACAACCGAAACTGTTCCAGAATTCCAGACTGCGCAGAAACCTCAACTTTAAACAGTCATAACTCACAGCTCATAATAGATAATATGGTCATTCTTGCGGCATTGGAAATATATGAAAGTCTACTTTTTCCCAGAAAAATTTGATGAACATTGCACGAGCAGAATTTGATTTATTCCAGAATCATTGCAGACTGCTCCAGAAAACAGCAAAAGACAGAAACAGGATAGGACCCCAACCCACTATTTATTCATGTTCTTACTTAAGGTTCTTAACTAGGGAACTTGTGGACATGCCCACAAAGTCCCAGCACTCATTACAAAAATCCAAATCACACATATTCATAATAACAAATCAGCAAGCACACCAAGTTCACGCCACAATAGCAAAAGATTCGAAATAACTCGTAAACTACTAACGTTCCTATTACATATGGGTTCTTTTCTATTCCTCGGGTGCAGCATCCTTCAAGATGGGTTCAACATGCAGCCTCTTATGAAGTTTGGGGCGGCCTAACTCCGCTCGAAGGTCATCCGCTTCCCTTTGCTCCTTCTCCAGCAGCTTCCTCTCACGGTGTAGTTCATTCTCCAACTCTATCACCTTGAGTGTCAGCTCATAAGTCAACTCCACTTGTGCTTGAAGCTTTGGTTGTGAAGCATCTGCAACTTCTATGGTCCAAGTCATCTTCTCTGGTACAAAGCGAGGATAGTGGTATGTTGCATTATACTGAACATCCTCAAAGCGTCTACCACGGTAAAAGATCAAGGCCTGGTAAGCTGCATCTGCCATGCTCTCTCTCATCGTGTCCCGGCTGATTCGAGCGAGGTGTTTTGATTCCACCTTTCGAATCCCCTTGGTGGCATCCAGTGTCTTGACTATCAGCTCTGCAACCCAAAGTGATCTCTTCAGCGGGTGTTTGTGCTCAGTGCAGTTATACTCCAGCGTGGCTTGCAAATCCGGGTAATGGTGTTTCAAGGTCAGCACCAAATTCTCATGGAAGAAATCCTTGGGATCTGCCTCTGGAATCCACAGCTCAGTAGTCGACCCCATCCTTGCATTAGCAGGCTGTGGTGGAGGTGGATCTTGCATCTCCTCATCTTCAGGCACTTCCTCCTGAGCTTCCACCCTTGATTCCTCATCTTCCAGCTCAGGAACTCCATCCACATGCTGTCCTCCTAGGTTGAACATGGCACGGTACTCCTCAGCAGCCATGCGTGCAGCACTACGGGTACGGGGCGGCATCTACAAAAAAAAGTTTTTAGACATAGATCAGATGGATGCAATAATTTCACAACAGAGCAAGATAGGGAAGCATAAAACGTTTAGCAAATAACAAGGCCGTAGTGGAAAGCATGAAGTAAGTAAAATAAGGGCCTAAATTTTCAACCATTGCTAACTAGGTTTGCGTCCTACAGTCAACAAAGCTTTGATACCAATTTGTCACACCCATATTTTAAGAACAAAATAGGATGCATAAAAGACTCATATGTGCCCCAGAAACAGTCGCACACATAAGTAGACAAATCTCAAATGTACCATCGCAGTGTTTATTACATAGCGGAATATAAAATATCACATAGTCTCATACAAAAATGATAGCATAAAGTAAACAACGCTCTCGACGGAAGCTCCACACAGGGACACTGTTGACTGGTTGACTCCAAACCTAGTACTCCTTACGGTAATCCTCATTCCAGTCATCTTCAATATCATATCCTGGGGTGTTGGGAAATTGCAAGAGTGAGCACATATCGTACTCAACAAGTATAACCAGGGGTTCATGAGGCTCAAATAGCTGACACTGGTTTGACTGCAGTTTGCTTGTAATGGTGGATAGCATATTCATAATTAAATAATAAATGTCAAGGTAGCATAAATAATCCCATAACCACATGATCAATTGTATACAGGAATTATGAATAACACATATAAACAACATAATAAACTATCATTTATCATCATTAATCAAGTTCATCAGTGTCCATCTATTCCGTCAGTTTTCCGGGCCGCCCGTATCCGTGGGCACGGCTAGTATACCAGATTTAACACTCTGCAGAGGTTGTACATCTTTACCCATGAGTCATGATTTACCCTTTCGCCCGAGGCCCGTCGACCTCTTAGCTCACTTCCAAGGAAAGCCGGCAGGGTTCACTATGAAGTCTTTCAAAGGTTCGTCTAGCAAGTTAGGGCCGCAAGGTTTCCTTTGCGCGCAGATATAGATACCCCCCTTCCGAATGGCACAATGACGCGCAGCCTATACACATAGAGACAGGGGCTCGCACTATACCCAAAACGGTTCAGCCCCTCCGCCCTTTCGGGTAACCTCTAACAAGCTAGAAAAGCTTACTCATACTTGACTAAAGCCAGAGCCATATAGCCCTCATGGTTGTACGAGTTGTCCCAGCTTTTGCCAAGGGATAAGTCCTTATGGAGGGTCAAGATCAATCTAGCAAAAGCCAGAGTTCTTTCCACCCTTTATATTCAAGTTGCTAGAAAGTTTATTTTATTGTTTATTGTATATTCAAATATTCATGTCACAAGATCATGGATTAATAATCAAGCACTAGCAAGAACTACCCAAATGCATATCCAAATAGGTAACAAGGAATTCAAGATAACAATCATCTATGATTTTGCTAAGGTCATCAAGGTGGACACATGCATATGATAAATGTTATATTAATTGTGTATAGGTAACAAGGATAGTCCCAAGTTATACTTGCCTTGATCAAAGCTCTCCGGAGCCCGCTGGTCTTCAAAAGCTTGGTCTTGGTCACCAACGTACGGCTCACCGTCTAATCCCAATCATCAATCAACAACACGCATTCCAATGTAGACAATCATACACGAAGCAAACAAGATATAATTAGAGCAATACACCAAACAGTAGTAAAACAAATGTAAAAGTTTATCAAAATATTCTACGCAGCGCTACGATCACACAAACGTAAAGTTCACGAAAATCGGATTTAAAACGTAGAAGTTATGAATTTTCTAAGATTTCTATAGAGAAATAATTAATTAAATAGAACCAGGAAATTAAAAGTTTCAAAACAGTAAACTAATATTTCTAACATGTAGATATCGTAAATACGAATCCAACGGAATTTGAATGGACAAAAACGGAGTTAAAATGAGCATTTTATAAGCAAAACAAATCTAGTGGCAAAACTGTAAATAGCAGAAAACGTATTTTGAACTCAGCCAGTTAGAATACGTTTTCTCAGTTGGAAAACGTATTAAACTCAGGGCGCCTTGGACTGCGGGTTATATATTTGAATTTTCCAGGGTCTCTTTAGCAAAATATGCCCTGAAAAGGTATCTTTGATTCTCAGCCCTTGATCTCAAATCCGACGGTCCACGTCTTCTCCAGGGGGCAGCAGCCGGAGGCCGGCTGGTTCCCAGCTCCGGCACGGTGGATTCCATGGCCGGAGAGCGGAAACTCGCCGGAGCTCCTCGGCTTCTCCTTTCCGAGCACCGTTTTTTGAAAGGAAAATACCGGGAGGGCGAGAAGCTCACCGCGAACGAAGCTAGGGGCTTGGCTCGGGCCGAGAGCTAGCAGAGGGGCGTGTCCACGCGCGGCGGCGGAAAGAGCTCCCGGCGAGATCCAGAACTCGCGAAACAAGGCACGGGGACTCGGTTTTGGCGACCTAGATGCGAAAACATGTCGAGGGAGCGATGCTAGAAGCTTTATAGTGGTCGGATTGCGCGCTTGGCAAGGAAATCGCGGGATCCGCGGATCCGATTTGGTGAGGAATCGTTTCCTGCTCGAGCACGGCAGGGAGGAAGAAGGAAGGTGGGATAGGGGAGACTGACGCGCGGGGCCCGGTTGGCGGTGAGAGAGGAGAGGGAGCGCACCTGCCTGGGCCGTTTGGGCCGTTGCGGTGCGGTGGGGGGAAAGGGAAGCGGGCCGGGGGAAAGGGATTAGGCCCAGGGGGTTGGCTGGGTTTTCCTTTTTTTTTATTATTATTTTCCAAAGCATTTTCACAAGTGAATTTGAATCAAATACATTCAAACCAAAAGCCAAAAGCACAGAATTAAATATGCTCCAGCATGAATGCATAACATGTTTCTGAACTTATGATGAGTTTTAATTTTCACAAAATTATTTGTTTGCTAGATTCAAATGCCCACAAAAACACTTAACTAAATTAAATTAAATCCTATAAATTGAAAATCAGTATTTCGGGTGTTACAGTTATGCCTAATATATATACTTAGTTTAACCTGTTTTAATTCTATGTTCTTTGTCTGACAAGCTTTTTCTTTGTTAAATTACTCAAAACTTATGCCATTTTCAACCCAAAAAATGAGATGGATTAAACAATCCCAAGGAGTTCTTTACAATGCCGACCATGTAATGATCATGGTCTTAAAAAAAACTAAATTTGACAAAAAGGTCTTAGATGATATTTTTACTCAGAGAAAACATGGCTTTTTCGAGCAATTATTATTGGCACATATGTTTTGCATCTATCTCTGTTGTTTGGGCATGAGGGTCTAGCCGTCTAGGACTTTGCCGAATCTATTATACGGGTAGGAGAGTTCTAACATGAAGCTCTTGGACTTCGCACGAATGAATCAATCTTAATTCTTACAGATCTTAGATCTGACATCGATGATAGAAGGCTCAGATAAGATGACATCTAGATTGAACGGGTAGTTTAGAGGGAGAGCCTCCCTCAGAAAACTCACTCTTTTAGAGTGCGACGAAAAAAGAAATAGATGAATGAAAACCAGCTATAGCTTGAGAAGTGATGGCCTTGTACGCGCATGCGCTTGGAGAAATTTGACAAAGAGAAAAACTGGTGAAGGTTGAAGAAAGGGTCCTTTCCAATTGCAGAGAACCAGAGGGAGGGCACCAAGTGTGGAGGGGCACAAAAGGAGGGCTTCGTTCTAGACATACATTTTTTATGCTCTCCTTTCTCTCATTTTTGGGTGGCCGGTGGGCACCAATCTGTTGAATTTGGGTCCAAACAGTAGAGTACAGAAGAGAAGAGAAGAGAAGAGAAGAGAGAGAGAGAGAGAGAGAGAGAGAGAGAGAGAGAGAGAGAGATCTAAGGTTTTAATGATATGTGAGTGAACCCCTTATGTTTGTGGCATTGGTGCTATATGAAGGCCATTTTTCTCCCATATTACTTTAGTTTTACAGTTTCAAACAAGTCCTCAAATCCTAACATGTTGGTCTTTTTACAAGCAGGGTCTATGGACAAACATATCCCTAACATCAGTTGTTCATGTCTAGACTAATGTTGGCTCCACAAAGAGTAAAGCTATGGTATCTTTGATTGTGTGGGAAAAAGTGAATGCATCTGTTTTCTTGTACATGAACTCCGCTGTCCTTGCAAAATCAAGAACTGTTTGTATGATGACCTTTGGCTGCTCTGTTGGTGTAAGGTAGAGTTTCATCATATCCTTCCATGTGTCTTCAGTTAACTCCTTTATCTTCTCGCATGCATCATGTATTGTTGTTCCATGTTGCATCATATAACATTGGACAGTTGAAGCATGGTGCCCCCCAGTTTGCTCACGCTGCAATGAAGAAACATCTATATATTCAACAAGCATGTACTCTAATTGTTATGCCTTTCATTAACTAAATGCCTTCGCAACCACACAGTTACTATTTTTTTTATTTTACTTATAACATGTGCTGTTTTGTTAGATCAAATTTTACTGAGACAATATATATATATATATATATATATATATATATAAGGATTTCTGTGTGTGCAAATACACATAGAGGAACATAAAGGACATGTATGAAGAGAGAAAAAAGACCTTTGTTGATGCAATATCATTGGATAGTCGTACAAATGTTGTCATAGACTTAAGAAGTTTAGGGTATGACAAAAGCCAGTCAAGAATTTCCTTTGTTATGATGTCACCCATCCCAACAAATGAAGAACATGCCACTTGAAAAGCTCCGACAGTTGCTTTTGAAACTTCTAAGTGTTCATCAATTGTTTCTGGAACATAATGTTCGTCACGCCATTTTATCTCTTGAGAGTATCCTCGAACCAGAATTTTTAACTGCACTCAACATACAGATATGTGAGTTCATATTCTGTCACAAAATTCTGAAGCATACTGATCCATTGTAAGCATACTACAATGAATATCTCGAGTTCATGTAGTTTGTTCTTCATGTAAGATAAGTTCTAAATTCTTGAACATGTGAAATCTCCGCTAACATTTTGTTGACATAAGTAATTAGGAAAATTATTAATAACAACAGCCTACTATACAGTGGTATGCCCAGCTAGCAACTAACAAGCTAGTAGAAATGTGTATATGTTTTTTGAATAGTCTCTTAATTTAATTATTACCTCCTCCCATGTAAGGATTGCTCTACCCTTGGCTCTTCTTAGGACCTGTTTGGATCCCATTAGCTAAACTTTAAGGACTAACCTTTAGTCCAAGGACTAAAGACCCAAACAGGCCCTTACATTATGAGCACACATTAGGATGCATGTATGCCATGGTCTGGTGCAGCTGGAGAGGTCCCCTGTTACTACCATCTGTTTTCTTCTCTTTCATGTGTGGTATTTGTTGGGTTTCATCTCTACCCTACGCCAATTTGCTTAGGACAAAAAGTCTTTGTTGTTGTTGCAAATAATTTGTAAAGTAATTACAATATTCAAAATAATAATTCATGGTATTGTTTTTGGAAAATGTTTAATTTGTTCAGTGTATTCAAATTAAAATAGTATTTCAAAAAAAATGCTTAAACTTTATGATAAATACAATATTTTTATTCTAATTTTTATTGTGCCAACTACAAATAACAATCCAAGATCGTAGTTTTATAAAGTGCATTTGCTTTTAACAAACTGTCTCAGTGAGATCAAGTGAAAACTTGCCAATTCTTTGAGATAAAACACTCGGAAGCTTCTGTTTGGTCCCAGTTCATGCTTCACTGAATCAAATGTCTTCAATAAGTATAGGTAGAAATCCTTCATATATTCTGGAAGTAGTTCGGCTGCATTCTCTTCGCATCTGCACATTTTTGCAGTCCATTGAAATTATTTGATGTTCAGAACAGATAGCTGTACCGAGTCTCATGAGAAGTTTCGAAAAAAATCATAATATTGTTCCAGTAAACAACTGAATATATATTCCAGAATGGGCATTTAATTTCCAACACAGTCTAGCGTGTGGGCTGTGGTTGAGCCTGTGCGGATATATAGGAGGTTCAGTGGATCACTAGTTCACTACCATACCAGGAAACAATCGGTACCAATTCTGTTTGATGTAACAAGCACTCGTGAAGGAAACGAACACAATGAGGCCTAATTTCGAAAAGGGGAGGCATATTCAGGGATGGAAAACCTCTCATGGAGTGGCTTATTCAAATGACACCCTTGTAGATTGTTAGCCTAAAAAAAGTTCTGGATCCTAAGGGGATTTGAGTTTAAAGTTCAAACTAGTCCAGAAGGTGCCGCTTCTCCCTAGTGATGGGCCAAGACCCGGGAGCGCCAGGAGCGTTCCACTCTCCCATTTTGAAGATACTGTCCTCCATTAGCTTGAAGTAACTGCAGCAAGACCCTTACTTAAGACCTAATAACTTGTATTTGGGGTAAGGCCAAAAAATGAAACACAATCCATATCTATATGAGATATCTGACTTTGAGTATTTGGATTCGTCAATGGAAGTTACTACCTCGATGTATTCCTTATTTCCATATTGCACTCTAAACTAACGTTTGGTTTGGTCTACTCTCCATTAACTATTTTAGTCAGTGCAATTTAATCCATAACAAGATAACGAGATTTAACTTTTTTATTTCTCTACATACAAGTCAAATTCTAGTTTTGAAATTTGTGAGGTGAATTCTATTTTTTAAAATATGTTATGAATTTTGTATTTCTAATGTTAATTTACTATTAAATGTCCTAATCTATCAAAATTGATAATTCAAAAATCATGATATATTTTGAAAACATAAGCTATGGTAGCTATCCCCTCAGATAATTTGAAGTTAAAATTACCTTGAATGTGGAGAAACAAAAAAGAGAAATAATTAAAGGTAAATTGGACCAACTGAAATAATTAAAGGGGAGTAAACCAAACCAAACAATAGTGTGGGTTGTATAGACACAGGCCACACTCGAAGTTAATATTTTTGGACCTTTTCTTGTATTAAATATCTAGATTTAGATATGGATTATCCATTTATAGTAACTAAACACCTTCGGACAGGATGGGTAATCGTAAAAAAAAATATGTCTAGTTTTTTACACTAATTGAGGAATTAGTTTGAATTGCACTAGCATACCCCCTTTCCACTCCCTACGTGAGTTACACGGATCATCCCTAACTCGCTCATGCACCATTAGCCTTTAGAGCCTCCATCTACCACCCCACTCCTCCAAACACTACCCTCCCTATCCTCCCTAGCGTTGTCGTCTCCTACCAGCTACCGCCTATTCCCTCTAGTAGCCCGTACCATCATTGCAGTTGTGTTGCTCGATCAATGGACAAGCTCAAGGCCTAATGGCCTACCCATATGCTCCTCCCCAACCAACTCAACATAGACCCATTTCTCAAGCCATGCCATAATGATTGTGGCAAGAAGACTGTTACACAACATTGCAAGTTCTGCTCCTTGACAAACCGTAGTTGGGCCTCGATATGTCGAAGCTCCGATGGCAGCACCCTAATAGGTGAGAGAGGGGGTAGCGAGAGATTGAATTGAGGGAGAATTAGAGGAGAGGAACTAATCATAAGAAATGAGGACTTAGAATAGGAGGTTGTTGCTCGAGCTGGTGACATTCACTATCACAGAAACACACTTTTCAGACGGTTGTCCACGCCTCTTAGAGACGGATAGGCCATGCGTCTGAAAATTTGCGTCTCTGATGTGCCAGATCTAGTGACGGGTAAACAACCGTCTCAGAATATGTGTCATAAGAGACGGGTTTTACGGACACCCGTCTGTGATAATATTATTTGGTTTCTCAAGAAAGGAGGCATTTACATTTGAGGCCTGAGATAAAGCTAATGTTGTATATGCTTTTGCGGTTACGTGACTCCATTCGTTAGCCTTTTTGTCAGCTTTGGTGAATACTTTTAGCACCATGACACGTCCCCCACATTGTAATTGGAACTTGAATAACATTGTTTGAGCATTTGAGCTAGAAGTGGCTGCCAACTACTGTTAACTTGTTGCTTATTTGACATAATTATCACCATTAGATATTGATCCACATCAAGTTATCCTAAACCACTCATAACCAACACATTATAGCATCACTATTTGGCTCACAAGTAGTGAGGACTTCACCGTGCGCCTTGTTGGCATGGTGAACCGCGGCTGGCGAAGCGCCAGTCTAGTGTTTTCCTAGGACTAGTCGAGAAGTAATATAGAGGCATATATATAGTCTGCTTTCTATATATATATATATATATATATATATATATATATATATATATATATATATATATATATATATATATATATATATATATATATATACACACACACACACAAATACACATCAATTTAGACGATATTCGATGCATGAAAAAAATTATGTAGAATATCTCAAAGTTCATAAAATGGATAGATGTAATAATTACTTACTTGGCACTTGACACTATCTTAAACAATTTCTTCTAATATTTGAGATTATCTATGATTACATCTAGCGAACACATAGTTTGTCAGTTCGCATGTCGTGACCCTTCTCATTGCGTTCGTGAGTCGAAACTGGAAAGTGTCAAAGGCAAAGTCTTCCTAGACCTGCGCTTGCTATAGTGGGCTACAGCCTATAGAAGCCCATGTAAGCTACTTACTACGTACTTATATATAAACTAATTAATGACCTATACTAATACTAGTACTAATTTACTACATGGGTGGGTTAAGAAGTAACTCTGAGTTGCACGTCCTAGCTTTAAACAATTTTTTCTTTCCATTGAGATTGCTCGACGTCTCAAAATAGCAAAGGAAGTGACCAGAAGGCTCAAGATGGTCAAGGACGTGCATGAGCCACTACCTCTGCCTCCCTAGAATAGTGGTTACAAGCTCAACATCATTGAGAAGTTACTTGAGCATTACAAGGAGTAAGGGAACTCGCACACCGATAGCAACTCTGGCACTACATGGAAATTAAGGGACATGATTGCCATTATAGCTGCTCTAGGCTAAGTTAGAGATGCTGATGTTGCAACTTCATCAAAACTGATCATTTGCCAAGGATGTTTGCAGCAACAAGTAGTTGGATCTGACCCATGTGTCTTAAGATAATAAGCTAGTCTTGCACATGCTAATGAGCGGCATTGACTACACAAGTTTATCTTCTAGCATCCGCCTTCGCCCTATTGATGGCGAATCCAATGACAATGATTAGGTATAATTGGCCATTGAGACGGTTGAATGCCACACCTCTATGCTGGCACTTGCTAGATGCATCACCAAAATGGTGAACTAGGACCCCGAGCACTAGACCTTTGGTATCAAAGCCACCAACCACACGACCTAGTTTTGTGTGGCATAGATCTTGTTAATGACCATGTCACAACTAATAATATGGAGATAGACACAATTCTACCCCCGATCGTTAATTCAGGATCTGCTAATGGCAGCCAAGGCAAACCTTGGCTAAAAGTGTATTGGCAGCCTATTTGCCTAGGTTCATACATAGCCACCCAAGGAGCAGACCTAGAGTGCCATCACCCATGGAGCAGGCCCTCACCGTAGCAGGTCTTTTCCATGAGCACTCTATGAAAAATACAAAGATAGATATGATTTATGGTAGCGTTCAATTACATGATAAAGTTATAATATCAATATGTAGCAAAGAAGACTGCTCGTACCTGTATATGGCTTCAGCAAGCAGCATGGCCTCCTCAGTTGTACTGTGGGTATCCATTATGTCATCTAATATGGTGATATACGCTGTCATCTTTGTAGTTATAGTCCGTGTAAGAGAATATTTCTTCTCAGAGCAAGCCCCTGTCATCCAGAAATGCATTTCGACTATTCTATCTCGAATAAAACTCAAGTTTGTTTCAACATTAAGCTGCTTCCACCAGCTGTATAATAAGATGTTTAAAGATAAATACACGTTGCATATAGCTTTCTATAAGGAAAAACTGTGTAAAGTATAGACTTAGTGACAAGAATTTTAAGGTCCAAAGTTTGGATGAACTTACAGTGTGATCATTTTCAACTCCTCACAATATAGAAGTTGAAGAAGGTTGAAATTCAGTTTCGCAAACTCTAATATGACTTCATTTCGTGCAACCTCCTTTTCATAGATTGGAATATAGTTTCTTGTTTCCAGTATTCTAACCCTTCGGAATAGAGGTGTTTGGAGAGCAAGAGTTACTTCATCAGCTAGTGTTGTTTCCAAAGAATCTAATACAGATTCAAGTTTGCCTCTAGTGAATATAATGGCTTCATCAAGTACTTCCTCTCCATGGATCCTAAGGTGTGCTGCATTATATAAGCTCAAGAGACTTTTTGTATCCTTCACAACAAAATTTCCTTCCTTATCTTGAAAACACTTAAAGACATCTGCAAAGAGAAACGGATGGGAAAAAGTGTAGTATTTTTCTCCAAAAGCATACAAATTAAATACAAGATATAAATGTTTCTATGAGCCTTAGAACATTTTAATTTTACCATGATACTATCACATTGCTTGTGTATGGCATACATATTGTGGGACTTTGTAAGTAGTCTAAATCAAGTTTTCTGGCACAATTTTGGATGGTGAAGCATTACTTTCTAGGATGAAGGCAGTATATCAGTGCATTATATGGAGATATAATGTTGATAACAAAAGCAGTTTGTCCTTTAAACTCGATTGTTCCCTACAAAAAAGGTAGAATTCTCCTAGTGTTTTTAAGTAGTAGTAAAACACTACCACTAGTTATAGCACATGAGATTCTCACTAGGAGTCATTTAGTAGGGAAAGTTTATACTAAATTGTGAATGGTAAAACACTAGGAGATCTAGAAAATTCTGGTTGTGGTTGCCCCCAAAAGGGTACATGAATCATGAGATGAAGCATGAATATCAATAAAAGAGCTTGACAAGGAGTAGAAGTCTTTTGTTAATAACATCCAGAACAGCCTGTTTGTACGAGTTTTGGGGCACTTGTTTGTTGTTCCAAGTAGTAACTAATAAATTCTATGATCGCCTATTCAACATTTTCATACTCTAAAAGTAAGGCTTACCAGATGAAACATCATAACCATGTTTCCGTAGAAGATAAAATCGCAGCGAGACTAAATTCAGATCTTTATCATCATAATCAGAATCATGAACAAAGCTCAGAAGCTCATTGATCTCATTCTCGTAGTGGTTATCTAATCCAAGTCTCTGTAGTGTGAGTATAAGATCTAAAATATTTTGTATTTCATTTGCACTCTTCACCATCTTCCTAACTTCTTCCTTTAACACTTCAGCCCTTTCTGCCATGTATGCATGCTGCACAGAACAACATCGAGTTTTTTTTTATAAAAAAAATCAGAAAGTCAAAGCACCTCATTCTGATGCATGTTTCAGTGTGAATACCTTCGGTGCAGTTGGCGGCTGGTATGTCAGGAAAAAATCACCCCACAGACTAGGGTGGAAGGTCCGGTCTTTTTGCAGCCCCTGAACATCACTGATAGAGCAAACTGAAGGTGTAAGCGCCATCTTCTAGATATCAGTCTTAATTCTTTCGCTTGCTGATCTTGCAGCTAGAGTCCTTACTTATAGGCGCTGCAGACCAGCAACATTACGTACGTCTGTTGTCCAAGGAATCTAGCTAGTGCCCCCAGCAGAGTGGCGGCAAATAAGTCAAATGTGAATGATGCGTGCATGAAAGTCAAATATATATTAATGATTAATGATGCCTTCATGAAAGTAAAATATTAATGATGCTTACATGGAAGCAGATAGTGATGGTTAACTGCAATCTAGTACTACAAGTTTGCCACTTGTTTGCGCATGTTGGGGGGGGGGGGGGGGGGTCATTTGCCTGTCTCCAACTTTTGTTTCTTCACCTTCAAGACTTTTTGAGAGGGCTTCATTAATTGTTTTCATGCAGATTAGAGGGATCCCCCCTGAATCCTCTGTCTGGATGTCTGGATAGCCATCTCATGGATCTCGGAAATGATATAGTACCAGGCTGTTTCGTTTTTCTGTTTAGAATTGTGATTTTTGCAAATTCCAAAAGTGGGTTCATCATTATTATTATCAGCAAGATGCAATGAACTTGAATTAATAAAAGACTTCCTCCGTAAGAAAAGATCAAACATTAAACAGTTTTAAAGTTTGATCTTTTCTTACAGAGGAAGTCTTTTATTAATTCAAGTTCATTGCATCTTGCTGATAATAATAATGATGAACCCACTTTTGGAATTTGCGTTGGCTAGATCCAAAGTAATTGCATAATATTATTTTTTTGAATCACACGGACACAGACACCAGCAAACACTCGAAGTTTACGAAGTCACCAAAGATATCTTGGTGTTGGCGGACTCTGATGTGTTAAATTCTAGAATAGATCTAGAAAAAAAATAAAAACTCATAACAAGTCAAGAACTTGAACTTGGCTTGACAGGTTTCACCATAAGACATCTAACCATCTGAGATACATTCAAATCACACTTCCATAGTATTGCAAGTCTATAACTCAACCTCTTTCTTTTTCTAAATTGCTCACTCTGTGTCTCTTCCCATGTAGAGGCACTTGTGATCATGGCAGTCCACACACACTATCTTAAGAATAGGAATATGATATTGTCATTTTATATTCACCTTTGGAAATCTTGTATTAAATATTTTGGCCCTTAAACTATTTCAAACAAAAAAAAATTAGTGCTACAATTTTGGTATAGGGCATGTCTCCATTAGAGATAGTTTGAAAATTTGAAATTTTAAACTCCAAAGTTGAGAATTTTAAGACTAATATTTGGGTGTCTAGATTTTTGGACTAAAAACTTGTCAACAACAAATTTGTAGATCATGTTGAAAATTTTGACTTGGTACAGACAATATCAACATCTGAAGTCGTTTGAAGATTCTAAATTTTGAATTTGAAATTAGAACATACAATGAATATTTAAGACCACAAATGACATAGACATAGATTGTATTGATAACTATAACTTTTGTGTAGACTTTGCCACCATCCAAGGTTATCCTAAAATTATAAATTTTGAATTTCAAAATCTAAGAACTTAAAAATGAAATTTTGGACTATATATAATTTCAATAAAAATATTGTCAACTATAAAGCATGTACTCGTTGAATTTCATATGTAAAAGTTATGGATATTTTTTCTAGACAACTTTTTATAGTGGCGACCTCCATAAATCAATTTACAAATGTGTACTCTTTGGAGGTCTGTCTCTGTTAATATCTATTTTCAGATGTGGACTTTTTAATAGGTGAAATCCATTTAAAGAGGCAATTACTTTTTGGACTATGTCTGTAAATGGACCGATCATGTCTAAAATTCACTAGATATTTGTTTTTTGAGATACACTTTTTAACAGCACTCGTAAATAAAAAATAGTCTCTCCTAAAATTGCTTATATTGTAGTAGAAATAGTTGTCATTATAAACCTATACCAGCCACTCACATTAATCGATGTGGCATCATTAGAAAGCTACGACCAATAATATACCTTTACTGATGAGCAGTTTTACATTATAATTCTATGGCACAAAACATACAAGCTCAC
This sequence comes from Sorghum bicolor, assembly GCF_000003195.3. Lineage (NCBI taxonomy): Eukaryota > Viridiplantae > Streptophyta > Magnoliopsida > Poales > Poaceae > Sorghum > Sorghum bicolor. The sequence continues at coordinate 5,750,152 of NC_012876.2, read as the reverse complement.
ATTCCGCGTCAAACACAAAATTGACATAGACGACATAGCTTATAGATTTCATTCATGACAACTGAGACTTGTAGCAAGCATGCTAGGTATAAGAGTTTACACACAGCTATGAAGTTCTGTTGCACATCCCATAGCTAATATGTTTAGATTGCACAAACCACAGTGTTGACACTAATTAGATCATGTAACACCCAAAACCTGGATTTTAATTAATAGGAATTAATTTGATTTATTTAAATATTTTTGTGAGCATCTGAATCTAGCAAATAAATAATTTTGTAGAAATTAAAATTCATCATAAGTTTAGCAACGTGATTTTGCATTAATGTTGGAGCATAGTTATTTTTTTTGTGCTGCTTGTTCTGTTTTTATTTTAATTGTTTTTGCTCAAAAACTCTTTGGAAAAAGAATTGAAAAGAAAAAAAATAAGAAAAAGAAAGAGGGAAAGACCCCATCAGCCCAGCCCCCTGGTCTCCCCTCGCGCGGCCTGCTTAGCTCTCCCCTCGCGCGGCCCAGCTCGCCCCGCCCGCGCACTCCCTCCCCTCTCCCTGTCTCTCTCTGGCGCATCTGGCCCACGCAGCAGCGCCCTTCTCCCACCCTTTTCTCACCGACAGCCGGGACCCAGCTGTCAGCCGTCTCCTTTCCTCGCGCCGCACCGAGCCGGATATGAACGAAAAGCGAACCGGAGTCCTGATTCTCCCGGGATTTGGTGCATGGGATCAAAACCGCGCCCCTATAAATTCCCTAGCAGTGCCCCGTGTTTTTATTTCTGTTTTCGTCACAAAACCGAACCCTAGCCGACGTTTTGGTCAGGGTTTGGATCTCGGCGAAGACCGCACTCTCTCCCCGCCGCGACACGCCCCTCTTGCTCCTCTTCGGCTTGAACAACCTATCTAGGTGAGTTCGCGAGGTGCTCCTCTTCTCCCTTGTACCTTTGGCTTGGCGCTTGGTGCTCGGAAGCAAGGGCGCCGGCGAGCTCCAAGGCGGCGCCCATGGCCACCACTGCGCCGGAGCAGGGAGCCGGCTGGCCGGCCCGCCGTTGCCTCCCAGGAGAAAACCGTGAACCGTCCGATCGATCGCAGATGAAGGGATAGGATTAGAAGTTACCTCTTCGCAGTAAATTTTGATAAAGAGTCCCTGGAGATTTCGGTTTTCAACCCGCAGTCTCAAAGCGCCCTGAGTAAAATACGCTTTCCAATGCCAAAGGCGTATTCCTGGCCGGTTAATGGAAAATACGCTTTTTGCTATTTACAAGTTTGCCACTGAAATTGTTTTGCTCATAAAATATTAATTTTAACTCCGTTTTTGTCCATTCAAATTTCGTTAGATTCGTATTTACGAGCTCTACATGTTAGAAGTATTTATTCACTGTTTTGAAACTTTTTATTTTCGCAGTAGCATTTAATTAATTATTTATCTATAGGAAATCTTAGAAAATTCATAACTTTTACGTTTTAATTCCGATTTTCATGAACTTTACGTTTGTGTGATCGTAGCGCTGCGTAGAATATTTTCATAAACTTTTATCTTTGATTTCTCACTGCTGGTGTAATGTTCTAATTATAGTTTATTTGCTTTGTGTATGATTGTCTACATTCGATTGCGTGTTGTTGATTGATGTTTGGGAATAGATGGTGAGCCATACGTTGGTGAGTAAGATCAAGCCTTTGAAGACCAGCAGGCTCAGGAGAGCTTTGATGAAGACAAGTATAACTTGGGATCATCCTTGTTACCTATTCACTTATAAATACATATATATATATATATATATATATATATATATCATATGCATGCTTTCACCTTGTCGACCTTAGCAAAATCATAGATGATTGTTACCTGGATTCTCCTTGCTAACTACTTGATATGCATTTGGTGTAGATGTGCTAGTGCTTGATATAATCCATGATCTTGTAAGATGATTAATAGCTGTGCAATGAACATAAAAGAATAACAAATAACTGTATGAGATCTTGTCTGTACGTGATCACCCGAGATAACAGTGCAACCATGAGGGCTATAATGGCTCTGGCTTTATCTCAGTATGAAGACCTTTTCTAGCTTGTTAGAGGTTACCCGAAAGGGCGCTAGAGGGGCTCAACCGTTTTGGGTATAGTGCGAGCCCCTGTCCTTATGTGTATAGGCTGCGCGTCATTGTGCCATTCGGAAGGGGGTATCTATATTTGTGCGCTAGGGAAACCTTGTGGCCCTAACATGTTAGACGAACTTTTGAAAGGCTTCATAGTGATCCCTGCCGACCTCCCTTGGAAGGGGGTCAAGAGATTAGCTACCTCGGACGAAAGGGTAAATCATGACTCATGGGTAAAGATGTGCAACATCTGCAGAGTGTTAAAACTAGTATATTAGCCGAGCTCACGGTCAGAGCGGCCTTGGGGATATCTACACTAAGATGATGAGCATGTTATGTTATTATGTTCATTTGATTATCGTTTATGCTATGAGTTAATTATGCTTACACCTAATTATGTGATTAATGGATTATTTATGCTACCTTGACATTTGCTCTCTAATTATGAACATGCTATCCACTGCTAAAAGCTAAATGCAGTCAAACCAGTGTCAGCTAATTGAGCCTCATGAACCCCTGGTTATACTTGTTGAGTACAATATGTGCTCACTCTTGCAATTTTCCAACACCCCAGGTTATGCAAGTGATGATGTTTGGAATGAGAACTATCGCTATGAGTATTAGGTTTGAAGTCAACCAGTCAATGTTGTCCCTATGTGGAGCTTCCGTCGAGAGCGTTGTTTATTTCTTGCTATCTTATTTGTATAAGACTATGTGATTTATTATTGTTCCGCTATGTAATAAACACTGCAATGGTACATTTGAGATTTGTCTACTTATGTGTGCGACTGTTTCTGAGGCACATATGAGTCTTTTATGCATCCTATTTTGTTCTTAAAATATGGGTGTGACAGATCACCACACTACCAAGAAGCTAGATCATTTGGTAGAACAGATCAAATATCAGCCTGACCGACTTTTAGTCGGTCATCGCCTAACAGTGTGTTCACAAACGAACGATTTACCTGATACCTCCAGCAATGTGATATATACACAAGACACGTCGTCAGAGGAGGCGCCTCGATGGGAGCGCGCAATAAACAACTAAACAAGACACATCAACCAGGTCTTTGGAGACCCGAAACCCTACATGACTAGGAGGGACCCCATCGGGGTGCCCAATGGTGATGGGGTTTCATAACCGGCTTGACCGTTCTAGAGCTTCGCCGCTGTTGGACCACCAGCCACACAACAGGGATAGTAGTAGGTGCAAAAAGATAGGGTAAAAGCTATAGTAAATATGTTTTTTTCTCCATTTGATACTCAATCGGTAATGATCCTCTCATAATGGATGACCTTATTCTAGTAGTAAACCTTTTTCATACACAATTTACAAGTTTTCCATGAGATAGATGAGTGTCTAAAGGACCTGGGCCAGTTTGCAATACTAGTTTAGGCCGTTTTTTTCCAAGATGTTGCAAATATGCCAACATCAGGCCAAATTTGATCCTTTTTGTCCGTTTCTCTTTGCATGTGTTTTTAAATTCATCTTCAACTCTCCGATCGTTTTAGTTGTCAACACAATTTACTGACCGATGATTTGTTGCTATTAACAGGTTTTGACTGATTCAGAAAAAAAAAGATTCACATTGGATCGAGGCTACTTGAGTACGTGTTATGGTATAATTGTGCCGTATATTGTAGTTACACGATTAAGAATTAGTCCCCATGCGAAAGTTTGCCTTGTCAAAAACGTCCGTCTGATGGAAGATTTCTTTGAGTGCACATTTTGGATTAGAAACTTTATTCTTTGTCTTACTTATTCACTCATTGTTGCGAAACTATATATTATCCAATGCAAAAGTTATGTCTCTCTTTTTTAAAGGCAACGCATTTACTTCTCTCAGTCATCATATCAGGCAGCACCACACGCATCACATCCTTTTTTTTAGTGCAACACACACTTCTCTCAGTGCGCTTCGCACCTTGGTTAGAGCAAGGTCAATAATATATAGCCAAGTTCTTAAGTATAAGTCAAATTATGAAAACCACTATTAGAGAACAGACTTTTGATCCGCATTGGATTTTAGCTTTGGTCTCGACAATTTTAGCTTCCGGGACGAAATGGAGAATTATTCCCGGTTTGAGATACCCACTGCGACTAAAATCATCTGCCCAACGGCTTTGGTTGCATGCTTTTGCCGTAGGGCATATTTAGTCCCGAACGGTATAACCAACCGGGACTAAAGGTCATTATTTAATGTCGGTTGCGCTTCCCAACCGGGACTAAAGATTTAGTCCCGGTTTGCGGATCCAACTGGGACTAAAAAGCTATGTTTAGTCTCGGTTGGGAACCGAAATCGGGACTAAAGGTCCCTGGTTATATACCCTGAATCTTTTTCTTCCTCCAGTCCGAGCCATCGAACTCACAGTTTCTTGCTTCATCTTTGTTCATGTTTGGCCATCACAAGACTACTCTCCCTTCAATTCTTTGGTTGTAAAGGTTACTAAGTTCATCCTCTCATGATTTATTAGTGTAGCATATCTCATTTTGTGATCTAGATATATGTGAAATTTATGGTGGATTTATTATTATTATTTTTGTGCAACATTTGAACTCAAAATCACTTGATTTGGATGAATGAAGCTTAAATTAGTTCATCAAAATTAGTATACACCTTTTTCTGCTAGTATGTATACCACATTTCATGATTTATGTATCTAGAGAAATAGAGGATTTTAAGGGTCCTTTATAATTTGTTTTGTTTAGAAACCGAGGAATTTATAGAAGTTTACAAATTAAAAATGAATATAGATAGTAGATAGCAGCTGCATGCTTTCGATTCCTCGGCCTCTCATCAGGTTTGAAAGTGAATGAGGCCAGACCTTCCTCTCACTGGTGCGGTGAGTGTGAGGAAAAGATTATGATGAAGTGCCGAGTGAAGAAGAAGTGTCCCAACAAAGGTCGTATCTTCTATAAGTGTCTAGATTGCAATGTGAGTTATTTTTGTCACATATCTTCTATAAGTTCTTATTTATTTGTTCTAATTTTAGTGTGAGGGTACTGGATGTCAAGGCTGGTACTGGGAGGAAGACTATGTTGAGCACGTGCAAAAATCTCTTGCGCATGCGGCTATTACAACTAATGAGACAGTGAGCCAGTAGAAGAAGACCATCGATGTTGATCAGACGAATGAAATCATTTTGCCGCTGAAGTTTATTTTAGGCTTACTTTGTATAATGCTAGTTGCGAGCATTTACATTGTAGAAAGTCTTTATTAAATTTAGCAGACTTTTGGTGTCATGCAAGTAGTGTAATTTAACTAGTTATTATGTTCAAGGTTTTCATATGTTATGTCATGTAAATGTAGATGAGATCATGGAATTGGATGTATAACGTTGATTGTCGCTCCCAAGAGTTCATTGATGGTATGCATTTTATGTGTGGCCGACAAATAAGCAGGGTGGTTTCGTGTGCTGTCCATGTGCCATATGTAAGAATTTGACAGAATATGCTAGTGTAAGGACTCTACATTTACACTTATTTAAGTCGGGTTTCATGCCAAACTATATTTATTAAACCAAGCATGGAGAAAGCGGGTTTATGATGAAAGAAGATGGAGAAGAATAATTGGACCATGACGATATTATTGCTGAATATTGTTCCTTTTTAAATGATATTTCATTCCAAAAACTTGAAGAAGAGGTAGCGGTACAAGATGAGCACTCGGATGATCTTGGTGATGCTATTCGTGATGCACAGAGAGAATGCAAAAGTAAAAACGACAAGATCAAGTTCGAGTGCATGCTAGAGGATCACAAGAAATTGCTATACCCGACCGCCGAAGATAGATGATAATTAATTCAGATTGAATGTTATCCGATGGACATGCATATAGAATGCAAGCTTTTGTATATTTCATATTTTACGTTAGTATTTATGTATATATACATATATCTTGCTCCATCAATGCATGTAATATATAGTTTCATACTTTAATTGTATAATACTTGAAATATATTATCATAATATGCGCGCGTATACACATAGATTAGAGGTGTAGAATGCGTATTCGAAAACCTATTTTAAAACCAAAATAAATAATGAAATGAAAAGAAAACAAAAAAAAACAAGATATACCTTTAGTCCCGGTTTGTAACACCAACCGAGACTGAAGGTGTGCTACGTGGCGGCCCAGGATCACTTTGGGCGCAAACCTTTTAGTCATGGTTTGTATCAAAAACCAACCAGGACAGGTCCACCTTTAGTTCGGGTTCCATGACTCAGGACTAAAGGATGGGTCTTTAATCCTGGAATCGATGTCCCAGTTGGGAAACCGGGATTGAAGGGGGTTCCCAACGGGACAACTGCCCCGTCCTGCACTAGTGAACCAAGTTATATAATGATTGTCTTCTACTCCCTCTATTCTAAATTATAAGTCCCTTTGACTTTTTTGGTTTATTATATCTAGATGTATAGTAAAATAAATGTATTATAAAAGTTAAAACGACTTATAATTTGGAACAGAGTGAGTATTTTTCTATACAAAAGTTTTTTATTATTATGTGGTACCATGTCTTATATTTTCTTTTCTGTTCATCCTCACATATGTTGGCGCCGGCTGCCGGAGTGGTCAGCACACGACGGTGATCTTCGACTCACTGGCGTTCGGTCTCCTCGCACGTCACTCACAGTTCACGCACGCACACAAGAGAACAAGTTTCTGCCTCCAGGCTTTCTTTGATCCTTTTATTCAACGGTGCTTACAACTCATGATCAGAGATCCCCGCCACGCCCGCGCACGCTACGCCATGCCGGCCTGAAGCGTGGGGACAGTGATCATCCTAAACCTTCTACCTTAAGTACGTGCATCTACAAACATGCGTGCGTGGCGAGAGACTTAGTCACCACTGTTTGTTACAAACATGCAGCAGCTAGCTAAATGTGGAATGTAAACATGAAGATGCAACTAACTTAATTACATCATGATTCAAGTGCGCACGGGATTGAGTTCACATTTCACCCCCCCTAATCCCACTGCACCCCGACGACGCTCCACATGATCAATGTCGACTTCACCTCTGTCCACACAGTCACGAATGAAATGATATCGTGTATCTATGTGTTTGCTCCTGTCATGGCATACTGGATTCTTGCTTAGAGCAATCGCTGATTTGTTGTCGACCAGCAGTTTCACCTTTGGTGCCTGGACACCTAGCAGTTCACCCAGAAACCTGCTAAGCCAAATACCCTGACATGCTGTATTTGCACTAGCAATGTACTCGACTTCACAAGATGATAAGGCTACCACTCTTCGCATCTGAGACACCCAAGTCACAAAAGCTTGTCCCAAGCAGGAACACTGATCCACTAGTACTTTTTCTATCATCAATGTCTCCAGCGAGATCACTATCATGAACCCAATCAACTTTGATTCAGATGTTCCTTGCTTTCTGTAAATGCAGCCATAATTCACTGTACCAGATATGTTACCTAAGAATTTGCTTGACTGTTGCCCATACATTGCAGTAACTCACTGTCCAACTTTGGATTCCAGGCTCTTGGAGCCTGTCGAAGTCCATACATTGCATTTTTCAGTTTGACCACCTTCTCACTGCTACCATTTACAACAAATCCAGGAGGCTGCTATACATACACCTCCTCCCTCAGATCACCATTCAGAAATGCCGACTTGACATCCATGTGATGCACTTGCCAACCCTGTTGTGCAGCCAAGGCAATTAGCAACCTGATAGTTTCAATCCTTGCTACTGGGGCAAAAACCTCATCAAAATCCACCCCCTCACGCTGAGCATATCCCCTTGCCACCAATCTAGCCTTGTACTTTGTGATGTTTCCATCTGGATCTTTCTTTACTTTGAAAACCCATTTGAGCCCAATGGCTTTGTGGCCTGATCGCGGAGCTGATAGCTCCCAAGTCTTGTTGACCTGAATTGAATTCATCTCAGTCATCATAGCTTCCCTCCAACATTGTTTAGTAAGTGCCTCCTCCACACTCCTAAGCTCTCCTGCAGTTAGATAGCACAAGCCACTGTATTCAAAATTGTGGATCTCATCAGTTGTGTCATTCAAGATGTCTAGTGTTCTGAAATCTGAATCTCATTGGCACTCCCTCTAAATCCACTGAACCTCCAGTGGGTGGTGTTGCAAACTCAATTGCTTGTCCTGGTGGTGTGGGTTGATTTGAACCGGCACTTGATCTGGTGTTGCTCGACCACTGACTTTGGGCAACTCTCCACCACGATCACTGCGAAAAGCACGAAGCTTTCCACCACGATCACTGCGAAAAGCACGAAGCTTTCCACCATACTCAGTTTCTGCCATTGTCTTGACTCGCTTGAAACACTTCAAGGCTTCATCTTTTGCTATCAGTAATTCAATCCACATATACCGACTGTAGTCATCAACAATGAGCAAAAAATAGTTCTTTCCACTTGGTATTTTTGGTCTGATCTGTCCACACAAATCGGTGTGAACCAAATCCAGCTGCTTCTTTGCACGGTAATTTGCCACTTGAGGAAATGGCTGCCTCTACTGCTTTCCCAAAGCGCACCCATCACAAAATTCTTCCACTCTGTCCAGCATTGGCACACCCTCCACCATTCTCTTGGCACCTAGCCCTCTGAGTGCCCTAAATTGAGATGGCCATATCTGTCGTGCCACAGCCTGGTCACATCATCTGCCTTCGCCATAAGACAGACGGGAGCAGATAACTGCATCTTGAGCACAGGTACAGACGGTTCTTCACCCTGGGTTGCTCACGCCAGCAGTGACCGCTCGACGTCGAACACATTGCAGTACCCCTCTTATATTACGATTTTGCAGCCACCCTCCTCCAATTGGCCTAAGCTCACAATATTGCTTTTCAACTTAGGAATAAAATAAACTTCTGTGAGTACCTTATGCCTATCCTTCTTGGTCTGGAGCATGAACAATCTGATGCCTTCGATCTCGATGAGAGAGCCATCACCGAAGCACATGTTCCATGCACCGATGTGTCTGAGGATGCAAGAGCCTCCTAGCGCCCTATCATGTGGTTGCTGGCACCCGTGTCGAGAACCTAGATGTCATGGTCCTCATCACGATCTTCAGGGTACACTTTTTTCTCATTTAGGTGCACGACTTGGTGCATCACGCGCGCGATCGGAGGCTCGACGTCATGCCCCATGACATGTATGATGTTCACCATGGCGAGCAGAAGCGGTGCCTGTTTGGTGTCCGCCTTGACGTGATGCGCCTCCTCCTTGGGCTTCTTGCAGTCTTCCTGCCAGTGGCCATAGATGCCACAGTTGTGGCACCGCCCTTTTCTTCTTGGCGTGCCCATGGAGGTCAGCTTGACAGTGCCTGGTTCCTTCTTCTCGCCATGGCCACCGCCTCCATAATTGGCTTTGCCCGGAGATGTCCCAGACTTCTTCTCGCCTCGAGTTGATGAAGACAACTCCGACAGGAGTCAATGATGGTATCTCGACACCCAATCCTCCTCCGAGAGTAATAGCTTACCCGCCTTGTCAGTGACGTTCTCGACGGCGACCTGATCTTCAGCCATCTTCAACCGCCCAACGAGCTCCTCGAACGTCAAGTAATGTCTCGATGGAAATCGTGATCTGGATGTAGCAGTGAGGTAGGACCCGTAGCATCTTCTTGACCACCCGGGAATCATCGATCGTCACCCCAAATGTACGCAGATCTGATGCCAGGGCGTTGGTACAGAGAGCAAACTCGTCCACGGTCTCGCCGGCCTTGAATGAGATATTCTCAAATTCTTGGAGCAGGCGCTGAGCGTTGGCTTCCTGCACACATTCGGCACTGACGTGCATGTTCTTCATCGCTTGCCACGCCTCCTTGATGATCTTCTTCTCGCCAAACATTTGCCACATCTCCTGAGGAATGGACCAGAGAAGTCCGCCTATGGCCTGGCGATCTTGAGTTCTTTTCACACCTTGGCCTCTTGGTTCGATCACCTCCCATACTTCCAAGATCTCGAAGTTGCACTTCATCGGTGTTGCCCACTCCACGTAATTGGAGCAGGTGAGCATCAGCCACATCAAGGAGCCCTCCCGAACTCCATGCACCGACCCGCTTGACGTCGATAACGCTGATGTGCTCGTGCCGCTCATCTCCATCGATGGCGCCAGTGACCTTGGTCGAACGACAAACTTCTTGCGAGGTGGTTCACATGGCGAGCTCACCGAGCCACCATAGAACATGCAACTCGGCTCCGATACTTGTTGTTGGCGCCGACTGCCTAAGTGGTCAGCACGACGGCGATCTTCGACTCACCGACGTTCGCTCTCCTCGCACGACGTCGCTCACGGTTCACGCACACACACGAGAGAACAAGTTTCTGCCGCACAATGTCGCAGTCTCTCCAGGCTTTCTTTATTCCTTTTATTTAACGGTGCTTACAACTTGTGATCCGAGATCCCCGCCACGCGCACGCACGCTGCACCATGCCCGCTGAAGCGCGAGGACATTTTTTTTCATATGTGCGTGGTGAGAGACTTAGTCACCGCACCATGAACGCATCACGGTTCGAGCGCTACACCGTTTGTTACAAACATGCAGCAGCTAGCTAAATGTGGAATGTAAACATGAACATGGAACTAACTTAATTACATCATGATTCAAGTGTGCACGGGGTTGAGTTCAACAACATACACTTCTATCTGAAGTCTCCAATGTCTATGCTTCCATAGAGCTCTCTTCTTTCTTCTCTCTTTCATATAAGAAAAAACATTAATTAGTTTGGCTATAAGACAATTGATGTACTTGCTCTTATCACTGTTCCATTAATTTTTCAACCCATGTTGTATAAGCCAATTTTGCTGATCTTAACTTGACTACTTAAGCGAAAGAGTCTGTAGCCCAGTAGTTACAAAGAGCTTTAGTAGCACATCAGGTCCTAGCATCAACTCCCCATAGGAGTGTATATATGTTAGGATTTAATGGCATGCTCCCTTTTCCCCGCCCTGTCTTGCCAAGGCGAGGAGAGACAAGCGAACGAGCATGTGTGGGCTTTCTTTCCCCTCCTCACAATAGACATGACAAAGTGAAGAGGACTTTCATATTTAAACATGGCTACAAGGTCGGACTAAAGGTTTTCCACTCCCCTTTTTGCAAACATGTAGGCCTTTGAGATTTTCCTGGAAATTTCAGAATTTTTTATTGGTCAAAGAGAGACTAGGGTTATCAATTTTCCTGCAAACATGGCTACCTCCACGTTCACAATCAAGGTGGGACTAAAGGCTTTCTTGTTTCAGAATTTCTTATTTCCATGGCTAGGGTTATCAATTTCCAAGAAAAAAAATAAATCCTGAATTAATTATTAGTGGTTTTTTGTTCATTTTGGCAGCGACAACCACAATCCACAAGCTTTGATTTTCTACAGTATGAAGTCATCGTAATCGTCAACATACAATGCTGCAGGATTAGGCATTAGCACCGGTCGGGAACGGTCTGTTGCCCCGGTTTCCGAGCCGGTGCTGCCCTTCCGGGACTAAAGGCGGGTTCCCGAGCCGGTGCTGCCCTTCCGAGACTAAAGGCCCACCCTTTAGTCTCGGTTCGGGGAACCGGGGCTAAAGCCCCCCCTTAACACCGGTTGGTATTACCAACCGGTGTTAAAGGGTTTCTTTTTTTTTCACTTCTTCGGTTCTGTTTATTGTTTTTATATAATAATAATAGGTTTTCAATACATGTTTTTGCTGATACAATAATATATTTATATTACACGCATATTAAGCATATATAAATGAAAATTATAGACTTAGCTTAATAATTAAGCTTTGCCCATAATAAAATGAATAGGCCACATCAAAAATTAAATAGATATGTAAAAAACTTTATATATATATAGTTTTATATGTACAAAATTCGTAACACATATATACATAGAGTTTTTTCTCCCAATGTCTACAAACGATACAAATGATCATCATTGTTTGGAATAAGAGTTTCGTTGCCGTTGAAGTGAAACTCGCCGTTTGGATTGATCACTTGCTCGCGGAGAAATCCTGCTATCGTCTCTTGGATAGCTTTGATTCGGTCTTTTTGTATGACCTTTTCTCTCAACCATTCCGTCTTTAATTTGAAATAAATAAAAAAGGTATTAGTTATCTAAGTTATTCAATATAATTCAGGAGATAATAAAAAGAGACATGTAACGTACTCTGAGCGTCTCTGTAGGTGTTTGATTGACTTGTGCCATCATGAATTTGCACACGTAATATGCACATAGATTGTTTTCCCCTTCTTGTCTTAAACACCACTGTACGATATATATATATATATAATATTCACGACCACGATAATAAGAAGGCTAAAAGTTAGCGAAAGTTTGCTAGCTAGTAGAACTTACTTGTGGATGTATTATGTTAAGCGGCGCTTTACATCCACTGAGATGTTCACGGTCAATGAATCTTTCCCAAACCCTACACACAACCATTGTGGATCGTGAACTAATAATTACAGATTCATATTATGATATTCTTCTAGCTGAGATCGACATTACGTACATTTGAATAATGTTTACCATTTGTTGATAATTTTCTTGTGGTTTTCTCATTGAGTCAAAGATTATCAACCGGTTCTTGGGAATTTCAATGACCATGAGTATCCAGTGAAAGCTGTTTACACGCACATATATATAGTCAGGCCTATATATAACTATATAAAACTTGTCTCGAGTAATAATTATTAAAATAAAATATACATGCACTTAATAACTATATAACTCACTCGAAGTTGAAGGGGAAGAGTATTTTTTGTTTTTCTTTTTGGTTCACAAAGAACCTCATAAGATTGGTGCAGACTTCTGTCTCATGAGCTGCTATCCACACTTTCTGCGGAGCTTTGAAAACAATATAAGGGTCAACGAACCCAATACTATTGTCATTTCTGATTTTGAGCTCTCTCATTTGGTGCCTGCATATATACATACAAATCCAAAGTGTGTAAGGATTATATACATGTAATTAAAGCAGTTAGAAGTATAATAAAAAGAAAAATATACTTACAGACAAAAGCAGCTGACAAGAGATTTGTCGAGAGCGTCGAGGTGACATAATTGGTGCAATTCTTCGAACTGCACGTATATGAGGTCATCTCCACGGAAGTAGTGATGTTGTCTAATACGAACAGAAATCCAATTCTCTCCCCTTTTAGACGGCTCAATGCACCATTTGTTTATTGCAAACATTTGTGTGCCGAGCTCATGTAAACGCTGAGGGTCGAATAGACTTCTGCCCGGTTCATATCTTGCCCTCCATTGATCAACTACCTCAGCTTTTTCAAATGTTTGGCATCCAAGAATGGCGGCAATTTCTTCCATATTTAAACCGCTCTGTCCAAAGTAACGCTCAAGCGAGTCTAGCTCAGACAACACTAAAGATTTCTTTGACATCAAGTCTTCATTTGAGCCGTATTGATTTGGCACAATCAAAGGGGGCACCGGTTTTGATACTTCTCCGAGCTGTGGGACCCCCTTTCCTACTCTCTTTCTAGGCTGTGAAGACTTGACCAGAGACCGCTCATAGTCCGAAAGTGCTGGCTTTTTCTGAGCTTCGCGTTGCTTCTTTTGCTGGTCCGCCACCTTCTGCCTCAGTTCCGATGGCTTTACATAAAAGTACGGCTTTTCTGGGTTTAGCCGTTTTTTTATCCTCCTTCAATTTATCAAAAAACTGTTTCACCTCAGCTTTGGATGTAACAATTACCTCCTCTTCACTCTTTTCGTAAGGTAATTTTTCTGGCGTCTTAGCTCTCTTTGCTGAGGTAGCCTTCTTTGGAGGTGGGACCGATGACTTCGGTCGTTCTTAGGCGGACCGCTTCTGACTACCTCGCTTTGGAGGTGAGGGGACCGACCGTGCACTCTTTGGAGAGGGCGGTGCAGGCGGTGGAGGTGGTGGGGCCGATCTTTTCAGCGTTGGAGAACGCGGTGGAGGAGTTGGAGACCTCGGTGGAGGAGGTGGAGACCATGGTGGAGGCGGTGGCGGGGTCGGTGTGGCCGCCGCAGGTGTTGGAGGAGACCCAACATTGTCACCGCCCACAGCACTATGATGCGCTGGGGAGAGAACTGGACTTAGGTTGGAGGAGTCCCTGCAAAGAAAACAATTACAAGTTTTGTGAGAAAACTTTTTTTTAATTTCAATACATAATAAATAATATAAGAAGTAAAATCACACACAAACCTATGTTGAGAAATAATTATGAAGCGCTTGCGCCAACAAATAAATGTCTTCTCAGCTTCACTTAAGGTCTTCTCTCCGTCTCCCCCTTCTATGTCTAGAGGCACGTTGCCACAACCTTTCTCAACCCTATCAACCGAGACGCTAGCATATTCGAGACGCTAGCATATCCACCATAGGAGCATACCACATAACCTTGGCAGAAATTTTCTTCCTATGACGTTCTTCACCCTCAACATTGCCAGAATCATCTCGCCTAATCTTATACCATGATGCCTTACATACTGGACATGCATCCAAATTCTCGTATTCCTCCCCACAGTAGAGGATGCAGTCATTAGGACATGCGTGTATCTTCTGGATTTCTAATCCCAAAGGGCAGACAACCAGTTTTGCTTCATACGTAGTGGTGGGCAATTCGTTGCCTTTCGGAAGCATCTTTTTTATGATCTTCAATAACTGCCCAAATGCCTTGTCAGATGTACCATTCTTTGCCTTCCATTGTAGCAATTCCAGTGTGGTACCCAGCTTTTTTTGCCCCTCTTCAGCGGTGGGATATAGCGATTTCCTGTGGTCCTCTAGCATGCGCTCGAACTTGGCTTGCTCTTTATCACTTTCACATTCTCTTTGTGCATCACGGATGGCATCACCAAAAGCATCATCGCCTCGATCATCTTCTGCCGCTACCTCTTCTTCATTATCTCCCCCCATTGCAACATCATTGAAGCCACCGTACTGAGCAATAATATTGGCATGATCCAATTCTTCTTCTTCTTCTTCTTCTTCTTCTTCTTCCTCACCTTCATCCATTATAATCCCGCTTTCTCCATGTTTGGTCCAACAAATATAGTTTGGTACGAAACCAGACTTTAATAAGTGCGAATGAAGAGTTCTTGAGTTAGAATATTCCGTCAAATTCTTACACACGGCACATGGACAGCACATGAAACCGTCCCTCTTATTTGTCTCGGCCACACTTAAGAAATAGTGCACGCCATTAATGAACTCTTCGGAGCGCCGATCGGCATTATACATCCAATTACGTGTTACCATCTGCATTAAATATAACATATATATTATGAAAACCATGCACACATATAGTTTCTCATCTTATTGCACAACATGTCTAAGATGGTAACAACAAATACAATCGCAACTAGCACTAAAAAAACTAAAACTAAAATGCACTTAAGCAACATAATTAGTTCGCGTCCGATCCCAACTATAATAGATAGATCATTCGCTTGATCAACATCATTGAACTCCTTTCGTCGGCTCACTGCCTCACCACCTTCAGCCTCAACCATCTATGCAAAAGATTTCTTAATGTGTTCAATGTATTCTTCCTCCCAGTACCAACCTGTACATCCGCCGGTACCGTCACATTGAAATTAAAAGAGAGAATCAAAAGTTTAATTAATATCATTTAAAAAAATACGCACATATATAAGCAAATGTCTGGAAATAACTCACATTACGATCCGGACACTTGTAGAATATACGACCCTTGTTTACTCCCTCTGTTGGGTACCATAAAAAGGGATACCCAAATCAGAGCAATAAAAAACGCAAAAAACATACTAACCACAATCATTGGGGTACGGGCCCCAGTTCATTCAACTCGCCCGACCCCCCAGGACCTCGGACGACAAGTTCTGACTCGCCCGACCCCTCAGGGCCTCGGACGACAAGTTCCGACTCGCCCGACCCCTCAGGGCCTCGGACGACAAGTTCCGACTCGCCCGACCCCTCAGGGCCTCGGACGACAAGTTCCGACTCGCCCGACCCCTCAGGGCCTCGGACGACAAGTTCCGTCTCGCCCGACCCCTTCCAGGCTCGGGCACCAGACCCCACTCCACCTGGGCAGTGAGACTTCCACCACACGGTGCCCGTACCCACGACATGACAGACGCGATGTCTCCCATACCGCAGCAGGGCAGGGCGACGACTGTTCCAACCACCCTAGGCACTGCAGCATCACCTTTTTCACTGTGTGCCCTTACCTCTTTCACTGTGGTGTACAGCCTCACAGTAGAAAGGGAATGGGGGAGGTTAATCAGCACAACTATTTGACGTCTCTTCCCACTGTTGACGCGACATGCAGCAGCACCGGCGATCCCACCCCCACGACTCCTACAGGGCTCGGTAAACCTCCACAGGAGTGACCATCCCTCAAGGACAAGACGTACATGCTTCAACAGGGTCGGGGCTGTAACTCTTCCACTCAGGGAAATTTACCCATGTAAATCCCTGTCTCCCCTTGAGGTTATAAAAGGGGAGCCATGGCTCATAGCTAAGATCAGGTCTTCACACACACACGCCTAACACACTCTTCGCCAGAGCAGCAACCAGCACTCTGTCCACCACAAAGCCGAGACCTGGGACTTAGCCCTCTCTCGCAACCTGCTTGTACCCCCTACTACAAGCAC
Organism: Sorghum bicolor; assembly: GCF_000003195.3. Taxonomy (NCBI): domain Eukaryota; kingdom Viridiplantae; phylum Streptophyta; class Magnoliopsida; order Poales; family Poaceae; genus Sorghum; species Sorghum bicolor. The sequence goes on along the minus strand of NC_012876.2, from coordinate 5,733,496 downwards.
CTTTGGGTGCAAGGTTATATAGAACCCCCGATCACACTGGATGTAGGGCATTCTAGGCCTGAACCAGTATAAACCCTCTGTGTCTCACTTGCATCACCATCCAAGTTTGGGTAGTCACGCAGACTTATACTCGTTAGTGTCTAGACCACGAGTCTGGACGCCGACAGTTGGCGCGCCAGATAGGGGCCTTCTGCGTGACGCTCGCCTGTCCCTATTGGGAAAACTTGGATGGCAGACGGATTTCACCCACTCCGCCGCGGCACCATCATGACGTTCGGGAGTTTGGAGTTCATGTCCCTCGGTTCCGGCTACGACATGGTCCTCCTCCCGCCACGTGGTGGTGTCGAGCCTAGTCCCGAGCCGATCCCACCACAGTCAGTGCGTGGGATCCATGTGGGACATCGTGCGGGGGGCACACGGCGGGGGCGTCAGAGATCTAGGATCTCCGACCCCACCACCGAGGCTAGGACCCGTCCGGCCCTCCCCCCGCATATTCCTCACCAGGTCGCCCGTTCCTCCGGCCCGACAGGCGCTAGAGGAAGGGCTCGCGGGGCATTAAGCTCCGCCCCCAGTACCAACAAAGGATCATCGCGGCCCCCCATCCCACCCCGTTCGAAGGGGAAGGCACGGCCCGCACCCGTCCCCCGCAAAGGGGACAAAGGGGCCTCAACATCCCATCCTCCTCCACCTATGGGTAAAGGAAAAATAGCGGCACCCCCCGAGTTACCTTTTGGACTCAAGAACGCCGCCGCCACCTACGCCTCTTCCGCGAGCACTTCGTTAAGTGCGTACGCGGAACTTCCAGGACACCACCTGAGGTCTACCCTGGACCTCATCTCCGCACCACCCGTTTCATCATACCCGGAGGATCCTACCTCAGGCAACGACGAGTGGGCCGGCGCTGACTTTTCTGGATGTGGCGACCCGGAGACCTTCATGCGCTTTTTGGAGGCTAGTAACTACTGTCTCGGCTACTCTGACTCCGACGACGGGAGCTATGACCCGTCGCGGGAATGCTTCAATCTGGAAGTTGGAGGGACGCCACATGACGCACAGGGGGGCGTATGACCCTCTAGGCAAGAGAATGCAACCCCACTGCCCAACCTAACTCCCGGGACCGATCTCGGAGCTCGTGGGGTAGCATCAGCCCCCGTTGGAGGACACCGCCCTGACCTCGAGCAGCTCGATGAGCTGGAGGCCAGGCTCGAAGAAGAACGCACATGCCTCCGCCAACTCCGCGAGACCCTGGTCCGAGACCTGTCAGGCCGCGAAGATGGGGGCGAAGCTAGACGTCGAGCCCGTGACGTCAACCGCCGTATTGTCGAGGACCAAGGAGGCGACGCCCCGGTCTTCAGCACGGCCAGCCAGAATGTGATGGCCGCTGCACTCCTCCTCAGGGCGATGCCCGAGCCGTCGACTCCTGAGGGAAGGAGAGTGCGCCAGGGGCTGCGCGGCCTTCTGGAGCAGGCTGTGGTGCAGAACGCGGAGAGTTCTGCCTCACAATCCCACGGCACGAGACGTCGTGAGGACCGACCCCCTCCTAACAAGGCACCAACGGTACAGGGTCCGCCAGGGGGCAACAGGGCCCCGTCAGTTCACGAACGCGTCAGAGCTGACGCGGACGTTCGGGCCACCCTCGAGGCCAGGCGACGTGACAGGGACGAGGCCGAGTCGAGGCGCTACCGACCGTGCCGAGGCGGAAGGTACGACCCCGATCACGACCGCAGCACGTCACCAGAGCCTCCGGGTCCCCGCATCTTCAGCGAGGCCATACGTAGGGCCAAGTTCCCAGCGCGGTTCCGACAGCCCGCCAACCTCACCAAGTACTCAGGGGAAACCAACCCTGAGCTCTGGCTGGTGGATTACCGCCTAGCATGCCAGCTAGGCGGGGTGGACGACGACCTACTCATCATTCGCAACCTCCCACTCCATCTGGCCGATACGGCCAGGGCATGGCTCGAGCACCTCCCTGAGCGCATGATCCACGACTGGGCTGACCTGGTCAGGATCTTTGTTGGGAACTTCCAGGGCACATACGTGCGCCCCGGAAACTCCTAGGACCTCAGGAGCTGCCGGCAGAAGCCTGATGAGTCCCTCCGAGACTTCATCAGGCGATTCTCCAAACAGTGCACCGAGCTCCCCAACATCATGGATTCTGATGTGATCGGAGCCTTCATTTCCGGTACTACCTGCAAGGAGTTGGTACACGAGCTCAGACGCAAGACCCCTACAAGCACTAGTCAGCTGCTCGACATCGCCACCAACTTTGCCTCAGGCGAAGAGGCGGTTGGCGCCATTTTCTCCGACATCGCAGCCAAGGGGAAACAGAAGGCCGAGGCCACCGAAGCCTCGGGCTCACGCGACCCAAAGAAGAAGAAGAAGGGCCGCAAGGGGAAGCAGGGACAGCCGGACGACAATCTAGTCGCCGCAGCTGATCGCAAGAACCCCAAGCGGGCTCCTGCTGGCCCCGGTCTCTTCGACGAAATGTTGAAGAAGCCGTGCCCCTATCACAGAGGGCCAACCAAGCACACCCTTGAGGAATGCACTGTCCTCTGTCGGTATTACACTGACATCATCACCAAGGAAAGCACCGAAGAGCCCCCCAAGGACGACGACCCCCAGGGGGAGGTTTTCCCCAAGGTCAAGAACTGCCTTCTGATCTTTGGGGGACGTGCTGCTCGCCTCACTGCGAGTCAGAGGAAGCGCGAACTCCGAGAAGTTTGCGCAGTCAGTACAGCCGCGCCCTCGTACCTCAAATGGTCCGAGAGCGCAATCACGTTCGACCGACAGGATCACCCGGATTGGATCCCCAATCCCGGGAGCTATCCTTCGATCGTCGACCCCATCATCGCTGAGACCCGCCTCACCAAGGTGCTGATGGACGGAGGCAGCGGCCTCAACATCCTTTATGCCGAGACTCGGGCCCTCATGGGGATCAGTAAGTCCCGGGTGAGGAACGACACAACACCATTCCATGGAGTGGTGCCGGGGCATCGCGCCCATCCTCTCGGACAGATTGATCTGTCCGTTTGCTTCGGAACCCCTGACAACTTCAGGCGAGAGGTCCTGACTTTCGATGTGGTCGGGTTCCCAGGGACCTACCACGCAATCCTGGGACGACCATGCTACGCCAAGTTCATGGCCATCCCCAACTACACCTATCTCAAGCTCAAGATGCCGGGGCCAAAGGGCATCATCACCGTCAGCACGACCAGTCAGCACGCCTATCAGTGCGACGTCGAGTGCGTTGAGCAAGCCGAGGCTCTGGCTGAATCACTGGTCATCCTTACCGGACTCGGCGACTGCGACCAGGACGTACCCGACCCTAAGCGTCACGCCGGGAGCTTCGAGCCGGCGGAGGAAACCAAGCTAGTCTTCCTCGACCCCAGAACCTCTGAGGGCAGGGCGTTGAGGATTAGCTCCAGCCTCGACCCCAAATAGGAAGTGGTGCTCGTCGACTTTCTCCGCGCAAACGCTGACATATTTGCATGGAGCCCTTCGGACATGCCTGGCATACCGAGGGAAGTCGCCGAGCACTCCTTGGACATCCGAGCCGGCTCCAAGCCCGTGAAGCAACGCCTGCGCCGATTTGACGAGGAGAAGCGTCGGGCCATCGGGGAGGAGATCCATAAGTTGCTGGCGGCTGGATTCATCAAGGAGGTATTGCATCCCGAGTGGATAGCCAACCCCGTGCTAGTTAAAAAGAAAAATGGGAAGTGGAGGATGTGTGTAGACTACACTAGTTTAAATAAAGCATGTCCAAAGAACCCCTTTCCATTACCTCATATTGATCAGATAGTTGACTCCACTGCGGGATGTGAAATTTTATCTTTTCTTGATGCTTATTCCGGTTACTGTTGGGTATTCTTAACATCATTACCAAAAGTAGACTAAGTTCTCTAAATCTAGTAACGGTGCCAAAAATGCCAAACCTATCCCTTACACCACTTAAGCCAAGTTGTCATCCCCAGCATGATATAAGAGACGCGGTATTGAAATATGCAATTGCTCTTCTAAATAAATAATGAATGGGATCTGCAAGCGCACAGATTAATACCGATGCAGCATTTTAACCGGGAAGTATTCCAGTTATCGTTATTTATATTTTTACCACCGGGAAGGGATTAGCAATCATCAATATTGATTACAGAATAGAATATGAGATTGAGCATCTATCATTGCATGTATAATTGAGAACATTATATCTAACTCTTCATACAGGGATAAGCGTCACATAAAAGATATATGAAATAATAATAATAGTGACAAGGATAACTTATCTGATCTAGCCACATAGTAAATATGATAAGCACCTCAATTAGATACTCTAGAAAGTCATTAGCATGGTATTAGAACGAACTACAAGAATATTCCCTAAGTTATTCTTAACTATATAGTCTAGCATTATCATAGTTAGTGCAAGCATACTTAGCAATCATTGCGAGACAAGACTACGCCCATGCATAGTGATATTAGCAAGGAATATGAGAAACATAGCAATCACTCCCCTGTAATAATGTTGCTCTGCCAGCCCAATACACGAGAGGGGGACTATATAAGAATCAATGAAGCTGTCACTATCACGAAGCACCCCACGATCTGGCATATTGGGTACAATCGCAGATAAATACGGTATAAGCACCACGCCTACACAATATCTATCATTTACCCATGGATCCAATGGATAAACGCTATACGATCCTAAGCATGTATATAGATCAAATCTAACTAAGCCAAGTACATAACTATGATAAACTAAGAACAATATAATCTTGAATATAAGCAAGTAGAGCAAAGTCATAAGCAATATATTGAAGTAGAACAAAGTCATATTCATAATATTGAAGAACAAAGATAATTAGAAAGCAATTAGAAGCACAATTAGAGAATTACCAAGAATCCTCTTGACAGATCCGGAAACCAATCGAAGATTGACTCCTTCTAGTTCTAATCCTATGTAGCTATGCTAATCTAGATATCTAATTGATGTGGTGGCTCTAATCTTGATCAGAGGCTTCTTCTCCCTTGAAGAACAATGAATTAGGGTTGAGAGGCTCTCTCCTCCAGGGGCCAGGGGGTCTGGTTTTATAGTCCCTTCAAGTGAATACGGGCCGTTGGATCAAACCGACATAGATTGTATGGTTTAGATTCATCCTTTAGGTCGGTGGAGATCTCCCGCGAAGCAGAGTCCTGATTGGACTCAGGAGGTGGGCGGGCGCCCAGGGGAACAGGGCGGGCGCCCTGCCTCTGGCCCCGTTTCGCCTCCGCTTCGGTCTCGTGGCTTCTGGAGTCTTCTAGATGTAAGATAATTGCGCGGCACGTTAATATCTTTACGTAATCCCGACGTGTGGGCCTTTCTTCCGTATTTCCTGATAACCCCCTGCAGAAATAGACAAACACCAAAACTCGTGGAATTCTGTCAGATAAAACCCTAAGTCTAGATGTTGATTTCATTTCGATCCTTTTCTTTATTTATTTGATAATTAAATTTGATACTTAAGGACCGTCAACAAACTCCCCCAAGCTTACCTCTTGCTCGTCCCTGAGCAAGGATAGACTTAGTTATGGATCAGAAGTTGCTACAATATTTTAAAATTTTGATGGTACACATGCTTTTAAATAAGATCTCATCTCTGAGTTAGAGTAAACTGTCAAGACTTAAAACTTACTTACTTTTCCTTCACCATGGGACTTGTAGTTGTCACTTCTGTCTTGAGTGGTTAAAAGATAGAACAGTCTAGCCAAGTGCCATGTCTCTTATTCTTGATCAGCTATAGCTCTGGGGTTTTTGCAGAATTTCAAATAAAACTCAGAGATTCCTTGTATGATTCTCTCAGGTCTCTCTTTTGTGGTATTTTTGGATCCTTACCAAGGCAGTGATGGTATATGCCTTCTCTCAAGATATGTAGTATTTGTGGTATAAAGCATAGTGACATTGTCTTCTCTCTCACCCTACTCTAATAAGGCTTTAATATCTGGAGCTTATAGGTGGGAGATAAAGTATACATACTTATAAGACATTTATTGCATAGTCAAACCATGGATCCAAAGAAACAAATCAATAAGCCAAATCAAGATGTGCATGTGTGGCGAATGAATGATGTATGGTGGTAATGGTGATAACAATGGTGAAAACAATGGCGGTGGAAGTCTAATTCTACTTTGCTCTTTGAGGGGATACATACCTTTCTTGCTTTTTGAAACTTTATGAGGAGAATGAGATGCTCTTCTTTTTTTTTCTTTTCTCTCAGGTGGGTATCTTGCACCCCTAATTCTACTGTCGGACACTTGTCCATTTTTACCTCTCGTCTCACTTTTTCTTTTCTTTCGAGGTTCCGAGCACTTGCTCCTTTTTATTTCCTCGTATTTTTTTTCTCTTTCTTCTTTTTTTTAGAGCACTCATCTCTTGAGATAATATAGCAAGTGGTAGTAACAAGATAACTTGAGCATTTATTTCACAAGGGAAAACAGAAATATTTTTGGTTATTCTCTCCCGGATTAGAAGTAGAATATTTTTGGGTGATTCTGGAGATGGAATGGGTGGATATATGTGGATGGTACTTCCGGAGTAGAAGTAGCATATATGAGTGAACGTGCAAGTGAAATCTTGATTTAACCACATGACAAGCTCCTAAGGGTCTACACAGCTCGACTACACTCAATGCTCATAAGCAGTAAATAGTAAATGTGTGGCTCAAAGTCTAGCAAGCATGTATATATGGCTGTGGTAGGAATTTAAACTCTCATCATACAGGAACTCATCATGCAACATTTTAAAGATTTTCAAAGATAAAATTCTCCAGAATTCTAGGATCTCTAGAAATAGATAAACAGCAGCTCAACCTTCCCATATCATATCCGTTAACAACTTAGACTTCAGATCAAGTTTTCATCCCACAAGTTTAGGTCTAGAGCAAGCTTTAAATTATAACAGTTATATCTAAACTTCAGAGAGAACTTAAAATTTGCAAATTAGGCATAGCAACTATTCATCATATCCATGCTTAAGTTTTATTTAGATACATATTAGCATAGCCACTTTATTTATTTATTAAACCCACTAAGCAAAAGATATATATATAAGCATAAAATCTTTATTTGGTTTTCCATAGTTATGTATTTTAATATTCTAAAATAATATAAATATAAAGATAGATAGATAGATAGAAATACTTATCGGGATAAATGGGGGTGCTCTCCCCCAAGCTGAATTTTGACGTAATTTCTCTTGATGTAGCTAGCAGGTGGCAGAGGTGTATTTGAAAGTCAGCAGCATTCTGACAGCGATTAGAATGTCTTCCGTCTGCTAGTCTTCTTGATTCTTAAATTCTGTAGAGCTCAAATAGACAACAAAGCTTGTGGAACTGATTAAGTGTTAGCATAAATATCTAGCCTTCATCATATTGAGACTCCTTAATAATTATTACTCCCTGTTTTTATATTTTCATGTTTATAAAGCAGAAAAATATTTATTTTATTTTTATGCCACCACAGTGAATGTACGTATGGGTTTTATGCCACTCGCATACTCACATGGGGCTTACTATTTTTCACATATTTTATTTTATTTTTAAGATAGTATGAACTTGATTAACTAAGCAAATTATTTGAAATAATTGAAAGGGAAAGGATAACTACCAAGTTTACCTCTTGGCAAGGCGTTCGGTGTTTTTAAGTCCTCCGAACGGGACTCTCCAATTTCTTAATCGTCGTGAGGTTCGTTGGGTGGCGTAGTCGGTACTTCCGGCAGCGCCTCCTCTTCTGGTATAGTTATCTTCATTTTCCATACCTGACTCGGTGCTTCAATCTCCTCTGGATAATTCTGTTTAAACTCTACGTCTTCTGACCTTACAACTTCTCCTTCATAGTCTGCCCATCCGTCCTTGATGATCTGCCTCCTCTGGTTGCGGTTGCGTCTCTTTCTGACCTACTTAGATTCTTCAACGATATAGTTAGGGTCAATAAAATAACTGCGTACCTTCTCTGAGGGGAAGTGCATATGGACTTCTCCGGTTCCAATGTAGATAATTGCTTTAACGGTGCTGAGGAACGGTCTTCCAAGGATGATGGGTGGATCATACTCGTCTTCTCCCATGTCAACAACTTGAAAGTCTGTGTAGACAAAGTGATCGTCTATTTTGACTGGGACATCAGTTACTGTTCCTTTGACTTCTCGAAATGTCTGATCTGCCATCTGGAGCTGAATGTATGTTGGCCTTAGTGGCATGGTCCCGAACAAGAGCCGATAGGTGACTACGGCCATTATGTTGACGCCCGATCCGGTGTCGCAAATCGTCTTGTAGAAGCTATATCCATGTATGGAGCAGTAAATGCTTGACATTCCTGGGTCGTCCTTCTTGGTCAAACACGGTGACTTAAGTTGATGATCTTGACCTCCATGAACTACAGTGACCATCTTAGCTGACTCGGTCCATACTTGCTTGTTCCTGTTTCTCCTGTTGGTCCTCTTCCTTGATTCACGTCTGGATTGATCTGGAATTTGTGTAGTCTTGTTCTTGAAGAAAAATGTCTCCTTCTTCCCTTTGACGTAAAAACTGATCTTGGCAGCACTGGCGTAGATGATAGCTCCCGTGGTGTTCAAGAATGGCCTCCCTAGGATGATAGGTGCCCTCTCATCATTTCCGGTCTCTACTACTACGAAGTCTGCTGGGGCATATAAGGTACCAACTCGGACACAAAGGTTTCTCACGATTCCTTTTGGAAAAGTTATCGTCTGATCTGCAAACTGCAAACACATGGTTGTCTCTAATAAAGGATATGTAAAGAATTTTTCATAGAGTACCCTGGGTATAATGTTGACACTGGAGCCAAAGTCACAGAGTGCTTCTAGAACATCCACCATGCCGATGGAGATCGGGATGACGGGGCGTCCTGGATCGCCTCTCTTGACCGGCAGAAGGTCAGTAGAGAATTCATTGACGGGGTTACTCCAATTACCTGCATCAAACATGTCTACAAGATTTGCAGATTCTAATCCTTCCGGTTGTGATGGTATACCGGGGTTAGTAGCAGGAACAGCAACAGCAATTTGATTTAACTGAGATTCAATCATTTTATTAAAGCTAATTTGATTCTTGATGGCAGTAGAGAAATTATCCATTCTATTATTTATATTTTCTAGCATTTTATCATTAGATGCCAATTTCTTAGATAGATTATCCATTAGCTTTCCTTGATTAGACACTAACTCTCTCAAAGGTGGAAAATTATTAGTATTGTTGTAAGAATTATTACCTTGATAATTACCTGAGTAGTTAGTCCTCTGTTGATTCCAACCTTGATTTTGTTGAGGACGGTTGTAGTAGTAATTGTTGTTGTTGTTGATGTAGTTCACATCCTCAAGTATCTCAGGACAGTGGTTGCCTGAGTGTCCAGTGTCTCCACACTCCTCACAAGTCATGTGAGAGTCGTAGATGTGCATAACTTCTTTCTTGTCTCCAACTCTATCATCGAGCTTCTTCATGAGCAGGTCTAGCTTTGCAGACAGCATGTCTACCTCCTTGAGCTGATGCATACCTCCACCTCTCTTGCGTGTCTGGGTCCTCTCTTCATTCCAGCTTTGGTTGGACGCTATCTTCTCCACAAGAGCTGTGGCTTGTGGTATAGTAAGTGATAAGAATGCTCCTCCAGCTGCAGCATCCATGGTCTCCTGGGCACTGTTGCCGAGCCCATGATAAAACGTCTGCATCAATAGCCAACTCTCCATTCCATGATGGGGATATTCTAGGATGTAGTCTTGAAAGCGCTCCCATGCTTCTGGAACAGATTCATCATTTTGTTGCTGAAAACTTGTAATCTTCACACGGAGAGCATTGGTCTTGCCCATGGGAAAGAACTTTGCCAGGAAGTTTGTTGAGCAGAGTGCCCACATAGTGTTCTTCTCCTTTGTAGCGTAGAACCACTGCTTCGCTCTTCCTAATAGTGAGAATGGGAAGAGGCGAAGTAGTATAGCGTCTTTGGAAACTCCTGCTATGGTGAATGTGTTGCAAATCTCCAGGAAGTGTTGTAAATGAGCACTAGCATCTTCGTGTGCCTTCCCACAAAACTGGTTGGATTGCACCATGTTGATAAGTCCAGGCTTGAGCTCAAAGTTGCCATCGATCTCTGCAGCAGGTCCAGTGCGGATGTTGTCCGTAGTGGGAGCTGAGAACTCGCGGATTGATTTGTTCGCCATGGCTTCGAACTCCGAAGACAAGTTCCGGTGATCTTCTTGATTGGATGAAGCTTCTTGCTGAAGTGTTGATGATTTCTTGAGCTTGGCTCTCATCTTCTTGAATAATGCTTCGGGATTGTCAACAAAATTTCCTGGAAGATGTCTTCTATTCATACATTCCCCTGCATAAGATAAAATAGAAAAATATCGGGGTAAAACTGTATGAGAGAATAGATAAGCTCAATCATATTAGTGATGCGAATGATAACTCAAAATCCTTTATTCCATTCCTGATTAGTAATCAACCTTCCCCGGCAACGGCGCCAAAAATGCTTGTTGGGTATTCTTAACATCATTACCAAAAGTAGACTAAGTTCTCTAAATCTAGTAACGGTGCCAAAAATGCCAAACCTATCCCTTACACCACTTAAGCCAAGTTGTCATCCCCAGCATGATATAAGAGACGCGGTATTGAAATATGCAATTGCTCTTCTAAATAAATAATGAATGGGATCTGCAAGCGCACAGATTAATACCGATGCAGCATTTTAACCGGGAAGTATTCCAGGTATCGTTATTTATATTTTTACCACTAGGAAGGGATTAGCAATCATCAATATTGATTACAGAATAGAATATGAGATTGAGCATCTATCATTGCATGTATAATTGAGAACATTATATCTAACTCTTCATACAGGGATAAGCGTCACATAAAAGATATATGAAATAATAATAATAGTGACAAGGATAACTAATCTGATCTAGCCACATAGTAAATATGATAAGCACCTCAATTAGATACTCTAGAAAGTCATTAGCATGGTATTAGAACAAACTACAAGAATATTCCCTAAGTTATTCTTAACTATATAGTCTAGCATTATCATAGTTAGTGCAAGCATCCTTAGCAATCATTGCGAGACAAGACTACGCCCATGCATAGTGATATTAGCAAGGAATATGAGAAACATAGCAATCACTCCCCTGTAATAATGTTGCTCTGCCAGCCCAATACACGAGAGGGGGACTATATAAGAATCAATGAAGCTGTCACTATCACGAACCACCCCACGATCTGGCATATTAGGTACAATCGCAGATAAATACGGTATAAGCACCACGCCTACACAATATCTATCATTTACCTATGGATCTGATGGATAAACGCTATACGATCCTAAGCATGTATATAGATCAAATCTAACTAAGCCAAGTACATAACTATGATAAACTAAGAACAATATAATCTTGAATATAAGCAAGTAGAGCAAAGTCATAAGCAATATATTGAAGTAGAACAAAGTCATATTCATAATATTGAAGAACAAAGATAATTAGAAAGCAATTAGAAGCACAATTAGAGAATTACCAAGAATCCTCTTGACAGATCCGGAAACCAATCGAAGATTGACTCCTTCTAGTTCTAATCCTATGTAGCTATGCTAATCTAGATATCTAATTGATGTGGTGGCTCTAATCTTGATCAGAGGCTTCTTCTCCCTTGAAGAACAATGAATTAGGGTTGAGAGGCTCTCTCCTCCAGGGGCCAGGGGGTCTGGTTTTATAGTCCCTTCAAGTGAATACGGGCCGTTGGATCAAACCGACATAGATTGTATGGTTTAGATTCATCCTTTAGGTCGGTGGAGATCTCCCGCGAAGCAGAGTCCTGATTGGACTCAGGAGGTGGGCGGGCGCCCAGGGGAACAGGGCGGGCGCCCTGCCTCTGGCCCCGTTTCGCCTCCGCTTCGGTCTCGTGGCTTCTGGAGTCTTCTAGATGTAAGATAATTGCGCGGCACGTTAATATCTTTACGTAATCCCGACGTGTGGGCCTTTCTTCCGTATTTCCTGATAACCCCCTGCAGAAATAGACAAACACCAAAACTCGTGGAATTCTGTGAGATAAAACCCTAAGTCTAGATGTTGATTTCATTTCGATCCTTTTCTTTATTTATTTGATAATTAAATTTGATACTTAAGGACCGTCAACAGTTACCACCAAATCAAGATGAAAGAGTCCGACCAGCTCGCGACTTCTTTCATCACTCCTTTTGGAATGTATTGCTACGTAACCATGCCTTTTGGCCTCAAGAACGCGGGGGCTACATATCAACGATGTATGCTCCAGGTTTTTGGGAACCTTATAGGCAAAACAGTAGAGGCTTACGTAGACGACATTGTCGTCAAGTCCAGGAAAGCGAGCGGCCTGGTCGCCGACCTGGAAGAAACATTCCGATGCCTTAGGGCAAAGGGGATCAGACTCAACCCCGAAAAGTGCGTTTTCGGGGTCCTCCAAGGCATGCTCCTCGGGTTTATTGTGTCATGGGATGTCGGGTTTATTGTCCTCCAAGTGCGAGCGAGGGATCGAGGCCAACCCAGAAAAGGTCTCGGCCATCGCAAACATGGGCCCAATCCGTAACCTGAAGGGAGTACAGAGGGTCATGGGATGTCTGGCCTCCCTAAGCCGCTTCATCTCTCGTCTCGGGGAAAAAGGGCTGCCTCTGTACAGGTTACTTAGGAAATCTGAGCACTTTTCCTGGACCTCCGAGGCCCAGGAAGCCCTTGACAAGCTCAAGGCTCTGCTCACCAACCCTCCCATTCTGGTGCCCCCCGCCGAGGGGGAACCACTCCTTCTCTACGTCGCAGCCATGGAGGAAGGGCACGCCCTGCCGATCCAAAGACCGGTGTACTTCATCAGTGAAGTACTCTCCGACACGAAGACCCGATACCCCCAGATTCAAAAATTACTCTACGCAGTAGTTTTAGCCCGACGCAAGCTCCGCCATTACTTTGAATCCCAGCCAGTTTCAGTGGTCTCGTCTTTCCCTCTAGGAGAAGTGATTCAGAATCGAGAGGCCAATGGCAGGATTGCTAAATGGGCCATAGAGCTCATGGGCGATGGGATCACCTATGAGCCTCGGAAAGCCATAAAGTCCCAAGTCCTGGCGGATTTTGTGGCAGAATGGACTGGGACTCAGCTCCCACCACCACAAATCCAGCACGAGTGCTGGACCATGTACTTCGATGGGTCTCTGATGAAAACTGGGGCCAGCGTGGGCCTTGTCTTCATCTGACCCCTCGGGGTAGGGATGCGATACGCAATCCGACTCCACTTCCCCGCTTCAAACAATGCAGCAGAGTACGAGGCCCTTGTTAACGGTCTTCACATCACGATCGAGCTTGGGATCAAACGGCTCGATGCCCGAGGCGATTCTAGACTCATCATCGACCAAGTCATGAAAGAGTCTAGCTGCCGCGATCCCAAGATGGACGCGTACTGCAAAGCGGTCCGACGCCTGGAAGAAAAGTTCGACGGCCTCGAACTTAACCACGTGTTAAGGAAATATAATGAGGCCGCCGACGCGCTCGCCAAGATGGCATTCGAGTGGGCCACGGTCCCCCCGAATGTTTTCGTTAGCGACCTCTACAAGCCTTCCGTCGCCTACAAGGACGACGGGGGGTCGGACGAACCCCCAAGCGAACAGAGTTCCGACCCCAAAGACACTGCCGCTCAAGAACAAGAGGCCACGGACATCGAGCCAGAGTCACCCACATCCGACGACTCACCCGACTGGCGCTACCCTTTGCTTCAACGCCTGGTCGACGGTACTTTGCCCCCGGATCAGGCTGAAGCAAGGCGCGTGGCTCGTCGTGCCAAGACCTTTGTTCTCCTTGATGGGGAGATGTACAAGCAAAGCCCCTCGGGCGTCCTCATGAGTTGCCTCCCACGTCAAGAGGGGATCAAGCTCCTACAGGACATACACTCGGGGGCTTGTGGCCATCACGCCGCGCCTCGGACGTTGGTAGGAAATGCCTTCCGACATGGCTTCTACTGGCCCACTGCCGTGGCCAATGCCACAGAGATCGTCAGGACTTGTGAGGGATGCCAATTTTACGCTCGGCAGATACATCTACCCGCTCAGGCCCTGCAGACGATCCCCATCACCTGGCCTTTCGCTGTTTGGGGCCTCGACCTGGTCGGGCCTCTGCAGAAAGCGCCCGGGGGCTTCACCCACTTGCTTGTCGCAATCGACAAGTTCTCCAAGTGGATCGAAGTCCGACCCATTACAAGGATCAAGGCCGAACAAGCGGTGTTGTTCTTCACAGACATCATCCATCGATTTGGAGTACCGAACTCCATAATCACCGACAATGGCACACAGTTCACCGGGCGAAAGTTCTTGCAATTCTGCGACAGACACCACATACGTGTGGACTGGGCGGCAGTGGCTCACCCCAAGACCAATGGTCAAGTGGAGCGTGCCAATGGGATGATCCTCCAGGGTTTGAAGCCCAGGATTTTCAACCGTCTGAACAAGTTTGGAAAAAGGTGGCTCAAAGAGCTACCAGCCGTGGTCTGGAGTCTGAGAACCTCCCAAAGCCGAGCCACAGGCTTCACCCCGTTCTTCATGGTCTATGGGTCAGAAGCCGTCCTCCCCACTGATCTGGAGTATGGGTCCCCGAGGGTACAAGCTTACGACGAAAATAGCGGCAAGACGTTCCAAGAAGACGCGCTGGACCAGCTAGACGAAGCCAGAGACGTAACCCTCCTACACTCCGCCAAATACCAGTAGGCCCTCCGCCGATACCACGCGCGACGAATCCGAGGCCGAGCCTTTCAAGTCGGCAACTTGGTGCTAAGGCTCAGACAAAGCAACAAGGGTCGTCACAAGTTCACACCCCCCTGGGAAGGACCCTTCGTCATCGCCAAAGTTCTCCGACCCGGCACCTACAAGCTCGCCAATGAGGCAGGGGAGGTCTTCAAAAATGCGTGGAACATAGAACAGCTACGTCGCTTTTACCCTTAGAACTTTGTAAAAATTTCTTCGTTTAATCATCGCCTTGGAAGAATAAATGAAAGTTCAAATTATATGGCCTTTTTTCTTATCAGGGAGTCTCGGACCTGCCTAGCAGAGTCCGAGCCTCCCTCGGGGGCTAACAAGGGGGGAACCCCCTGTGGCGACTCCAAATCTTTTTCCTCTTTTCGCTCAAGTCAAAGGAACCCCGACCCAAGGTCTTCTTCCTCTCTCCTAGAAAGATTTAAGAAACCAAAAACACATCCCCTAAATCTTAAGGCATGAGCCCGAGGGAAGATCTGCGCTCACGAGCAAAGACCACCTCTGCTCACCTTAGATTCGGGGGACGGATTTGGACTTCTAAAAGTCACTAAGGAAAAAGGAAAAAGACTTAGGCTCAGGGACTCTGGCTAGCGCAAAACTCTAAGTAGGTCACCCAACCTCGCGCTGCCGAGGTCGGATCGGCATAAGGAAAAAGGAAATAACACACTTAGGAAAAAAGCCTAAAAAAGAGCAGTTATACAAACATCCACATTCGACATTAACATTGTATATATAATACAAGGCCTACTGGCCTTAACACCCACAAAAAGAAAAAAGAAAACTAAGGTTCCTGCTGCCCTGTCTGCCCAGGTCCTTGAACCCCGAGGGGGGAAGCTCCACCTCATCGTCGAAGAAGGCGGCCAAGGCATCTCCAGGGACAGCCGCGGCGTCTTCAAGCCTCTGCACCTCCTCCTGGGCCTCCGTTTCGTCATCAGGGAGGACGTAGCCCTCATAGACCGCCGGCAAGTCAATACCGGCATAGTGAGAGCTCACCACAGCCAGGGCCTTCTTCACCCCGGTGTGGAGCGCCTCCCTCATCCTCTCCCCGGCCCGGGAGTAAAGGGCCTTGACCTGACTCCGCAGCGACGATCCCGACGCCAACACCCCGAGCCCCTCACACGCCGAGGTGACCACGGCTTCAAGAGCCGAACGGTCCGAAGCCTCGGCGTCGAGGGACTTTTGCAGGGCCTCGGCAGCAGAGGTCGTCTCGACCACCTTCCTCTCCAATTCTGATTAAAAAACAGAACAAGAAACAAAAGGTCAGGAAAGACTGACTCAAAAGTGTAAAGGGGGCCAAGGTAAAAGGCGCAAGTCTTACCCTCGGCTCGCTTCTCGTGCTCCGCCGAGCTCTGGTGCCAGCGGGCCACCTGGCTCAGAGCCCCAGCGAGGTCAGTCTGAGTCTGGTTCAGGGCAAAGTCTTTTTCGGCGAGCAAAGCTTCAAGCCGAGCAACCTCACCCTTGTACCTCTCAGCCGCCGCCTTCTGCTCCTCGGATTCCTGGGTAAGGCCCCCGACCCTCTTCTCTAGGGGGCGACCTTTTCCCGGGCCTCCCGAGCCTCCGACTCCAGGGCCGAGCACTTCTGCCGAAGCTCGGCGGAAATCTCGCACTCCCTCGCGAGCTCTCCCTCAGCCGCCTCCTTGGCGGCCCTCTCGTTCTCGTAAGACGCCCAGGCATCCCTTTTTCAGCGAAGAAATACTGACTTCTCTAGGGAGGTGGCCTTGAGCGCCTACAGAATCGGAAGTCACACAGGGAGTTAGTATTGCAGAGTAAGAACAAAAATACTTTATAACATGGGTGAAAACCTTACCTGGGCCAAATTGAACATATCTCGGGCCACGAGCTGAGAAGCTCGGTTGATGGCCTCGACGCTGGCACGCCCGCATGACTCCAGACCCTGCCAGAGGTAATCCTCTGACGGGTCGTCCAGAACGAATCTGGCTCCCCCCTCGCCATCACTGAGGTTGGGCCAGATTACGGGGCTCTTGCCCCATCGGGCATCTTCCTCCCTTCCCGCCGTTGGGGCCTCGGGCGCCGCGCTGGACGCCAAGATGGCTCGCTCTCCCTCGGCCTGCGCAGATCGGGCCGCGCCTCCCAAATCAGCATCCTCCGGAGGAGGCGCGGCCCCGGTGGCAAGGGCCGTCCCCTCCGGATCTTGGGGCCTCGGCGCCCCCGAGTCCTGCCCCTGGAGACGCCCTCCCTCCTCGTAGCCCGGAGGCGGCGGCGACACAGTCCTAGCCGACCGGGAGTCGACTGAGCCCCCCTCTTTACAGCCTTTAGGGGGGCCAGCGCCACCGAAGGCGCTTTTTGCTTACGGCTGGGGGAACAACACCAAGTTAGAAGAAAGAGAAAAACAAAAAATCAGCAGAAGGATCAGAAATCCTATCTGTACCTCACTCGGGGAGCAGACTTCTTATGGGAGCTCAGAGCTCCTTGGGGGTCTCCCGCGGCGCCAGGGGCCGTCTGTCGGACCCCCGCCTCGCCTGCCGACGGCGCAGGGGGCGCCATGGTGGCCTCGGCCTGCGACACCTCCACCGGGGCACCGGTTCCCGCCCCGGACGCTGGGGAGGGCTCGGCCAGACTCTCCGGCACTACCGGATGAGGTGGCTCCTCGGGCTCGGCCCCCGACGCCTTCACCCCCTCTTGAGGACCCACGGGGGCTGAACCCTCACGAGGGGCGCTGTCCTCGTCATCCACAATGATATGGGGGACGACCTGTCCACCCCCCGGCACCTGGGTCTCCTCGGGGGCCTCCGACCCCCCTCGGGCCCTTGACCCCTCTGGAGCCTCGATCCCCCCGGCAGGAGGGACTGCGTCGTCCTCCTCCATCAGCTCGTCAAGTCAGTCGGCGTCGCCGCCCCCACCCTCTATCTCCGAGACCGAAGTCTCAGGAGAGGGGGGCGGGGCGACCACCGCCTTCTCGGCTTCATGGTGATTCTTGGCGGAGATCTCCCGCCGTTGCGCTTTCCGCGCTGCTTTGGCCTTCTTGTCCTCCTTGGCCTTCTTTTGCTCCTCGTTCCGGGCCCGATTCTTGGCCCGGATCTCCTTGTCCTCTGGGACAGGGGGCAGGGAATCCTTGACGACCCCCAACCTCTGCGAACGATCAGGGGTCAAGAAAAAGGCAAGAAGGAAAAGAGAAAAAGGCGCAAAAAATCCACACTTACCAGAGAAATATAGCCCTTTTCAGGGCGCATCGGCACCACCCGGGAATTCTTCATGTCCGAGTGCGTCGTCTTCTCCACCCGGGCGGCGATGTCCGATGCCGATATCGGCTCGGCTAACATCTTCGTCCCGGCCCAGGGGACGTCCCGAGTCATCTCGAACATATACGCTCGCTGCTGCGCCAGCGGAAGCAGACTCCTCTTGTAGAAGGCGATTGCCACCGTGGCCGCGGTGACTTCGGCATCCCGCAGCTTCTGGAGCCCCGCGAGAAGCGGGGCAAGCATCTTCTGCTCCTCAGCCGGAGCACCCCATGCCCACTTCGGGGGGACCTCCGTCACCATCTTCCCAGTGTACTTCGGCAGCAGACCGCTGTCATTCCGGAGGTAGAACCACCCGCTCTGCCACCCCCGGTTTGACGAGGGCATCGAGCTCCAGATGTACAACCCGGCCCGCTGCTGACGAAGCTGCAGCGTGCAGCCGCCGGCTCGCAGGGGGAACTTCTCCTTCCCCACGTAGCGGGCCGACATCTCCGCCTTGAAGAGGTGAAGCCAGAGATTCCAATTGACTGGAACCCCTAGGAATCCCTCGCAAACCGTGGCGAAGACGGCAGCCTGCATCACCGAGTTGGGATTCAGGTTGTGTAGCTCCACCTCGTAGTAGTGGAGGATCGCCCTGATCAAACGACCGGCCGGAATCCTGAACCCCCGGTCTAGGAACGACAGGAAGCAAACCACATAGCCCAGTGGCGGGTTCGGCTCCCTGTCGTTCGCCGAGGGAACGATCCACTCCGGGAACTCGACATCCTTGAGAGGACGGAGAATCCTGGCCTTCACGCGCGCCTCCAGCACGGACTTGGTTACATTGCTGGGCGGCCACGCCTCAACGCCGGCCATGGCTTTGGGAGGAAAAAGAGCGTCTGTGCGGCAGATGTGGAGAAGACGGCGGCAGAAGAAAAGGCAGGAGGCAAAGACTTTTTCACGCAGGAGCAAGGGGGAAGAAACCAAGCCCCCAGCGGCCGCTTTTATAGAAGGGGCGCGCCACGAACACGCCCCCTACGCAGAAGGCCAAGCAGGAGAGAGAGCAACCGTCGCCCACTCCCCACCAGGTGAAAAATTCGAAGCGCCAACTCCCTCCGATTCTCACACATGCCGCACGCGCGCATTTATTTCACAGGCGAACCGTCCCATCCAGCCAGGGCGAGACGGCACGGCCGTTTCGGGTCCCCACGCACCGCGCCTCAAAAGAAGCGCCGTGAAAAGTTATGTCAGGGCGGTTCCTTCCAGGGGACGCGGCGCCCAACCCCACGTTGACCAAGCATCGCAGGAAGGTCTCCGTCGGGCGCAGTTTTCCGTCTCGCCCGACCCCATCAAGACCCCCAGCTGGAGTTGCAAGGAGGTTTCCCGTCGGGCGCAGATTCCGTCTCGCCTGACCCCAACAGAACGAGTCTGAAGAAAGCCTTTCGAGGCCCAAAAATCCCCAGGCCATGGCCACCTACGTTCCAGAGGTTGCGAGACTGACCTGCGACACAGGTTCGAACAGTCGCCTCAGGATGACTGAGCGAGGGATGACTGAAGATGAGCACAATAGAGGCCAAGGTCTGAGCCCCACAGGGAGTCGGCGCATCTTTACAAGTCATATCCGAGACCCATGCGGGTGTCACGTGAGTGGGATCCCATCGAGGGAGGCATCGAGCCCTCGGAACCTAACGAACGGTTCCGACATCCACCGTGACTGCCCTCGGGTACTTTTTGAGATGTGCCCATAAGGCCACTAGCCGACCCCTATCGAATGGGGCTCGGACATCCACTTGGATCTACCCGCCTGCAGCTCCCGGGAAGCGTCGTCACTCGCCCATCGAGGGTAGTACGGCACGACCCACCCCTCCTCCGAGCGAAAGGAAGAATGAGGGACGTAATTATAAGACGAGAAAGAACCTGATCGTCCCTTTTGGGGAAAGGGCTCGGGGGCTTCCTCGCACCATGGGAACAGGCACTACGTGTAAAGAACGCGCAACCTATCCCTCAAAAATACTCCAGACTATAGCTCCAAGGGGTAAAAGCCTTTGAAGGAATAACACCATTCCTCCAAAAGGCTCGGGGGCTACACCCGGCGGGTGCGCTCGTGCGCACCCTCCAGAGAAAAGTCAAAAGCTCTCAATCAACAAGCAGTCTCCGGGGAAAGAACCTCTGAAGAGGTGACCCCACCCCTCCAGAGGCTCGGGGGCTACTATTGGGTACCATAAAAAGGGATACCCAAATCAGAGCAATAAAAAACGCAAAAAACATACTAACCACAATCATCGGGGTACGGGCCCCAGTTCATTCAACTCGCGCGACCCCCCAGGACCTCGGACGACAAGTTCCGACTCGTCCGACCCCTCAGGGCCTCGGACGACAAGTTCCGACTCGCCTGACCCCTCAGGGCCTCGGACGACAAGTTCCGACTCGCCCGACCCCTCAGGGCCTCGGACGACAAGTTCCGACTCGCCCGACCCCTCAGGGCCTCGGACGACAAGTTCCGTCTCGCCCGACCCCTTCCAGGCTCGGGCACCAGACCCCACTCCACCTGGGCAGCGAGACTTCCACCACACGGCGCCCGTACCCTCGACATGACAGACGCGATGTCTCCCTTACCGCAGCAGGGCAGGGCGACGACTGTTCCAACCACCCTGGGCACTGCAGCATCACCTTTTTCACTGTGTGCCCTTACCTCTTTCACTGTGGCATACAGCCTCACAGTAGAAAGGGAATGGGGGAGGTTAATCAGCACCACTATTTGACGTCTCTTCCCACTGTTGACGCGACATGCAGCAGCACCGGCGATCGGACCCCCACGACTCCTACAGGGCTCGGTAAACCTCCACAGGAGTGACCATCCCTCAAGGACAAGACGTACAGGCTTCAGCAGGGTCGGGGCTGTAACTCTTCCACTCAGGGAAATTTACCCATGTAAATCCCTGTCTCCCCTTGAGGTTATAAAAGGGGAGCCAGGGCTCATAGCTAAGATCAGGTCTTCACACACACGCCTAACACACTCTTCACCAGAGCAGCAACCAGCACTCTGTCCACCACAAAGCCGAGACCTGGGACTTAGCCCTCTCTCGCAACCTGCTTGTACCCCCTACTACAAGCACCTTTGGGTGCAAGGTTATACAGAACCCCCGATCACACTGGATGTAGGGCATTCTAGGCCTGAACCAGTATAAACCCTCTGTGTCTCACTTGCATCACCATCCAAGTTTTGGGTAGTCACGCAGACTTATACTCGTTAGTGTCTAGACCACGAGTCTGGACGCCGACACCCTCTTTCGACACTTTGTACTCCATCATAATCTTCTGCCTACACTTGCCACAAGTAATGAGAGGGAGTTCCGGCCGGTATCGCTTTTGAACCCGTTAAGAGACCGAAGACCCGGTCACGGTTGCCATCTACTATCCATACTCAATTTTTAAACAATTATAAATTCCACATTTACTAGTAACACATGTATGATTAAAGAAGAACCTAATAATATCCTTTATTTGTCTAGTTACTTCAACAAATCTTCTAAATTATACAATGGACATTATGTAGTAATAAAAATAAATCAAGTGATATTAACAAACCAATTAATTTGAACTATCCTACTTTCTAAGATCATAAAAAGATACTATAATTCATTCTTGCAAACTACATTAATACTAGGTCAACCATGAAATATGATATATATATATGGATACTAATTCATGTGAATGATTCAAAAAAACAAAGTGGATTTGAGCTAAAAATGATGAGAACATCACAAGCCAAAAACAACATAAAAAAGACAAGAAATGCTGAAGTTAGTCACCTCCAAGCACGAAGAGACGATGACGGAGTCGAAGAAGATCAACGATGGGCGTCGGAAATGAAGAACAAGCAAGAAGAAGCTCCAAGAACAACAATGGTGCTCTCGATTTCAAATGGGCAGAGGGGAGGAGGGGGCGGGCCTATAAACCGGAGCTTTAGCACCGGTTCAGGGCAAAAACCGGTGCTAAAGGGTTTGCCTCGGCCCGTGGCACTGGCCGGTGCCAAAGGGGACCCTTTAGCACCGGTTTGTAACACGAACCGGTGCTAAAGGGTCTCTGCCCTGACAGCACCTGTTAGTAGCCGTTGGGCAGGACCCTTTAGCACCGGTTCGTGTTACGAACCGGTGTTAAAGGGGCCTTTAACCCCGGGCCGCAAAAAGGCCGAGGTTTTTGGCCATTTTAGACATCGACCAATGCCTCGTTCTGTAGTAGTGATAATAATCATATGAAAGAAGAGTTTCGGGATATGAAACTCAAACTGACAAACAACACATGGATAAACTGGGGGTCGTCGAAGCATTTCATGGTATAGATTTTGGCAGAAACCAAAATAACAATTATGCTTGGCTCAACTTCCATGTTTGGTCAATTTCAAGTTTAATGGTCCAGTGGAGAACGGATACAAACAAAGCAAGCACAACGGTTCTTGGCTGTGTGGACACCAGCTGTGTTACCATCTGAGTCATGGACCACCAAAGCATAGCTCATGTTTGTCACATGACATAGTCTCATATTTGTGAAACATGTGTGTAACAGTACAGAGCGAGAGCGATGTTTGAAAAGGACACGTAGGTGCCAGGCCTTTATTGGTAATCGTTTCGTCTCTTCTCTTCACACACACACACAGTTTTAGGTATGATAATCTTTATTCTATATCTAATTGACGCATACATTATCTATTAGATATGGTAAATCTTTTTTATTTGGTAACTTTGGACATGACATAATTTTACTTTTAGCATGTACCTTCAAGCAATTTGGTTACCATGATTTGGACATAGCATAACATAATATAATTTGATTATACATTACTACACAAAAACATAGCATGGGCAAAAAGCATTAACGATGCTGGTTGTTTCAACCGCCTCCAACAAAAGGTCACGGTTTATCGGGCCTTAACGGAAACCGCCTCGATTAATCAATTAACCAAGACAGACATCTTGGCGGTTGCCTTAAAATACTCGCCTCGGTTAATGTTGTCTAAAAAATCCGAAAAACTAAAAAACTTGCAACTTTGGAGAGTCAAACCCATGACTTGCTGCTGAACACTATGCACCTCTACCACTGCACCATACACTTATTTATGTTTATATATAATATGTTATCTTTTTATATCAATATTTCATAATCTTATATTGGATATTTTAGTTACTAAATGAATTCAAATGACAAAACTGTTAACTATAAAGTTTTAAATCTTGACTAGAACTACAACTTTGATATAGGATGTATCTCCATTAGAATTAGTTTGAAAAATTAAAAAAATTGAGTCTCAAATTTGAATTTAAAAGACATATTTGGGACTCAAGATGACTTTAAATCAAAAACTTGTCGATATCAAATGTGTAGATCAGGTCGGACACTAGAACTTTGGTATTAATGTGAACATTTGAGATCATTTAGAAATTCTAAATTTTAAATTTCAAAATCTATAACTTTCAAACACATATTTGGAACACTAAACATCTTCGAATTGAAATCTTTTCAACTACAAAGTTGTACATTCTAGTGAGGACTAAAACTTTTGCATAGACCTATATCAATATTTGAGTTAATTTGATAATTTTAAATTTCAAATTTCAAAATCTGTGCACTTACAATAATATTTTGGGACCCTAAATAGTTTCAATTCAAAAACTTTTCAACTACAAAGTTGTAGATCTCATGGAGGGCTACAATTTTGATATAAAGTTTATCTTCATCCGAATTCATATGAAAAAATTATGAATTATTTTCTAGTGCAATCATTAACTGAGACAGACATCTTAAGACACTAGCCTCAGTTAATCAATTAATGGAGGCGGTTGCCTTAAGTGCCCATCTCAATTAATAATGATTAATGGAGACGGTTGGTTAACCATCTTGGTTAATCCATTAATGAAGGTGATTGGTTTAGGGCAATGGTCTCAGTTGATGTACGATTATCCGAGGTGGTTACATTATATCGCCTGCCTTGATTAATCTATTATCCAAGATGGTTGTATAGGCCAGTAGCTCAGGCACGATTAATTGAGGTGGGCCACCGGCCCAACAGCGTTCAAGAGGATTTTCAAAACGCTTCCTAAAAAATTATTTAGTAGTGATAGTTTTTCGATTTGGCCCGTGAGCTTAGGTATGTGATATATTTAGTACTTAGCTTTTTGTTGTCACCGTACATGTGACATAATTTTTATTAGTATGTAACTTTTTGTTTCCATCACGCATGGTGAGAACGAAAAGCTAAGTACTAAATATATCACAAACCTATGCTCACAAGAAAAATACATTTTTTTCTTTTTTTTTTTGCAAGAACCAATTACAAACGCATATGCTCACAAACATAAGCGCACAATCACCCCTATGAACGCACGCACGTACACTCTACTATGAGCACCTCCGAAGAACCGAGTTGGACCAGCAGATCTTGAGACTGACGAAGTCACCACATGCACCTCACTGTCGACGGGCACGACGTCTACCACTGAAAACATAGCGCCGTTAAATCCTAGAATAAACCTAGGAAAATACAAGCACCCGTATCAAGTCAGGGACTTAAATCCGGATGGGACTTAAATCTAGATGGACAAATTCCACCGCAAGGAACCCAACCAGCTAATCTATGATTAGTTTGCAAAATATATATACATTTTTTTCTTTATGTCGGTTGAAGGAAAACCGATAAGAACTTTTTAGTTTCCAATAGTGTGAGGGCTAAAGGCTAATGTCTCCACCTTGTTTCCCAACTTTTGCATGTGTGTTTTAAAGATCCTCTCAGTTATATAATCTAGTTTTAATCATGTTAGAAAATTTATACATTTTGAAGATAAGGGAATAAAGTTATAGCACTACAAGGTTTTGACCAAATTTGGTTGCATTAGGTGGTGATATCGCAACTAGTTATACTTTTGGTTGCAATACATGAAAGTGTTGTCGAACTATGAAGTTTGTTGAAATAAGTAAATAATATCAATGTCATCGTTGACATGCAATATTTGAGTTACGTTGTGAAAAGTTTTATTGGAGTCGTAATGCTTAATAAAACTGCAACCACTACATGTCCTATATCGCTGCCAGATAAAGCCCTAGTTTGGTTTTAATAATTGATGAAACCTAGGGACTAATCATTGTGCTAATAAGTATGTAGACATAAAATAATAAAGTGCCATGCCAAGTGGTGGAGCTATAGGATCATGGTGATGGTGGTGATGACCACAAGGTGATCAGTGCTCAACATGGAAAGAAAGAAGAGAAAAAAACAAACCCTATGAAGATTAACGGTAAAGGTATTGCTTAGGGTTTTTGGTTTTGGTGATCGAGATACCGTAGAGGGTGTAATCAAACTTAGGATACATAACCATACTATAAAGAGAGAAATTCTTTACCTAAGCGGTCTATCAAGTGCCACTAGGTATCTTTATTCATGTGCATGCCTTTTTAGAACCCTAGTGAGCTAACTTAACTTCTTTGAAGAAAATAATTGTGAAAATACTAACACACATGCACACGATGGTATATACATGGTGGTGTTGACACATTTGCAAAGAAAGTGGAGTTTGAGGGGTAGAGACGGATTTGGGATCCTCTCTCCCTCCCACAGAGCTTGTGAGGCGGGATTCATTGTTTTTTGTAGAAATAAAATGTCTATTTTCCGCTGCGCTGAAGATGGTTTTGAAAAGGTGGCGAAGTCATGAGCATCGGATGCTGCTTAGTGTCATGTCACACGTTGGGGCTGCATCCAACGCGTATTGGCTGTTTTAGCGCAGTGCCGCACAATGCACCAGCATGTCTAACGGTCTGGCACCGAACGTGGCTAGAACATAGCTGATCATTCGACAGCGTAGTGACGTCAGTAGGGTCGCAAGCGAGGAGTTTTGATGGTGCATGCATCGGACACTGTCTGTGTCTGATGGACACCCAACTGACGCGTCTGATGGACACCCAACTGACGCGTCTGATGGCGATTTTCACCATTCGGATCCTCTCTGAGTTGCGTCCGAAGTGAAGGCTCAGCGTCCGGTGGTTCTCGTCGAAGCGTCCGACGCCCCTTTAACTCTGACATTGACTAACTTTGTAACCATTAGAAATCGATGCACGAGATTCAAAATAGGGATGCATGGCTGCCATCTGTGCGTCGGACACTGGGTGCCAGCGTCCGATAGCTTACCATTGGAGTGTCCGACAACCTGGTTTCTGTGCAGTAAGAGAGCCAATGACTCTATTTGTTTGGGGCATCTATAAATATATGGTGGCCGGCTCTTTGTGTCTCCTTTGACACTTTAACATACTTAACATCCTTATGAGCCTAAGCAAACACCTCCCACTCATCTCCTTTATGGTTTCACCATCTTTGTGAGATTAGGAGTGATTTCAAGTGCATTTGCATGAGTGATTTCATCTAGTGGCACTTGGCGATTGTCTGAGGTGTGGATTCTTATTACTCTTGGTGGTTGCCGCCATCTAGATGGATTGGAGTAGAGGTGGAGTTGTGGCAAGAGTTGGTGATTATTCTTGGCCGCCTTCGGTAATCTTGTGAGGGGTTTTGTGTCTTTCCTAGCAGAGCGCCAAAGGCAACTCTAGTGGATTGCGCATGTCATTGAGCTACCTCGGTTGTGGGTAGGTTCTTTCGGTGTCTAATTGTGTGGACGAGGTTCATACTACACCTCTTAGCCGTCGATCCACCAAGTGTTGGTCGACATAATAGGGACTAGCATGCTGGCAAGCATGTGAACCTTAGGAGAAAAATTTTGTGTCTTAATTGTGATTGATTGACATTCTCCCGTTGATTGATTGGTTCATATCTTGGTGATTGGTTCATCCCCTACACGGTGGTATAAAGATCACATCCTCTCTATTTATATTCTTTCAAAGTAGGGTAATTAGCTTTAGTTGCTAGCTTTTTCTTGTGTAGCTTAGTTCACTAGTGTAGCTTGCAGTGACATAGCCCTTGTGTGTCTAGTGACATTACTAACTAGAATTATTAGGATAGGTGGCTTGCAAACCCTCAATTAGATCTAAAGAAAAAACCCTTCTCTTTGTTATATACTAACTCATTGTGCTAGTGAGTTTATAGAAATTTTATTTAGGCTATTTACCCCCCTCTAGCCATATTAGGACCTTTTAGAGGAGTGCCTCTGAGTCTTTTTGTTTTTTGGGTATTAGATTGGAAATCAAAGACGAACTAGCAACCAAACTTCATTTTATGACGGTGTGAGGAAAGAGGGAGTGAAAAGGAGTGTTGAAGCCTTGAAGTGACCGTATCCATGGATCATGGTGTAGCCCTAGTTTGGTTTTGACAATTGATGAAACCTAGGGACTAATCATTGTGCTAAGTGTGTAGACGTAAAATGATAAAGTCCCATGCCAAGTGGTGGAGCTATAGGATCGTGGTGATGGTAGCGATGACCACAAGGTGATGAGTGCTCAACTTGGAAAGAAGGAAGGGAAAAAACAAAACCCTATGGAGATCAAGGCAAAGGTATTGCTTAGGGTTTTTGGTTTTGGTGATCAAGACACCATAGATGGTGTGATCACACTTAGGATAGATAGTTGTACTATAAAGAGGGGAAATCTTTGGCTAAGCGATTTATCGAGTGCCACTATGTGACATTGTTCATATGCATGCATTTAGAACCTAGTGAGTTAACTTAACTCTTTTGAAGAAAATGATTGTAAAAATACTAACACACATGCACATGATGGTTTACACATGCTAGTGTTGGCACATTTATAAAGGAGGTGGAGTTTGAGGGGTAAAAGGGGGTTTGGGATCCTCTCTCCCTCCCACCGAGCTTGCTCGATGGGATTCGGTGTTTTTGTGGAAATAAAATGTCTATTTTCTATTGCACCAGAGGAAAGCTTTAGAGAAGTCGCCGAAGTGTTTCTCACTGAAAAACACTCACTGGACACTGGTTGCGGGAGCATCAGATGCTGGACCAGTGTCCGATACGTGCTGGCGGTTTGACACAGCGCAGAGTGTTGCACCAATGCGCCCGATGCTCTAGCACTGGATACGGCTAGAACACTGTTGATCATCCGACAAATGCGGCGTTTTCCCAATGAGCAGGGGCAGTGGTGGCTCTTTGCATGCAACGTAGGGAGATGGCAAGGTAGTTGTGGGGCCTTAGGCAACACATTGATGTGTGCGCAACGCCAGGTGGGCTGGGGAGCGGGTCAGAGGTGCAGGGCCGGGGTGGCCACATGGGGGGCCTACCCACAAACGGGGGCAGTGGCACCTGTATCCCCCATTGGAGGATGAAGAACGGGAGGGGAGGGAGATGTGGATGATGAGCGGGTCCCATGTGTAAGCGAGAGAGGGAGGGAAAGGGGTGGGAGAGGATAGGTGGGCCATTGGGCTACTCGGCCCAGGCGGAGGGTAGACTAGGAGGGCACAATGCTCTAGTGAGGGAGGGGTGTTAGGGTGGGCTTTGGTCTAGGCAGAGTAGGGAGCTGGGCCGTGAAAAAGAGAAAGAGAAAGAGAAAGAAGATGGTCGATGGAGGAGGCTAGGATGTTTAGCCTAACCAAAGTTTAAAGTTCCAAATATTTTTGCAAATTGATTATAGGTGACATCAGGTGTTGGTAAATTCTATTCACATTTTGATTTGGGTAACATGGATTTCTAGAGGCATTTGTAGAGGTAGCCGAAAATATCAATCAGCCCTACAAATGCATTTTTAAAGGGACGGCGGAGCGCATGGACGAACGTGCTTTAGACAACATAGTTGAGGACATCTGCTCGTTCATCATGAAGCATGTCATTCCACGTGAAGGCAAATATCATGATGATCAAAGCCAATTATCCAGGCCAGAGTTCCGAGTGCTAACAGAGATTAGTAAGCTCAGACTTACTAAAGAGGGTTATTAGAGGACAGAAACAAACTTTGATGTATATATATGATGTGTGATGATGGATATACTCTTGTAATTAACTTTATGTCTTTGAGCACTAAACTTTGATATATACAAATGTATGTATGAGATGAAGTATTTAAATTACATGTTGCTATGTTACAAGACCAACCAATATCGATATATCTAAATAATAACAATAAAATAATAAATAAATAAATAGATAAATTAAAAAATAAATAAACAATACATAATTTAATAGGTTTACACAGGCGGCTCTCTTAGAAACGCCTGTGTAAATGAACATTTACACAGGCGGTTTCCTAAGAGAGCCGCCTGTGTAAAATGTTTATACTGGCGGCTCTCAAGTGACCGCCTGTGGAAATGGAGGATTTGTAGTGGCCTCCAGCGCAGGCGGATCCGGAAAACGCCTGTAGAAATATGTTACCAACCGCCTGTATAGTGTGCCAATGTACTAGTGCTCATTTTGGAAACTACTTTAGAGAAGCTTGTATATTGACCCATCTCTATTAAACATGGAGACGTCTCTACAAATGTTTTTTTTATAGTGATTGGCAACGGTTGGATGGTGCTTCACTGGATAGTCCGATCCCCAAGGGCCACTGGACTATCTGGTGTGACATAGAAATTGCAAAATGTTTCCGATGGCTAGCTAGTTGGGGTGAATGGGCTATATATGGGTTCCTAGTCACTAGCTACTTGTCTGATGTTGCTTGAGTACCCCAAGACTGCTACAAGCTATAGAAGTGATCATATACTATATCCACCCTCAAGTGCGTATTGACAAAATCCAGAGCTTCCTAAATTGATTTGGTTAAAAAACACATCAAATTAACTCAATGGCTTGCCTAGCTAATACATATTGAATTCGGCCAAAAACGGAAGAGAAGAAATAGGAAAAACATAATTTGAATCGGACAACAGTGGATGATACGGTGACCAATCCTAGTCCCCAGATCATATGGTGACCCTTGAAAATCCTCCTGGCCGCCGAACCACCAGATGAGTCGATCATCTCATCATCTGTCACTGGACGAAATTACCACAGCACTGGACACAGTCCTGTACGTGAGAACCTCGATTTTCCTATTTGACCCTCTCTAGAACCACCAGAAGAATCATCGGATAAACTGGATCCAGCCACCACCAAATCGTCTAGTTAAAGTATGAAACACTGTTCGAGCTGAGGCCGGATAGTCTTACCACCAAACAAATTGATCACAAGTCACTAGAAATTTGTGCAAATTGATCGCAAGTCACAGGAAATTTGTGCCTCATCATCATCGGATCATCAGACGAACCCTTCAATTTCGATGGATGCCTCTGTAATCACTGGACAACCTTCTCCTTTTATTAAGTGATGCTTGTTGTCTTCATGATCAATTTTCTGGTGACTTTAATTTATGAAAAATCCCATTTCAAGCAAAAACGAGTGTCCTGAGCTGAAGTTGCGCAACTCAAATTTGTTTTGCTTTCCTCTATATCGAAGTCATTTTTGTTCCATTCCAATCAGAAAAGAAGTCAATCAACTTTAGTATTACATGCACGCGGCACGCCTTTGTTTTTATCCTGTGCTAGCTAGAACAACTGTGATTTTCAGTTTCACAAGAAGCTTCTGTGTACTGCGTCGTCCTCCTCCCTATCGAATGTGTGACCCAAAATTGGACGTTACACATGCAAATTTGTAGGTAGCCGCTTTCGTGTTATTAGTTACCTAAAATGTGGACCACAAGAAGAGGTAAGTAACAAATTTTAACTTGCCTTGTGTCAAGATCCAAACATATGTTTGATGTTACTTCAGTCGGAAAAGGAAAATGCCACTACACTACATTGCCACCAAAATTTGGCAAAAGTCTCTCTCAAAAAACTGATAAAACACACACACCTCAAAGATATCATCCACACGGTTATATGTATACACACTGTAGTTGGACTTCGCCTGTCCTGTTCAAAACATTTAGGCGTGCACTGTTACACATTTTCACATTTGTAAAAAGGGCATTGTTGATGCAAAACTGATCTGCAAACACAAAGGGCTAATATCCGATTCAAACGTTAAGGCGTGCCAGCCGATTTGACCTTGCTATCGGCAAAGGTGATAACTCGAATACTTTAGTCCTGACAACAGCGATGCGCCCGGATGTCACGGCTAAGAGGTACTCACGCGGAACTTGAGAACACGCCGAGCTTAAGTCGACGAATTCCTAAGAACTCGTAACAAAAGGAAAAAGTATGACGAAGTCGTCGAAAAGTAAATGCTGGAATATGAGTAAAAACGTGTGTTTGATTCATTGATTGATTTTTTATTACAAGGCCCTAGGGTCTATATTTATACCCTGCTCAAAGAGCTACAACCAGACACGATTAGAATTCGAATTCCAAATTACACGGAATCCGTATACAAAACGATGCAAGTAATTAAGGAAATAACAAAACTATCCCTCGTGACAAACCGAAACTCCTCCACATAACGACCGGCAGCTTCCGGACTCCCTCTTTGCATCATCGGCAGACCCTTTGCCATAGTCATCGGCAGACTTTCTTATCTAGCCATCGGCACCATATTACTGCCTGTGGACTTAGTCACGTTCAACTTCTCCCTCATCGGCAACCATCCTCATCGGCAACCCACTTTGTAAACATCGTACTGCCACCTTATCCTGCCATCCTAGACACGTGCCCAAAAACGGTGTCAACACATGCCCCCCAGTTTCGGAGTATAACACTATTAATGCTCCGAAATTCTCTGCAGTAATGATGCCTTTTCCCGCAATTAATGCTCCTAATCTGGTAACCGACAACCTCAATCTGAACAACTCTGATCCTATTCCTCCGCAGATTCCTCGAAATCCCCAACTTCCTAAACGGGCATTTTTCTCAGTCGTACATCGGCAACAATACCGTTACAAAGATCTGCCGATGTTCTGACCAGGATATTCGCACAAACGGTTACTTCCCCTCTATCCGCCCATCGGCAATATGACCGTTATAGAATATTGCCGATGGACCGACCAGGAGATCTCGCACAGTAAAATATCTTCAGATAATGACCGCTTCCCGTCAAATCACCTGCACAATCCCTGGATTACCGTGCGAACAGTTACCATATCCACCTGAGTACCCTCGGATTTCTCGGATGCGGCAAAGAGATAAGTCGGATTTGCCCTTGCCCATTTTGTCCTATAAATAGTTCCTTCTTGTGTACTCCTTCCCCATCACACCATTCTACTACCCAACTTTACTTTTCCAGCGGCGGCGCCACCAAAAACTCCTAAGGTCTCCGACAAGTACCCCTCTTCACCAACTCCGGCGCCTTCACACGCTTCCTTCGCAGCAGGATGGCCGTCGGGTTCGTCGTCCCTGAGGTCAAATCTCCACCCCGTCTTCTGTATTTTTCTTCATATCCCTGTTCACTCGCAATTCATTTTACTAAACATCTCCCTTTTCTTTCCTCTTTGTATTTCTTTTTACGCCCAAAATCACTAGGAATTGTCCAACAAAATTGTCATCCCCACCGATCAACCACACCTTCAATGCCTCGGCCCTCTAGGGGACCCAGATCCAACTGACCTTATCAACGCAGAAACCAACAGGATCCCCTTCAGAGCTGAAAATTTTTCCTTAGATCTGTGGAAGGACACCTTCCGCTCTTGGCCCAGCCCAACTGTAGGGTGGAAAGACTGGTTCTTGAGGGTCAGCAACTCTAATGAAGTTCAGTGGGGTGAAAGGAATCTAGCCAACGCAGATTGTCCATTGCCGATATGCATAGGAACGAGTCACTGCTGATAGCTGCATCCTACTTTTGGTCAGACACCCTCAATGCTTTTGCCTTTGGCCACGGCCCTGCTTCTCCTACTCTTGCCGATGTAGCCATGCTTATTGGTCTAGATATATCTTCTGCCGATAGCACCCACTTTTTTGATACTGCCCCTAGTGCCAAAGTGGAGACTCGCGCTATCGGCGGTTGGTCGGGGTACATTCAGAAGTACCGTGGGAAAGGATCTGTCACCATAAAGGAACAAACCACCTTTCTGAACATGTGGCTGGACAAGTTTGTATTTTGTGGTCGATCGGCAGGACCGACTTCTGTCTACCTATCGGCAGCAGAAAGACTGGCTAACGGTGGCCGATTCCCTCTCGGCCGATACTTGCTTGGCGCTGCTTACCACCTTCTCCATCAAGTAGCCCAGAAACTTCTGCTCGGCCAATCCACTGGCAACTTGGGAGGCCCCTGGTGGTTTGTCAACATGTGGCTCAATCTGCATCTGCACAAGCGTCTCAACTTCAACTTGTTCACACAGCGTTTCCCAAGAGATATAGCTGAAAACCATGTATTGGGTGAAGAGGAATCGGCAACACACACCCCCTTGAACTTTGGCGAAGCTGTCATAGTTCTGCCTGGTTCAGGGGGTAATCCAGATCAGATCGGCCGATTCTTCCAGACTCTGTGTGAGGGTTTGACCAGAGACGAACGACCATGGTTGGCTTATGATGACCCAGATAGCATGCTCCCTCTGACCTTCAATCCATTTGATGAAGCTCTCGACAGGGACAATGAGGCGATGATGGCAATTGTGACTCCCAGAATCATTCCAGTGAATTTCTTTGGTAGCACAAAAACCTCCCCTCAAACTTACGAATTTTACAATCCATCGGCATTAGCTCGCCACTTAGCTTTCGGCCAGTTGCCGATTGCACTTCCTTATGCCGATGTGATAAAACCCAGAGAAACTATCAACAACCTTCTTGAGTGGACTCGAGCAGCCCAACTACCACCAAACGCCGATATAGATGTAGATCTGTCAGAATGGGTTCCGGCTGCTTTTATCACTCAGGCATACAAGTTATGGTGGGCAGAATGGAAAGAGCATCTATTCTGCAGATCGGCACTTTCATACCGCGGCATGATTGACTCCGAATACGAAGTTCCCGATGACACTGTAAGTAACTCAAACCAACGTTTCATTTTCTCAATATTACCTCCATCGGCAGCTTACCCTTGTATTCCTTTTGCAGGTTGACAATATTCCTCCATTGGTTAGCAGGAGTGGCAGGCCGATCGACTTGTTTCCATCAGGCCCGATTTCCTCAATCGGCCACAATGCTCCCACTCTAGCTTCCATCGTGCATCGGGGTGTACGCCTCAGGAAAGTCACCACCAGAAGAACCCAGACATCACCAACGGTTGCTGCTCCCACTCTTGCGCGGGCTTTCAAGGCAATTTGTCAAATCTTTTCCTTTATGCTGACTATCTTTATATCGGCTATATTTATGCTTATAAACTCTTGTTCATTATTGCAGCAAACCGGCACATCGGCGAAAGCCAGGTGTGAGAGTACCGATGCCCCCCAGTCTAGCCAACCCAAGAGAAAGGGCACCACGGGTGCTAAGACTGGAACAAAGCGCCAGAAGGTAGCAACTCCCCCTCCTCCTCCGGTATCTCCAATTCCGGTGGAGTCTTCTCCTTCTTCTCCAGAAGCCCAGCCACAGCAAGCACCATCTCCCCCACCTATGCAGGAAGCACCACAGATAGAAGAACCCCAACAGGAAGGATCTCAAACAGAAGATACATCAGCTGACATGGGTGAACAAACAACTGGCCCGGTGGGTCCAGTTATACCATCGGCAGTTCTCCCGATTCAGACAACCGTTGTCCCTCCTCCAGGTAACATACTTTAACAATATCGCTACCGATGAACTTATTCTTATTTAGTCTCATAACTCCTTTTGTCTTCTTTCAGTTGATATCGTTCCATCGGCAATCTCAGCCGATCAACCTGTAGCTCCATCGGCATCTTTGGCCGATCAGCCTGCAGCTCCGTCAGCACTTCTCAGTCAAAGACAAGAGATCGCCTTGAAGCAAGTAAGTCACCGTTTACCGTTAGCACTATTTGCCGATTCTCTGAGTATGAGCTAATTTTGCTTTCCCTCCCAGGAACAAGATTCTCCCGATAGCCTGTTCTCCTTCACCATCGATCTCTCTGAAGAAGAAGGTGAAGAAGCAAGCTCTTCTCAGACGGTCGGCATCACATCGGCAGAGATCAGGGTCAGGCTGGAAGAATTGTCAGCTCTCCTTCACCAGGACACAGCGCAATTGGTTGATGATTCCGACCCTACCAAGACCCTGTTCAGAACTCTCAGAGGCCAAATCCCAGCCGATGTTGAAGAAATCATGTTCCAAGCCGCTCATCTGGAGAGTCGCCAGCTGCAGTACCAAAGAGCTTCTCGGCGGCTTGCCGATAGAGCCGCTCAGACTCAACTCTCCGATGAAATGAGGAAAGAGAAGCTTTTGACCGATGAGAAGCACAAGAACATCGGTATCCTGAGATCTTCTGGAGACGCGCTGAAGCAGAAGATATCCGATCTATCGGCAAGAAAAGAATCCCTGTTGGCGGAGCTCAAGGAAGTAGAGAACGCTCTGTCCCAAGCCCAACAGGAAGAGAGCCAATTGCCAGAGACCATCAGGCTTCTTGAGCACGAGCGAAATGCTCATGGTCGCAAGGCACTTCAACTGAAGAAGAAGCTGAAGCCGATAGAAGGTTCTGCCGATGATGACATCAAGGAGATAGAAGCAGCCAACCAAATTCGGCTACGCGCTATATCGGCAATCCAGACGCTGCTTAACACATAGAGTTTCCATCGGCATTGTATCTGCGCTTTCTTGCTTCCTCAGCTTTTAGTCTAGCCGATAGGACTGTTATCGGCACCTAAACTTTTGAAACACCAAGTCTTGTCCCCAAGCATTTGGATCCAGCCGATAGGAGTGTTATCGGCACCTAAACTTCTATGCATCGACCCATATACTGGGGTAGTACTTCTTTAAATATTTGCCGTTTAATGCTCTGGGAAATTCAATTCCTTCGAGGGTTTCTAGAATGTAGGCATTACCAGGAGCCGATCGACTTATCCGATAAGGACCCTCCCAATTAGGAGACCACTTTCCAAACTTCGAACTTTTGGTCCCAATTGGTAAAATTAATTTCCATACCAAATCCCCATCGGCAAACTCTTTAGCCTTCACTTTCTTATCATACCATCTAGCAACTCTCTTCTTATTTTCTTCTATACTCATTAAAGCTTTTAACCGATGCCCTGCTAGATCGTCCAATTCATCGGTCATCAAAGTGGCATAACCATCGGAAGTTAATTGATCTTGAAAAGATAATCGCCTAGATCCAGCCTTAATTTCCCAAGGCAACACTGCATCATGTCCATACACCAATTGATAGGGTGATACTTTGGTCGATCCGTGACAAGCCATCCGATAAGACCACAATGCTTCATTTAATAATGTATGCCACCGCTTAGGATTTTCTTCAATCTTTCGTTTAATAAGCTTGATAATTCCTTTGTTAGACGCTTCGGCCTGCCCATTGGCTTGAGCATAATAAGGAGAAGAATTCAACACTTTAATTCCCATACCGATTGCGAATTCATCGAACTCCCCCGATGTGAACATGGTGCCCTGATCGGTAGTAATCGTTTGGGGAATCCCAAATCGGTAAATAATATGCTCCTTCACAAAATCAATCATATTGGCTGATGTGACTTTCTTCAAAGGAATAGCTTCAACCCACTTAGTGAAATAGTCAGTGGCAACTAGAATGAACTTATGCCCTTTGCTAGATGGTGGATAAATCTAGCCGATCAGATCGATGGCCCATCCCCGGAACGGCCAAGGCTTTATTATGGGATTCATAGCCGATGCGGGTGCTCTCTGGATATTACCAAACTTTTGACAACCCTGACATCCCTTGAAATATTTAAAACAATCTTCAAGTATGGTTGGCCAAAAATATCCATTCCTTCGAATCATCCACTTCATCTTAAAAGCTGACTGATGCGCTCCACACACTCCTTCATGGATTTCCCCCATCAAACTTCTAGCTTCATCATCACCCAAGCATCGGAGAAGAATTCCGTCGATAGTTCGATAATACAATTCATTTTCAAGGAGCACATACTTGGTTGCTTGAAATCGAACACGTCTTTCAACTTTTTTGGATGGATCTTTTAGATAATCAATAATTTCTTTCCTCCAATCACCGGCACCGACTGCCGATGTCGCATTAATCATTGGCTGATATCCCGAGGCATGCTGAGCTAACCGATTAGCGTCTTCATTATGCAATCGGGGAACATGCTCCAATCGGAAATCCTTGAATTCCTTTAACAGTTGCATACTTCTCTCGAAATAAGTTATGAGAACTTCACTTCGGCATTCATAGCTTCCGGCCAATTGATTTATAACCAACATAGAATCCCCGAATATTTCAACAGCATCAGCACGAACTTCTCTTAACAACTCCAATCCCTTGATCAGAGCCTGATACTCAGCCTGATTATTTGTTGATGTGGCAACAATCGGCAAGGAAAACTCATACTTCCTCCCCTTAGGGGAAACTAATACAATGCCGATTCCTGCCCCCCGGTCACAGGTAGATCCATCAAAGAAGAGCGTCCAGGGTACAATTTCCAAGGTTTCCACTAGACCGCAATGCTGAGTCACAAAATCGGCGATAATCTGCCCTTTGACTGCCTTAGCCGATTCGTAACGCAAATCGAACTCCGACAGCGCTAAAATCCATTTACCGATCCTACCACTCATAATCGGCATAGATAGCATGTATCGGACCACGTCATCTTTGCAAACAACAGTGCATTCGACCGATAACAGGTAATGTCTCAGCTTGATACATGAAAAATATAAGCATAAGCATAGTTTCTCAATGGCCGAATACCTGGTTTCAGCATCAATCAACCTCCTACTCAAATAATAAATTACCCTTTCTTTCCCTTCAAATTCTTGAACTAAAGCTGAAACGATAACCGATCCATCGGTAGATAAATACAATCTGAAGGGCTTCCCTTGTTGAGGTGGAACTAGAACTGGAGGATTTACTAGATACTTCTTGATTTCATCCAGAGCCAACTGCTGTTCTTCTCCCCAAATAAACTCTTGATCGGCTTTCAATTTAAGAAGAGGACTGAAAGCACGAATCCTACCAGACAAATTCGATATAAATCTCCTGATAAAATTTACCTTGCCGATCAAGGATTGGAGCTCGGTTTTGTTGGTAGGGGCCACTATTTTATTGATGGCATCAATAGATCTTCGACTAATTTCAATACCCCTCTGATGTACCATGAAACCAAGAAACTGCCCTGCCGATACACCAAATGCACACTTGTTGGGATTCATCTTCAATCCATGCTTCCTTGTGCACTCTAACACTTTTTGTAAATCGGCAAGATGCTTTGAGAAATCTCCAGACTTAACCACCACATCATCAATATAAATCTCCACGAGCTTGCCGATGAACTCATGAAATATAAAATTCATAGCCCTTTGATAAGTAGCA
This sequence comes from Sorghum bicolor, assembly GCF_000003195.3. Taxonomy (NCBI): domain Eukaryota; kingdom Viridiplantae; phylum Streptophyta; class Magnoliopsida; order Poales; family Poaceae; genus Sorghum; species Sorghum bicolor. The sequence continues at coordinate 5,695,286 of NC_012876.2, read as the reverse complement.
CCAGCATTCTTCAACCCAAAAGTCATGACTATCCATTCAAATAGCCCAACATGACCAGGACACCTGAATGCGGTTTTTGGAATATCCTCCTCCGCCATGAATATTTGATTGTAACCTGCATTACCATCCATGAAACTGATGACCTGATGACCAGCCGCAGCATCAACCAGTAGATCGGCGACAGGCATTGGGTATCCATCCATCGGCGTAGCTTTATTGAGATTCCTGAAATCAATGCACACCCGAAGCTTCCCGTTCTTCTTGTAAACCGGAACAACATTGGAAATCCACTCGGCATACCGACACTGCCGAATAAACTTAGCTTCAATAAGTTTGGTGATTTTGGCCTTAATATCAGGTAGAATGTTAGGATTACATCGGCGGGCTGGTTGCTGATGTGGCCGAAATCCAGACTTGATGGGTAACCGATGTTCAACAATTGATCGGTCTAAACCAGGCATCTCGGTATAATCCCAAGCAAAGCAATCTTTATATTCCTTTAGCAAACTAGTCAATTGTTGCTTACTCTCAGGATCTAATTTAGCACTAATAAAAGTAGGCCTAGGCTTATCACCACTACCTATATCTACTTCTACCAAATCATCGGCCGATGTGAATCCCTGGCCTAATTTTCCATCATCGGCGAATCTATCCATTAAAAACCGTCGTCAGAACCGACTGCTTGGATCGGTGGAATCTCATAATCGGCAACTTTGAGAAAATCTTTCTCCCAAACTTCTCCTGAAATGCACCTGGTCCTTTCGTAAGTATCCGCTTCTGCCGATGCGATAACATAAGAAGAATCTCCTGGGACAATCTCAATCTTGTCACCTACCCACTGAACCAAGCATTGATGCATTGTAGATGGGATACAACAATTGGCATGAATCCAATCTCTTCCCAATAATAAGTTGTAAGCACCTTTTCCACTGATCACGAAAAAAGTTGTCGGCAAGGTTTTGCTGCCGATGGTCAACTCTGCACATATCGCCCCCTTGACTGGAGACACGTTTCCTTCAAAGACTTTGAGCATCATATCGGTCTTGGTCAAATCTTGATCCCCTTTCCCAAGCTTCCGATATACTGCATACGGCATAATATTAATAGCAGCTCCACCATCAACTAGGATCTTGGTCATTGGCTGCCCATCAACCCTTCCTTTGAGGAACAGAGCTTTAAGATGCAGCCTCTCGTCATCGGCAGGTTTCTCAAAGATAGCCGTCATCGGATCCAGAGCCAACTGAGCTATCTGATCAGAAAATTCCAACTCATCATCACTGGCTGGTGCAAGAAACTCCATCGGCAACATGAAGACCATGTTGACGCCTGCCGATGGACCTTCCCTCTTAGTGTCTGACGGCTGCCGACTTCCAGAGTTCTCTCCCTTGTTTAGCTCTTCTTGCCTTTCACGTTGCAATCTCCTTTTCTGTGTCTTGGTTAATCCTCCAGGGCACCATGGAGGAAGTGGCCTTTGCCTTGCCGTCGGGCGTCGGTTCTCCCTTGACTCCATACGATGCGTGTTAGCATCCCTGCAAAATATGAATTCATCGGGAACCCGCGCATCAGCCATTTCCTCGAGCTCTTCTTGGTTCCTGGGAAAATACTGGACACGGTCACTAAGTCTGTCGTGCCCACTAAATCTGCCCCCCAGCCGGTCATGAACTGACACCCTTCCTCTGATCGGCCCATTAAATCGCCGTTCATCATCATGATAATGTCGATCGATCCTATCGTACCGATCATAACCGTTGCACTCAGGGCAGTCTCTGACAGTAGGAAGCTTGATAATTTCCTCCCAACAATGGATGAAGAATGGACAATTCCAATGATCCCTGTGCCGATTCCACTCCTGTCGGCGTCCTTCTTCTTCCCGTCGATAATCTTCCTGCTGGCGCCGATACCGATCTTCCCGTTGTTGCCAATTTTCTCGAGGCCTTCTATGAGTTATGACGATACCAGATCGAGGAGGCCTTCCTGAGCTAGTTCCTTCCTGGACCAAGCCCTTACTTCTTGCATCGGCAGTAGTAACTTGATGCTGAGGATCTACCGATGCACTCTTCTCAGCTGTCTCCGATGTTAAGACCTTAGCCTTCCCCTTAGCATCCAACATGTTTGTCGGGAAAGGATGTTGGTCTATCTTCATCGGCTTCTGGGCTTTGGAACTGTCAAACTTGATTCTCCCTGACTCTATAGCCGATTGCAGCTGCTGTCTGAATACTTTGCACTCGTTGGTGTCATGGGAAGTTGCATTATGCCACTTGCAATATCTCATCCTCTTCAACTCTTCTGCCGATGGGATCACATGGTTAGGTGACAGTTTGATCTGACCTTCCTGAAGTAGAAAGTCAAATATCCTATCAGCCTTAGCGGTGTCAAAAGAAAACTTCTCTGGTTCCTTCTGCCCAAAAGGACAAGACATCGGCTTCTTGTTTTTTACCCACTCTGCCAAGCCGATTACTGGTTCTTCATCAGAATCTGAGCTTGTTGCTTCATCGACAAATGACACTTTCCTATTCCATGCTCTTTTAGGCTCGAAAGGCTTGATGTCTTGATCAGAAATCCTCTGCACCAAATGACTTAAACTTTCGAACTCCTGAGAGGCATACTTATCCCTGATATGTGGCAACAAACCCTGGAAAGCCAAATCGGCTAGCTGCCGATCATCCAGAACCAAGCTATAGCATTTATTCTTGACCTCTCGTATCCTCTGCACAAAACCCTCAACCGACTCATCATTACGTTGCCTCAACTTGACCAAGTCGGTGATCTTCTTCTCATGAACCCCCGAGAAGAAGTATTTGTGGAATTGCTTCTCTAGATCGGCCCAAGTAATTACCGAGTTGGGAGGTAATGATATGAACCAAGTAAAGGCCGATCCAGACAATGATGATGAAAATAGACGAACCCTCAATTCGTCCCTGTTACCAGCCTCTCCACATTGAATGATGAACCTGTTGACATGCTCCATGGTTGACGTGTCGTCCTGCCCGGAAAACTTTGTAAAATCCGGTACCTTGTACCGATGTGGAAGCGGGATCAAATCATACGCGGGAGGATACGGTGTCCGATAAGAGTAAGTGTTGACTTTGGGTTTTATCCCAAATTGTTCCCTCATTACTTCAGCAATCTTATCGGCCCAATATGCTTCGGCATCTTGCCGATGAGGCGGCTGCGGATCTGGCACTTGGTGGCGAACCTCCACGTGTCTGTTCGGGACGTGATCTGCACGGAACATTGTATTGATCACCTGTCCTCCAATCTGCGGACCACCAAACTGTTGTCCACCGATTGGCTGCCCTCCGAGTTGCTGTCCAAAATTCATTGGCTGGTTGGGAATCCCCTGACCTTGGAACCCGGGATAGACCTGCCCTTGCTGGAACCCTGTAGTCTGGTAACTCTGCTGGGGCGATTGTGGAAAGGCTTGCTGTCCAAGCCATCCATTATTAGCGTTCATCGGCATAGGTGCTGCCGATGATTGGTAATTGGGTACCGTCGTTGAATTGACATACCCCGACTGGGCCATAGACCTCTGTTGCATCAGCATTGACTCTGCCGATGCGTTGGGCATCTGGAACATTGAATCTTGAGGATTTCCAGTGTGAGGCCTTGCAGTAGTAGTTGTGGTATACCGAGGACTCTGGTTCACCGGCGCATTGGGAGGTGCCGATGTCATAGGAGTTTTGCCCCTCATGTCAGTTATTTGTGATGTTCCCGGTGTCAACTCTGGAGGCATACCGTAACCCCACCAGTTGGGAGGAAGAGTCAACCCTGACATTGCCGATGCCAACATATCTGTTGTCAGTTTATGCTGCCCAACTGAAATTTGTGGGTTGGTTGTCATCGGCATAGATAGTGCACCAGTAGTCCCCGATGTACTTGGAGGGACGGCAGATTGTGCACTTGCAGTCGTCAAGGCAGCCGATGGAGCCGTGACCTCTGGTGCCGTTGGCTGATGATGGGAGGGGCCCACATAATCTGGTGGGATTTGTCCTTCCTTGAAAGTTCTTGCCACGACATTGAAAACCGTATTAGACAGTACACCAGCTTGGTTAATCAACGCTCGATTGATGGCATTGTCAACCATATCTTGAAGCTTGCCAGGATTGGCGTCAAAGGTAACCTGCCGTGGTGCCGGCAGTGCATCTTTCTGGACCACTTCGCCGCTCCTGTTTATGCTGAAAGACCTCAGGCATTGCTGCTTGAACTCTTCCATGGCTTGGGCAATAGCTTGCTTCTGCTCATCCTTGAGGTTGGCCTCCGTCACGGGGATGACGTTCTCTTGATCGAGGTCAGAGATCGACATGTTGATCTTGATCTTGAATCCTGTCCCACCGGGCGTGCCAAAAGATGTGTTGATGCAAAACTGATCTGCAAACACAAAGGGCTAATACCCGATTCAAACGTTAAGGCGTGCCAGCCGATTTGACCTTGCTATCGCAAAGGTGATAACTCGAATACTTTAGTCCTGACAACAGCGATGCGCCCGGATGTCACGGCTAAGAGGTACTCACGCGGAACTTGAGAACATGCCGAGCTTAAGTCGACGAATCCTAAGAACTCGTAACAAAAGGAAAAAGTATGACGAAGTCGTCGAAAAGTAAATGCTGGAATATGAGTAAAAACGTGTGTTTGATTCATTGATTGATTTTTTATTACAAGGCCCTAGGGTCTATATTTATACCCTGCTCAAAGAGCTACAACCAGACACGATTAGAATTCAAATTCCAAATTACACGGAATCCGTATACAAAACGATGCAAATAATTAAGGAAATAACAAAACTATCCCTCGTGACAAACCGAAACTCCTCCACATAACGACCGGCAGCTTCCGGACTCCCTCTTTGCATCATCGGCAGACCCTTTGCCATAGTCATCGGCAGACTTTCTTATCTAGCCATCGGCACCATATTACTGCCTGTGGACTTAGTCACGTTCAACTTCTCCCTCATCGGCAACCATCCTCATCGGCAACCCACTTTGTAAACATCGTACTGTCACCTTATCCTGCCATCCTAGACACGTGCCCAAAAACGATGTCAACAGGCATACACACACATTCTCGAATGTAGCTAGGCTTTCGTCGCTCATGAGCTCAGATGGTGACTGAGGTGTGGACACATAGTACGCAACAGCTTCAGCCAACATACAATTGCCAATTCCAATTTTGTGGAAATCTCTGCTACCGGGACATGCATATAGTTGCACTACAGGAAACTCAGGCTTTGCCGAGGGCCGGCCAAGGGATAGGCTCTCGGCAAAGACAACCCTTTGCCGAGAGCCACGTCAGATACTCGGCAAAGCCCTCTTTGTCGAGTGCCAAGCTCAGGCTCTTGGACAACGAGGCTAAGCCGAGCGCCACGCACTCGGCAAAGGCAGGCGCTCGGCAAAGTTCCTATCCCAGTAGCGCCGGTTGTTGCTGTCCCCTTTGCAGAGTACCTGCGGTTTGGCACTCGGCAAAGGCTGGTTCTTTGCCGAGTGCTAGCTGTCCAGGCACTCGGTAAAGACGGCTTTGCCGAGTGTCTGACATGACACTCGGTAAAGAAGTTTTATTTTTTTTGTTTTTTGAGCTGAGTTTTTATTGAGGCTTTGTGACACTTTTTGAAACTCTATTTTAAAGTTTGGGACCATTTTGACTTTTTTTGCTATATTTAACTAATTTCTTTTATTTCTTTGTATTTTTTGGATAATTCAAATTTGAACTGTAGCTATATGAAATACCACAACGCAGTGATTCAAAAATGATAGTCATGGTATTTGGTGTATTTTGAGTCCGTATCTAGGACCTCACATGAAATCTCGACCATGTCGCTGAGGTAATATGTCGAGTTACGTGCGGGAAAAGTAGATTAAAATTATATAAAATCCAAACGAAGTCCAAAAATCACGAAACCTGGCGCGTCGTGTTATCGCATGTGAATGCTATGGTTAAAATTTGAGAAGATTCAGAGCAAGTTGCAACACCGGATGTCTAAAATCCCAATAAGTGTGTCCGATTCAGGGGAGGACGACCTTAAGGGAGCAACGCACTGTCCAAAGTGCAAAGCCTCTAGGTTTGTGGAGGTAGAGAGCAGTCTTGGCCAGAAGAAACAATCGAAGATCCCCAGAAGGTCCTACGGTACCTTCCTATCCTACCGAGGATCCAACGGTTGTACATAACAGATGAGTCCGCGAAACTGATGACATGGCACAAGAATGGCAAAAGATACAGTGACAAGATGGGACACCCATCGGATGGTGAAGCATGGAAGTACTTCGATGAGCAGCATCCTGGCAAAGCTATGGATGCTCGGAATATGTACGTGTAGCGATTGCAATAGATGGGTTCAACCCGTATGGATTGTTCATAAGTAAGTAACCATTCATGTTTTCACGACTTATTCATATGACATGTTGAAAATCGAACTTTACACTAACAATTCTTCTTAATGACTCGTGCAGGTTTAAGGTTGTGAGTGCAGGCAAATTCCGCTATCCTAGTAGCATCCAGGGCCTCCTGATTAAGAAGCACTACCCTGGTAAGGTCACTCACAAAGGGAAAGATGAGCCACCCTTCACATGGGACCACTTCTACAGCGTGAAGGACAAGGACAGAGTTCCTATCGCGCAGGTCATCAAGGCCGAGTTCTGGGTGAGTCGTCATCGCACAGCGTTGCTCAATACTATGCATTTGTTCTTGAAATACTGAAATGATGCATGATGGCTATATGCAGGAGTGGTTCGTGTGCGAGGACGGCACCCCCGAGGACAGGGTTGCATACGCGCAGGAGGAGACATGCAAAGACCGAGTCAAGGACATGTACCACGAGGCGCCGCATCCAGTGCGTCATCACCTGCTACAACGCCGACGTCCTTGGCCGGTCGGTGACAAAAAGCTAGGCTAGGGGGATGATCCTTGACCCCGAGACCAACATCACCAGGGAGTAGTACCTACAGGTAAGTAGGAAACATTATTTCTGATTCCGTCCATGAAAAAATAAGTACGCTACATTTCTTTTGATTCATCTTACGATGTGTCAAATGCATGTTGCATACAGTTTCCTGCTGAATGGTGCAAAAGCCACCTGGACTGCTGGGTGGCCATTGTGGACTGGTGGAGAAGGCCGGAAGCGTACGCCGAGCGGAGAACCAGACGGGGGTACCACCTGCAGATGCCAGGGCTGGCTCACCACCAAGGGAGCCGCTCCCTCCCAGCGTACATGGACACCTAGGTACGCTTCTATTGATTTCATTTATTCATTCATTTATTCATTTATTTATTTATTTATTTTAGCGCTTCATTCTCATTACGTGTAATCATCTTTTTGTTTTCCTCGCAGTCCCAGTCACATGGTGGCCTGGTGATCAATGAGTACGTGGGGTACGCCCTTGCTCACAAGGGCTGAGCGAACGATCCAAACAACGTCTATAGCAGACGGGGCTGAGGCATACACCAACCCGAACGCCTACGAGAAGATGGCCGACTACACCACGGCTGCTCGCGCGCGCTATGGTGATGACTTCAACCCCGCCACCGAGCCCCTCAATACAGAGATCCTGATGAGGGCGGGAGAAGGGAAGCAGCACGGTCGGCATTATATGGCCCACAGTGCCATCGACCCGACCACCATGCCCACGTTCCGCCAGGTTCGATAGGCGAGTAGCACGACCTCCTCCGACGTCCCCATACGACCTCGGTAGCCGAGTTTGACGGCGGTCTAGGTAACTAGAGTTTTACTCGTCGTTCATGGGCTTTACATGTATACCTTTTGCATTGTTAAAACATCACGGGTGCAATATTGCAGTCCCATCTGGCCGAGTTCTGGGCCAGGCAGGAGTTGGTGGAGGAGGCTCATCGGCAGGAGATAGAGCGCCAGCTGGAGGCTAGAGAAGAGGCCCATCGCCAGGAGGTGGCGCGCCAGTTTGAGGCTTTCTAGGAGCACCAGCAGCGTTAGATGCAAGACTTTGCCAACTACTTTCACTCCCTTCAGATCCCTGGTGTGGTCGTGCCTCCACTGCCTCCCTCACTGTTCGCTCCACTCCCTCTTCCTAGCCCTTTAGGACCTTTAGTGCCTTCTCCGGTGAGTATATATGTTTGCCCATTGCTTTGTCTTCTGTGGCCATCATACAGGTACTAATGACATCGCTCCTACTTTGTGCAGGCACAGTCGGTGGGGGCTTCGAACCCGACTCCTCGAGACGACGCTTCTCCAGGCCATGGGTGGCCGGTTGGGCAGAGTTCACACCACACGTGGCCAGGTGGCGCTCCTCCTCCGCCTTCGACGCACGGGTGATCTCCATGGTCAGCTAGCGCTCCTCCACACCCTCAGCAACACGGGTGGTCTCCGTGGTCAGGTGGCGTGCCAGGGCCTCAGCACCTTGCAGGTTGGCCGCACAGCTACGCGCAGCAGGGGTGGCAAGGTGAGGGCTCTTCACACTCTCAGGGACATGGGGACGCCGGGTCGCAACCGGACCAGTGATGTAGGGACTCGTTTGTGATATGGACTTGTTATGGATGTTGGATGTGAGCCTCAGGATATGCGATGTTGAACTATTGTTGCATTTGTGACTATATATGTGGATTTGTGACTATTGATGGATGAATGTGTGGATTTGTGAATATATATGTGGATTTCAATTATATATGTTATGTGGATGTCTATTACATGTGTTGTGATAATTGTCTATTGTGAATTACATGAAAAAAAACAGCAAAAAAATGAAAAAAAAAAACAAATTTCCCAGCTTTGCCGAGTGCAGGCACTCGGCAAAGCTAGGCACTGCCAGTGCACACGCCAGCTTTGCCGAGTGCCCACGTGGCACTCGGCAAAGAATTTTTCAAAAAAAATTAAATAATCTTTGCCGAGTGCCTTCTAGAGCAGCGCTCGATAAAGAATTTTTCAAAAAAAAAATTAAATACTTTTTGCCGAGTGCCTTGCCGTTCGGCACTCGGCAAAGTGCCGTCAGCTGACGCCTCCCGTTAGCCAGCCGTCAGCCTTTGCCGAGTGCTGACATGGCTCTCGGCAAAGCCTTTGCCGAGTGTCTGACACGTGGCACTCGGCAAAGAATCCCTTTGCCGATTAATTCTTTGCCGAGCGACCTTTGCCGAATGGGCACTCGGCAAAGCCTTTGCCAAGTGTTGGAGGGGCCTTTGCCGAGTGCCTGAGCACTCGGCAAAGTCTCAGAATCCGGTAGTGTTGGTGCCTTGGTGGGCTCCTTGTTGTCCATGTTTTTTTCCCTCATTTGAGTTTCATGCCACGAAACTGTTCCTTCATTTGACTTTTGACTTACCATGAAAAAAAAAGGTTGTGGTTGTGGTTGGTCGACATTGCCAAAATGAAGAAAATAACTGATAATCCGTGTTTTTTAATGATGACCCTCCATCTGTTATGCGTCTGTTTAATAAAATACGTGTCGCTGATGTATTAACCTCAGTGACGCTTTTTTACGTGCCACTGATTTTTTTTTGTCAGACATAAACTTTTAGACACATTTTTCCCATGTCCCTAATGAAGTTTTATCCGCGTCTCTAATAGTGGTTCTGGCGTAGTGGATATGATGGAGAACTGTTTATAAACTTTTAAGAGCCAAATGAGTGGCTGAAGACCACTGAGAAGTCACCCCCCACCCCAAAATACCCCCAAGCACACACACCCCTTGTAGCACAGATGGTGACGTGGTCAGTCTAGGCCCTCTAGTGCTGGCATGATGCATAGATTGAGCGACACCATACATATGGTCAATTTGAGCCCTTTGGTGCTTGTACGATACCAGAGATTGAGCCACACCACACGTGGGTAGAGCCCTGTGCTCATGAAATGCACAATGTTCTGATAGCATATAGACAATGTTCATTTATCTCTTGTATGCATATATGATGTATGCACAATGCAACTCTAGAAATTCTTTCAAAAAGGATACAACGACCTTAGAAACGACATATTCTTCACAGGTCAGCTAGCCTTTAAGCTAATTACACTACTAAAAAAAGATAGGACCTTGATTAAAACAGACGAGCATTTTTTTAGCCTTTCAGCTAACGATGATTATGTTGCGATGTCATCCACCTCCTTAGAGGCATCGCTAAAGAGTTTATATGTCTTGGTGTTGTACTTTCTTCTCTTGGGTGTATCTATGGTTGTACCATCGATCATTTGCCCATGTGCTGGGGCATGATTGTTGTTTCCCATTAGTGAATATGTCACAATCTAGCCCTTCTGCTGGGGCTACTATTTTTGTTTTAGTCCATTTTTTAAAATTAACCAGATGGCATGGTTTTTGCCTCGTTCCCTAAAAACAAGACTGTTGATGATAATCCATACTATTCAGGTGGGATGCTCACGGTGATGGTTAAAAAAAAACTAGTTTGAGCCTAAAGAATGAAACTCTCAGCATTTTGACTGAACCAGTTCTAAGGGAAAATGTGTGATCACATCGTATATAGTGTTGGGTTGGGTTCAAACAGCTCAAGCCGGATGCTCAGGATATATATTTCAACGGAGTGACAATTTTGATTTGTAACTTCATTTGTCTCACTGACTAATTAATGGGGTTTGAACGCCGCCTAAGCCAGAATAGACACAGTTGACCATCTTTATTCCTTGATAATAAACTCCTAGAGCTTGTGGCAACATTTTCAAGAACAAGAAATGGAGCGGACTGCACAGCGCAATTCTCCCATCCTACAGCCAATGTTTATCTAAAAAAAAGCACCCCACGTTTTTCACGCAAAATTAATAACAGAAGTACCAGACTTGTACACCTGTACACATCAGCCGTCACTATCTTCTTTCATGCCATCCATCATTTGACTAGTCTCATGCATGCTGGGGCTGTAGATTCCAAAGCATTGCTGGTCCACAGTGCCTATAAGTACTGGTGCAATGAACCACAGATAGACCACCAAGAAATCTAGCTGTAGACCAAAGATCTCAAACTAGGGAAGACATCTAAGACTGAGGTCTAGAAGATGTCGCTGACACCTGCAGTTTGCTCCGTCAATGATGTTCAGGGGCTGCAAAAGGATCTGACGACCTACCACCCAAGTCTGTGGGGCAATTTTTTCCTGAAATACAAGCCGCCAACTGCACCAAAGGTAACACTATTATGCTGGCATCAGAACAAAAGTTGCATCGAAATTCCTGATCAACAAAACTGACTAATATTTGCTTGTCCAATGCAGCGTGGATACATGACAGAAAGGGCTGAAGTGTTGAAAGAAGAAGTTAGGAAAATGCTGAAGGCTGCAAATGAAGTAAAAAATATATTAGAACTTATAATCACATTACAGAGGCTTGGACTGGATAATCACTATGAGAATGAGATCAATGGACTGTTGAGCTTTGTTTACAATTCGGGTTACGATGACAAAGATCTGAATTTAGTCTCACTGAGATTTTATCTTCTACGCAAACATGGTTATTATGTTTCATCAGGTAATCAACACATTTAGGCCCATTTGAATTGTGGGAATTTTTCTGTTTCCCGCGCTTTTCCTGTGAGCACAATTAATTGATTCCTGTGAAATTCCTATACAATTCCTATGAAATTCCTGCATCCAAAGGGGCCTTTATTGTTTATCAAGCTATTTTGATATCCATGCTTCATCTGATGACTACAGTAACCTTTTTTGGGTAACTAGTATGTGATAAACTTGGATTTGTTATCAACATGTGTATATATATATATATGGATACATACACCAACAGGACAGCAGCAATAATGCACTGATATAAAATCAACCATGTACTTTAAACTGCTCAAGATAAGATAATATATGACATATGCAAGCAAACAGAAATTATATATCATTATAAAATATTCCCAGGCTGATAGAAACTTTGGTATTTTGCATTTAATCCATATACTTCTGGAGATAAAACAACATTTCTTCATTTGATTGTGTTTGCAGATGTCTTTACAAGTTTTAAAGACAAGGAAGGAAATTTCGTGGCAGATGATACAAAATGTCTCTTGAGCTTATACAATGCAGCATACCTTAGGACTCATGGGGAGAAAGTACTTGATGAAGCCATTATATTCACCAGACACCAACTTGAAGCTTTATTAGATTCTTTGGAATCAACGCTAGCAGATGAAGTATCTGTTACCCTTCAAACACCTCTTTTCCGAAGAGTTAGAATACTGGAAACAAGAAACTATATCCCAATCTATGAAAAGGAAGCTGCACGAAATGAAGTCATATTAGAGTTCGCAAAATTGAATTTCAACCTTCTTCAGCTTATTTATTGTGAGGAGTTAAAAAAGGTCACACTGTAAGTTAATTAAAACTTTGAATTGTAAATTTCTTATACATCAATAAGTTTGCAAAGTTTGCCTAACGAACTTCAATTATTCAATGTGTATTTACCTTAATATATATCATGACAGATGGTGGAAGCAGCTTAATGTTGAGACAAACTTAAGTTTTATTCGAGATAGAATTGTTGAATGTCATTTCTGGATGACAGGAGCATGCTTTGAACCACAGTATTCTCTTGCACGAGTTATAAGTACGAAGATGACAGCCTGTATCACAATATTAGATGACATAATGGACACCTACAGTACAACTGAGGAGGCCATGCTCCTTGCTGAAGCAATATACAGGTACAGTGTGAGCCTCCTTTCCATTCTAACGATCTTGTACTTTCATCATGTCATCCAACCCCACCACAAATCGATCAGTGCATTTTTTTTATATAGATTGTATATGTAAGTCACCTGTGCCATGGTGAGGACTAGTTTCATGGGTAGTAGCTACTGCATATTAGATTCCAAGCATGATGATCAGGGACTGAGGGAGTGGTATATTAGGTTGCCCCTTCTCTACTAATTTAGTTAAGAAGTTATCTTTAAGAGTGTAAGTCTATTTAGGATTCTTATCTAGTGTAACTAGTTTATGTGTATAGTATGTATAGCCTTTGGCAAAGTATATGTGTGGTACATGTTGCATTCTTATACATCAAGAGTGCTACATTTGACTATATAAATGAAATATCATCTTCTTTTAAGGTAGTGATGTATTTCCCCTATCTCTCTATTTTTCTACATGTTATCATGAGACTGCGATATTTTAACATTCTCCTTCCTCTACCAAATCCCTAAACCTACCACCGCCAATCTTGTCCAGCTGACCTTCTCCCAGAAGGGCCTAGCCCTCAGTGTTGTGACCATCTCACCAGCAGAGATGGAGTCATGATCACATCATGTTGACTAAGTCAAAACAGCGATGACTGAGTCAAAACAGTGAGCATCTATCCTAATCAGTGAAAAAAGGGGGAAGTTAGATATGGCTACAAAGGATATTTGTTCTGAAGTTCAATATAGTTAATAATAAAGTCTAAAATCTCTTTCACCAGCTTTTAATTGGATCCTTCCCATCCTCCCTAGTTCAACCCTATGCACAATTACCATGCCCACACATAAGCGATTGAGTCTTTGATGTTTCAGCTATTCTCGTCCAATGGATAATATCCATTATTCATGAATAGATACTGAATTATTCACAACAAAGTATAGTAAATTTTGATTCAAAATTTTGCATGGGGGTGCACTCCATGCAGCTATTCTGATTCTCATATGGTTTGAAAATGGATTGTAAAATGCAGATGGGAAGAGAATGCCGCAGAACTACTTCCAGAATACATGAAGGATTTCTATCTATACCTATTGAAGACAATCGATTCATGTGACAATGAACTAGGACCAAACAAAAGCTTTCGGACATTTTATCTCAAAGAAGTGGCAAGTCTTGTGTTTGTTCTTAATTGCTAGTTATAGAGAGCAAATGCATGCACCTTATAGTAGTTAAAGGGGAACTGGTAGCCTAGGTCCCTATAGGTCATTGTTCACACCATTCCACATACTCTTTATACAAAGACACTTCTTTGGGTATTCCATCTCTCAGGTATCCCTTTTATTTTCCTCATCCATGTTAGGATTGGTACAGTGTGCATGCCCTTGCCTGTTCTTTACACTATTAGCAAACCTTAGGATTCCGCCTCTACACAATGGTGAAGTGCATCTGGACGCCTATATTGGTTATGTCCAAACCATATCAAAACATGTTGATCAAGATTTTCATCATTGTTGGCACCCAAGCATACAGCCATACCTCATCACTTATATAATAGTGTCGAACTTGATTTCTAGTATGACCACTAATCCAGTGAAACATGCACATCTGTTTAGTAGGCTGCTCTTAATTATTTTCCTTGAAATATTGTTTGAATAGATCACACACTACTTTAAAAAAGTCATCACAACTGGTTCTTAACCCCCATCACCGCCGGTTGGTAACACAAACTGACAGTGATGATGAGACCTACTTTCACTATGATAATCCCATCACCGCCAGTTCGTAACACGAACTGGAAGTTAATTATCACCACTGGTTTTAGGTGAAAGTGTGGTAGGGAAAGACCATTTCTGTAGTAGTGACACATATTGTACATGTACTAGAAGAATTCAAAACTTATCTTACATGAACAGCAAGCTTCACAAATTTTAGATATATATTCACTACACACTACTGTCTTCATGGAATCCGCCTGACTTAACAATCATGTGAACATAGAACATGAATTCACTTATCTGATTGTTGCATGCAGTTAAAGGTGTTGGTCCGAGGAAACTCTCAAGAGATAAAATGGCGTAATGAAAATTACGTTCCAGAAACAATCAATGAACACTTAGAACATTCAGGACGATCTGTGGGAGCCTTTCAAGTAGCATGTTCTTCATTTGTTGGGATGGGTGACAACATAACAAAGGAAATTCTTGAGTGGTTTTTGACATATCCAGAACTTCTCAAGTCTTTCACGACTATTGCACGACTATCGAATGATATTGCATCAACAAAGGTATTTGCTTCTATGTAAAATTGTGCTGGAGCTTTTTGTCTTGTGAATTTTTGCACCTATATACTATCTTACTAAATTTAACTTCATCAAAATATATAATGCCATAACCAAACTACTTCACATGATACAGATAAAAAAATCATTAACTGTAGCAGTGAATATATCTAATTTATGAGAGGCATATAATTTGCAGAACATGCATGTTAAATATATTGATGTTTTCTGTTGCAGCGGGAGCAAAATGTGGGGCACCATGTTTCTACGGTCCAATGTTATATGTTGAAGCATGGGACAACAATGGATGATGCATATGAGAAGATAAAAGAGTTAATAGAAGACACATGGAAGGATATGATGGAACTCTACCTTACACCAACAGAACAACCAAAACTCGTCACACAAACAGTCGTTGATTTTGCAAGGACAGCGGACTACATGTACAAGAAAACAGATGCATTCACTTTTTCCCACACACTCAAAGATATGATAGCAAAACTCTTTGTGGAGCCAATATTATTATTCTAGACACTAGAGTGAAAGCCCTTGTTTCATAGCTATTGTACTCCAATTAAATTATCTAATCTCACTTTCAGTTATGTTGAATAAAGTGATCACCACCAGCTGTCTTGTTTTCACCAGGTTGTAGAAGTCAGCTATTCCATATAGAATAACAAATATTGGTAATTTCTAAGTTAGAAATGTTCCATCAGCTAATTAAATGAATTGAGTACCTGCTCAAACAATATGATGTTTGTTTCATATGATGCTCTGTTTTCAATCTTTGTAAAAATTATTGGGTAGTAAGAAAATCAGATGTAGTGAAAGATATGTTAAAAATGTTTTTGTGAGCAGGGGTTTGTTATCACAGTTATATATATTGTTGTATATGATCAACATGACTTCGAAAAAGTTTGTAGAAATTTGTTTATAACTTAAAAATGCCTATTTGACTCTATGGTTTTAAGATTAAGGAAATGTAAATTAAAGTAGAGTTCTGATCTCTGTAACAATGCAGTACACACAACCATTACAAATGAAATTAAAAAAAGATGAGATCCAATATGCTTTAAACATCATAAGATGTCATACTCAGGGTGTAGCTCAAACCACATATCAACCTATGCTCCGATTACAAATAAAAAGTTTGACGTAGTTGTTTTCCTTGTAATACAAAGAGAGATGGTCAAATTGAAGTCCATAAAGTCATGTAAGAACATAATGGGCAAAGACGGGGTGTGAATTGGGATCCAAAAGATTGAAGCAACAACCTTAGCCTATGTAAAATCTACACTACCAAGAACTATGACACCTAAGTTCTTCTACAAAAAGTAATCTAAGTCATTTGGGCCATCACATCTAATCATGTCCTTGACAGAAGATCACACTAAGAAACGAGTCCTTAGGAACAAGAAGTAAACAACACACCACCATGACATTATGCCCGTGTGCACGCGTGCCTCGAAGGCCCAAGGCGCCACATCATGTTCATGCTCACGACTCATTACACACATACGCGGACATGAACATGTGCCACTACACAACACGCATGTTGTGGACACACCCTATCGGTTTGGCCTTTCATTTATGTAACACCCGACCCAGGGCTTAATAGGATTAATAGGAGGACTCATACCAACAAGTTGCAACTTCTTTTCCGAAAGCCCATCTTGATAGAACTCTAAAGTTAAGCGTGCTTGGCCTAGAGCAATTTAGGGATGGGTGACCGACCGAGAAGTACTTTCCGGGTGCGCGCGAGTGAGGACAAAGTGTGCAGAAAAGACAAAGTGTTGGTCTGTGGGGACTGACTATGTCCTAGAAAAGCTGCCAGATGTAAGCGGGCCCGGCCTCGTGGAGGCGGGACGTTACAAATTGGTATCAAAGCCATGTTGACTGTAGGACGCAAGCCTAGGTAGCAATGGTCGATATAGTATCTTTGTTTTATTTATTTCATGCTTTCTACCTTACTTTTTGTTATTTTATAAAATTTATTATGCTTATATCACTTATTCTATTGCAAAATTGTTGATCTAATCTTAAAATAAAATGTATAGATGCCATCTGTTACGAGGTCTCGCCGTGCCAGCACCAGGAGCTACATCTCTCAGTTCACGCCCCAGTCGTCCCAGCCAGTGGTGGACATCTCCGACGACGAGACTGTCCCTATGGATGAAGAGGATCCGGCGATGGTGACAGAGGTGGATGATGATGATGAGAACTGGATGGACTCCCCTGTAGCAGCTGCACCTGTTCCACCCACTGCACCCACTCCACCAGTTGCTCCAGTGGCACCTGTTGCACCTACACCACCAGCTCCACCAGTTGCACCTGCTGCCCCTGCTGTACCAGAGGTGGTGTCTCCAGATGGTCCTGAGGAAGAAGACCCAGGATGGACTACCACCATCCACTACAAGTATCCTTCACTGACAGCCTACTTCCACAACTTGCTTAGGTAGATGTTGGATACTTACTATGCTGATAAGGAGATTGGCATCAGGTACTGCTGTGCAGAGTACACACACCCCTATGAGGCCACATACTGGAGGTCGGATCTTACCATCACAGTGGGGAATGAGACACATGACAGCTATATGGTAGAGAGCATTCATGGTCACATTGCTAGGCGAGCTGAGGCACAAGACAACATGGAGGACGCCGCCCAGATGGCTTACACTCACTACCTTGGCCTTCGCTATGAGGCCATGAGAGCAGACCAATACAAGTTCCTCCCTCGCCATGATTCTACTATTGGTACTTAGTCTATCGAGAACCCGCAGGAGGTTGACACGCCATTGGATGCAACTGTTAGGCATATGCATGTCCTGCAGATGGTCAATGATGATCTACAGGAGGAGCTACGTGACCAGCAGGATTCCCTAGACCGCTTCCAGGAGATGGTTGACAGCCTTAGAGAGCAGCTTGAGTTGCCACCGCTCTACAAGAAGAAGACCGCACCTCCTAGCATCTCCAGCGACGCACCATAGGCCTAGGATGCCATAGTTGTTTTATTTCGTAGTCCCGCTGTGTCAGTTGAGTTTGGAGTGTTTGTGAACAATTGATGTGTCCGTTGAATTTTTTTATGTATTTGCATGATTTGAATCTTTGTAATGACTGCTGGAAGGTTGTGGATTTATCTACAAACTTCTGTTATCTTAAGTTTAATTATCGAATGCTTAGTTGGGTTGGTATATTCTGCTGTCGCTGTGCTGTTTTTCTAGAGCAGCCTGTGATGTTTAACTTTTATCTCTGAAGTGGTACGTCCAACAATTCTGAAATTTTTGTGGAGGAAACTAGACTGATGTATCTCTCATTTGCAACTAGAACCAAGTCAAAACCTGCTCGGGTCTGGGAGATATCCTTGTTACAATCTGGGACTATTGCGCAGACTAGAACACAGAACAGATTCGCTTTACCCCTGTTTTTGATCAAGAAATTTCAGAATCTGTAAAAGTGGTCTGAACAAAAGTTGTAACAAATTTCATAAGCTTTCCAAAAATATATGGCACGCCTCTGTTGGATCTGAGAAACTCGAGTTATGAGTTAAATACTGCACTGCTGATTTTGCATCTTGTCCAGAAAAATTTCAGCAAAGCTTATTTGATATTATAATCAGTTTATAATTATGGAAATACCTCTAAAAGCTTATTCTTTTGTTGGAAACAGATGGCTGATGAAGGAGGAAGAGGCCGTGGTCGAGGTCGAGGCCGTGGCCGTGGACGTGGCCGTGGCGCACCGGTGGATCCACCGCCACCACCACAGCCTGTGACAGTGGAGCAGCTCATGTTGATGCAAGCTCAATTGGTGCAAACTATGATGGATCGCCTGGATCACCAGCCCGCCATCGTACCACCACCGGTCTAGGTTCGCGATAAGAGGGGAGAGTTCATGAAGGGACGTCCCCCTATTTTTACACATGCTAGTGACCCTTTAGAAGCTGATGATTGGTTAAGAGCTACGGAGAAGCAGCTGAACATTGCTCAGTGCAATGAGATGGAGAAGGTGTTGTATGCCTCCGGACAACTACAAGGGGCTGCACAGGAGTGGTGGGAGTCCTACCAATATGGACGCCGAAACAATGCACCACCTGTCACTTGGAGGGAATTCACCTAGAGTTTTCGGTCTTACCACATTCCAGAGGGGCTCATCGAGCTCAAACAAGAGGAGTTCCGTACTCTCAAGCAAGGCTCCATGACTGTCGCTGAGTACCGTGACAAGTTCGCTCAATTGTCACGTTACGCTCCGGATGAAGTAGCCAAGGATTCTGACAAGCAACGTCGTTTCCTGAAAGGACTGTATGATGGCCTGCAACTGCAGTTGATGTCCAATGTTTACCCCAGCTTCCAGGAACTTGTGAACTGCGCTATTGTGATTGACAATAAGCGCAAAGAGATGGATGCTAAGAAGAGGAAGATTCAGGGGCAGGCATCTAGCAGCAACACTCGTCCGCGTGTGTTTCCTCAGCAGGGCTTTCCTCCCAGGAACCAGAGGCCCCCTAGTCAGTGGAATCAGGGCCAGTACCCTCCGCGCAACCAAAACCAGAACCAGCAGCATCCCCAGTACCAGCAGCAGTTTGGTAATCAACGCCCTCAGCAGCAAGCTAACCCCCAGGCACCACGTCTAGGTGTGCCCAACAATGCTCCAGTGAAGACAGCAGTGGCAAACAACCCCAATGCTTGCTACCGTTGTGGTGAAGTGGGTCACTATGCCCATCAGTGCCCGAAGAAGCAGAACCCCTCAGCCCCACAGAATCAGAACAACAATCAGAGGCCCAGTGCTCGACCACCCCACACTGGAAGGGTGAACCATGTGTCTACTGAATCAGCTCAGGAGGCACCCGAGGTCATGCTGGGTACGTTCAGTATCAACTCCATCCCTGCTACTGTACTTTTTGATTCCGGAGCTTCGCATTCTTTCTTCTCGCAAGCTTTTGTTAGAGTACATAGCATAGCTTTATGTGCCATGAAAAACTCAATGCTAGTGAATTCACCGGGGGTACTATGCCAGCGAACTATTGGAGTCCCTCCACTAGTGTTTCTCTAAGGGAGGTAGAGTTCAAAGTAAACCCCATTGTGATAAGAACTTCTGGTATTGACCTTATCCTTGGGATGGATTGGATGAAGCAACATCGGGCAGTGATTCAGTGCCAGGAGAAGTCTGTGGTAGTAACATCACCTAAAGGGGATAGAATTTGTGTAGAAGTGGCAGTGCAAGCACCTCCAACTGCTACCATGAACCAGTTGACTGATGAAGTCAATGAGGAGAACCAAATGGTGGATGACTTCCCTGATGTGTTCCCTGATGAATTGCCAAGTATGCCACCTGACCGAGACATCGAATTCCTTATTGAACTTTTACCTGGTACTGCACCTATAGCTAAAAGACCTTATAGAATGGGAGTGAATGAACTAGAGGAACATAAGAAACAAATTAAGGAGTTGTTAGAGAAGGGTTTTATTCATCCTAGTTCATCATCTTGGGGAGCACCCGTTATCTTTGTCGATAAGAAAGATGGTACCAGGAGAATGTGTGTGGATTACCGGTCACTAAATGAAGTAACCATCAAAAACAAGTACCCTTTGCCTAGAATTGATGACCTATTTGATCAATTAAAAGGTGCTTGTGTGTTCTCAAAAATAGACCTTCGATCTGGTTATCACCAACTGAAAATCCGTGCATCAGATGTACCTAAGACAGCCTTTACTACTAGGTATGGCCTGTATGAGTACACAGTTATGTCTTTCGGGCTGACCAATGCGCCCGCATATTTCATGTACCTCATGAACAAGGTGTTCATGGAGTTCTTGGATAAGTTTGTAGTGGTGTTCATTGATGACATACTCATCTTTTCCAAAACTAAAGAGGAACATGCGGAGCATCTGAGGCTAGTCTTACAAAAGCTTAGAGAACATAAGCTATATGCCAAAAGAAGCAAGTGTGAGTTTTGGCTAAAGGAGGTCTCCTTTCTGGGACACGTGGTCTCCAATGGAGGGATAGCCGTGGACCCCAGCAAGGTGCAAGATGTGTTGAATTGGAAACCCCCGACCAATGTGAGTGAAATACGTAGCTTTCTAGGATTGGCCGGATATTATAGTAGATTCATTGAAGGATTCTCTAAACTTGCTAAGCCCATGACGGCCTTATTAGAGAAGAGTGCTAAGTTTGATTGGTCAGACAAATGCCAGGCTAACTTTGAGGAGTTAAAGAAGAGGTTGACCACAGCTCCAGTGTTGACCTTACCTGACTTAAGCAAGAGCTTCTCCATCTATTGTGATGCTTCTCGCTTAGGTTTAGGTTGTGTGCTCATGCAAGAAGGAAGAGTAGTGGCCTATGCATCTAGGCAGTTGAGGAAACATGAGTTGAATTACCCTACTCATGATCTGGAGCTAGCCGCAGTGGTCCATGCCTTAAAAATCTGGAGGCATTACTTGATTGGTCACAATTGTGATATTTACACAGACCATAAGAGCCTAAAGTATATCTTCACCCAGTTAGACCTGAATCTAAGGCAACGTAGTTGGTTAGAGCTGATCAAGGATTATGACCTGGAAGTGCATTATCACCCTGGGAAAGCAAATGTAGTTGCAGATGCACTTAGTAGGAAAAGCTATGTCAACAGACTTCAGCTGACATTTATTCCAGCTGAGTTGCGAGCCAAAATAGAACACCTCAACATAGGCTTTGTGAATCATACCATGGGTCTAGAGATAGAGCCAACATTGGAACAAGAGATACGTAAGAGTCAGTTGGAGGATGAAAAATTAAAAGAGATAGCAGATAATGTAGTGCTTGGAAAGGCACCAGGCTTCAGGATAGATGAGAATGGTACCCTATAGTTTGGGAAAAGGATATGTGTGCCTGAAGTGAAGGCTATCCGAGACACAATTCTGCGTGAGGCGCATGACTCTGCTTATTCAATACACCCTGGGAGTACCAAGATGTATTTGGACCTAAAGGAGAGATATTGGTGGTATGGATTGAAAAGGGATGTAGCGGAGTATGTTGCTCTGTGTGACACCTATCAGAGGGTGAAAGCTGAGCACCAACGACCTGCAGGGTTGTTGCAACCAATGCAGATACCCGAATGGAAATGGGAAGAAGTCAGTATGGACTTTATTACCGGGTTGCCACGTACTCAACGTGGGTATGACTCGATTTGGGTAATAGTAGACTGACTCACTAAGGTTGCACATTTCTTACCAATCAAAACCAACTACAAAGGGGCAAGGTTAGCTGAGCTGTACATGGAAAGGATTGTGTGCTTACATGAAGTTCCAAAGAAGATCGTGTCCGACCAAGGAACTCAGTTTACATCGCACTTTTGGCATAAAGTACATAGATCCTTGGGAACTAAGCTGAACTTTAGTTCTGCTTATCATCCCCAAACTGATGGGCAGACAGAAAGAGTTAATCAGATCTTGGAGGATATGCTTAGAGCTTGTGCTCTGCAGTATGGTACTAGTTGGGACAAAAGTCTGCCGTATGCTGAGTTTTCCTATAACAACAGCTACCAGAAGAGTCTCAAGATGGCACCATTTGAAGCTTTGTATGGTCGCAAGTGTAGGACACCTTTATTCTAGAATCAAACTGGTGAAACACAGGTGTTTGGACCAGACGTCCTAAGAAGTGCTGAAGAACAAGTGAGGATGATTAGGGACAATCTAAGAGTGGCACAATCGAGGCAGAAAAGTTATGCCGACACCCGAAGAAGGGACTTGAGCTTCAAAGAGGGTGATTTTGTATATCTGAAGGTATCTCCAATGAAGAGTGTAAAGAGATTCAATGTGAAGGGTAAGCTAGCACCAAGATATGTCGGACCTTTCAGGATTCTTGCAAGACGTGGAGAAGTAGCCTATCAGTTAGAACTTCCTGAGAGCTTGTCAGGTGTACATGATGTATTCCATGTTTCTCAGTTGAAGAAGTGTTTGCGGGTACCCGAAGAGCAGATTCCTATAGAAGAGTTGACCGTTAAAAAAGATCTCACTTATGAAGAGTACCCGATAAAGATCTTGGAAACTGCCGATAGAGTTACAAGAAGGAGAACCATAAAGATGTGTAAAGTACAGTGGAACCGTAATACCGAAGATGAAGCTACCTGGGAAAGAGAAGAGGATTTGAGAAAGTCGTATCCACAACTGTTTGAGTAAGCATCACCCAATCTCGAGGACGAGATTATTTTTAAGGGGGGTAGAATTGTAACACCCAAAAATTTTATTTATTTAAAATAGATGAATTGAATTTAAATGAATTTATTTTGTGAGCATTTTCAATATAGGAAAATAAATAAATTTGGAGAAATTAAAATTAAATATAAGTTTAGGCTAATATTTTGTTGCATACATGCTGGTGCACTTCTTTTATGTGATGAGTGGTTTTGAAGAAAGGAATTTGAATTCAAAAATTCATTTGGAAAAGAGTTTGAAAAAAATTGTTTGGAAAATAAAAAGGAAAAAGCCTTTCTCTCCCACTTCCTTCTTTTCGGCCATTTTGGCCCAAACCCCGCGCCCCCTTCCTGGGCCACGGCCCAACCGGCTCCCCCTCCCCCTCTCTCCCTCCCCGCTGACAGGCGGGGCCCGCTGTCAGCATCTCCTTCCCCAACTGCCCACCCCGATTCCCACTCTCTCTCTCTCTCTCAGCTCAAACTGCCGAGCCGCCCCCCCCCCCCCCGCCTCGGTCTTTAAGTTGGAGAGCCCCCCGCGCGCCCGAGCCATTCTCCTCACCCACTTCGCCTTCCCCTCCCTTTCTCTGTCTTGATTGGGAAGTTCCGAGCGCCGCCGAGATCGCCGCCGTGGTGGAGTTTTTGTTTGGCCGAGCTTCTTCCCCCGTAATCCCCTTGCCGAGCTCTGTTTTGGTCCCGCGAAGTCGCCTAGTTTCTTCTTCTTATTTTTCTCGCCTCGGTTCTCTCTCTAACTGTCGTCGTGTGTGCACAGGAGCATCCTCGCCGCCGTTTCGCGTGGTCAGCCGCCGTCGAGCCGTCCTAGCCCTTGCTCTCGGCGTAGTCGGGTTCGCGGTGAGCTCCTCTTGCCTCCCGTGCTCTTGGATTGAAGTTTCGTCCACCGTAGTGTGTTTTCCTCTACTCCGGCAAACTCCCGGCCATGGCGCCGCCGTGAACCTTCTCGGAAACCGCCTCCTCGACCGCGTTTATGGTTTGGAACGGACTCGCATCGCTCTCCTCTTTCTCTCAGTGCAAACGGAATCGAAAACCATGCACCGTAGCTCCTTATTCTGTTGCTCCGGTGAGCTTCGTTGCGCCGGCCATGGTGGCCACCGTGTTCTTCCCGTAGCTGCTGGCCTGTGCGCCGTCCCCTTCCTCTCTCTCTCTCTCTCTTTCTTTTAATCCAGCGCGTTCAAGCTTGATCCAACGGCCAGAATCGCTTGATACCCCTTCATGTGATACTTTGTTAAAGAGCCCCTCAAAAATCTTGATTTTGCGCGCGCAGTCCACGGCCAGAGGGAATTTCTAGAATTTAATTCATTTATTTAAATTCGTTTAGACTCTGCTTTATTTACAAAATTGCCACAACATTGTTTTAGCTATAAAATCGTCGTTTGAACTCCGAATCGATCCGTTCAAGTTGCGTTAGTTTCGTAATTTCGTAAGCTTCATGTTGGTACCACTGTTGCTTAGGTTTACCACGGTTAGATTTCCTAGTTAATTACAAGTCCGTAGATTGCTGTTGAAATCCCGTTAAAAGCCTAACTTTCGCGTCGTAAGTCCGTTTTTCGTGAATTTCGCGTTGATGTGATCGTAGCAGCACGTAGATGATTTTTGGAAAACTTTTATTTAATTTATTTACTGCTGGTGTACTGTTCTAACTTTAGGAATTGTTCTCTTGCATGTTTGTCTTGGTATGCGTGATGATTGTGATGTGTTGATCGAGCCCAGACGGTGAGGAGTATTTCGGGAGTCCGGAGCTCTTTGGGGACTAGCAGGACCAGCAAGACCAGTAGGAGTACGTGAACCAAGGCAAGTATAGCATAGGCCTACCTTGTTGTCCTACTCATTTTTAAGTATTTCACCCTGCATATGTATAATATTGCAAACCATAAGGACATCCTAGTTGTTGATGACAATTACCTTGTTCCCGAGGGTTTTTATTGCATATGGGTAGAAGTGCTAGTGCTCTAACTCTAATTATATATGATCTGAAATCAGTGATGGAACCATAGTTAATTGATTAAACATGATTATGATAAATGGAACATAGGGCTATGGTACAAATGATTGTTGGTCATGTTGTCCTAGACCCTCTGTAAGGACTTATCTGTCAGCAAAAGCTGGGACTTACAGTGCAACCGGGAGAGTCACATGGCTCTAACTTTAGCTCAGTAATAGGATCTTTTCTAACTCGTTAGAGGTTACCCGAAAGGGCGCAAGAGGGGCTTGCCACTTTGGGTGTAGTGCTGCCCCTGTTTCTATGAGTATAGCCGCGATGGAAATGTGCCATAGAAAAGGGGGGTTTTCTACATCTGCCTGCCGAGGAAACCTCGCGGCCCTAACTGGTTAGAATAGGCCTATGGAAGGCTTCATAGTGTACCATGCCCGCTCACCTTGGTAGTGTTTGGGGGTCGACGGACCCCGGGCATATGGGCAACACGACTCACGGTGAAAGTGCACAACCTCTGCAGAGTGTATAACTGTTATAACAGCCGTGCTCACTGTCACGAGCGGCCCGAAAAACTCACAGAATAACTGGTTACTGATGGCTTTATGGTACATGATGATGTATAATTATGCTTTAATGTGACATAATGACTTACTATGGTTCTAATAACAGATCATATGGGATATTTGGGAGCTTAAGCATAAACTAATAAAAATTAATGATAAAATACTGACCTACTAAAAAGCTGATGCAGTGTTGACACTTGCTAACACCACTTGAATACTAGGTTGTCATCCCCAGCATGGCACTAGAGTGTACTATGGTATTTATACGCACACAGATAATCCGCAAGCGCACGGATACCGATGTAGCTTTTACCCGGTTAAAAGTTTTATCGTATCCACAGGGAAACGGGAGAACCAACTACGCTCTAACTTAACCAAGATAGATAGATAAGTGTAAATAGGAAAGATGGTGGAATTGAATAAGAACAATATTAAAGATAAGATAACAATAGGTAAATAATAGGGAAATAGAGAGTTGAGCAATCTAGTATATGGGCGATGGTAGCAGAATAGAGAGGATAACTATTGTTTCTCTACTTCAAAGGGGTATGTCTATGTCTGGGACGAACCACGTGATAAGATTACACCACAAAGGATGCTTATCCATAGGCCGATAAACCCTACCCGTCCTGCTAACGAGAGGTGGACTACAGAGGACCAACGTAACTGTCACCTACGCGGCCTACCACACGATCCGGCTAGACAGGGGATATCCACAAGTAATCTAGGTCTAAGCACCACGCTTACACCTATACTACAACTCTAACCTATAGGGTCCTATAGATTAGAAGTACTCAAAAGAGTTGTGAACCAGAACATACATGATTAGTAATTGCATAATGAATTAGAAGTAGATTACCAGAGTCATCCCATGAGCAAGCTTGATTAGAGCTTGATCATGATGAAGTACAACCGGAGGAAGAACTGACAGGCCGGCCTCTCCTCTAATCCTACTTCGCTCTCCATGTTGCTACTATCTAGATCTACTCTAGTTTAGAGAAGAGAGGAGAGCTGTCATCTCTAAACCCTAGCTTTTGCTCTGTCTATGAATAATAAATAATGATCAAGGGGTGCCTCCTCCAGGGGCCAGGGGGTCTGGTTATATAGTCCCCTCAAGTGAACCTGGGCCGTCGGATCAAACCGACATTGATTGAACGGTTATTCTTGATCCTTTAGGTCGGTGGAGCATAATCCGCGAGATTGAGCATGATTGGCCGAAAAAGGTGGGCGGGCGCCCTAAGGACTTGGGCGGGCGCCCTGTCCCTGACTCCGTTCGATCTCCGCTTCCTTCCCGTGGCTTCTGGAGTCTTCTAGATGTAAGATAATTGCGCGGCACGTTGATATCTCTATGTAATCCCGACGTGTGGGCCTTTTTTCCTTATTTCCTGATAACCCCCTGCAGAAATAGACAAATACCAAAACTCGTGGAATTCTGTCAGATAAAACCATAAGTCTCGATGTTGATTTCATTTGGATCTTTTTCTTTGTTTATTTGATAGTTAAATGTGGTACTTAAGGACCGTCAACAAACTCCCCCAAGCTTACCTCTTGCTCGTCCCTGAGCAAGGATAGACTCAGCTATGGATCATAAGTTGTTGCAATATCTTTAAAAATTGACGGTACACATGCTTTTAAATGAGGTCTCATCTCTGAGTTAGAGTAAACTGTCAAGACTTAAAACTTACTTACTTTACCTTTCACCATGGGACTTGTAACCGTCACTTCTGTCTTGAGTGGTTAAAAGATAGAACAGTCCAGTCAAGTGCCATGTCGCTTATTCTTGATCAGCTATAGCTCTGGAGTTTTTGTAGATTTTCAAATAAAACTCAGAGATTCCTTTGTATGACTCTCTCATATCTCTCTTTTGTGGTATTTCTGGATCCTTACCAAGGCAGTGATGGTATATGCCTTCTCTCAAAATATGTGGTATTTGTGGTATAAGGGATAGTGACATTGTCTTCTCTCTCACCCTACTCTAATAAGGCTTTAATATCTGGAGCTCATAGGTGGGAGATAAAATATACATACTTACAAGACATTTATTGTATAGTCAAACCATGGATCCAAAGAAACAAATCAATAAGCCAAATCAAGATGTGCATGTGTGGCGAATGAATAGTGTATGGTGATGATGGTGATAACAATGGTGAAAGTCTAATTCTACTTTTGCTCTTTTGAGGAGATACATACCTTCCTTGCTTTTTGAAACTTTATGAGGAGAATGAGATGCTCTTCTTTTTATTTTCTCTCAGATGGGTATCCTGTACCCCTAATTCTACTGTCGGACACTTGTCCATTTTTACCTCTCGTCTCACTCTTTTTCTTTTCTTTCGAGGTTCCGGGCACTTGCCCCTTTTTATTTCCTCGTTTATTATTTTTTTTTATTTTTTTTCTTTTTTTCTTTTTTTTCAGAGCACTCATCTCTTGAGATAATATAGCAAGTGGTAGTAGCAAGATAACTTGAGCATTTATTTCACAAGGGAAAAACACAGATGTTTTTGGCTATTCTCTCCCGAATTAGGAGTAGAATATTTTTAGGTGATTCTGGAGATGAAAATGGATGGATATATGTGGATGGTACTTCCGGAGTAGAAGTAGCATATATGAGTGAACGTGCAAGTGAATCTTGATTTAACCACATGACAAGCTCCTAAGGGTCTACACAGCTTGACCACACTCAATGCTCATAAGCAGTAAAAAGTAAATATATGGTTCATAGTCTAATAAGCATGTATATATGGCTGTGGTGGGATTTTAAACTCTCATCATACAGGAACTCATCATGCAACATTTTAAAGATTTTCAACGATAAAATTCTCTAGAATTCTAGCATCTCTAGGAACAGATAAATAGCAGCCCAACCATCCCATATCGTATCCGTTAACGACTTAGACTTTAGATCAAGTACTCTTCCCACAAGTTCAGGTTTTAGAGAAAATCTTAATTCATAACAGTTATACCTAAACTTGAGAGAGATTTCACTTTTGAGAACTAGTCACGGCAGAGTAACTATTCATCATTTCCATATGAGAGCTTATCATGAGGGTTCATAGCAAACTTTATTTATTTATTTATTTATTTAGCAAACTAAGAAAATATATATATATAAGCATAAAATCTTTATTTGGGTTTTTTATGATTATGCATCTTTTTATTATTTTAACAAAGTATAATTATAAATGTAGATAGAAATACTTAGCTGGATAAATGGGGGTGCTCTCCCCGAAGCTGGATTTTGACGTAATTTCTTTCGATGTAGCTAGAAGGTGGCGGAGGTGTATTTGAATGTCGGTAGCACCCTGACAGCGATTAGAATGTCCTCCGTCTACTAGTCTTCTTTGATCCTTGAATTCTGTGGAGCTCAAATAGACAACAAAGCTTTGTGGAACTGGTTAAGTGTTAGCATAAAATCTCTTTGCCTTTATCATGTTGAGATTCCTCTAATAAATATTACTCTCTTTGGTAGGATCATAAATTTTTATATTTTCATTTCTATAGGACAACAATATATTTATTTTATTTTTATGCCACCACAGTGAATGTACTTATGGGTTTCATGCCACGAGCATACTCACATGGGGCTTAGTATTTTTAACATTTTTATTTTCTTTTCAAGATAGCATGATTAACTAATAAGCTATTTAAGGAAAGTAAGTAATTAAAGGGAAAAGGGAATGTAGAAAGGATAAATATGGGTAACTACCGATTTTACCTTTCGGCGAGGATTCAATGTTTTAAGTCTTCTGAACAAGACTTCTCACCGTGTTTATTCTTCAGGTGCGTCATTTGATTTAGGTATGGACCTTGACGTCTGCACCTCTTAATACGGTGTCACCCATGTTCTTTGTTTGCCCAGTAGTTCGAAGTGCGGTGTTGGCAGTATTTTGCTCAGTGTGTTTGTGCTTGTAGATCCAAGTCCTTCACTTGGTGGAATCTGGGAGTTGTAAAACTCCACCATGTTTTGTTCCAAGTGTACCTGCTTATAGAGGCAAGGCAGAGATCAAGTGCATGGGTCCTGTTGGTGGAAAACACCAAAAGAACCAAAAGTGTATTTGTTCTTCTCTAACCTTAAGCATAGTGAGCAAGACAAAGTTGATGAATGATGAGTGTAGCACTTATAACATTTGTCAGATCAGATCGCTCAAACTTATGGAAAGATAATCTATCTATGTATATGTCTTTTTCTTTATACCTTCCCAAAGATTAAATGTGCAACATTTTAGCTCATATGACTAGGAGTGTGGGGATCAAAGATTAAGGGACTAAACATGCTGAATCAGTGGGGTTGGTTAATTTGGAGTTATAAATCATACATGTGTGTCTCTTCTATTCATATGAACGCCAGAACCAATGAGAAGCTTACAAAAGTGATAGTCAAGTACCTTAAGGTGTTACATTAATTGAAGAGTGATGGTACAGTCTCACCTTGTGGAAGCTTTCCTTTCTTAGCGGTTGTGCATCGTGGCACCCTCCATGGATCATCTCTTATGAGCTATGTCTTCCTTGTGTAAATTGTGAAACTTGATGTGTCTCTATCTTCATCTCCGATGTGAGTTTATCTCAGGACTTCCCAGGTTGATATTGAAAGTTTTCCTGCAGGGGTTAGTCCGACAAAATATACAAATATCTACTCAAGCAGTTTTTTAGTTCAATAACCAAACTAGACTCCATGTCTAATCAGATTAAGGAAGGCTGTTTAACCTAAGCACCATGCTTAATTTAAAAGCCAATGGAAGTATGGCAAGTACTTCCAAACCAACACTTGCTAGTAAATAAACAAAGGTAGCATGACAGCATTTATAGAGATTTACTCAAGTGGAGATGAAGTAGTGTGATTAGTATTTAACAAATTGAGCATGTCTCAAAGGTAGGGACAACCAACATAGCAACATGGAAAAGGATGTTTTTATGTAAAGTACTCCTCCAAGCTTGAATTTTGCAAAATTCAAGTGTGGATGAATTTAATTTAATGTTGTATGATGATTGGTTGGACATACCTTGTGCCTGTCATTCATCCGATCTTCTTGCTCCAATCCTAGAAAGGTTAGTGACAAGAATACCCAAAGGAATATTTTTACAATTATCCTTATATGCTCAATACACAAGGTGATGTTGCAAATAATTAAAAGCTCATGTTATGATCTGATCAGTGCTTATTTTAGGACACTAAGCTTGTCCTTGGGAAACCATCAATTTATGTCGGCGAAGTGGTTTCCCTTCCAACGCTGACCTATATCAAGATCAACTCAACGAGATCTGCAATATTTATTATAGACATATGCATCGACAACTGCCCTTTTAAAGTTTTTATAAATAGAAAGGAAGAGGGGGTTGGAGATCTCAAATGTAGTGATGTTGGAGAGACCAATAGATTGGGAAGATGTTGCATATGAGCATGGAGCAAATGAAGTGGCTATGAAATAAATTCCATGCTCATTAATGTTATCTTCGTCTCCAATCTGAATGTTCGGAGTTTCTCCTGGATTGGTCTCACTTATGTCCTCTTCTATAGTTGGATGAATCCAATCTTCAAAGGGAGTCAAGAACTCACCATTTGAAATTGAGCCAAAGTCAGAATCCATTAAGGCTTCTTCCTTGTCCATCCATTCTACACATTCTAGCCATTTAGAACTTGTGATCAAGACAGGGGAGCTGATAGAATCTTCTATATGGCTTAGCTCTTCTTCTATGGCATTATTTGACATGCCATCCTTATGGTCTTCATGACGCCTATGGTTTGGTCGTCTTGGTGAATTACTAGGATCATCATGAGAGTGAAAAGGAGAGGGATAAGAGGAGTCTCTAAGGTCAAGGATGGATTTAGAATTTGTGAACATGGAAGGGGAGCAGATAGAATTTTCTATATGATTTAGCTCTCCTTCACTTGATATGTCATCCTCGACTTCTTCATAACAGGAACTAGGACATTCTCTAAGAGAACCATTATTGCGAGGATTTGAATTATCCCTGCTTGAAGGTCTCTTATGGAACCAGATGTCTAAACCATCAGCATCTGAAAGATTTAAGGTTGGAATTCCTTCCTCCCTTGGAGAATTTTGGCATATTGATGGTTTAGGATCGATAGCTAAAGTTTGGAATTGAAGTGGTTGCGATCTGGCTATCGAAACTTCTTCTTCGTGTCTAGGAACTGGTTCTTTCTCTTTCTCAGGGATATAAAAGCTAGGAGACTTTCCGCTCATTAAATCAATCAAATTCTAAGCTTCACTAGCGGATAGGTGGTGGAAAGATCCTCCAGAGGCTGCATGAAGGGTTTGCTTATTTTCTCCACTAAGGCCCTCAAAAAAGTGAATTAGAAGAACTTCTTCTGGAATGAAAGCTTTGGGCCAGTGAGAGTAAGGTTAATAAAGCGGTCCCATGATTTGCCAAGAGATTCTTCTTCTAGTTGTCTAAAAGAAATAATCTCACGCCAAAGTTCCGCCACTTTGGAGATTGGAAAATATTTAGAAAGAAAACTACTATATAACTCCTTCCAATCTCCATGAACACTCCTTACTTTGAGTTTGTACCAATGTCTAGCTTTTCCTGTTAAAGAGAACGGAAAGAGCTTCCATTTAAGGGTCTCATCGGACATGCCTTCTATGCGAAGGAGGTCACAGACTCGATAAAACTCTCTTAGGTGTGTGTATGGGTTTTCCTCACCTTCTCCTGAGAAAGATTGTTTTTGAACAAATTCTATGTATTCGGGGTCTATCTCAAAACTAGATGCTATGATAGGCTTTGAAGATTTTGGTGGTTCGAGATGTGTGCCCGTAGGTCTATGAAATTCATAGATAGACATGTTTGAATTCATGATAGACCAGAGATCAAGGATTAGATAAGAAGAAAGAATAGCAGAGATAAGGCAAAAGATAAAAGGAAAAGTATATATATATTTATTTTTTAGAAAATGATTAAGCAACCGTTTCCCCGGCAACTCAGCAACCGTTTCCCCGGCAACGGCGCCAAAAATGCTTGTTGACACTTGCTAACACCACTTGAATACTAGGTTGTCATCCCCAGCATGGCACTAGAGTGTACTATGGTATTTATACGCACACAGATAATCCGCAAGCGCACGGATACCGATGTAGCTTTTACCCGGTTAAAGGTTTTATCGTATCCACAGGGAAACGGGAGAACCAACTACGCTCTAACTTAACCAAGATAGATAGATAAGTGTAAATAGGAAAGATGGTGGAATTGAATAAGAACAATATTAAAGATAAGATAACAATAGGTAAATAATAGGGGAATAGAGAGTTGAGCAATCTAGTATATGGGCGATGGTAGCAGAATAGAGAGGATAACTATGGTTTCTCTACTTCAAAGGGGTATGTCTATGTCTGGGACGAACCACGTGATAAGATTACACCACAAAGGATGCTTATCCATAGGCCGATAAACCCTACCTGTCCTGCTAACGAGAGGTGGACTACAGAGGACCAACGTAACTGTCACCTACGCAGCCTACCACACGATCCGGCTAGACATGGGATATCCACAAGTAATCTAGGTCTAAGCACCACGCTTACACCTATACTACAACTCTAACCTATAGGGTCCTATAGATTAGAAGTACTCAAAAGAGTTGTGAACCAGAACATACATGATTAGTAATTGCATAATGAATTAGAAGTAGATTACCAGAGTCATCCCATGAGCAAGCTTGATTAGAGCTTGATCATGATGAAGTACAACCGGAGGAAGAACTGACAGGCCGACCTCTCCTCTAATCCTCCTTCGCTCTCCATGTTGCTAGTATCTAGATCTACTCTAGTTTAGAGAAGATAGGAGAGCTGTCATCTCTAAACCCTAGCTTTTGCTCTGTCTATGAATAATGAATAATGATCAAGGGGTGCCTCCTCCAGGGGCTAGGGGGTCTGGTTATATAGTCCCCTCAAGTGAACCTGGGCCGTCGGACCAAACCGACATTGATTGAACGGTTATTCTTGATCCTTTAGGTCGGTGGAGCATAATCCGCGAGATTGAGCATGATTGGCCGAAAAAGGTGGGCGAGCGCCCTAAGGACTTGGGCGGGCGCCCTGTCCCTGACTCCGTTCGGTCTCCGCTTCCTTCCCGTGGCTTCTGGAGTCTTCTAGATGTAAGATAATTGCGCGGCACGTTGATATCTCTATGTAATCCCGACGTGTGGGCCTTTCTTCCTTATTTCCTGATAACCCTCTGCAGAAATAGACAAACACCAAAACTCGTGGAATTCTGTCAGATAAAACCATAAGTCTCGATGTTGATTTCATTTGGATCCTTTTCTTTGTTTATTTGATAGTTAAATTTGATACTTAAGGACCGTCAACATGCAGTAAACCTAGTCTACCTGTTTGAGCCTCATAAATCCTCATGGTATGCTTGTGGAGTACGATATGTACTCACGCTTGTATATTTCTTTTCTTTGGATAAAATCCCGGATGGGTAACAGATGGTGGTAGCTATAAGGACTACCCGGACGACTATTAGGCTTGTGCTTCACCAGTCGACCTTCCCTGTGTGAGGGCCATGAGATACTTATCTTAGATTATCTTATTTATATTTCTACTGTTGTACCAGACTTTGTGATGTAATAACTATGTTTGTTGTAAACACTGCAATGATGGTATTTAATTTGTGACTTATGTGTGTGATTGATCTCTGGGCGTACATAAGTTTATGCATTCAATTTCTTCCTTAAAATTGGGTGTGACAATTTAGCAACATCCACCATGCAAATGCCACCACCTCCATGCTAGCTTCGCCTACCAGGCCAAAGGGTCCATCTAGTGTTGGGCCTACCTAGACTTAGGGGGTGTTTGGTTATGGTTGTTAAAATTTAATATGTACCGTATCATTTTCGTTTTATTTATCAATTAGTGTCCAATTATGGACTAATTAGGCTTAAAAGATTCGTCTCGCAAATTACTCTCTAACCATGTTTTTAGTTTGATAAATAGTCGATGTTTAATACTTCATACATGTGTCTAAACATTCGATGTGACGGACGATACACTTTACCATCCGTAGCCAAACAGGCCCTTAGTGCCCAACGGCCAACTAGCTAGCTGATAAGTCCCGATCTGATATTGGATCAAAGATGGCCCGATCTTCACGGCAATAGGTTTTGAACAAGAAAACTCTCTATGAAAAAACTAGGAGTACAAGGATAACTTGCTGAAGATCAGCGGAGTAAGTAGCTTTATACCTGGCCAAGGTTGGCAGCGACCAAGCGACGGGGAAAGAATCACCGAAACCACGAAGACTTCGACTCGATCTCCAAATGACCGCAGAACCACAACTGGAGCTAATCCACACAAGACGGGGCAGCCGTACTGGAACCCGTTGAGCACAAATCAGTGGATGCCAGAGGAATCTCTTCACAAGTCCAGGAAGAACAAGGGTTGAGTAAGCACTCGTCTCGGCTGCAATATTACTGGGATTATCTCAAATTATCAAAGGTTGTTTGATAGCTTACACAAAGGGAGGTATTTATACAAGGGATAAGCCTCCTGGGTAGGTGAAAACACGAAGATAAAAGTGAAAACGTGACTCCAGAGCTGATTCCGCGTGGCTGTTTAACTTCAGAGTAGTCTTCAATGTTTTGGCAATAACTCCAGCTAGGAAACTCCAAATGATGCATGACTGGATGCGTTGGAAAGCTAACTTGATAAGCTTTCACAACATGTGCCCCTTTATTCACGAAATATTGTAAAAAGATACAGTTTTGCATGGGAACTTGGACTTCATGCGGACTGTTGACTCGCTGATCAGTTAGCACTAAAACTAGTCTGATGCTTTACTGGAGAATGCAAACTGGTTGGCACCGGTTGCATTAGAAAGTAGACTTGATATGCTTTCCAAATTGTGCTCTTGAGCCTTCATATCTTTTGGGAGTCAAAAGATATGACTGTTCCTTTCAGACGGTTCTGCAGAGCTGGTCGAGCTTGAGCGTGGCCATCCTCTTTGGTGAACCGAAGCAATATCAACATACACGACTTAGGTAGCACAATAATCTTCAAGAGTGTTTAATTGAAATTCACAAAGTAGCACATGCACCTCGTGTTGAATCTTTTTAGCTCGGCTACGAGTGATTGGTCCAGCAAAGGTTTTTATTGGCATAGAGGTCGGAGACGTAGCCGGTGTGGTGGTCGGAGAGGTCACTGACGCTAGCATGGTCATATCACTAGCCAATGCCATCCCTCTGAATGCAATCTCCATGAACATGATCCACGAAGGATCCAACGAGCAATCACCCACATAGATGAGGTTCACCATAGATCGAATCACGAGGCTACGGTGAACCGGTGTGAGATCACGATAGACCCCACTTGGACCTAAGCCTAAGCTTCCTCTAGCTGCCTTCCACTCGGGCCATGATGGCCCACTTAGACTTGGCTAGCGTTGATCGTTGACCGGTCAATGCTAATGTTGAGAAAGCATACTTATGAGTCTATGTGCAACCGGAGACATGCAGCGTCTCCTTGTTCAACCACATGGCGCCCTCTAGGATTATATGAAATTAAGCAACTTTTCTAAAATAGGAAAATGTTGTTAAACTTTAAAACTCATAATTATGCATAAGAAGTCTAAAAAATATTATTGTTTTACTAATTTTTTCCAGAAAAAATGAGCTCTATGAGAAGGAGCGATGTTTGAGTGCATTTGGATCTTCTATTCTTGCTGCCATTCACTTTTATGTGTGGTGTCTATAGCAATCACTTAGTTCAAATCCGTTATTCATTATGACGTCACCGGATGAGTACTAGGAGCTAGGAGGACCCGAACCACTAGGGGGACTCGGAACCTTGTCATCGAAGGTGCCATATCCCACCCACTTGTACAACCTTTACATTAGGCATCAACTAGATAGTGTTCTAAAAAAACCTAGATAGCTAGCGATTTACTTCTGTAAAATATATTATGTAGCAGTGATAAATGTTAGAAGCTCTTGGTGCCCTACGGCAGGAACGGCGGGTTCAAGCTAGGCCACTGCACTGGGCCCTCGAGGCTAGGGGGCCCAACCCCAAACATGTAAGCAGCAGTAGTAGTATTTCTTGGCCCACAAGAACAGCTAAACTAGGCGTACGGGATATGACTCTGCCGCAACGTGTCGATTGGCTTCTGCATCCATGACCCTTCCGCCGTGCGGGCGCGACTCCCGTGTGAGGCTGCGAGCAGCGAGCGATCGCATATCTTTGCGAATCACGACTCCTGTCCCATGCGAGTGCGACTGTGCGAGCGGCCACCGACCGGCGGCACTCACTGAATTTCTGCTCCTGGTTTTCATGTATGGAGGTAACAAACTAGCCCTTGGTCCTAAGTGGCCAAGCCCCCTAATCACCCCAATTTTTATTCTTTATACTTCTTTAGATTTGGGATTTAGGAATCCCATATGACATAGCAATTATGTTGAACTTATAATGGCATATTTTTTTAATTACTTGCTACTTTTCTAAATTTATAGTGAACTCATGTTGCCCAAAAAACATGCATCTGGAAGTGAGAAAAGAAAAAAAGAAAAGAAGGATAGAGGACTTGAAAGAATCACAAAGGGGATCTATTCATAAATTTTTTAAGAGCAATACAAACACTACAAGAAATCCAGATGAGTGGGCAATAGTTGCTATGGAGGAACAAACTATGCATACAAATGCTTAAGGCCCTATAGAAGATAATGTTGGCATCGACACAGATGATAATAATGTGAGTGACCATGAGCCCATATTTAATTCTCCTACGATGGAATCTACTAGTGTTGATGAAGAACCAGTTTTTACTATTGATATGTATGATCCAATAAATTGGGACAATCTTGATAACAAAGCAAGGGACATATAGTCTTGGGCCTATTAGAGAAGAAAATATTGTGTTTCCTATCGATGCCAGATCAAGATATTTTGCATACACTCGTTATTCTAGAAAAATGAGAAATGGGGAGGTACCTGACATGGCTATTCAAAAAGTGTTGACAAAGTGTTTTGCTTTTGTTGTAAGTTGTTAGGTTCTAGTAACCGCAAGAGTTCATTGGGGCATGATAGGTTTAGAGATTGGAGCCATGTTAGTGACAAACTAAAAGAGCATGAAGTTAGCGTGGATCATATGACCAACATGAACTCTTGGAATGAATTGAGAGTTAGATTAAGCAAACATGAAACAATTGATAAGGAGTTGCAACATCAAATCACAAAAAGGAGAAAGGACACATAAGGCTAGTTCTACTAAGAATTGTTGCTATGGTGAAGTTTCTTGGTAAACATAGTTTAGCTTTCAGAGGATCTAGTGAGCAACTTTACAATGATGTGAATGGTAATTTCTTAGCTTGTTGTGAGATGGTTGCTGAATTTGACTTGATAATGCAAGACCACCTTAGACGCATTCAAAACAAAGAGCTACAATATCATTATCTTAGTCATAAAATTCAGAATGAGTTGATTTTGCATATGGCTTCTAGCATTACAAACTCCATCATAAAAGATTATTAAAGAGGCCAAATATTTCTCAGTTATCCTTAATTGTACCCCAAATGGAGTCACCAAGAACAAATGAGCTTATTGGTTTGATGTGTTGATATGTCTAATGGGAAAATAAAAAGTGGGGAGTACTTTCTTGGTTTCTTGAAAGGTTGATGACATATCTGGCTCAGGGCTTTTCAGTGTATTAATTGGCTCAATCAAGTCATTTGGCTTTAATGTTGATGGTCAAGGTTATGACAATGGCTCTAATATGAAAGGACAACATAAGGGGGTACAAAATCTCACTCTTCATGATATGGCTAAATCATGTAGTAAAGCTATTTCATTCTTTGGAATTGTGCAGAGGATATATGTATTATTTTTGGGTTCTACCAAAAGATGGAATGTTTTGCTCGAACATGTTCAAGATTTGACCATGAAATCATTGAGCAATACACGTTGGGAGAGTCACATCAAAAGTGTCAG
This sequence comes from Sorghum bicolor, assembly GCF_000003195.3. NCBI lineage: Eukaryota > Viridiplantae > Streptophyta > Magnoliopsida > Poales > Poaceae > Sorghum > Sorghum bicolor. Next base: position 5,656,855 of record NC_012876.2, on the reverse strand, counting down.
GGCAATTAGATATCAAGTTCCCCAACTAAGGTCAGCTTTGTTGTGGCTAAGTGAGGATAGAGATACTAAACCAAAGATAGGAGTGATGCAAAAAAATTATATGACATGCTTAGCAGCTTTGAGTTCATACTTGGTATGGTTATCTAGCATGACATTTTCTATTCTGTAAACATTGTGAGTAAGAAGTTGCAATCACCATCCATGTGCATTGATTCAACCATGCAACATGCATATAGATGGTATGGTGGATTACTTTTAAAACTATAGAAATAATGGGTTTGCTGATAGTCTGGTTGCTGACATAGAAATTGCACTTGAAATAGGAGTAGAGGCATCCTTTCTAGTAAAGCGTTGTTCTGTTAGGAAGAAACAATTTGATGAAACTGGATCCAATGAAGCTATTTTGCAAGATGAGAAGGATTTGGAAGTAAGTTATTTAATGTTATGGTTGATATGGCAATTAGTTTATTGAAAAGCAGATTTAAAGAACTCCAGTCCTTCAATAAAAAAATTTATAAATTCAACATCGTTGACGTCAATGGATGGTGCTGATCTAAGAGACCAATGCATGAAATTTGCGAAAACTTTCTCTTCGGATGGTTCTTCGGATGTTGACGTAAATGAATTGATTTCTGAGTTAGCTGTTTTACAGTTTACTTTGCCAGATAAGCCGATGTGTGCTATGGAGATTTTTGAGTTTACCACAGATGTGGATTGTTATCCTAATATTTCTCACTATGCCTCTAACGGTGGCCTCAGTTGGAAGAACCTTTCCAAATCTAAAATTTTTGAAGAATTGTTTGAGGTCTGTAATGTCTCGAGATCGATTAAATGGTTTGGCGACTTTATGCATCGAGAAGAAACTATTAGATGAAATTGATACTAAGGCCATCATCAATGACTTTGTAGCAGCAAATGTTAGAAGAAATTTTTAAGATAAAATAAGATGTATAATTGTTTTATAAGGATGTTTTTATGCATTACATTTATTAGAAACATCATTATATTATTAGAATTGTATTAAAGGGCCCATCATTGTAGCTTCGCTCCAAGTCTATAAATTGATAGGATGAGGCCAGGGCCGGCATGGCCCACCACATGACTGAGAGGCACTAGTGCACATGCTCCCCCGCTGACGTGGCCCAGTGGCACTCGCTCCTCTACTTGCTCAGCGGCAAGGCGCTCTCTTGTCCGCCTGGGCAGCAACGGTTGTGGGCTCAGGCAGCCTCCAAGCCTCGACGCCATGTGGCCTAGCTAGTGGTGCTCACCCTCTGCTTGCCTGACAAGTGACGGCCTTAACACAGTGACCAGCGTGACCCGCCTGCTCAGACCTTGGCGGCCTTGACATGGCGGGCAAGGAGGCTTGCCTGCTTGGGACCCAGCAGGCTCGACATGGCGGCTGGTGTGGCTTGCCCACTCAAGCTTCGGTGGACCCAACGCGACAATGACATCTCTACCGATGGACCTGAGATGTCAGTGAAAGAGGGAGAAAGAAGGGAAATTGGGAAAGAAAACTAGTGTGAGTGAGTGAGGATTTGGAGGGATTGTGAAAAAAATAGAAATGGCTCAATGAAAGGAGATCTAGGGGTGCATTTTTTCCTTCAATCCTCTTAATTGCCTGATATAGGGAAAGATTTTTCTTTTACTCAATCTGGCAGAGTTGCTCCTATCACCAAGTGCGCCTTGACCGTCCAATGGCAACAACGACGGCTTGTAGTACCCACTTTCCGCTAGCGTCTCTACATAATCTTTATAGCCGCAACATCTGATCGTCAGCTGATATTGTTACAGTGGAGACGTGGAGGCAGTAACCTAAACAAAATCGCACGAGAAGTGAGAGGCGGTTTTAAAAAAACACTCAAAAGAGTGTTCCACATCTGATATATCTCAAGGGAAAAAGAATCTAGTATAAACGATCGATAAAAAGACACAAAACGATCTCTAAAATGTATGAATACATTAAAGATTAAATCGATTGTTTTGTATTGATTTTATTTTTGACGTCCATGGATGTTGAAACTTGAGGATCACACTGCAAAGGCAATAAAGAAAAGCACATATAAACACCCGGCTGTTCAGGTATGAAGCTACGTGGGAAACTAATGGTTTGTTTCTACATGCTTGCTTGACTCAGGCAAATACAATTGTGAATTTGGTTTATGCCTATGATGAAAACATTGCCGGTTGTAGCGATGGATTGTACATGGTAATGATCTTGGACTTGTGAGGTACTAGAACATTGTTGCTTCTATCTTCTTATTATGGTTTTTATGGCTATCATGATGTTGGTTTTCTAGAACCTGTTTGAAGTTTCTGGCTGTTTATATGTTCCTTAAGCTCCAAGTCCAAAGGTCAAATAAAATGGCAACTAGGGTGTATCAAACGTGGGCAAAATGCAATGCGTAGGTAAGTGGTTTTCCAAACAACTCCTACAAGGGTTTCGGAACCAAAGAAGAGGCAGAGGCATCATACTTGGAGTTCATTGGTTGTGAAAAACAACCACTATCGATGGAGGCTCCTCCACCAGTGGTTAACAAATCACCATGCTTATTTGTTGTTTCTATAGTTCTGTCCTTTCTGCTGGTGGTGCTCCTCTTGTTCATCATTTTCGGTTGCAAGAAATGCCTGTGATGAGTCCCAATTGCCCTTAATTCGGATTACGTACTTGGCCTTGTGAGGTACTGCAAACATTTAGGATTAACAACTATAACCTTGTCCTGTTGTACGGTGTTTAACTTTCTTGATGCTCCAAGGTCAAGTGCAATGACTAGGCAATTTGACCTAAGGCAAAAAAAATATCTCTATTGTGTGCCTTGAGTTTGGTGGAAACGACACCAAAACCATACTTAGGTGCTTACACCTTCTGTCGTGCGTCAAACCAAATACAACTGGTTCCACCAATTCATACCATAAAAACATCCACACGAATAACCAAACACGATCCTTATCATCTGGAGCGAGGATGCATGCATGGTCTCAACAGGGACTCCATCCCGGCTCATCATAGCATCATTTGCCATAACAGAATGACTTCAGGCTGAATTATCTTATTTATCCACGTTATGGGCTTATGGTTATCCGTTTGGTAGAGTTAAGCTTCCATTCCACTCCTTCAACCCCAACAATCCCAGAGGCCCATATACGGCAGTTATTATATATGTGACTAAACAAATCGCTTAGCCCTCCGAGAAGAACAGAGCAGCCGATGCACGAGAGGAATGCATTGTTGTTGTCGACAGACTGCGGACGGCAAGCGGGATGCTTGGCAGGAGCTTGGAAGCTGAGGCACGGGACCGAGCGGCGGCCGATGGGCACGAACGATGGCTCCAGTAGCGCCTTCTAACCTCGCCCGGCAGGCAGGGTCTCGAGCTCCACTACGAAGCCCGCGAGGTGCTCGACGAAATGGCTGCTCGATGCAACAGGGCACATGGGATTGCCCGATGAGGTATGTAATGAAATCAACTTACTCTCTGGCCGTTGGTCCTGCTGTCGTCTGAGCTTCTTTGTGATCCGAGCAACCCTACGAATCTGTTTACTTTGATTAGGAAGCACCCATAGAATTCAGTTGTGGAGAACATGCGGTTCTGACCTTCGTGGAACTATTGTTGAGGACAGCTGTAGTAGACTGAGATCGACTTTGTGTAGTAATATATTGAAATCATATTATTTGATTTTGAAATTTTGTATTGAAAGATTTAGTTGACTAGAATAATTCCTAAAAAAAACTTGATATGCTACCGTGACCAGCCAATTTCTCTCTTTCGTCCATAGTTAGCAGATTCATCAGCTTGTCAGAGAGTCAACCACTTGGCAAGGAAATCTAGCTTTTAATCTCGCACACAGTTATTTGTGTCTAGATATGCCAGCCAAAAACCTGGACAGATGTGTCCCAGTTATGTGAAATTGTGAATTTGATTTGAGCGATCCTTACTGAAGAACTCACTCTTGAAGAAGTGATGCACCGTTTCTTGAACCACATCAGCATGATGGACACATTGCCCTGCCTCTACTTGTAAAGATTCCTGAAAAACACACCTATGATACTGATACTGTCTTGTATTTGCACCCATTACGTTCTATTTCCTGACCCAACCAATGCATCTGAGACTATGGGAGTTACTTATGTTCAAATATAATTTCAAATAGGCCAATTACTCCCTCCGTCCACGAAAGAATCAATTCCTAGGATCCGTGTCAGTCAAACTTTTTAAAGTTTGACTAACTTTATAGAAAAGAGTAACAACATCTAGAATATAAAATACACATTATATGAAAATATATTCTATGATGAATCTAATAATACTAATTTGATACTATAAATCTTAGCATTTTTTTCTAGAAATTTGGTCAAAGTTTAAAAAGTTTGACTTAGGACAACTCTAGAAATTGACTCTTTCGTGGACGGAGGGAGTACATTATAACTGTTTCCCTAAACAAAAGAATGAACATCCTTTCTGGGACTCATGAGGATGATATACAGCAAAATGTGATAATGAACACCTGCTCATAAAAAGCATTTTAACAAACCTAGTATTGTCATGTTTTTTTGCATCACCAGTAGTTTTAGAGAGATTGAAACAAAACAATGTATGCAAAAAAGGAAAAAAAGGCACAAATGTCATTTGGGAGGGTAACACAATACATTTATATAATGGGCTAATGATAGTGTTTTGTACTTTACCTATTACAACATTTCTTACACTACCTTAACTGCCAAGATTTCTGAACACAAGTCTAGCAGTCACCAAGTTATTCTATATACTGATGAAAGTAATTAAACACTACATTCTGAAGTATGATAGCTGGTAAATGGGTCTTGTCTGGCCTCTGCAGTTTAGAACAATATTGGCTCCACATACAGCAATGCTATCATATCTTTGATCGTATGGGAAAAAGTAAATGCATCAGTTTTCTTGTACATGTAATCACCAGTCCTTGCAAAGTCAACAACTGTCTGTGCCACAACCTTCGACTGTTCTGTTGGTGTAAGGTAGAGTTGCATCATATCCTTCCATGAATCTTCAATTAGACCTTTTATCTTCTCACATGCATCATGCATCGTTGTGCTATGCTGCAACATATAACATTGGACAGTTGAAGCATGATGCCCTCCAGTTTGCTCGCGCTGCAACATTTTATAGTGAAAAGGTAAGTAGACCGACTAAGTGAGCTTTGCAACCATGTTTGCATTAAAAAAATACCTTTGTGATCATGTGTTTCATTAGTTTGGTACTGTTAAACCAATACTTACTAAAATATCTACTTATATCATGTGGAATTTGGTTACAAGATTATATTTGGTGGTACTATAAGGTGTAAAATATACATAAAGATGTGTCAAGATAGAGAAAGACCTCTGTTGATGTAATATCATTGGATAGTCGTACAAACGTTGTGAAACACTTGAGAAGTTCTGGATATGTCAAAAGCCAATCGAGAACTTCCTTTGTTATGATATCACCCATCCCAACAAATGAAGAGCATGCCAGTTGAAAAGCTCCAACAGTTACTCTTGAAATTTCTAGATGTTTGTCAATTGTTTCAGGAACATAATGTTCATCACGCCATTCTATCTCCTGAGAGTATCCTCGGACTAATATCTTTAACTGCAACATATAAATTTGTGGAACATATTATATAGTAATATCAGTGCAAAGCCCTAGCGATTTCTCGAAGACAGTTTTGCAACAAAGATTTTCAGTTCATGTTGTTTTGCTTGTGCATGCCTGTCACAAAAGTTTGGAATTCTCCATGCACAATTAATTAACTGAATTTTGATCACAGAAATCTGAATGATGATTTGAACGGTCGAAGTAATTGTGGATATTCAATTAAATGCATGTGTTTGCTAAGTAATTTGTTGGCTAGTCAATACTTGCCATTTCTTTGAGATAAAACACCCGATATCTTTTGTTTGGTCCTAGCTCATCCTCACAAGAATCAAATGTCTTCAATAAAAACATGTAGAAGTGCTTCATGTAGTCTGGAAGTACTTCATTCGCGTCTTGACTGCACCTGCATTTTGCAATACATTGGGAACATTTGAAGTTGTTCTATTGTGTCTACGATCATGATGATCCAATCTAAATAAAAAAAATACAAGAGAAAAGATCCTAAGTTAGGCCAATTATTGAATATGACTTCCTAACTGACTTAATAGAAATTAGGCCATCTAATCCACTTCTTTCTTAAACTGCAGTAACCATGGTGGAGCCCATGCTGTGTTAGCTGGTGTATGCTGAACATGGAGGCCTCACAATGTCCATGAGAAATGTTTAACATATACAAAAGATGGCAACTACTCATGTGTTTCAGATTTACTGTGAAAATGGAGGAGATAAAAACTATTTCATGGGAAACATTTGGTTGTACCTGTCTATTGCTTTGGCAAGCAGCTTGCCCTCCTCTGTTGTACTGTGGGTATCAATTATATCATCTAGTATGGTGATAAAGGCTGTCATTTTCGTGAGTATAACTCGTGAAAGAGAATATTTGGGCTCAGAGCATGCTCCTGCCATCCAGAAATGCATTTCAACTATTCTGTCTCGAATAAAACTTAAATCTGTTTCAATATTAAGCTGCTTCCACCACCTGTAATGGTATAATTGTAAATTTCTGATGCATAATTGACTAAATAATAGAGCATTAAAATTCAAAGTATGCATTAGCTTACGCTGTGACTGTTTTCAACTCCTCACAATAAAGAATTTGAAGGAGGTTGAAGTTCAGTTTTGCAAACTCTAACATGGCTTCATTCCGTGAGGGCTCCATTTCGTAAATAGGGATATAGTTCCTTGTTTCCAGTATTCTAACCCTCCGGAAGAGAGGCGTTTGAAGGGACAAAGAGACTTCATCTGCTAATTTGGATTCTAATGAGGTCAATGCGGCTTCAAGGTGTCTTCTAGTGAATATAATGGCTTCATCAAGTACTTCCTCGCCATGAGTTCTAAGGTATGCTGCATTATATAAGCTCAAAAGACTTCTGATATCATCAGAAGCAAAATTTCCATCCTTGTCTTTGAAATTTAGAAATACATCTGCAAAGTTGATCAAATAAGTCATGTTAATTGTTTCACATCCAAAAGTGTGCACATGGAACCCAACAAATCAATGACAATCAGACTGCCCTTTATGATTTTAACTTAAAAATCAATATTTGTGTATGATGGTGCACACTAGCTAACCATATCATGTATGATGTGTCTGTACATATGCATATTAATGGAGATCAACATGTTGAGAGCAAAACTAATTATCTTGTTGTACTAATCCCCACCAAAAAGGAACTGCCGAAGTCATCATTGAATTATGGGCATCAAAATGCAATAAAGTACGATAAATAGTATGGTTAATAGTCATTATGCCTTTTAATGCACATATATATGGTTTTACTTTGGATTTTATTATTTCCTATCAAACTATCTTTTATTTATACTAACAGTAAGGCCTTACCAGATGACACATCATAGCCATTCTTCCTTAGAAGATAAAATCGCAGTGAAACCAAATTCAGATCTTTGACATCGCAACTAGAATTGTAAATAAAGTGCAGGTGCTCATCAATCTCTATCTCATAGTGGTTATCTAGTCCAAGCCGTTGCAGTGTGATTATAAGATCCAATAATTTTGGTAGTTCATTTGTCCCCTTTACAATCTCCCTAACTTCTTCCTTTAACAGCTCAGCTCGCTCTTTCATGTACACATGCTGCAAGAGGAAAGTATCAGTTCATTTTTTTTCACAGCATTCAACCAGGCATGCTCCTTATCTTCAGTCTCTAATGACACTGTTACCTGAGGTGCAGTAGGCGGCTGGTATGTCAGGAAGAAATCACCCCACAGGCTTGGGTGAAAGGTAGGAGCCTTTGCAAGTCCGGCATCGCAGTTGTATTGAAGTGCTGCCATCTTTTAGATATGGTGGTGTTCTTGCTGATATCTGGTCTGAAGCTAGATTATTTGGTGGCTACATCTGCTGCATGCGCACAGGATTTTATAGGCCATGCAAGAGTTATGAGTGTGTTTAATTTTTAAGTGGACCTGCAAAGTTTTTACCCCAACAATGAATCGCACTGTCGATTTTGTTGACCAGGAAATTTCCACCCTTTGGTACTTGTCTAGAAAAGTTGGGTGCCTTTTTTTTTCCTCCTAATGTGGCAAGAACAATTTGTACCCATTTGTGACTTTATTTTACTAACAAAAACGGATGTAGTATCAGTGCACTCCTGATGTGGCGAGAACAATTTATACCCATTTGTGATTCTCTTTCTAACAAAAACGGATGAGCCTACACCATGCATTGGCTCATCCTTTTTTGTTGGATTTTTTTCATAATTTAGATCTATTTGTAATTCACTCAGCATGCACAATGGATATGAGTCATTTAGACTATACGTAGTGTTTTTTTTTTTGAGGAAACGACTATAAATAGTGTGACACCACAAAAAAGCCCTAACCCGAGGCCCAAGTTTTTGTGTTAAGAAAAAGTGAAAAAAAAGACTCCCAAATTGCCCATTGATATTTTTTTTCACCCTCGTCCGATCGATCTCATAGAGGCAAATCAACAAGTGTTGCTCGGTGCACGCGAACTTTTATCATTCTATGCTCCCTCCGTCCAATAAAAATGACTCGTTTGTTGAAACTTTCATAAATTTCAGTATATTTATAGAAACACTAGCAATATTTGTATATACAAATAAACTTATTTAAAAATATATTTAAAGGATTATCAATGATATTAATTATGTATCATAAATATTATTAATTTGTTATATATATATATATATATATATATATATATATATATATATTTGGTCAAAGTTAAAGATAGTTCTTTTTTCAGGGCGAAAGGAGTACATATCAAGCAATGCACAAAACTGTGATGGACAATCGATATACTGACTCCACTTTGTGCCTTCTCACACAAAAGGCGATGACACAATGACAAATAGTGTTGCTCGCACTAAGTGGTATCTGATATAGTGAGACGACGTGATGCGAGCAAGCAGTCTCTACTTCTTACGTTAGGAGATTAGGTCTCCTTTTCTCCTTAGGCAAGTATGGTGGGACATAAAAAATATGGGTAGAAAATATGAAGCGATATTTTGTCACGTCTAATAGAATCTTGCCACACTTATTTACTCTATGTAGAGCCTAAAAGAAATCTAAGTTTAGTTGCTCACCAAATACTTACTAACTTGGTTAAACTTTTTTTCTTTTTGAGGGGCCAACTTGGTTAAACTTGACTAAGATGAAATGTGCTAAAGTAATCTTGTCACACTTTTTTACTTTATGTAGATCCTAAATGAAATCTTAGTTTAGTTGCTCACCAAATACCTGCCAACTCGGCTAAACTTTTTTTCTTTTGAGGAGCTAACTTGGTTAAACTTGACTTAGGTGAAATGCGCCAAAGTATGGCTAGCAACCAAACATCCTCATATATATTCTTCCTCGAACTATTAGCCATGTGCGAATAGTCAAATTTTTAGACTAAAACTTTCAAGATGTTTGTAAGACCTTATTAATAATTTACTTTGCTCTGTTTTTGGTAAATTCTACACTTAATGTGCTTTCTTATCACGATACATTTTAGCTATTTGTGTTAAAACCAAATTCCTGATACCCCCACACGGAGATGACGTGTGACGTCGTAGTGATACTTTTTTTCCCACCAAACTACCAATAGGTATGTATAGCTGCCAAGTAGTGTTTTGTCAGTGGAGGTCAATGAGCCTGACAAATCGACAGCCCCACATTTGTGGATTTTGTTTTCATCAATCAATGTTCCAAGCATGTGTTTTATTTTATGGAAGTCCTTGCACGTGTTGTGGACTCTGGCACAAAGCTTTACAATCACAACTTGTAATGACAATGAGACTGAACACACTAGATTGAGGATTAGTCTTCAGGCCAAAGGATAACAAATCAATTAGACAATTCACACAAATCACAAATTAGCTCCTGCTTAATGATATACGTATCTTGCACGATATCAAAAAAACAAATCAAAATTTAGATCAATTCTTATATAACTGTAAGGATTGTACCCAATATTATACTAAACATCGTCACTCTTTGTTTAGCATTAAGATGGTGTTTAAATGGAGTTAAACAACCTAAACGGTTTTGTATAGTACCAAAATATACATATTTAAGTATGTTAAACTCAAACATTCTATAAAGTATACATATTTATGCATGTAAAAATAAGAATTCTATCAAATATTTTTTGTAAGAAAATTCAATCCCACTCTGCCTCATACACTTACGGTGATAATTAGTTGGATGCTAATGTGGCACTATATATAATCCTCCTATTGACTAATGTTGACTAAAGGTGAATTAAATGGCCATCTGGCTCATTTAATCACATTAACTCAGACTTTGTTTGAGCCATGTTTTTTAATGGTTTAAACGTTCCAGCCGTGTAATTATAGGGCCTAAGGCCAGTCTCAATGGATAGTGTCACTGCACGGTTTCATATGCCAGCACGTCATCAAGATTGAAATGAAACCATCTATGAAATAACCCCAGCAATGAAGCATTTCACTTTGTTGTTTCCAAGGCTAAGCAAAGCATTTAATTGCTGCAAAATGATTGGATCACATGCAAGATGGTGAAACGATTTGGCCCTCAGTGGGGATTTCATCCGGTTTCACCGCGTGGGAAACAACGCCTGCGGGGTTTCACCATGGTGAAACTACTTCCTTCTCTCTTCTCTTCGTTTCATGCAAAAAGTGCAGTTTTGCTGACATAGCGCTCTAATAAATGTGCATGACATCCTGGTGAACCCCCACTGAAGACTGGCCTAAACGGCACAAGTGATCTGTCTTTACCTTAATTATGGTGCATCATCCTTATATGTGGACCGGCGTCTGGTCTGGCAACCTATCGTTTGCAAGACCTTGTCACTCCTTGGCCATAGCTTGTGTGGACATAGTAATCTCTTAGCAGATCGCTGAGTCAGAGCATGGAATTTGAGGAAGATTCAGTTGCACTCGTATAGTCATATCTACCTCAATTCACATGTAGGTTTGTTTGGTGAATTTCCAGTACGAGAGATTTGAGGGAGATTTTGATTTATAGTGCCGGGCATTAAATGCCCCTGATCTCCTCCAACCGGGTTGGAGATTAACCGAACAAGTCATTGGGGTGGATTAGGATGAGAAATTATGGCTTGTTTGGCAAGGCTTCTATCCTAGATTCTGTATTTCTGCTCCTTGATTCTTTGGTGAAGTGATTCACATGATTATGGTGGAAGAGAGCACGATATGGGAAGCAATGATTCTTGTGGAGATTGAATATAGAGTAGTGAGGAGTAGATCTTTTTAACTCCCACCTCTCAATGTTAATGGAGAAGTGATTCTTGTCTACTACTCTGCTCCCCTCTAATCCGTGTGTAGTTTTGCTAAGGAGGGGCCAGAGAATCTGCTCCTTGGAACGCTTCCAAACAACCTCTTAACTATACTTCAATTCACTATAATACACATAGATTGAGGTGGATATGAGTACAACCAAACAAGTAGAATTGTAGGGAATTACAATCCATGTGTGTATACACAAAGGAGGCCAATTGTCACAACATGTCAATTCGTCCAGTTGTGGTGGTTTTTTTTTTTGAATAATCAGCAGGAGCACTGCTATATCATATAAGAGAGAAGCAAGAATCCAGTTACAGCTACCACTTGAACTCAAAAGGCAGGTAGCATAAAAGAAAGGACTCACGGTGGTAACAGTGTTGGTGTTACCTTCTGGTTTTTTAGCCATGCCAAGCGTTAGCTAGCACTATGTAAAAAAGCCACATATCCACCACGTCACCTACAGACGCCATTAAAGCGCGTCTACATGTCACCTACAGACGCACGTCTATAGTAAGTCGCCGGTCCAACGAGGTGAACACATGTATGTAATAAACGCTTACTAGACATGTGTTGGTAAAATGCGTATGTGTGCTAATGCTATAGATGAGCGTTAGTAAAACGCATCTGTAGCTGCATCAATTATTACAGACGCGTGCTGTACTAGTGCATAGCACACATACTACCTACTAGGAGGGCCTCTTAGTTTAATTCGAAGGGCTTGAAGCGGCAACCCCTTCTCTATCTTTGAGCTGGCCATGGTAATTCCTATAAATTCTACAGGAACTTAGAGGTTTTATATATCCTGATGATATCTAAAAGTTCATTTTTGATAAAGACACTTAAACGAGTGTCATATATATCTCAAGAAAAACAAAGGTTAATACAAAAGATGGAAAAAAATAAGAGTACATGAAAGACCTTCGAATGTCCATTACCTACCGAGGTTTAAAGATAGCACAACGAAGACAACAAAGAAAAGAATCACCTGCAAGTTACCTTGTATCCTTCGTCGAGGAATTCTAATACTTTTACTTTTCATTACTTTTGTTGGGACGTTCTCTTTTTATGCGGTGCAAGGAAGAATATTTTGGGTGACAGAAAGATATTTAATGTAGAAAAGTCTCGTTGAAAAAGACTAGCAATTGCTGGTTAAAATGAAGTCAGTCAACTTAATTAATTAAGGTGGAGGTCTCGTTCAAAAAAAGACTAGCAATTGCTGGTTAAAGTGAAGTCAGTGTCAGTCAAGAGATGCAGCAAACCTATCATATTAACGACAGATCCTCAAACAATCCGGACCGGACTGCACGTCGTCTCTAGCTAGGTTTCCCATGCATGTGCTGTGGACTAAAATACACAATTCTCCTGCCACTGCACGCTTGACTGCGTGAGTCGTGATCGTGACCACGCTGAATCCATCAGTGGCGGCCGGGGGAAAGGCAGGCTGAGGGGCCAAGCACGTCCAACATTATATGTCCCCTACAATGCATTCCTGGATTAACTATTTAATAGTTTAATTCATAGTTTTATATCTCCCGCTACAGCTGCTGCTATAGCCCGTTATAGCCTTTTGAGATAGGATACCGCTATTTGTGTTCATGTACAATTTAGCCGTTGTATGTCAGTATAGCCCGATTTAGCTCCGCTATTAGTTGTTTTAGACATAAATAGCTAAACACCTTAGCCCGCATTGGTTTAATTAGCTAGTTTAATTAGTCTAGCTATAGAGAGGCTGTTATTAATACAAGAGGAAAAGTCTACTTAACCCCTTAAATATTGGTAGTAGTCTACTTCACCCCCTCACCTATAAAACCAAGTATTTTACCCCTCAAACTATTGCAAACTGTCTAAATAACCCCTTGAGGCGGTTTTGAATGTGGTTTTTCTGACATGGCATACTCAAAAGTCTACATAACCACCTAACATATTAAGTGTTGACTGCATGACCCCTTAACTATAAAACATGATAGTATAGCCTGTAAAGCATGCAGTAATCTTCAAATGACTCGTGAGATGGTCTTTAGGGTCGTTTAGACCACGTATCCTGCCACACTAGTCTAAACACACATGCTAGCTTCCACGCATGCCATTTGTTGGCTCCACCTCCCTACTCTTTCTAGGTTGAACCATCATCCAAGTTGCAACATGTGACATCTTGTCTCCTGCTTCACCTTCCACCACTCGTTGATAGCATTGAGCTGAAGCATGTTATGTCCACATTGTCGTCGTTCAACCCCTCCGACACCCTCCATCCACTCGTCGTTCAACTTTTTAGGTAGGCATAGGAGGAGAAATCGAGAAGAGGTGAGGATGTGGAACGAGCCGGATTACAAGGGCGCAAGCGTAATACATGTGCTCAATTCATCGAGGAGTGCATGAGGTGGAGTAGGAAATAATGTTGTGCTCATTAGACAGTAGCATGAACCTAGAAAGAGTTCAGATAGGGAGGCAACCCAATAGGAGGACTATGTGAAAGCATGTGTGCTTAGGCAAGTGTGGTGGGGGTGTGATGTCCAAACGGCCTTACATAACAATCATTTGAACATTATTTGATGCTTTAGAGACAATAGTATCATGTTTTATAGTTAAAGGGTCATGCAGTCAACCTTTGATAAGTTGGGGGGTTATATAGACTTTTGAATATGCCACGTTAGCGAAACTACCTTCAAAACTACTTCAGGGGGATATTTAGATGGTTTTTAATAGTTTAAGGAGTAGAATACCTAATTTTATAGGTGGAGGATAAAGTAGGCAACTATCAATAGTTGAGAGGGTTAAGTAGACTTTTTCCTTAATACCAGTTGTCTCTGAAAATGCGACTATTTCAAGAGGCAGCTATAAATAATAGCCGATGCTAGATAGTTTCTCCGTACAGTATAATATTTGATTAGATAGTTACTTTTTTATCTCATTAACAAATTTGAGTTTGGACAAGACATTTCACAAGGTTGTGTATCATCATATCATCTACATGTGTGATTTTTTTGGTGAATTTAGATAACTTTTTTGCCATAGTATGCACAGGTTTTCGCGAAGGTTATGGTTTCCACCTGATATGTTCTCTAATTATAGTTAGTGATTTGCTTGTTTGCTCTCTCAAATTGATCGTCATTGACATATATATTATTTAGGATTAGCCTTCCCATTATATTCTTTATCTCTTTTGATCATATTATTTTCATAATTCTTTTTTGTTCTAAGAATCTGGTTGTTGGGTCAACGTTAGAGATCTGCTAATTATATTGTCCCCATTTTCTCTGTAATATTTAATAATATTTTTTTAGTTTTCAGTTTTCTTTCATACTATAACATAAATGTTTATTTAGTTGTTATGTATACTCTTGCCGTGTATGTATTTCTTCATACATGATTGTTTTTGTCTAGATGAACAACACTATATTCAAATTCTGGCTCTGCCCCTGCATTGTCTTCAGGATGATAAACTTCTACTAAAGAACTTAGTTTGAATAAGGTTCTTTCAATTTGAAAACTGGGACATTTTTTAGGAAGAAGATTGAATCCGACTAAAATTACGCTAATAAACCATTCCAAGCAAACAAAAACAAATGTATAGTGCAAAAGTATTTATGGAGCTCCCTGGGAAATTCTGAGAGCATTATTTCTAACCTGGCCTCAAATTAGGTTTCATTAAACATTTTCCCTCTTTATAAATTAAATTTCTAAAATAGTTTTCCATCCACAACGTACATTACATGACTGCATAAATATCTTAGAATACAGCTTATTGGGCTTTCATTGCTGCTGAAACAACTCACAGAAATGCTCCAATTCGATTTGGGTATAGCGCTGAAAGTAGGACCGATAAACAAGGTCCAGCTTTTCTCCTTCAGGCCCAATAAGAATTCTTGAGTCTTTTTTAAGGGAGCCCAATAATTAAGAATTTAAGATGGAGGCCATATTCTGATTGGATCCGGGGGATGTATGATGTTTTTTTTTTAAAAAAATATGACATGTATTCATCAATCAAGAATTCAAGATACTCTTTGTACCACTTGATACTTCCTCTTTATAATTACCATCAGTCACAAGTTGTTCATATATAACCTTTTATTTATGTCTAGGTCCACACATCATGCAACCTGATTGTGTGGTCTAATTATCCAAGGCTCGATGGGAACCTAAGCCTCAGAGTGAGGACACGAAGAAGGTGACGGAGCAAAACAAGGGCCACATTTCAGGGGAACATCCTCCCTTAAAGGCCGTGGAATGCACCTTTTCTTGAGATTCACATCAAGATCTCATTCTTTGTAGGCTTGTAAGTTGTAACCCAACTT
Organism: Sorghum bicolor; assembly: GCF_000003195.3. Classification (NCBI taxonomy): domain Eukaryota; kingdom Viridiplantae; phylum Streptophyta; class Magnoliopsida; order Poales; family Poaceae; genus Sorghum; species Sorghum bicolor. Next base: position 5,641,209 of record NC_012876.2, on the reverse strand, counting down.
CAGGGAAAAGAATATGTGATCATGGGAACTCACTTCATTCCTATATATATATATATATATATATATATATATATATATGCATCCACAATCAGGTCTTGGGCAAAACTCTCTCGTTTGGAGATTTTAACCAGCTTCGCATTGCACAGTCTTATTAGCACTTGCAATGCTGAGCTCCATGGTGTTTGGCTCTCTCATCCTCCTCCTGGCTACCAGAGCTTATGGTAATGAATTCAGTGCTGTACTTGATCTTCCTTTTTATATCTCACTTGTTTCGTATAGCATGATGATGGTCTTAATAATATTACTTAAACTGAGTACGTACATACTGATTGTAAATGTATACCATTTTCATCTTCTATAGGACTTGGGAGGCTGGACATGCAGCGCCACACAGCACAGCATCAACAACTGCACAAGAAGGTCGATAGCCAGAAGGTTAACTAGTGACGCAGTTCTTTCTAGCATTCTCCATTAGTTTCTTCTTCATCATGGCCATGTCACACACAGACAGTCCCTTCTTGCTTAGCATGTCTGTGTGTCGATCTCTGATGTGTGCATTGCAGGAGGAGATACAGATACCGGCTGACTTCACGTGGCAACGGCAACCACCATCATCGCCTTCCGGTCGGCGGCCGGCGGCGGGCGTGCGCGACGACGCATCCGACAGCCGAAACGGTTTAGGCGGCGGCAGCACCACACCGGAGCATCGCCTGACGACGAGCACGGGACGTGCTGCTGAAAAGGACGGAGAGGCGAAGAAGAAGAAGACGACTCATCGTGGGCCTCATGGGGTGGTGGCGCCCAGACTAATCCACGAAGATTACGTCGGGCCCAGCGGTCATTCACCCAACCACCACCGGGCAATACCATGCGGCCCATGCAAGCATTGAACAGCCCGGCCTGTTTCAGTTTTCTCCGGTCAACACACGTGTCCGGACATGCGTGTTATAGGTGGTGGAGAGTGGTGCACTAGTAGCATTTACCAGGAGTTCAAGTTGGTACACATAGCCAGTTTTGGCCTTAGGCCTTGTTTAGTTGGCAAAAAATTTGAATTTTGGGTATTATAGCATTTCCGTTTGTATTTGGTAATTATTGTTCAATCATGTACTAATTAGATTCAAAAGATTCGTCTTCCAAATTACAAGTAAACTGTGTAATTAGTTTTTGTTTTCGTCTATATTTAATACTTTATGCATGTGCCATAAGATTCGATGTGACGGAGAATCTTAAATTTTTTTGAAAACTAAACAAGGCTAGTTCAAGTTAATTTTTCTCACTACCAAATCTTCATTAGTCATCTGGATGAGTTTTGGCCTTTTGGGTTGACGCAATTACCTATAAAAGACCAAAAACATGTAGAGATACAAAAAGATAGACAAGATAGATAGATAGATAGATAGATAGATAGATAGATAGATAGACAGACAGATAGATAGATACAGAGATAGACATGCATAGGGAGAGAGACAAATAGATAGATAGATAGATAGATAGATAGATAGATAGATAGATAGATAGATAGATAGATAGATAGATAGATAGATAGATAGATAGATGTATTGTGAGATATATAGATTAGTGAGATCGATAAATAAGAGATATACATATAGATAACAAAAACATTCTAGGTATTAAGAACCAAAGAGAATATGCTTGTGGGAGAGGAAAGGGAAGTGATAATATATACTGCACACAGTTCATCAATTGAGGACACAAAGAAGCATATCTCAAAATGTGGCATCTCAGGTGCTTGGGCTCGAAATTCTTATCTGACGCATGTGTCACACCAGAAAAGCAATAATCAAAGGGGAACATAAATTTCATGCTGATGCCTAAAAGAGTCTTGTACAACAATGGTTCTTAAAATAACATCCTCAGTTCACAAAGCAAATTCTAAATCATTCAAGTACGAGTGTTCGACATGCCACTCATGCACCAAGATATTCTTGCCATTAAGTAACTAAATAAAATAGCTAAGCAATCGGTGCCCTTTGTGTGCCTCACTTGAACCTGGCTAAGCCAAGACTCACCTCTTCACTAGAGGGCATTATGAATTCCCTTGATGCCAGCTCAAGGACGGTGTTGGTGTCCCCACCTAGGTTACTATTGTCACCGATGTTGCTTGGCCCTACTTCATTGTAGTGTCCATTTGCACCAATGTTGTTGCAGGATTCACCAATGTAGTAGGATGGAACAGTTGTATGCTCTTTGTTCAACGTCGTGAGAGGTTCCGCAAACGGGAAGCTGGCATATTTGGGCTCTTCGGTAACCAGCTGCAACTGCGGCGCTGACAGGGGAGGGTACATAGGATAGCCCATATAGTGTGTCTCCTGTGGATCACTGCTGATGTTCAGGTCTGGTAGCAGTGAATTGTTGAGATTGATTGCCCTAGGCTGGTGGTGCATTGGTGTAGTATGGTTAGCAACATTGAGGTGCATTTCCATCTTGGGCACCGATGTTTGGAGTAACATCGGATCGATAACTGGTGGGTGTGGTGCTGCGGATTGGAATTCCGGTTCCACGCTGCGGATGTACTCCTCCAGGATGGAAAGTTGCCCGGGTGGCACTGGTTCACTTTTTTTCTTCTGCAATCGACGCTTTGACTTTAGGCTACGCTTATTTGAGTTCCAGTGATTCTTGATGTCATTCTCTGGCCTGCCTGGGAGGTACCTAGCTATTGTTGACCAACGCTTTCCATAGGATCTGTGAGATCGAATAAGCAACATATCCTCCTCCTCCGTCCATATGTCATTTTTCTGTGACAAGTCAATATGCAAGAATATTTAGCATAACATTTATAAACTTGATGAATATATGCTCACTTCATCCCAAAATAGAAGATGTTTTAGGATTCAAATTTTGTCCCAAAATACTTGACACTCACTTCCCAATACACCTCTCTCTCTCTTCTTTCAATACACATTTTTCTCTTCTCAATACATATCTATCCATGTCAATTACCAGAATCAAAAGGCATGCTCCACCAGAACTATTCCTTTTTTATAATTTTTCTCCTTTAGAATGATAAGGTAAAACATTCAACATTGTCCATGTATAAAGCTCATAGGAAATTCCTTAAATATCCTATAGATCAAGTAATCCACCAAAATTAAATGTATTATGTCCATGTTATTTCTACATATAACGATAGCGTGACACATCTGAGCAAACACGAGATCAGGGCTGCATCATGCGTCACACAGTTCAAGTATTGCTTTTCGTAGGCAAGTGTGGTGCGGGGACACACAATGGACACAACGCATTTTAGGGTGTTTTTTCCTTGTTCCTGGTTTAAACGCAGCGAGAAACTGAACCAAGCACGCCTTACATGTGAGCAAACTAAGGAACAAGAAACAAAGGAATTTGACCTTGATGTTGGGGTTCAGATGATTGATCCATCTTTCACGACACTGCTTGCCAATCCGACCGGGTAAAGATTTTGCTATCATGCACCACTTTCCTTCACCAAGACGTATTACCATATCCCTCAAAATGCTACGGAATAGAGAAGCAAACAATTAGATCAAGAATGCAATTAAGAGGCCGATGTTAAGAAGGGGAAGAAAAAAAGTTTGATTTTACGTTGTTACCTATCCTCTTCCACTGTCCATGACCCTTTGAAGGACATTGCCTTGATGTTGCTTTCGATTGGTGGCTGTGGAGCTGCCGCAATGTCAACAGGAGTGCCACTGAGGGCGTTGTAGCCACCGGATGTAATCACCCTCTCACGGCCTTTCTTGGGGCTGGATGGTTAGGGGTGGTGGAGCGGGTTGTGGGAGCGGAGGCCCTATTGCATCGGCTACTTCTGGTGAAGGCGGCGGTGTCGGCTTAGGGTAGGGAGAGGATGTAGGCGCAGAGAGGAGGGAGAGAGACGACGATGTGTGTGAGAGAGAGAAGTGATAGAGGAGAGGTTTCTAATTCTTGCTTAAATTGAAACAGTTCCAATGCCCCTATATATTATATTCCCTATTATACTTAGCCTCTAAGCAATCTAGACTTAACCTCTAAGAAACTAAGAAAAAGAGTCTTTATAGATTTGGACTGATTTTATTCAAAAAAATATTTATTTCCTAATAAATATTAATGTATTTTTATTTAAGCAAATATCTATTTATCTTCCTACTTTTTTCTGACTTTTCTTTTTTATTCCGGACCTCCTTAGATATCAGGAGATTTAGAGGTGGCGGTAGTGCTGCGCCCCTAGCCACGTGCCTCTCAGGCCATGCGCCGAGTGGCCCTGTGGCTGGCCAGGGCTCGGTCCTTAGCCTCGCCTAGCCCATTGCGCCAATGTGGGGGTCCCATTTAGGAGCGTGACATATCCCCCTGTTCTCCATACAACACATCCTCACGTTGTATCCTTGCTGATCGATTGTTGACGTTGCTTGGGGAAGAAGGCTCCTCCATCGGTTGTTGCCTCGATACTGAAGATGAAGTGCTCATGCATGTTCTTCATGTGGATGTCGATGACCTCAAAGTAGGGCTAGAGGTTGTGGATGTAGCTGAACATGTCCCGATTGTTGATGTTGCGTCTCAAGTAGTTTTGAGAAAGAGATGGTAATTTTTGACATAGAGTATCTGTTGGGGCATGTGGGTTTCCCATAGCCATATACATAAATGTTGACGAAGATTGCATCTCTAGACTCATAAGGGGGCAGCAACCTATGTGGATGCCTAGAGTTGTCACGCTTGTTGATGGAGATGTATGTCACAATTGTTGGTGGAGTGCCGGAGCCCACAAGGATTTGTAGGTTTGTCGACCACTCAATTAAGATGGGATTGTCAGGTCTGGTGACGATGGTGATAGTGCTTGGCAATCAAAGCATTTGTAGGGGCTAGAAATGATTTCTTGGCCAAGTGACCAAGCTGGTGATGCAAGTTCTGCCCATGGTGATGATGATTGCCTTACATGAGATAGCGTTGATGCTTGTAATTGTTGAGGTGGTGCCATGACAATGGTGTTTAGGGTTAGACCCATGAGAGCAACACCAGCAAGAGCACCCAAATTATTAGTGCGCCCATTTCCGATTTGGGTGCTTCCCCCAATCTTTGTTGGCCCTCATTTGTTCATTTGCTCCAACAGAAGCCCCTAAACCAAAGCACCTAAGTTCTCTTAATAGACGCTAACCATTAGGACCCACCTCTCATCTTCAATCCCTCACCATCTGAGCTATGGTAATGCACATAGAGAAGGAGAGAGGAGCAGGCGGTGGGGCGGGCCTAGGGAGGAGAAGGAGCCGATGGTGGGGCAAGCCGAGGAAGGGAAGGAGTCGGTGGCTCGTGCCACTGTGTCCTCGCGGGGTGGCCTCTTGCTCCTCTCCCGATGGCCCACTTCATCTCGATGGAGGCGACATGATATGATCATGCCATCAAGCAAGATGTTACAACCTTCAATTCAAGCTACACCAACTCAAGTATCACCTATATCGACACCAGTCCGAGTCCTTCATGGACCAATTACACGTAATCGAGCAAAGAAGCTACAACAAGAGATGAATGCGCTACTTTGCGAGATTTATTTTAATATTAATGAGAATTATATATTGCCTAAGTCGTGCATCTTGCTATTGCTCAGGTTCACCAAGAAGGATAACCAGAACACACCAAGAGTGCACTATAGAGAAGAATCATGCTCGAACTTGTCTAGCATGAGAGAACTATAAGAAAGAATCAGTCATAACTTTTGATTCCCAAAAGCTATGAAGACCCATGAGGACATTTTAGAAAGCTTATTAAGTATCGTTTTCAATGCCACCAGAGTGGAGCTATTTGGAACTTCCATTGTTAGAGCCGACCTATTTTAGTGAAGACAAGTCAGATGGTCAACAATTTGTATGATGTTCAACTTCCCATACCAAACTGTATCATTCTACATTATTTTGTGGTGCACGCTGCACATGGTGTGAAAGCTTGTCAAGTTAACTTTCCAACGTATCTAGCCACATGTTATTCGGTAGTTTCAAGGTGGAGTTATTGCCAAAACACTCTGCATAGAAGACCAGCAGCCATGCAGGAACTCTCCAGGAATTCATTCCGTGGAAACTCTTTCACATAGTCCATCTAATCTTTTTCTTTTCATGTTTCTACTTATCTAGAGGGTTGTTCCTAATATAAATACCCTCTTGCCACTACTACACATTTTGTTTTGCGCAGCGTTTCACATAAGAGCTCCGATTCGGGCATTACTTTTGCCCACCACGGTTACTCACGGCCGGATGAAGCCGGCCAGCCCACTAGACAACCGCCACAGCCGCCACGGTTAATGAGTTATTAACCGTGGCGGTTGCTTATAATGCCCGCCACGGTTAATAACTCATTATAGTTATGTTAAAATGTCTCTCCTCGGTTAATGGTTACAACAAAAAATAATTCATAACTTTTTTATATGAATTTGGATGAAGACAAACTTTATATCAAATTTGTAGCTCTCGACATGATCTACAGTAGTTGAAAAATTTATTAATTAAAACTGTTTAGGGTCCAAAAATATTATTTTAAATGTGCAGATTTTGAAATTTTAAATATCAAAATATTTATTTACCATGGCGGTTGCCTTAGATCGCCCGCCACCGCCACGATAAATACAAAATGCCCGTCACAGTTAAGTTTTTTAGTAGTGTGCTACATAGGAATCGCAGACTTTTGATAATCGAAATATATAACCCCTTTGCTAAGTTGTGTGCTAACAAATATTTAGAAAGTGATCTCTGCCCCTTTGCTCTTGCCCCTTTGCTCTTGTGATTAACTCGTCGGATTACAGAAGTGGCGGCTTCATCTGCTCCCAATTGGTGCTCCTACTCCCTTCAAGTTGATTGATTGTAGGTTGTGTTGGATGGTTCTTTGAGAGTGTGGTTGGGTGAATCCTTGATTCAGTTTGCCGGTTAAAGACGGTGGTTGGCTTCGAGTTTTATTTATCAGGTTGCACTAGTTATCACTACTTGTAGCAATTAATCTTGGCTTCTCTCAAGCTAGTTATCTGGTGTTTGATCCGACGTCATGAAGATCAGGACCCCGTCACATATCACGACAAGGTGAGCGGGTATGGATGGCCGTGCCTATGGCGGAGGAGCACGCCGAGCAATGGTGCAATGGAGGGACCGTGAGGTAATCGCGCCATAAGGAGTGTGACATGGCCATCTCTGTCTCCACCTCCACGAGCAGTGCACCATGGCTGTCCTGCACCATTGCGTTAAATGTCAATGAGATTGTGCCGTCTTCAATTTGTCCCCTTGGTGCTGAAGTTACAGTAGCTCGTCTCAGTCTTGTACAACCATGCTATGTCGAGGATATAGACGATGGTGCTGCAGTTGGCAATGTAGTTGAAGAGACTGTAGTTATATTTGTGCTGGTGCAGATGGAGCACCCTGTGTTGCTTCTACAGCATCTATCAGGGACTGTGGAATGTCGAAATCCATCCAGATTACCTGTGTTGCCTGTTGCCTGGCTTTGCATAATCTGGGAAACTCCAACCATTGCAGATTGATAGTGCCACATATGGGAGTCCAGACTTTTTTGTTAGCTAAATAGTTGCATCATATCTTTGTTCAGTTTTGGTCTAGGTTAGCGGATTGTGCACGGGTGGAGGCATGCTTACGCCGTGACACGATCTAGTTGCATGAGTCGTTCAGCGCCACGGAGCGTGTCGCAGCATGTTGTGTACGTCGCGAAGAAACGGCGTAGCACACGATACGTAACATGGCGCGGGGATACGTGGAGATGTGTTCCACGATGCTACCTTTGTATCCATATAAATAGCAAATACAAAGACCGAAAAGGCTGCGATGTTTGGCAGCGACAAAACCCTAGTCTCGAGTTTCCATCTACAATCTGTTCGCGGTCACCACGTCGTAGAGCACGCCGCCGGCGACCAGCACGGCGCAAGGCAATGCTTGCGCTATCAAGTGGTATCAGAGCTTCGTGTGGAAGATCCTGGTGGCGAGGAAGTGTTGTAGAGGAGCAGCGGTGGTTCAATCTACCGGAGGCGAGGAATTGTCGAGGAAGCCAGAATTGCCATAGATGAGTACGTCTGAGGATAAGGAGGTGATGGAGAAGGCGTTCAATCAGGCGTCCGACAACTTGATGTGGCCGATGTTGACGAGGACCAACTATCAAGAGTGGTCATCACACGTCCAATGCAATCTAGAGGCCATGTTCCTCTGGGATGCAATCTCAGACGACAAGGTTGAGCGACGTCGGGATCGCCTGGCCCTTGGGGCTATGCTACGTGGCGTGCCGACAGAGATGCATCCCCTTCTGCTGAACAAGAAGACGGTGAAGGAGGCTTGGGCGGCCATCAAGTCGATGCGCCTAGGGACAGATCGTGTTAAGACGGTCAATGCCCAGATGTTGCTTGCAGAATTTGAGTCGATCACCTTCAAGAGTGGAGAAACGATCGAGGATTTTGCAATTCGCATCACCAAGATCGCCACCGATCTGACTGGTTTGGGGGAGAAGAGCGTGGACGACAAACGTGTCGTGAGAAAGTTCCTCAGAGTTGTGCCACCTCGGTATAACCAAATTGCAGTAGCCATAGAGATGTTCTGTAATTTGGACGAGCTCACGGTTGAAGAGCTGATCGGTCGTCTGAAAGCTACCGAAGATCGGTTCGAGCCGTGGATGGAGAAGGTGACCGAGAAGACAGGCAATCTGTTGCTCATGGAAGATGAGTGGGCGGCGAGGAACAGAAGTCGTATGATGCAGGAGACATCGTCCTCTTCTGGACAGAAGGGCGGCGGTGGCCGCGGCTTTGTCCGCAAGGACAAGAACGGAGCTCGTGGCAAGCAAACACGGGACTTCGGAGAAAAGAACCAGAATCTGACATCGATGGGTACTCCACGACGGAAGGGGAGGTGCCGTAAGTGTAATATTTACGGGCACTTTGAAAAGGAGTGCAAGACGAAGATGAAGGAAGAGAAGCAAGAAGCAGTACACCATGCAGCCGGTGACATAGAGACCGGTGCACTAATGGTGGCCCAAGTCTGCTCGGTGGCCAGGACACCGTGTCTTAGAACGTCGAACGTGCTCCTGAATCAAGATCGGGTGTTCCCTGCCGAGTACAAGGAGGGCACATGGATCCTAGACACGGGCGCCACCAATCACATGACGGGCAACCGGGACGCACTGGCGAGTCTTGACGAGTCCGTGCGGGGAGCAGTGCGTTTCAGTGACGGCTCCATGGTGGAGATCCAAGGGATCGGGGCTGTGACGCTTGCCGGGAGGCAAGATGAGCATAGAGTGCTCACGGAGGTATACTTTATTCCCTCTCTCAAATGTAACATTGTCAGTCTTGGACAACTGGAGGAAGCAGGTTACCGAATCGAGATCGACAATGGCGTCTTGGAGGTCCTGGAACATCGGCAGACTACACAGAAGCAGTGCAATGTTCTGATCAGGGCTGAGAGAAGAAATCGTCTGTATGTTATGACAGCGAAGGTAGCATCGCCCATTTGCCTACTGACCAAGATGGATGAAACCGCGTGGCTGTGGCACGCGAGATATGGTCATCTGAATTTCAGGGCACTACAAGAACTTGGCTCGAAAGCTATGGTCGATGGGCTACCAGTGATCCGTGGGGTGGAGCAAGTTTGTGACGGGTGCGCCCTGGGCAAACAACACCGGAGACCCTTCCCAAAAGCCACGGTGTATCGAGCAACAGCTAGGTTGGAGCTGGTGCATGGCGATCTGTGTGGGCATATCACACCGCCCACACCTGGAGGTAAACTGTACTTCCTACTGATAGTTGACGACTACAGTCGATATATGTGGATCGAGTTGCTTGCAGCAATATCAGAGGCCTTTGCCTATTTCAAGAAGATTGCAGCGGCTGAATTGGAATCTGGTCAGAAGCTGAAGGCGTTCAGAACAGACAGAGGAGGAGAATTCAATTCAACTGTGTTCGTGACTTTCTGCAATGATCATGGCGTGAAGCAACCCCCTGGATTCATTGTTGGCAATAGTGATAAAGTTCTGAAACTAAGAAAAGCACTTTATGGGCTGAGACAGGCACCTAGAGCCTGGAATGCCAAGCTTGACAGAGAATTACTTGCTCTCGGTTTTATAAAAAGTAAGATGGAACATGCAGTGTATAGAAGAAGCACCAAAGACTCTTTCCTGCTTGTGGGGGTGTACGTCGATGATCTGATAATCTCTGGACCTAAGCTGAAGGATATCTGTCAGTTCAAGCTGGAGATGCAGAAAAAATTCGATATGAGTGACCTTGGGCTCTTGAGCTATTACTTGGGCATAGAAGTAAAGCAAGATGCAGATGGGATCACTTTGAGTCAGAGTGCGTATGCTAAGAAGATACTGGAATCAGCAGGCATGTGGAACTGCAATCCAAGTGCAACTCCAATGGAGGCTCGGCTCAAACTCTACAAGAGGGTGGAAGATGAAGTTGTCAGGCCAACTGAGTACAGGAGCATAATTGGAAGTCTGAGGTATATTGTTAATACCATACCTGATTTGGCATATTCAGTTGGAGTTGTGAGTAGATTCATGGAGGCTCCTAGTCAAGCACATTGGGGAGCTGTGAAACAAATACTCAGGTACCTGAAAGCAACTGCTGATTATGGATGCAGATATGAGAATGGTGCTGCACTGAAACTATTCTTGCTTGGATATAGTGACAGTGATTTTGCTGGAGATGTTGTGGACAGAAAGAGTACTACAGGGATAGTATACTTTCTGGGAAACAATTTAATCACATGGAGCTCACTGAAACAGAAGATTGTGACATTATCATCCTGTGAGGCAGAGTATGTGGCTGGAGCGGCAGCAGCCTGCCAGGGCGTCTGGCTGTGCCGTTTAATTTGTGATATGCTGGGAACAAAGGAGATGCCTGTGAAGCTGCTCATGGACAATAAGTCCGCAATCGCACTGAGTAAGAATCCGGTACATCACGACAGAAGTAAACACATCGACACCAAGTTTCACTTCATACGTGAATGCATTGAGGAAGGAAAGATTGAGGTAGATTATATCAGCACAGAAGAGCAACTGGCTGATATGTTCACGGGCGAGCAAGGTTCGTTGAACTGAGGAGGGCTCTCGGCGTCGTCAAGCTGCAACTAGTTTAGGGGGTGTTTTGTTAGCTAAATAGTTGCATCATATCTTTGTTCAGTTTCGGTCTAGGTTAGTGGATTGTGCACGGGTGGAGGCATGCTCACGCCGTGACACGATCTAGTTGCATGAGTCGTTCAGCGCCACGGAGCGTGTCGCAGCATGTTGTGTACGTCGCGGAGAAACGGCGTAGCACACGATACGTAACGTGGCGCGGGGATACGTGGAGATGTGTTCCACAATCCTACCTTTGTATCCATATAAATAGCAAAGACAAAGACCGAAAAGGCTGCGATGTTTGGCAGCGACAAAACCCTAGTCTCGAGTTTCCATCTACAATCTGTTCGCGGTCACCACGTCGTAGAGCACGCCGCCGGCGACCAGCACGGCGCAAGGCAACGCTTGCGCTATCATTTTTTCCCAAGTTGGTGCTGCAGGGTCTGGTGATGGCAGTAGGTATGACGTCGGTGGTGTGCCCTGCTGCCCCTATGTTGGGCTGATTAGGATTTTCAGTGTGCGGTGTTGCTGGTAGGAACCAGGCTTCGATGCCCATTGTCAGTGGTGGTACCCTGTTCACTCTCTTCTGCAATCATGGTGAGGGTGGATTTGCTGACCATGATATGGAGGAGTGTGTAGGATCCTGGTGTTGTAGTTGTAATCCACGTGCTGGGTAACATGGTCGACGTGGCAGTATTATAGGTGGTATTGACGTTGTTGCTACTGGTGTCAATTTGGGTGCTGAGGTAATTCCAACTGAAGGCACCTACACTCTCTGTAGGTGAGGAAGCAGGAGGGTTAACGTTGTTGTAGGTGTTATCTCATCCTCCAATTTGGTAAGGAACAATTTGTTCGTCATTTTTTCTTGATTTTTGGGTTTGCTGACGATTTTGGGCTTTCAATTTTCTCGGAAAGTGTGTTGTGCCTTCTCCATGGCTGCGAGTTCCTTGGTAGCAACCTCCTATTCTTGTTTTGCTTTGGTCATGGTGGCTATGTTGTCATCCTCCTTCGAATCTCCATGCTCCATGTTGTGAGTGTTAGAGTTTGTGGTGTTCATCAGGATCTCTCTCAATCTTGGTATAGAAACCCAAACATAGGGAAGAGCACTTCAACAATTAATATTTGTATGAGACTCAACATAGTTTCATAGCACTAACACCTTGCACATGCGCCCCTATGAAGTCCTTCACACATCCCAGTGAAAGTCCCCAGTTTAGTTTTGGTAATTGAGTGACAACCTTAGGTGGCCTAATATGTTTCATGTGAGATAAACAAGTACTTAGTCTACACGCACTATATTGAGAAGAACATAACATCACAAAAGCATTCGACTCGGTGAGATGGGAATATCTATTGAACATGCTACATATATAGGCTTCCCCTGTCAATGGCAAGACTGAATTGTTGTGCTCCTTTACACCTCTTTCACGAGGGTGCTGCTAAACAGTGTCCAAACACGCCATTCAAGCATGGCAGAGGGCTGCGGCAAGGAGATCCCCTCTCACCTTTGTTATTCATCATAGCTATGGATCCCCTGCAAAAATTACTCAAACTAGCAACTGAAAAAGGCCATATGTCCAAGCTAAGGGGAAGAACGGCTCAACTCAGAGTGTCGATGTACAAGAGTGATACAGTAATTTTTGTCAAGACAACAAGAGAGGATATGTTAGCATTGGCTAACCTCCTCACTTTTTTAGTGAGGCTTGAGGGCTAAAGGCAAATTTCTAGAAATCAACAATCATCCCTATTTGCCATGAAGGATTGAATCTAAACAACATTTTGGCCGGCTCTCCTACGGAGGTCTCATGCTTCCCCATCAAATATCTTGAATTGTCACTAATGGTTAAATGCCTAAAGCGAGTGGACTTCCAACCATTGGTGGATAAAGCGATTAGCAAGCTCACCCTCTGGAATGGGCGTGAAATCAATCGGCAAGCCGCTTGACCTTAGTTAAAGCGGTCCTCACTTCACAGGCGGTGTGTACTTCCTCACATCATTGTGTGCCCCAAAGGAAACACTCAAAGACATTGATGGACAAAGGAAGAAATTCCTTTGGGCGAGAGCTGAGGTGATAACTAGAGGGAAGTGCATGGTGAACTAGCCTCGATTAGCAAGACCCAAATACTGTGGAGGCTTAGGCATCCTCCACCTTGGAAGTTTGCTAGGGCCCTCAGGTTGCAATGGTTGTGGCGAGGTTGGTCAACAAATATTGAAAGACCATGGGATGGAGAAGAAACACCCTACAACAAGGTAGACAAGCCCCTCTTTGCAGCGTCTACAATGCTCACAATTGGAGATGGGGAAAGGGCGTCATTCCGGAAAAGTGCATGGCTAACAGCCAACAACCTTGTGATTTAGCACCACACATCTTCTCCATCTACAAGAGAAAAAAAAGCGCTACGTCAAGCTCTACTAGACAACAATTAGATACGCGTCATCAATCTTTGGCATCCAAGCTTCTCTGCCAACATTTTGTCGAGTACATATGTCCGTGGCACGAGACTGCACGCATCTTGCTCAGAATGGGTACACCAGATGCCCTTACATGGAAATTCAAGGAAAATGGACAATATTCTGCTTTGTCAACTTACCACGCCCAGTTCATAGGCGCAACCTGCAACAACATCAAAACCATTATATGGAACCGTGGGCACCCCCTAAATGTAAATTCTTTAGTAGGCTTCCCATTTAGACCTGAATCTAGACCGCTGACAGTCAAAGGATTTGTCCACTCTGTCATCACCAGTTCCCTGACCCTCGAGCGCCCTCCCAACGGGCGACTCGGGGGGCGACGGCGCCGCCACCCAGCTCCCCCCTCCTCTCCGGCCCTCCCCGACCGCCGTCGCCGTGGTCCCGTGGCGGCGGCGGCTGCCCCAAAGTGGCCCCGTGCGCGTCTCCTTCACTCCCCGCTCTCCTCCCCCCTCCACCTCTCCCCCGACGTGCCCGGCGGTGACCGGCGGCGGCAGGCAGCGGCCGGCCAGATCCGGTGGGCGGCGGCCCGGATCTGCCACCCTGCGGCGCTCAGGCTTCGTCCCGCCGGCCGGGGGTCGAGGAGCGCCTCCCTGGGCGGTGGTCGGCCGGATCCGCTCCCCTGGAGTCGATCCATGGAACGGAGGTGGAGAGGACGGCGTGCGCGACTCTGGCCATCGTGACGAACCGCCGTTCTCCCTGGGCATCTCTGCGCCGGCGACCATGCCAGCGCACGCCCGTTGCGCGAACTGCGTCGCCTGCATCAGCTCCCGCATGGCGCCGTTCGCGCGCCCCGCGGCCACGGACCCCGCCGCCCACTCCAGCGCCGGCAAGAGGCCGTCGTTTAGCTGCAGGCACGACTTGAGGCCCGCGGTGGCGTTGGCCGCCGTCGCGGCCACGGCCACGGTGTCCCTGGTCGCGGTGCCGTTGCGCACCAGGAGCCTAGCGGCGAGCGTCGCCACCGCCGCGTAGTCGCGCGCGTCGCGGCACGGCGACGCCAGGTCATAGCAGAGCGCGGAGGTGCAGAGCTCCGGCGTGACGTAGGAACCACCCACGGTTCGGGACGGGCCGGATCTGAGCTCGCTCGACTCCGGCGTCCCGCCCCGGTGGCCATGTGAGGGCTAGGGCGCTGCAGAGGCCGCAACGTGTGCTGCCCCGCACCGTGGTGGTGTGGGTAGCCATGTTGGCGGTGCGTCATCGATGCCATGGTGGTGTGGGTGGCGTTGCCTCGCCCGTTCACATCCTGCGTTGCTGGCTCGGGGAGGGCGGGCTCTCTGTACTCGGAAGGGGGCGCTTGGCGAAAGCCTGGCCTTCGGCCGACGATGACGACGCTTCTTGCACCGTTCCCCTTCTTGGAGGCATCTGTCGCTGCGCCCCCTTTCCGACCGGCGTCGAACTTCTAGGTGAAAGCCTTGCCCGTATGGGCCGGCAATGGCGGCGCTCCCTGCGTCGCTTCCCTTCTTGAAGGCGTTGTCGCTGAAGTTCTTTCTACGTGTGGCCTGCTGCCCGCGCAGTCCCTCGGGCGTCGTGCCGAGCCTTTTCTTGCTTCATGCTGCTCTCCTCTTAGGTTTGCTGGCTAGTGTTTGTTGTAGCTGCAGTTGTGCTCTTTTCGGTGGATGCTTTGCCACTGAGGTGTTTCCGGCGGATGCTTTGCCGCTGAGGTGCGTTGCTTTGCCACCAAGGATGCATCTCCGGCAGGTGGGTCGTTGAGGTTGCTGAGGTGGGGACGGATGCTTGGCCGTCGGATGGTTGCTTTGCCACTGACGACGCGTCTCCGGCTGGGTTGGTTGTCGAGGTTGCTGAGGTGGAGACGGATGCTTGGCCGTCGGTTGGTTTGCTTTGCCACTGAGGACGCGTCTCCGGCTGGGTTGGTCATTGAGGTTGCAGAGGTGGGGACGGATGCATGGCCGTCAGTTGCCCCTTATCTATTGCGGCTCCGAACACTGCTGGCTACCTAGGTGTTGAGTTGTTCTTCTTGTTTTTGGCTTAGCTGTTGGGGTTGTTAGGTGGAGGATCCCCCCCTCAAGTTTCTTGCTTTTGTTTGTGTTCTGGGTTTCAATGGTAATCCATGGATTACTTGCGAACTCTTTGTATCGGTTACCTGCCATTTCTTTCAGCTCTTCTTCTTAATGAAAAACATGTGAAGTCGTGATCTCGAAAAAAATCATGGAGGTCCTCAACAACATGATTGTAGTTGTGGACCGGCAAAACATGCATCGGTCGCTCCCATCAGCAATGATCAAACATCACTCATCACTGTATGTGGATGATCTCATGCTATTTCTCACGCCATTGCAAGCCAAACATAACTACATCCGTGCCATCTTAAACCTTTTCCTTGACACATCAGGGCTTATCACAAATCTAGAAAAGTGTTCTTGCCAATTTGATGCTCACTGAAGCACATGCACGCCATCATAGAGGTGTTCCCTAGGCAATAGGCATCGTTCCCTTGCTAGTATCTAAGTGTACCACTAAGCCTGCATAGGTTGCGTTGGGTTGATGAACAGTATTGACTTAGTGGCAGCAAGGATTCCCACCTAGAAGGCAAATCTAGTAACAGATGTAGGCCGGTTGCTCCTGAGCAAGGTGACATTTTTTGCATTTCCTATTCACATCTCTACCACCACCTGCTTGTCTGCCTAGATTCTGAAACAATTGGACACAAGAGATGTTGTGCCTTCCTATGGTCTGAAACATAGAACATATATGGGGGAAATGCAGAGACACTTGGCACACGGTGTGTGTGCCCACGTGCTATGGTGCGTTAGACGTCTCGGACCTGAGTTTCATGTGATTTGCTCTTAGGCTACCGTGGGAGTGGCTAAGATGCGTCAAGCTGGAGCTCGGCTAGAGTGGTCTGCTGGCCAAGATTGAACAAGTGGGCCGATGTATGTTCAAATCCTCTATCGCTATCACTCCTGGGGACAAGCTCGCCACTCGCTTCTGAATGGACTCCTGGCTACCGGATAGTCCAATCAAAAATTTCACTCTACACCTATTTGCCGCTGTATCTTGGCGAAGTCACGACAAATCCGTGTGTGATGCCATCTCTAACTACAGTTGGTGCGTGACATCTAGGGCGCCTTCACAGTTGAAGTCCTATGCGACTACATCCAAGTTTGGGAGAAGGTCGATGGCATAATCCTACACAAGGACATATCTGACAAGTTTGTCTGGTGTTGGACCACGAACAGCACATACACCACCTCGTCGTCCTAGCTACCTAGCTTTCTTCTACGACATGATGACTATGAGAGGCACCAAGGAGCTATGGCAAGCATGGGCACTTCCCAAGTGCAAATTATTCTTTTGGCTACTACTACATGACCAACTTTGGATGGTGTTTGGCAGGAGCTAAGGGTTTGTCCTTGCTCACTGCTAGGGGCCTTTAGTCTCTTAGCCCACTCGGTCGTTCTGCTCTCAGTTTCTGTGAGGTAGCCTTAGAAATCAGGGAAGTTGTGGTGGTGTGTGTGTGTGTGTGTGAGTGTTTGCGTCTATGTAGGACTCCTTTTTCTTCTACTAATACAATGATATGCAGCTCTCCTGCGTATTCGAGAAAAAAAACTTTGGATGGTGGTGAGGAGAAAGCGCCACAACTTGAAAGATGTCGATGACTGCATGCTTTGTAGTCAGGAGGCGGAATCAGGGGATCACCTAACAACAAGCTGTGTATTCAAAAGAGAAATGTGGTTCAGAGTGCTTGTGCCTTTAGGCCTTGCACAAATGGCACCTGAACCAGGGATTTCGATCATTGACTGGTGGCTGCCCAGTTGAGCACGGTTGGGAGATTAGCGAAGAAAAGGATTTGACACCCTAGTAATCCTATGCGCATAGTGCCTATGGAAGGAGTGCAATTTGAATGTTTTTTATGGCTTATCTCAGTCACCGAGTGTGGTTGTGTCCAAGATCCTGGAGAAGGGCAATCATTGGACTTAGGCGGGGTATAGCCCCCTCGCCACGCTGTGGTCGTCGGTGGAGACCTAATGACGAGTGGTGTTTTTTGTTGTTGCAAAATCATTGATTTGTAATAGCTCTTAATTGTGCTGGTTTGCCTTTTTTTAGCTCTTACCGGGCTATCGCTAGGAGGCCATATCATGCCGCTCGCATTCTAGGCTAACCAGCACTAATCCCGAAAAAGACTATTGCTTGGGCGATGCACATATCTTCTAGGCAGAAGGCCCGTCAGACAGGTATGAACGTGACCTACATAACACTACCCAGAAATACGAATGAAATTGCTACTTGTTAGCCCTTTGAGCATTTGGTCCACTTCAGATGCACTGAAATGGATGAACGAAGAGAATGCATCATCTAGTTCTGTTCTCAGTTCACTCTAGATGACTGAATAGTTAAAATTTTTCCGTGATAGCATCACTTTGTTCAGTACTAGTTCATTCAAACAGGATCAGTTTGTTGTATGTTGATTTATTAGTGAGAGGGGGAATCACCTTCTTGGCCCATGGAGAGGCAGAGATCGTAGTTCGTGGAGGGGTTGAACGCGATGCATGCATCAAACCTAGATGCCCTCTCTGCCCTCGCCAAAAAGCTTGGAGCAGGACAGGCAGCTTCCTTGTGGCAGAGAAGCGGGAGGTCAGATGTGGCGGCAGCGGGCTGCTGCCTGCTATTGATGTGCCGCATTAGCACATAGCGTTGCGGCACAATGGGCATGTGGTACCGATGCCCATAATGACTACTACATGTACCACATTGACAGTGTAATATTGTTAGCAGAACGGATATGCTACATCTGCCTGCTTCGGATGTACACTGCATCAACACGCATCATCATCATCAAGTAGGCACCTTTTGACAATGCTAAACATCCTACATAGTTTGTATTTACTAAGAATTGTCCTACATAGCACAGTTGAGTAGATCAAATGGCGTGAAGGTATAAAATGATTGTTGCTTGAATACTATTCCTATAATGACCCAAGCATTGCACATTTGGTAATCACAATTAGCAACAAATTTGATATCGGTATGCAAACATAAGAACGAGCTCATTTTATATTCAATGGTTGTATCACTAGATGTCATGTTCTTTTAACAATACCTTTGGTTCATTTTTATATGTGGTGATGAGACATTAATTTTGTATGGCTGTTCGATGGTTGGTAGTACACCATAGCAAATCTCCGATTTATTCTTTGTGAATGATCTGTGGATGAATGAAATTGTGACAATTGTCTATGTAATCACAAATTAAAGAAAAAATGATTTGTGATGCCACTTCAATTAAAATGCTATACCTAGTAATGCGCAAAAGTTTCTAGTGCTATTAAGAGCCAAAGAGAATCTACTTGCTAGAGAGGAAACAAAAATGCTAATATATATATACTTCGCACGGTTCATCAAGAATAAAAAGACTCATATCTCACAATGCAGCATCCTCGGTTGGGTTCAAAATCTTGATCCAACACATGTGTCACACCAAAAGCAAGAATCAAAAGGGGGCATAAATTTTATGTAGATGCTCAAAGAGTCTTGTACAACAACAACAGCTCATACAATAGCATCCATGGTTCACAAAATATTCTAAATCATTCAGGTACGAGTGTCCATGCCACTCATGTGCCAAGATTTTCTTACCATTATGTAAAATAGCTAGGCAGTAGGAGCCCTCTATCTACCTCACTTGAACCTATCTAAGCCAAGACTCACCTCATCACTGGAGGGCATCAAGATTTTCCTTGATGCCAGCTCAAGCATTCCCTTGATGCCAGCTCAAGGATGTCGTTGGTGCAACCAACTGGGTCATCACTGCCACCGATGTTACTTGGCCCTGCTTCATTGAAGTATCCATTTGCACCATTGTTTCTGGAGGGTTCACCAATGTAGTAGGATGGACAAGTTCTAAGCTCTCTGTTCAGCGCCGTGAGAGGTTCCACAAATGGGAACCAATTGAAGCTGGCCTGTTTGGGCTCTTCGAGAGGGTACATAGGATAGCCCATAGTGTCTCCTGTAGATCACAACGCTGATGTTTATGTTTGACAGCACCAAATTGTTGAGATTGATTGTCGTATGCTAGTGGTGTATTGGTGCAGCAAGGTTGGTGGCATTGAGGTGCATTTCCATCTTGGGCGCCGATGTGTGGGCAACCCTTAGATTGATAACTGGTGGGTGTGGTGCTGCGGATTGGAATCTTGGTTCCACGCTGCGGACGTACTCCAGGATGAAAAGTTTCCCAGGTGGCACTTGTTCACTTTTCTTCTTCTTCAATCGATGGCGTCCACGGCGGCCGTCTAGTGCGCGCTGCCCCACGGCTGACACTGCGCCCTGGTGGTGTGGTGAGTCCGCGCCTCCGGCGACGCACTCCCTGGCGAGTGGTGGCTGGCCGGCCGCGGAGCACCGTGCGGCTGAGGGAGGCGCCCCTCGTTCTCTCCCTGGAACCCTGTGGTGAGCCTTCCCTCCTGCTGCGCTGTTGCCTAAATCCCCGGCCTCCTCCCTTGCTGCTGCAGGGCCGTCGCCGGCTTCTCCCGTCGATCTGTTACGGCCGCTTCGCCGACGCCAAGCGAAGGATGGCTGCGCCATCTCTACCACGTTGTGCCCGTCTTCACCTTCACATTCAGGCAACGTGGAAGCCCAGCGGCCGTCACCACTAACCTACTCATGCTGGAGGAAGCTTCTGTAGTTCTTGCCTTTCAGGTGTTCGATGTTCTGCGGCAGCAACATCCATGCCTCCCAGACGGCATGTAAAGGAAGATGACGGGCTCCCAGCCCTCCCACGTCCTGCGCCTCCCTGCCGAAGAGTTCACCCTCACCTCCGGACTCTGCCACCATCCCCTTTGATCGGCTGTCTTCGTTTCAACATGGGGGCCTTCCTCAGACCTTGCTACTCGGCTGGATTTCTCCCATGTTCGTTCATTTGAAGAAGAGGTGGATCATCGTTTTGGTACCCTGGTACATCACCCCTCTCCCTCGCCTCATGGTTCTTTCTTCCTCCTGGTCACTTTTCGCCGTTACTTGTTTCACTTGACCGAGGACTCGGTCTCTCTGGCCCTCCAATCATGCTTGGGTGGTCGTGTTGCTGGTTTCCATGTTCAATTCTTGAGTAGAAACCACTTTCGTTTTTCTATTTCCTGCAAGCAAGTTGGGTTTCATGTGTATCGTCTACGTCGTGTGATCACGTCGCAATTTCATGTTTATTTCCACCTTTGGAACAATGGCATGCCCAACTGGGAATGAGAAAAGCGTCTCTGGGAAGAGGAACAGGAAAAGGAATGGTCTATTGTTCTCTCTAAGAACACAAAGAGATCAATCAAAAAAGCAAACAACAAGCATGTCTCCTTTGCGAAGCATTTGGTTCAGAAGGCTCCGTGCAAGCCAGCGTAGCCCCCTAGTTTGATACAATTAGGTTCTTTTCTCGCTACTCTCCCTTTGGAGCCTAAAATCGAAGTGATTTCTCTTTTGTTTGTTGGGGACAATTTTGATTTCCATCTTGATAGTGCTCGTGTTCTTCGTGGTAATTTGCATGAAGATGCTACGTGCAAGGTGGATTTCCGGGAAACTGACAGACTGATTACAAATTCAAATTCTTCTATAGACCCCTTGGGCTGCAGCAGTTGCTTGCATACTGGGCATGTCCGCTCACAGTGCTTAGACAAAATTAGATGTTGGGCCTGCTTAAACTATGGTCATATCCAAAGGCAATGCCTCACCAGGACCCGTACCAAATTAGTATGGATGCCGAAGGAAACTCCAACAAATCTCACGGTTTGCCAAAACATCCAGAGGATGGACTCTTTGCTTTCCCAAGCTATGGAACAGTTGCATCCCCAATCTATCTCACATCATCCTCTGCCGCTGCACCCTCCAGCAGGAAAACCCAATAACTCCACCGTCGACAAGGACAATAGATGCATCTTTGCTCCTGGGGCTGGCAGTTGCATACAATGACAGCTACAGATACCTGTCTCAACCATGCTCAAGCCGATCATCATTCAAATGTCCGCTCTGTTTGCTGAGCAGAATAAGCCTTACACTCCCAGTGGAATGGAAATCGTGCCATGGAAGCCAACTGCAGCAGCTCTTGCATTACAAGTGTTTGCAGCTTGTACTAAGTGCCATAGATTGCAGAGCCAGGAGCAGCAGAACTCCCATCAGAATGCAACCACTACCTCTGATCAGGGTTTTGAATTTGAAGTTCAGGCATCTCAGCCAAGCCCATCTATGAAAGTTTACAAAAGACGCCCAAGGACCAGAAAGACTATGGTTCTCCCAACCATGACATCTGTTCACAACCCTGATGCTCCGGTGGTGGACAAGTCAGTCAGGCGTAGCACGCGTCTGAAGGCTGCTAAGGCAGGCTTCTCCTACAGGCCAGACAAGAACCCCACGAAGAAGCACAAGGTTACTGCCCTACAGATCAATATTGATGGAGAGGCACGTCCAGTCGCCATTGACACGCTTCAATCCTAGGGAGTCAAATGCGGTGTCGATCCAAGCGAGCTCACTGAAGAGGCGCTGATGCAGGCGCCGACTGAAGACCAATCCCCACCCATTGTTTCCAATGAATAATCGGTCATGGCAAATTTTGTGTTGGAACATAAGAGGGCTCAATGATAGTAACAAGTGGGATGCAGTCAGAAACAAAGTGGAGGAAAGCGCTTGTGCTGTCTTCTATCTGCAAGAAACAAAAAAGCAAGATTTTGACAGTGGTTTCATTCGTAATTTTGCCCCATAGCATTTTGATAAGTTTGATTTTGCACCATCAGTAGGTGCATCTGGGAGCATACTGTTAGTTTGGAATAGCTCAGTTCTTGATGGAACGGTACTAGATAAACAACGCTTTGGTATCACAATGCGTTTTGTATCGAAACACAGCGGCCAGTCCTGGAAACTGACATCAGTTTATGGTCCTTGTACTCAACCAACAAGATCTGAATTCCTCTCATGGTTCAAAGGACACTGTGTCAACTCAGAGGACAACTGGCTTTTCATGGGAGACTTCAATTTTTACCGCTCACTTGAAAACCGAAACAGACCAGGAGGAAACCTTCATGATACTTTCCTCTTCAACAATGCTATCGGGCATCTTGGTCTAGTTGAGCTACCAATAAAGGGAAGAGCATACACATGGAGCAACATGCAACAGAATCCACTCCTAGAGCAACTTGACTGGTTCTTTACCTCTGTGAACTGGACGAATGAGTTCCCAATGACAGAAGTAATCCCTCTAGCCAAGCTGACGTCAGACCACATTCCTTGCAAAATCATGATTAATACCAGCATTCCTAGATCCAACCTATTCAGGTTTGAAAATTTTTGGACTGAACACAGTGAGTTCATGAATGTTGTTGCAAATTCATGGAACCAGACTGATCATCATCCCAATTCGGCCAACAACCTTGCTGCCAAGTTCAAAAGGCTTAGATATGCCCTCAAGTCCTGGAGCAAAAGCCTCTCGAACCTCAATATCCTAATTAGTAACTGCAATGTTGTCATCCTTTTTTTCGAACGTAATTTGAGGAATATAGTGAAGGCTCAAGCTGCCAAACTCTTGCACTACAAACGTATGTATTGGAAGAATCGATACACAGTAAATAGAATCAAATTGGGTGATGAGTGCACAAAGTTTTTTCACGCCATGGCTACAATATCCTGGATAAGAAACTCCATTCAACAGTTAGTAAATGATGAAGGGGCTGTGATTAGTGATCATGCAGGAAAGGCAGATTTGATATGGAACTCTTTTAGTGGAAGAATGGGGATCACAGCCAACCCCACCATGGTTTTCAACCTAACACAGCTCATCATGCCTAATGAGGACCTCAGTTTGCTTGTCACCCCTTTCTCACAGTCAGAGATTGATAGCATTATAAAGAGAATGCCCCCTGATAAGGCTCCAGGGCCGGACGGCTTCAATGGTCATTTCATCAAAACATGCTGGCAACTAATCAAGCCTGAGTTCTATCGGCTGTGTACAGATTTCTTTAGCGGCCAGGCAAACTTGGAGAGCGTCATTGATTCACTCATAACTCTTGTTCCCAAAACTCTAAACCTAGAGACAGTAAGTGACTACTGACCCATCTCGCTTTTAAACAGTAGTCTCAAGATCCTCACTAAATTGCTAGCAAACCGGCTGCAATGCCAAATCCTAAAATTGGTCCATAGGAACCAATACGGATTTATCAGAAGCCGCACAATCCAAGATTGCTTGGCTTGGTGTTTTGGGTATATACATCAGCGCAAACAATCTAGACATGAGGTGATAATTTTAAAGCTCGATTTTGAGAAAGCTTTCGATATGATTGACCACACGGCAATCCTCCAAATGCTGCAGCATATGGGCTTCCCACAGAGATGGATTGACTGGATTAACAATATTCTATCCACGGGTACCTCGGCAGTGATCCTTAACGGAGTAGCAGGCAGGAAATTCAAATGCAGAAGGGGTGTTCGCCAAGGGGACCCTCTCTCCCCATTGATATTTGTCCTGGCTGCGGAACTGCTCCAAATCATAGCGAACAAAGCAGCAACATAGGACCTCCTGATCCCGCCGATTCCCCAAGCAAGTGTTGACTACCCCATCGTACAATACGCCGACGACACCCTGCTCATCATGCAGGCGGATGCCAAGCAACTGTTCTTCTTGAAAGCATTACTTAGAAGATTCTCAGACTCTACAGGGCTCAAAGTCAACTACTCTAAGTCCCAAATACTACCGATCAATGTCTCCTATGATAGAATGCAGATTTTGGCCAGCACTTTCGGTTGCCAAATTGACACGTTTCCATTTACATATCTTGGTCTACCTATGGGCATGACAAAACCATGTGTTGAAGACTACACACCGCTGATGGACAGGATTGAAAGGCGTTTATCTGCTTGTTCATCACTGCTATCTTACTCTGGAAGGCTGCAGATGGTTAATTCAGTGCTCACATCAATGGCCACCTATGCAATGTGCACGCTCAAACTACCAATTGGCGTGATTGACAACATTGATAGAGCATGCAAACAATGTCTGTGGAGAGGCAATGACCCAAGGAAAAAAGGAGGGAACCTGGCTGCTTGGCCAATGGTTAGAAAACCAAAGAGGAAAGGGGGTCTGGGAGTCATCAATTTGCAGGTGCAAAATGATGCTCTCCTTCTCAAACATCTCCACAAGTTCTATAGCAAAGTTGATGTTCCCTGGGTCAATCTCATTTGGAGCAAGTATTATTCCAACAAGGTGTCGCACGCCACCAGGGAGGTTGGCTCGTTCTGGTGGAAGGATGTACAATGGTTGAGCATAATTTTCAGGAATATTGCCCGATGCAACATAGGTGATGGCACGACCGTAACCCTTTGGCATGATCTCTGGTTAGGTGACGCTTTAGCATTGCGTTTCCCTAGACTATTCTCTTTTGCCAGAAATCCTAACATCAGTGTCAGTGAAGCTATGTCGGCTGAAGATTTAGATACTTTATTTGTGTTGCCCCTCTCACAAGAGGCGTTTGAAGAACTTGAACTACTCGGTGAATTCTTGCAGTCACAGACCTTAGATGAAGAGAGTAGAGATACCTAGATATATCAGTGGGGCAACGCAACATATTCTTCGAGCAGAGTATACAAACTAGCCTTCCAAAACCTTCCAGAGCATCCAGTCTTCTCTTGGCTATGGAAATCAAAATGCACTCCACGAGTTAAAGATTTTGCCTGGCTGGTTTTAGTTGACAGATTGAACACTAAAACAATGCTCCATAGAAGGAATCTGTATGCAGAAAATAATGCATACTGCATCTTATGCAACAGCAGGATTGATGAGGACCTGGATCACCTATTCTTTGACTGTCCTTTCACTAAGAGTTGTTGGGATAAGATTGGTATGTAGTGGAACACGGGCCTCGGTTTGTCCCCCAGGCTGGCACATGCGAGACAACAGCAAAACATCCCTTTCTTTATGGAAGTAGTGGTCATTGCCTCCTAGGAGATATGGAAGCTAAGAAATGATAAAGTGTTCAATAATGGCCCAGTCCACATTGACATTTGGTTCAGAAATTTCAAAAACCAGTGCCTCCTTCAATCCCTTCGGTTCAAGGATGATCTTAGATCAGCCTTTTGTTTTTGGCTAGATGCATTTAGTTAAATTCTTGTTGTATGTTTGTGCTCTTTTTTTACAAAATTTATAAAATGAAGTGTTGTGGGGATTTCCCCCACAGTTTTTGCCTTAAGAAAATGATTCTTGATGGCATTCTCTGGCCAGCCTAGTGAATGGTCCTAATATGGTTAGAGGGGGGGTGAATAGCCTATTTAAAAATTCTACAAACTCACTAGAGCAAGAGGTTAGTAAATAACAAAGCGAAGCTTTTGCTCTAGCTCTAAAGGAGTGTTTGCAAGCCACCTATCCAACAATTCTAGTTACTATGATCACTGCACACAAGCACTAGGTCTCTACAAGTTACACTAGTGAGCTAAACTACACAAGGCAAGACTAGTAACTAAACTAGTTACACTACTTTGCGATAAGTAAATGGAGAGGAAGAGATATTTATACCGCCGTGTAGGGGATGAACCAATCACCAATATATAAAAAATCAAGCACCAGGAGAATGCCAATCAATCACAATAGAGACAATGATTTTTCTCCTGAGGTTCACGTGCTTGCCAGCACGCTACGTCCCCGTTGTGTCGACCAACACTTGGTGATTCGGCGGCTAAGAGGTGTAGCACGAACCTCATCCTCACTAGGACACCGCAAGAACCTACCCACAAGTGAGGTAACTTAATGACACAAGCAATCCACTAGAGTTACCTTTTGGCTCTCCGCCGGAGAAGGTACAAGACCCCTCACAATCACCGAGAGATGGCCACGAACAATCACCAACTCATGCCAAAGCTCCTCTGCTGCTCCAAGCTGTCTAGGTGGCGGTAATCACCAAGAGTAACAAGAAAACCGTAGCCAAATCGATCCCCAAGTGCCACTAGAGGCAACCACTCAAGCAAATGCACTTGGAATCACTCCCAATCTCATAAAGATGTTTAATCTATGAAGGAGATGAGTGGGAGGAGTTTGCTTAGGCTCACAAGGATGTCAAGTATGCTAGAATGCCAAGAGTGAGCCCCAAGCCGGCCAACAACTATTTATAGGCCCCTCAAACAAATAGAGCTATTGGCTCTTTCACTAGGCAAAACATGGTGTCACCGGACGTTGAGCAGGAGGCACCGGACGCTCAACCCTTGCGTCCGGTGCTCTAGAAACAACCACGTGTTGCCCTATCCACTTTCGCGCGTCGATCTCTAACAGTCACCTGCAGAGCACCGGACGCATTTAAGTTGCCACCGGACTTATACGCAGAGAGGACTGCAAACTCGCAGGGTTATCGGACGCTGAGCACCGGACCGTCCGGTGCTCACCGGTCTCAAACCCAGAGAGTATTGCAAAAGTGCAGAACACCGGACTTACAACACCGGACGCTCCAATAGGGTCTAACCTACATCCGGTGCCTAGTCTCTGGTGCCTAACCCTAGCTGAGCCAGGCACTGCCTGCACACCGGACGCACAGACACAGCGTCAGGTGCCTCTAGGCCAGCGTCCGGTGAGTGTTTCTCCCGTGACTTCTCCAATTTTCCTACCGGTGCAATAAAAAATATGCACTTCATTTTCTCAAAAAGCACTGAATCCCGCCGAGCAAGCTCGGCGGGAGGGAGAGAGGAACCCATCCTCTCTCTACCCTTCAAACTCCACCTCCTTCTCAAAGCGTGCTAACACCACCAAGTGTGTACCAACAAGTGCACGTGTGTTAGCATTTTCACAATCATTTTCTTCGAAGGAGTTAAGTTAGCTCACTAGGTTCTAAATGCATGCACATGAACAATGACACCTAGTGGCACTTGATAACCGCTTAGCCAAAGAATTCCCCTCTTTATAGTTCGGCTATCTATCCTAAATGTGATCACACCCTCTATGGTGTCTTGATCACCAAAACCAAAATGCTAAGCAATACCTTTGTCTTGATCTCCATAGGGTTTTGTTTTTCTCTTTCTTCTTTTCCAAGTTGAGCACTTGATCATCTTGTGGTCATCACCATCATCACCATGATCATCTCTTGCTCCATCACTTGGCATGTACCAACCTAATTAAGTCTACACAAACTTCGTATAGAGGTTAGTACTAGGGTTTCATCAATTATCCAAAACCAACCTAGGGCTTTCACCTAGGAGGAGTCTTACTAGTGTTGACCATTGTTTTCCATAGCATTTGTGAGCTCGAATAAGCATAATGTCTTCCATCTCCATCCATACTTTATTTTTTTGTGACAAGTTAGTAATATGCAAGAATGCTTAAGTGAAGATCAATTCTAAACTTGAAGAACATACATACTAAATATTCATCCTTCCTATTGCTCAGCTGTGAGAAATAGTAAAAACATTCAAATTGACAAAGATTGGGGATGACAGGTTTCCTAGGCTTCACATTTTAGGAACTTTTAGGGATTTTCCACAATTGTCATGCATTGAAGAGATCTACAGGAGCCCGAACAACAAAATGGAGAAAGAAGGGCAATATGTTGGTGGCAACGTGTGGGAAGGCACTGGCAGTGGGAGAGGTAGAGAATCAATTGTGGCTGCTGTTGGTGGCTGTCTTGCTGAGAGTGTAAAATTGGGTTGTTTAGAGGGAATGACAGTGGTGATGTCCCCTACTACATAGAGAGCCACAAGTAGAAATATTAGGGTATTTGGTGAATATGTATTCACCTATGAACTAGTTTCCTAATTGAATGATATTTGAATATGTGTCTATTATAAAGTTCTTGATACATATTAGTAAGTTTTTTGTGCTTAGTTTTTGGATCATCATTTGCAGGGGTTATATATGGACATGTGCTTACAAAGTTCTGTATCCAAAATTATAAATGTATTGTACAACATAAATATTTGTATCAAAAGTTTTAAATGCATTGTAGAAACGTTTATGTGGGCTTAGATAATTTAAACATATCATATGCATAGTGTTCTGAAAAAGGAAAAGAAGGCACTTGAGGATAAACAACTCATTGGAATTAATGCGAGAGAACGAGGAATCTATGGAGAGAGAGAGAGAGAGAAGGTAATCAGTTTGTTTGAATAACAGTGAAAGATGATAGGATTACAAAATAATAAATGCATTATCTAAGCAATAATTATTTGGATCTAAATCTATAATATACAAATAAGCCTGAACAAAAATATGGTAAATACAATTTTATTGGTTTTATAATATCAAATTTTGTTCCTATCAACAAAGTATTATTTTCATTGAAATCTTAATTTTGACAATCATACAATTGTAGTGTGTTAGGTGTAATATGAACTTTCTGTCACGATTCAAAGCTTACGTAGGACGAGCCGACGCTTGAACAATTCAACTCGACATTTAATATGTTTCCTATGGCTAAAAAGTATGGTTTCATGATTTAGTAGCTTTCACGAGGAATTCTCCACGTCTGTTACCAAAAACAAAGGCATGCTACACCACAACCATTCCTTTTTTATATAATTATATCCCTTAGAATGGTAAGGTAAAGCATTCATCATCGTCCATCTATAAAGACATGATCATAGGAATTACTTAATAATCCTATGAATCAAGTAGTCCTACAATATTAAAGATATGGGCCCTGTTTGTTTCTACAGATAACAGCAGTGTGAGCAGACACATGATCGGGGATGCATCATGCACCACACAAATATCCCTTTTCACAGGCAAGTGCGATGTGGGGACACGTGGTGGACACGGCGTATTTTTTGGATTTTTCCTGTTTTTCTGTCTTAAAGGCAGCAAGAAACTGAATCAAACATGCCTTACATATGAGCAAATAGTAAGCAACAGGAAACAAAAGGATTTGACCCTAATGTCAGGGTGCAGATGATTGATCCATCTTTCATGGCACTGCTTGCCAATCCAGCCTGGCAAAGATTCTGCTATCACTAACCACCTCCCTTCACCAAGCTGCACTACCTTATCCTTCAAAGTGCTATGGAATGGAGAAGCAAACAGTTAGATTAAAAATGCAATTAAGAAGCTAAAGTTAGGAGGGGAAGAAAAAAGTTTGATTTTGCATTGTTACCTATCCTCTTGCATTGTCCATGATCCTTTGATGGACATTGGCTTATTGTTGCTTCTGATTTGTGGTTGTGCAGCTGCTGCAATGTCAAATGGAATACCGTTGTTGACATTGCTGCAGCTCCATGGCCACAAATCAGAAGCAACAACAAATCATCATCCTTCAAAGGATCATGGACAGTGGAAGTGGATTGTAAACAATATAAAATCAAACTTGTTTCCTTCCCCTTCTTAACTTTAGCCTCCAAATTGCATTATTGATCTAATCATTTGCCTTCTCCAATTCATAGAATTTTGAGGGATATATACGGTAGTGCATCTTGGTGAAGGGAGGTGGTCCCTGATAGCACAATCTTTACCTGGCCAGATTGGCAAGCAGTGTCGTGAAAGATGGATCAATCATCTGCACCCCAAGATCAAGGTCCAGTCCCTTTGTTTCTTGTTTCTTAGTTTGCTCATACGTAGGCATGTTCGGTTTAGTATCTCACTTTAAGCCGGGAAGGCAGAAAACCAATCAAAACACGTTGTGTCCACCTCATGTCTTAGTGCCGCACTTGCCTACAAAAGGTAATATTTGAATTACATGACGCATGACGCAGCCCCATCTCACGTTTGCTCACATGTGACATATTGCTGTTATCTATAGAAACAAACAGGCCATAGTCTATGTAATTTTAGTGGCTTACTTAATCCATATGATTAAGGAAATTCCTATGAGCTTTATACATGAATGATGTTGATTGTTTTAGCTTACCATTGTAAAGGAGAGATTTTATAAAACAAAGGAATAGTTCTGGTGAAGCATGCCTTTGTTTCTTCAATTGACATGGCGAATAACTCATCAGAACTACTAAATCATGCAACCATACTTTTTAGCCATAGGAAACATGTTAATATGTTAAGCTGAATTGTTCAAGTGTTGGCTATTGTTGAGCACAGGCTGTGAATTGTGATAGAAAGGTTCATTTTGCACCTACCATATATAAAAGGGAAAATTGGTCCTAACATCGAAAGGTTGTGACCTCCGTAAAATACCAGCAAAAGTTTTAATTGGCCCTCCTAAAATACCACTGAAAGTTGGCATTGTGAACTAAAACTACCATTCCATCAGCTAAGCCATCGAATCAGTCACGGGAACTCACAGCTGGCACAGCACGCGATAAAGGAACTCCGAGAGCACCACGGCATAAGGCAGCGCCGCTGCATGCCACCACATCGATGGAGTCCTTGTGGTACGCAAGCAGGATCCGGTGCGGCTCTGTGAACACGCGGCGTGCCAGGTCGCAGGCCACCACCGTGCCCAAGTGGCTCAGGAAGTAGGCCACGGCATCACCGCCGCCGCGGCACGCCACAGTCGACGAGTACTGCCACGAATGTGCTCCGCTGCATGGTGGTGGCCACGACATCGCCGAACTCGCTCAGGAAGTAGACCGTGTAGTCGCCATCGGCCTCCGTGATGCACTCCTACCAGGACGAGGCGTCCTACTCCTCCGGCTTTCAGGACAGCGCTGCCTCCTCGCCCCACACATTCGTCGATGAGTCGTACACCACTATGGACAGGTCCGGAAGCTCACCCAGGACGAGCACCGTACATATAGTACGGCAAGCCGTACATGGCGAGAGCCTGCAGCACATGCGTTGGTGGCGGCGGGAGCATGTGGGATGCGTCCAATCTCCGTGGGCCGCTCCCCACGCAGGCAGATGCCACGCCGCCTCCACCATCCTCCGCGAGCCGCTCCATGTGGAGTCCGCACTACCTCCGATGTCTGTCGTGGGTTGTTCCCCGCACACAGGCTGCGCTAGCTCCACTGGCCAGACGTGGCGGGCCCCTCCCCACGCGCATGTCGCACCCTCTGTCAGCTACCACGGGCTGCTCCACACATTCCATGGCACTTCGACCGCATGTTGCGCTAGCCGTGAGTGCCTGTCACTGCTTTGATGGCTTAGCTGACAGAATGGTAGTTTCAGTTCACGGTACCAACTTTCAGTGGTATTTTACAGGGCAGAAATCTTTCGATGGTATTTTACGGAGGTCACAACCTTTTGATGCTACACAACCAATTTTTCCAAACAAAAATAAGACTTTGTTGACAGAAACAAAATGAACTCAAGCAAAATTTGATATTATAGAATCCATAAAATTGTATTTACCATATTTTTGTTAGGGCCTGTTTGTATATATATATGATTTAGACCCAAATCTTTATTGCTTAGATCATGCATTTATTTTCTAAAACTTATTGACTGAATCTTGCCCATGTTTTGCTGCACTGTTATTCAAACAAATTGATTTCCTTCTCTCTCTCTCTCTCTCCTAGATTCCTTATATTCTCATGTCAATTCCAATGAGCTTGTTAATCCTCAAGCACCTCATTTTTCCTTTTTTAAAACACTATGCTTATGATATTTTTGAATTATCTAACCTCACATAAAGGTTTCTACAATAGGTTTAAAATTTTAGATACACAAGTTTCCTGTTTCTACAATAGATTTGTAATTTTGGATACAAATCTTTGTACTCATGTGTCAATATATAATCATGCACATGCAAATCCAAAGTTGGTCACCAAAAACTTGGTAACATTATATCAAGAACATTATAGACACATATTAAAAAAATCTTTCTACTAGGGAACTTCGTGTTTATTAATTAAGCGTTCACTACATGGACCCAAATCTTTCCTCTTGTGGCTCTCCATGACGTAGGAGACATAGCCACCATCACTACATCTAAACAACGCAATTTTACACTCTCCATGAACAACATCAGCCACTATCGATTCTCCTGCCTCCCTTATTGGTAGTGCCCTTGCTGCCTTGCCATCCACATACCCCTTCTTTCTCCATTTTGTCATTCGGAATCCTCTAGATCTCTTCCATGGATGACAATCATGGAAAATCCCAAAAAAATGCCCAAAATGCTAAGCCTAGCTAGGAAACCCATCATCTCTAATATTTTTGTCAAGTTGAATGCTTTTTTTTCTATTTCACATGGTTGAGCAATTGAAAGCATGAATATTTAGTAGTATGCTCTTCAAGTTTAGATATGATATGCTAAGTATTCTTGCATAATACTAACTTATCACAAAAAATGGCATATGGACGAAGGAGGATGATATGGTGCTTATTTAAGCTCACAAATCCTATAGAAGGCACTTGTCAATAATAGCAAGGTTTCTCCCAGGCTGGCCATAAAATGGCATGAAGAATCATTGGAACTCAACTAGCATAGCCTATATTCATATCGTCGATTGAAGAAGAAGAAAAGTCAACAAGTGCCACCCGAGCAACTTTCCATCCTAGAGGAGTACATCCTTATAGCCTGGAACAGACTCCAAATCTGCAGCACAACAACCACCACAATCCCCACCAGTTATCAATCCAAGGGTCAGCCATATATCGGCGTCCAAGACAGAAATGCACCTGAATTCCCCAAACCTAACTGCACAATTGCCCCACCAGCCAAGGGCAATCAATCTTGGCAATTCGCTGCTGCCAGACCTAAACATCAGCAATGATCCATAGGAGAACTATATGGGCTATCCTATGTATCCTACCATGTCCCAACACCGCAATTACAACTGGTTTCCCAAAATCCCCAACAAGCCACCTTCAATTGGTTCCCATTTGTTGAACCTCTCATAACATTGAATAAAGAGCATACATCTGGTCCGTCGCACTACGTTGGTGAATCCCCAGCAACGTTGGTGCAACTGGCTACTACAATGAAGCAGGGCCAAGCAACATCAGTGGCAGTGGTGCCGTAGCTAGTCACACCAACGACATCCTTGACCGAGCGTTAAGAGAATTCTTATTGCCCTCCAGTGACAAGGTGAGTCTTGGCTTAGCTAGGTTCAAGTGAGGCAGACCGAGGGCTTCGATTGCTTAGCTACTTTACATAATGGTAAGAATATCTTGGTTCATGAGTGGCATGATACTTGAATGATTTAGAATTAGTTTTGTGAGCCATGGATTTTATTTAAAAGAATAATCATTGTTGTACAAGACTCTTTCAGCATCTGCATGAAATTTATGTACCCTTTTGATTCATGCTTTCAGCATCATTGGCATGGATAGGTAGCTTGCGATAGTCTGAAATACACTATCTAGATTTATAGAAAATGTGATGGAATGAAATGTCATATTGCACATTTTCTCATGCCTTCTCTTCTTTGAACTCTTTTAATTTAAATTTGTTCCCAATGACCATATCTCCCACATTGCTCCTCAACTGTTCTTTTGTTCAATCGAAAACTATGTGTTCAGCACTGGGTGTTAAAAACATTGACTTAACTTTTTTTTACCTAGCCCATGCCCGGAGCTTATCTAACCAATGGCTACCATGAAATATTTCAATCCCAAAAATGCTTTGTCATTGTCCTTCCCAAAATCATGTCCAAAAGCAACTGGTCCACTCAAGTCATGTGTCCTTGTTTCTCAAATCTATCCAGAAAGCCACACACTCAAAGCAGAAACTGTAGGTGGCAATCTACTCAAGTGCACACAACAAGCACAAAAAATCTTTATAAATTATACTTACCCCAAATGCACACTTCACTACTGATTGCTAATTTAGAATCGGCAGTGACAATGTACCATTGTCGGTTCGTGGCTACAGTTGGCATCCATAGAATAACTGTTAGTGATAAGTAGGCTTTCAATACCAGGTCGTGGCTACAACCGTAGTGGAAATCCAATATTTATGGTTATTTTGAAGAATGTGTGATGTCTTTTATAAATTTCAAGCTCATTTATGCACAGGTACACCGCACCTATTTGTCGTTGTGTCTAGGTGAAGTCACAACAAATCCTTTGTGCGATGCCATCTCTAACTGCAGCAGGGTGCGCAATATCTAGGGCACGTTCACCGCTGAGGCCTTGTGCGACTACATCCAAGTTTGGGAGAAGGTCGACGGCATAATCCTGCACCAGGACATATCCGACAAATTCGTCTAGCGTTGGACCGCGGACGGCACGTACACTGCCTCGTCATCCAAGCTACCTAGCTTTCTTCTATGGCATGATCATTATGAGAGGCGCCAAGAAGCTATGGCAAGTGCAAGCA
Source organism: Sorghum bicolor (assembly GCF_000003195.3). Taxonomy (NCBI): domain Eukaryota; kingdom Viridiplantae; phylum Streptophyta; class Magnoliopsida; order Poales; family Poaceae; genus Sorghum; species Sorghum bicolor. The sequence continues at coordinate 5,606,590 of NC_012876.2, read as the reverse complement.
CCTCCAAAGTGCAAATTTTTCTTTTGGCTGCTGCTGCATGACCGACTTTGGACGGTGGCGAGGAGAAAGCACGACGGCTTGAAAGACTGCACGCCTTGCATTCAGGAGGCGGAATCAGCAGATCACCTGACAGCAAGCAGTGTATTCAAAATAGAAATGTGGTTCAGAGTACTTGCACCTTTAGGCCTTGCACAAAGGGACTTCGATCGCCGACTGGTGGTTGCTCAGCAGGGCGCGGTTGGGAGGTCAGCGAAGAAAAGGATTTGAGATCCTAGTAATCCTGGGAGCATAGTGACTAGGTAAGGAGTGCAATCGGTGTGTTTTTGATGGCTTATCTCAGTCACCGAGTGTGGTCATGTCCGAGATCCTAGAGGAGGGCGATCATTGGACTTAGGCGGGATACAGTGCCCTCGCCACATTGTGTTTGTCGGCGGAGACCTAACGATGAGCAGTGGTTTCTATTGTTGCAAAACCATTGATTTGTAATAGCTCTTCGCTGCGCCGGTTTGGCTTTTTTGGCTCTTACAGGGCTATCACTGGGAGGCCATGGCGTGCCACTCACATTCTAGGCCAACCAGCACTAATCGCGAAAAAAGACTGCTCTTGCTTGGGCGATGCACATATCTTCTGGGCAGAAGACCTGTCAGACGGGTACGAACATGACCCACATGAAATCTGAACGAAATTGCTACTGGTTAGCCCTTTCAGCATTCAGTCCATTTCAGATGCACTGAAATGGATGAACCAAGAGAAAGCATCATCTAATTCTGTTCTCAGTTCACTTCAGATGACTGAATAGTTGAATTTTTCCCCTGATGGCATCACTTTGTTCAGTACTAGTACATTCAGAGAGGATAAGTTTGCTGTACGTTGATTTATTAGTGAGAGGGGGAAATCACCTTCTTGGCCCATAAGAGGGAGAGATCGTAGTTCCTGGAGGGGTTGAACGCGACGAGTGCGGTGAACCCAGATGCCCTCTCTACCCTCGTCGACCGCTTGGAGCTGGACGGGCAGCTTTCCTGCAGCAGAGAAGAGGTTGGTCAGATGTGACTGCAGCGGGCTGCTGCCTGCTGCTGATGTGCCGCATTAGGGCAAGGCGTTACAGCACGACGGGCATGTCGTACCGATGCCCATAATGACTACTACATCTACCACATTGACATGGTCATATTGTTAGCAGAATGGATATGCTACATATGCCTGCTTCAGATGTACGCTGCATCAACACGCATCATCACCATCATCATCATCATTAAGTAGGCACCTTTCACCAATGCTAAACATCCTACATAGTTTGTATCTACCAAGAATTTTCCTACATAGCAAAGTAGAGTAGATAAAATGGCATGAAGGTATAAAAGGATTGTTGCGTGAATACTATTCCTGTAGCAACCCAAGCATTGCATATTTGGTAATCGCAATTAGCAACAAATTGATATTGATATTGATATCGATATGCAAACATAAGAACGAGCACATTTTATATTCAGTTGTATCACTAGATGTCATGTCCTTTTAACAATACCTTTGGTTCACTTTTATATGTAGTGATGAGACATTAATACTGTATGGCATTGGATGGTTGGTCATACACCATAGCAAATCTCCGATTTCTTCTTTGTGAATGGTCTGCGGATGAATGAAATTGTGACAATTGTCTATGTAATCACAAATTAAAGCAAAAAAAAATTGTGATACCACTTGAATTGAAAATGCTATAACTGGTAATGCGCAAAAGTTTCTAGTGCTACTGAGAGCTAAAGAGAATCTACTTGCTAGAGAGGAAACGGAAGTGCTAATATATACACCACACGGTTCATCAAGATTAAAAGACTCATATCTCACAATGCAGGATCCTACGTGGTTGGGTTCGAAATCTAGATCTAACGCATGTGTCACACTAAAAGCAAGAATCAAAAGGGGGCATGAATTTTGTGTAGATGCTCAAAGAGTATTGTACAACAACAGCTCTTAAAATAGCATCCATGGTTCACAAAAGAAATCCTAAATAATTCCAGTACGAGTGTCCATGCCACTCTTGTGCCAATATTTTCTTACCATTATGTAAAATAGCTAGGTAGTAGGAGCACTCTGTCTGAGGGCATCAAGAATTCCCTTGATGCCAGCTCAAGGATGTCGTTGGTGCGGTCAGCTAGGTCACCAATGCCACCGATGTTGCTCGGCCCTACTTCATTGTAGCATCCATTTGCACCAATGTTGTTGGAGGGTTCACCGATGTAGTCGGATGGACCAGTTGTAAGCTCTCTATTCAGTGCCATGAGAGGTTCCACAAACAGGAACCAATTGAGGCTAGCCTGTTTGGGCTCTTCGGTAACTAGCTACAACTGCGGCACTAACACAAGAGGGTACATAGGACATGATAGCCCATATAGTGTGTCTCCTAAAGATCACAGCGCTGATGTTCAGGGCTGGCAGCAGCAAATTGTTGAGATTGATTGCCATATGCTGGTGGTGCATTGGTGTAGGGTGGCACTAAGGTGCATTTCCATCTTGGGCGCCAATGTGTGGACAACCCTCGGATTGATAACTTGTGGGTGTGGTGCTGTGGATTGGAATCTTGGTTCAATGCTACAGATGTACTCTAGGATGAAAACTTGCCCGGGTGGCACTTGTTCACTTTTCTTCTTCTTCAATCGACGATTTGACTTTAGGCTGCGCTTAGTTGAATTCCAATTATTCTTGATGGCATTCTCTGGCTAGCCTAGGAAGAGCCTTACTATTGTTGACCAGTGTTTTCCATAGCATTTGTGAGCTCGAATAAGCATGATGTCATCCTTCTCCATCCATCTTTTATTTTTTGTGACAAGTTAGTAATATGCAAGAATGCTTAGCATAAGTGAAGATCAATTCTAAACTTGAAGAACATATATACTAAATATTCATGCTTCCTATTGCTTAGTTGTGTGAAATAGTAAAAACATTCAAATTGACAAAGATTAGGGATGACGGGTTTCCTAGGCTTAACATTTAGGAACTTTTAGGGATTTTCCACAATTGTCATGCATTGAAGAGAACTAGAGGAGCCCGAACAACAAAATGGAGAAAGAAGGGGGATATGTTGGTGGCAAGGTGTGGGAAGGGCACTAACAGTGAGAGCTGTCGGTGGTTGTCTGGCTGAGAGTGTAAATTTGGTTGTTTACGGTGGTAATGTCTCCTACGATATAGAGAGTCACAAGTGGAAATTTTTGGGTCCATCTAGCGAATGTTTCTTCATCTATGAACTAGTTTCCTAAAAGAATGATTTTTGAATATGTGTCTATAAAGTTCTTGATACAATATTATGCTTAATTTTTGGATCAGCATGTGCAGGGGTTATATACGGACATGTGTTTACAAAGTTTTGTATCCAAAACTATAAATGTATTGTAGAACATAAAGATTTGTATCCAAAATTGCAAATGCATTGTAGAAACCTTTATGTGGGGTTAGATAGTTCAAACATATCGTATGCATAGTGTTCTGAAAAAAGAAAAAGAAGGCACCTGGGGATAAACAACCTCATTGGAATTAATGTGAGAGAACAAGGAATCTAGGGAGAGAGAGAGAGGGAGAGAGAGAATGTAATTAGTTTATTTGAATAACAGTGAAACTTGATAGGATTATAAAGTAAATGCATTATCTAAGCAATAATTTTATGGGTTTAAATCTATAGTATACAAATATGCCTGAACAAAAATATGGTAAATACAATTTTATCGGTTCTTTAATATCAAATTTTGTTCCTTTCAACAAAGTCTTATTTCCATTAAAACCTTAATTTTGACAATCATACCATTGTAGTGTGTTAGGTGTCTATGAACTTTCTGTCGCAATTCAAAGTTTACGTTCAACAAAAGGACGAGCCAATGCTTGAACAATTCAACTCAACGTTTAATATGTTTCCTATGGCTAAAAAGTATGGTACACCACAACCATTCTTTTTTTAGTATAATTCTATCCTTTAGAATGGTAAGGTAAAGCATTCATCACCGTCCATTTATGAAGACATGATCATAGGAAATTGCTTAATAATCCTATGGATCAAGTAATCCTACAGTATTAAAGAGACTCCCCTGTTTGTTTCTACAGATAACAGCATAGTGTGAGCAGACACGTGAACGTGATCGGGGATGCTTCATGCACCACACAAATATTGCTTTTCTCAGGCAAGTGTGGTGTGGCGACACGTGGTGGACACGGCATATTTTTGGATTTTCCTGTTTTTCTGTCTTAAAGGCAGCGAGAAACTGAATCAAACATGCCTGCATATAAGCAAATAGTAAGCAACTAGAAGCAAAAGGATTTTACCCTAGTGTCATGGTACAGATGATTGATCCATATTTCATGGGACTACTTGCCAATCCAGCCTAGCAAAGATTCTGCTATCACTGACCACCTCCCTTCACCAAGCTACACTACCTTATCCTTCAAAATGCAATGGATTGGAGAAGCAAACAGTTAGATTAAGAATGCAATTAAGAAGCTAAAGTTAGTAGGGGAAGAAAAAAGTTTTATTTTGCATTGTTACCTATCTTCTTACAATGGCCATGATCCTTTGAAGGACGTTGGCTTGTTGTTACTTCCAATTTGTGGTTGTGCGTTTGCCGCAGTGTCAACAGGAATGCCATTGTTGACATTGTTGCAGCTCCACAGCCACAAATTAGAAGCAACAACAAGTCAGCGTCCATCAAAGGATCATGGACAGTGGAAGTGGATAGGTAACAATGTAAAATCAAATTTGTTTCCTTCCCCTTCTTAGCTTTAGCCTCCAAATTGCATTCTTGATCTAATCATTTGCTTCTCCAATCCGTAGAATTTTGAGGGATATATATGGTAATGCATCTTGGTGAAGGGAGGTGGTCCATGATAGCATAATCTTTGCCCGGCCGGATTGGCAAGCAGTGTCATGAAAGATGGATCAATCATCTGCACCCAAATCAAGGTCCAATCCCTTTATTTCTTGTTTCTTATTTTGCTCGGCGTGTTCAGTTTCTCACTTTGTTTAAGCCGGGATGGCAGAAAACCCACCAAAACCCGTTGTGCCCGCCTCGTGTCTTAGTTCCGCACTTGCCTACAAAAGGCAATATTTGAATTGCATGACGCAGCCCCGATCTCATGTTTGCGCACATGTGGCATGTTGTTGTTATCTATAGAAACAAACAGGCCATAGTCTCTGTAATTTTGGTGGCTTACTTAATCCATATGATTAAGGAATTTCCTATGGGCTTTATAAACGAATGATGTTGAATGTTTTAGCTTACCATTGTAAAGGAGAGATTTTATAAAAAGAGAAAAGGAATAGTTCTGGTGAAGCATGTCTTTGTTTCTTTAATTGACATGGTGAATTCCTCATCAAAGCTACTAAATCATGCAACCATACTTTTTAGCCATAGGAAACATGTTAAAATGTTAAGTTGAATTGTTCAAGTGTTGGCTAGTCCTTTTGTTGAGCATAGGCTTTGATTGTGATAGAAAGGTTCATTTTACACCTACCATATATACAATAATGGTATGATTGTGAGGTTCAATGAAAATAAAACTTTGTTGATAAGAACAAAATGAACTCAAGCAAAATTTGATATTATAGAATCAATAAAATCGTAACTACCATATTTTTGTTAGGTCCTATTTGTATATATACGATTTAGACCCGGATCTTTATTGTTTAGATAATGCATTTACTTTCTAAACCATATTTATTGATTCTTGCCCATGTTTTCTTGCACTGTTATTCAAACAAATTGACTTCCTTTTCTCTCCCATATTCCCTTATATTCTCAAGTCAGTTCCCATGAGCTTTTTTATCCTCAAGTGCCTCATTTTTCCTTTTTCAAAACACTATGCTTATAATATTTTTAATTATCTAATCTCACAAAAAGCTTTCTACAATAGGTTTAAAATTTTGGATACACAAAGTTTCCGTTTTCCAAAGTTGGGCACCAAAACTTACTAACATTATATCAAGAACTTTTGGCTAGGAAACCCATCATCTCTAATATATTTTTCATTTTTTATGTTTTTGTGATTTCACATGGTTGAGCAATTGAAAGCATGAATATTTAGTAGTATGCTCTTCAAGTTTAGGAATGTTATGCTAAATATTGTTGCATATTACTAACTTGTCACAGAAAAAATACATATGGATGAAGGAGGACGATATGGTGCTTATTCAAGCTCACAAATCCTAAGGAAGGCACTGGTCAATAATAGCAAGGTTCCTCCTAGGCTGGCCAGAAAATGTTATCAAGAATCATTGGAACTCAACTTAGCGTAGGCCTTGTTTGGTTCACCTCGAAAACCAAAAAGTTTTCAAGATTCCCCGTCACATCGAATCTTGTGGCATATGCATGAAACATTAAATATAGACGAAAACAAAAACTAATTACACAGTTTAGCTGTAAATCACGAGACGAATCTTTTGATCCTAGTTAATCTATGATTGGATAATATTTGTCACAAACAAACGAAAGTGCTACAGTACCGAAAACTTTTCACATTTCGGAACTAAACAAGGCCGTAGCCTAGATTCTAATCATTGATTGAAGAAGAAGAAAAGTCAACAAGTGCCACCCAAGCAACTTTCCATCCTGGAGGAGTACATCCTCAACCTGAAACATGACTCCAAATCTACAGCAGAACAAACACCAGCATCCCCACCAATTATCGATCCAAGGGTTGGCTATACATCGGCACCCAAAATAGAAATGCATCTAAATTCCCCAAACCTAATTGCACAATTTGCCCCACTAGCCAAGGGCAATCAATCTTGGCAATTCACTGCCACCAGACCTGAACATCATCAATGAGCGACAGGAGAACTATACGAGCTATCATATGTATCCTCCCATGTCAACACCGCACTTACAGTTGGTTACCCAAAATCCCCAACAAGACACCTTCAATTGTTTTTCATTTGTTGAACCTCTCAGAACATTGAATAGAGAGCATGCATCTAGTCCGTCGCACTACGTTCGTGAATCCTCCAGCAACGTTGGTGCAACTGGCTAGCTACTACAATGAAGCAGGACCAAGCAACATCGGTGGCAATGGTGACATATAGCTAGTGACACCAACGACATCTTGAGCTAGCATTAAGGGAATATTTGATGCCCTCTAGTGACAAGGTGAGTCTTGGCTTAGCCAGGTTCAAGTGAGGTAGACCGAGGGCTTCGATTGCTTAGCTATTTTACATAATGGTAAGAATATCTTAGTTCATGAGTGGCAGGAACACCCATACTTGAGTGATTTAGAATTTGTTTTGTGAGCCATGGATTTTATTAAAAAGAACAATCATTGTTGTGCAAGACTCTTTCAGCATATGCATGAAATTTATGTGCCCTTTTGTTTTATGCTTTTGTGGTGTGATACAAACGTCGGATCAAGATTTCAAGCCTAAGCACTTGAGATGCCGCAATGTGAGATATGCTTCTTTTTATCCTTGATGAACCGTATGGAGTATATATTTGCACTTTTCCTCTCTAGGCAGTTAGATTCTCTTTGGCTCTTAATAGCACTATAAACTTTTGCACATCATGGGCAGCCTACCAAATAGAACATATAACATTTTCTATTAAGTGGTATAACAAGTCATTTTTTACCAAGAAACTTTCAAAGCTCACCTCGGAGATAAGCAGGTCCAATATAGACTCAAGAAGCAATCTTTCCTTTGTCTAGCATAAATGTTTACCTAGCATTTTCTAACTTCTGGTCGGTTTGCCGGTCATTAACCCTCGAACTCAACAAGAGGTGCAACTTGTCTCAACATGTGAACACCTCTAGTTTGCAAGACACAATTATTTAAAATATAACTTCATTGGAAACTTCTCTAGTAGAACTTTGGTCGAATCAGTCAACATGCCTTAGCTTGATCATGATGTATGGTTTCTAGCAAATCAGTTCCAACATTTGTCATGTATAAGAGTGCTACAGAATGGATATAAACAATGTCATTAGAACATATAACTATGTGAGAGGTGTATCTATTTGTGAAAAATGTAGTCACACTTTATTTAAATCATTTCAACTTTTTATGGAAAGATTATACACCAAAAACTTGATAGTAGAAAAACAATGCTCTCTCTCATTGGTCGTATTGAACATGCTGTTGACTAGGATTTCTGAAGTGATTTGCTAGTTTATAAGGTTTAAGCAACTTTTATGCGCTTTGGGAAAGTAACTTCAACTAGACCTACATGTCATTTCATGGAAAATTAAGTATTTTTTTAGAGATTATTCGAACTTATATTTTGTTGACTCTAACAGAAAAAATATAAAAAAACATCGTAAATTGGTTTGAAAAACATAAAAATTGGCATGGGGCCATAATAGGGTGTATAAGCCTACCACAAAATTTTTCAAATGATTTTAACAAAGTGGTACAATACACTGTTTACAAACAGATACAGCAAAAACATGTCATGCGAGTTTGTAGAATTTCCTAAATAATTTTACATATTATTATAATTATTCTATGGTAAATTTGCAGATAGAATGATGAACTATCCCTAGCAAACAAATTAATTTTTTTATCTATCAGTTGGATGTGAGCTAGAGTGAAACTTGCTACAGAATGAGTATAATCATTTTTTCATTGGTAAGTACAAGTTTAAACTTGATGTGAAGTGTGCAAACATTAAAGTTTGACTCGAATTACATTGAAGGTTGAACTATCCCTACACAACAATTCAATTTTCCTTCTATCTCCATGACAAATGATTGAATGAACCATATCAACCTAAATATTTTTTTATGTACCTTTCTGTATTTTATTGGGGATACACAGCTTAATTTGGAATTTTTCGTTGTCAGTGTGCAATCGTTTAGCTTCTTGCAACTGCCATCATTGGCATGGATTACACGGTAGCTTGCGATAGTCTGAAATACACTGTCCAGATTTACAGAAATGTGATGGAATTAAATGTCATATTGCACATTTTCTCATGCCTTCTCTTATTTGAACTCTTTTAAATTAAATGTGTTCTCAATGTCCATTTCTCCCACATTGCTCCTCAACTGTGTTAAAAAGATTGACTTAAGTTTTTTACCTAGCCCATACTCGGAGCTCATCTAACCATTGGCTACCATGAATGCATTGCCATTGTCCTTCTCAAAATCATGTCCAAAAGCAACTGGCCCACTCAAGTCACGTGTCCTTGTTTCTCAAATCTATCCAGAAAGCCACACACTCAAAGCAGAAGCTGTAGGTAGCATTCTACTCAAGCGCACACCAGCACAAAAAATCTTTATAAATTACACTTCATACCTCTAACATCAACATGCCCTTAGCTCTGTGGCGTGTACAAAGCGTTTCAAGTGTGTGGTTGTGGGTTGGATTCTTAGGTTAGAGTAATATGCACCTTTCTTTTCCATCTATCGGTCTTAGAACAATGCATTACTCCAAAAGCACACTTCACTACTGATTGCTAATTTAGAATCGGCAGTGATAATGTACCATTGTCGGTTCATGGCTACAACTGGCATTCATAGAATAACTGTTAGTGATAAGTAAGCTTTCACTACCAGGTCGTGGCTACAACCGGAAGTTGAAATCCAATATTTATGGTTATTTCGAAAAATGTGTGTTGTCTTTTGTAAACTCCCGAGCTCATTTATGCACAGGTACCTACGGAATTTTACCAATATACTCAATACCAATGGTTTATTGCCTTATTAACCTTAACTGAAATCTAGATATAATGGTTTTCTATTTGTTAGCCTTTACAAGTTCAACAATGCATATAAATGATCAGCCGTAGCGGGCCCACCCTAGAGCCCAGCTCCCCACCGCGCCCCTTGTTAGATAAGCCTTGCGCCTTAGACTTAGCTGCATGTTTTTTCTTCAGTTGTGCATGCGCACGAGCACTGACTTGTGGTTGCCGTGCGCCTAGGAGAACTGGCCGAGATTAGCTCGCCATGACTCGCGACATGCAGCCACGGCTCCGACGAAAGTGGCGCGTGGGGATGGACGCGCGCAATGCACTGCGTGGGCGCCGTGGCTGGGTGTGTTTGTTTCTATATTTACCGCAATCAAAAACAGAAAACGCTGCTTGTTGTTCGCAGCACCAAAACTCGATCGTGTCCAAGTGTTCGCGTGTGTTTCTCTCGCCGCCGCTCGTGCGCTCACCGCGGCGTTCACCGCCGTTCGGTTTCCAACAAGTGGCATCGGAGCTAGGAGCGAGATCTTCCGTCGTTCGCCATGTCGTCTCCGACGAAGACTCGCGGCCGTTCCCCGGCTGGGAAGGAGAAAGGCGACGGGTCCGGTAGCAAGTCTACCGACAAGTCGCCGCGCGCGCCGAGCAGGTCCCCGGCGCGGCGTTCACGCACGCGCGACGCACGGCGCATCCGGGAAGTCGTCGTCGAGCGGATCGTGCGCGAAGGAGGCGGTTCCGGCAATTGGCCGCAGCTGACGCGGACCAACTACTACGAATGGTCCCTCCGCATGAAGCTGAAGCTGCAAGCACGCCGCCTCTGGGAAGTCATCGAGGACGACGAAGCCGACTTCGACCAAGACCGGGGCGCCCTCGACGCCATCTGCTCCGCCGTCCCAGGCGACATGGTGCCGGTGCTCGCGACGAAGGAAACCGCCAAGGACGCCTGGGAGGCCATCAAGACTCTCCGCATCGGCGACGACCGCGTGCGGATTGCGACCGCGCAGAACCTACGCACGGAGTATGAAGGCATTGCACTCCGAGACGGCGAGTCGATCGAAGAGTTCGCACTGCGCCTGACCAGCGTCGTCCAGCGCCTCGCCACGCTCGGTGATCCAGAGGACGAAGCCAAGGTCGTGAGGAAGTATCTGCGCATCGCCCGCTCCCGCTACAAGCAACTGGTAGTGTCCATCGAAACTTTGCTCGATATCTCAACCTTGTCAATCGAGGAAGTTACAGGGAGGCTCAAGGCAGCCGACGACGCCGAACCAGCTGCTCAGCACGCCGCCAACGGCAAGCTGCTCCTCACTGAGGAGGAGTGGGTCGAAAGGTACAAGAAGTCGTCAGGGTCGAGCCACAGTGGCTCGAGCGCGGCGGCCGTGGCAAAGGCCGCGGCCGGGGCCGTGGTCGTGGCGCCGGTGGTGACTCCCGTGGCTCGCGTCCGCCGCCGGACGATCCCTGCCCGCGCTGTGGCAAGAAGGGCCACTGGGCCCGTGACTGCCGCAGTAAGAAGGAGAAGGAGGACTCGGCACAGCAGGCCCATGTGGCCCAAGAGCAAGAGGAGGCCACGCTCATGCTGGCTATCAGCTCGGCCCAGGAGGAGCCGGCACCCCCAATCCTCACCAAATCGGCGCTGCCGCCATCGGCGCCGACACCTGAGCTCTTCGTCGTGGAGAAGAAGGTCCACGCCAAGCTCGATGACGCCCTCGACCGCGACTCGACGCGCTGGATCCTGGACACCGGCGCCTCCAATCACATGTCCGGATCCCGCGCCGCCTTCGCCGATCTCGACGCCAGGGTGACAGGTTCCGTCCGCTTTGGGGATGGATCTGTCGCCCGGATTGAGGGCTCCGGCACGGTGCTCTTCCACTGCAAGAACGGGGAGCACCGAGCGCTCGCCAACGTCTACTTCCTGCCTCGACTCACTGCCAACATAATCTCCGTCGGGCAGCTTGACGAAGGCGGGTACGAGGTGCTGGTGAAGCACGGTGTGATGCGGGTGTGGGATGAAGACCAGCGGCTTCTCGCCAAGATACCGCGGAGTCCAGGCCGCCTCTACACGCTTGAAGTCACCATCGCTCGTCCGGTGTGCCTTGCGGCGCGCACGGACGACGACGCCTGGAGGTGGCACCAGCGCTTCGGCCACATCCATTTTGCCGCCCTGCGCAAGATGGGGTGGGAGAACCTGGTGCGCGGTCTGCCCGTCGTCGACCAAGTGCAGCAAGTCTGTGAGGCCTGCCTCGCCGGCAAGCAGAGAAGGACGCCGTTCCCTCAGAAGGCGCTGTGGCGCTCTACCGAGCCGCTGCAGCTCCTCCACGGCGACATCTGCGGCCCTATCACACCGGCGACCCCGAGCGGTAACAAGTACTTCCTTCTACTTGTGGATGACTACTCACGCTTCATGTGGATCGCCCTGCTGCCGTCCAAAGATGCCGCGGCCACCGCCATCAGGAACATTCAGGCCGCGGCGGAACGCAAGAGTGGCAAGAAGCTGCTGATGCTGCGCACCGACCGTGGAGGAGAGTTCGCTGCGGCTGACTTCGTCGACTACTGCGCCCAACTCGGTGTTCGCCGGCAGCTCACGGCACCGTACACGCCGCAGCAAAACGGTGTCGTCGAGCGCCGGAATCAAACCGTGGTGGGCACAGCCAGGAGCATGATGAAGGCCAAGTCTCTCCCTGGTGTGTTCTAGGGAGAGGCAGTGTCGACGGCGGTGTATTTGCTGAACAGGTCTTCCTGCAAGGCGATCGGTGGACGCACCCCCTACGAGCTCTGGAACGGGCATACACCGGCCGTCCAGCACCTGAGGACGTTCGGCTGCATCGCCCACACGAAGGTGACCACACCGCACCAGAAGAAGCTTGATGACCGAAGCCGGCGCACGGTGTTCATCGGCTATGAGCCAGGGTCCAAGGCCTACAGGGTCTACGACCCCACGACCCGCCGTGTCCACATCAGCCGCGACGTCGTCTTCGACGAAGCGGCTGCGTGGGCGTGGACTGGAACGGACCCTACCGAGCCTGATGACTTCACCGTCGAGGAGCCAGACGACCCGGAGTCTTCAGTGATCACCACCACCAGAACGACGACCGTGGTCCACCCCTCGTCAGGCTCGACGTCCCCGGCTCCATCAGCGCCGACTACGTCCCCAGCACCAAGCATGCCCGCGCTCGGCTCTCCGGCGTTCGCTGGCACGCCTCCATCTCTCGGCTCCACAGCACACCCTCAGGTGGAGTTCGCAACTCCACCAGGGGCCGAGGTGGAGGACTACCTCGACGCCGATCACGACGATGACGCTCCCCTCAGGTTCCGTCGTGTCGACAATGTTCTGGGAGGAGCCCCGACGCCCGGGCTCGCTCACCGGGAGCTGGAGGAGCGCCTGTTGCTGGCAAGTGACGCCGAGCCAACCTCTTTCGAAGAAGCTGTACGCCATGAGTGCTGGCGCATCGCCATGCTCGACGAAATGACTTCAATTGAAGCCAGCAGCACTTGGAAGCTGGTGGATCCACCTGCGCACGCCAAGCCTATCGGCCTCAAGTGGGTCTTCAAGGCGAAGAAGGACGCGGCCGGCATCGTCACCAAGCACAAAGCCCGTCTCGTGGCGAAGGGCTATGTCCAGAGGCAGGGGATCGACTTCGACGAAGTCTTCGCGCCGGTCGCCCGCCTGGAGTCCGTGCGACTGCTCCTGGCACATGCTGCTTGCGAGGGATGGGCAGTCCATCACATGGACGTTAAGTCCGCCTCAACGGCGTGATCCAGGAGGAGGTCTACGTCGCGCAACCCCCCGGCTTCATCTTGCGCGGCCAAGAGAACAAGTTGCTGCGCCTCGTCAAGGCGCTGTATGGACTGCGTCAGGCTCCTCGCGCCTGGTACTCCAAGCTGGACGAGTCCTTGATCGCTCTCGGCTTCAGGAGGAGTGAGTCCGAGCACGCCGTCTACCTCCGGGGCTCTGGTGCTCGGCGGCTGGTGGTGGGGGTTTACGTTGATGACCTCATCATCGCCGGTGGCCACCAGATCGACATCGACACCTTCAAGAAGGAGATGCAGTCCACGTTCAAGATGAGCGACCTGGGGCTGCTGCGCTACTACCTCGGGCTGGAGGTCACACAGTCGGAGGAGGGCATCACAGTGTGTCAAAGCGCGTACGCTGCCAAGATCCTGGAGACGGCGGGGCTGACTGGCTGCAAGTCGAGCTGCACGCCCATGGAACCTCGTCTGAAACTCAGTAAGCAAAGCACCTCTCCTGCTGTTGACGCCACTCACTACAGGAGCATTGTTGGATCGCTGCGCTACTTGGTGAACTCAAGGCCACACTTGGCATACTCGGTGGGCTACATGAGTCGCTTCATGGAAAATCCAACCACCGAGCACCTGGCTGCAGTCAAGAGGATCCTCAGGTACATAGCCGGGACTCTCGGGTATGGCTGCAGCTACCAGAGGAGGAAGAAGGAGCTGCCTCTGCTAATCGGCTACAGTGATAGCGACTTGGCAGGGGACATTGACACTCGAAGGAGCACCACAGGCGTCCTCTTCTTCCTCGGTAACAATCTGATTACTTGGCAGTCACAAAAGCAGAAGGTTGTGGCGTTATCGTCCTGCGAAGCAGAGTACATGGCCGCCACCACAGCTGCTTGCCAGGGCATTTGGCTGGCACGGCTGATCGCTGAGCTCAGAGGTCAAGAAGCTGGCGCCACCAAGCTGTTTGTTGACAACCAGTCTGCCATAGCTCTCAGCAGAAACCCTGTCTTCCATGATCGTTCAAAGCACATCGATGTCAGGTACCACTTCATCCGCGAGTGTGTTGAAGATGGCAGGGTGATGATCGACTCCATCAGCACTGACGAGCAGCTGGCGGACATTCAGACAAAGGCCCTGACACGGGAGCGCTTCTGTGAGCTGCGTTCTCGCATTGGGGTTCATGATGTACATAATCGGCACAAGGCTTAGGAGGAGATTTGTTAGATAAGCCTTGCGCCTTAGACTTAGCTGCATGTTTTTTCATTCAGTTGTGCATGCGCACGAGCACTGACTTGTGGTTGCCGTGCGCCTAGGAGAACTGGCCGAGATTAGCTCGCCATGACTCGCGACATGCAGCCACGGCTCCGACGAAAGTGGCGCGTGGGGATGGACGCGCGCAATGCGCTGCGTGGGCGCCGTGGCTGGGTGTGTTTGTTTCTATATTTACCGCAATCAAAAACAGAAAACGCTGCTTGTTGTTCGCAGCACCAAAACTCGATCGTGTCCAAGTGTTCGCATGTGTTTCTCTCGCCGCCGCTCGTGCGCTCACCGCGGCGTTCACCGCCGTTCGGTTTCCAACACCCCTTGGGTCTGGAAACCCTTGGAGATACGTGCCCTTAGCCTAGACAGCCACCACCAGCGCCTGTTTCCATCCTCGCCTCGACGCCGGCGCCACCTGCCCTGCCCTGGATGGGTCGCATGTTCCAAAGAGGACATGAACCACGAGGATTGCCACCTCCTTTCTTGTTCCCCGCCGCAGCCGCCACTCCCATCTACTCCTCTTTGCACTGTCCCGAGGGCGACAACACTGTCCTAGCCACAGACCGCTCAGCCTCGCTGCGCAATGTCGTCTCCAGCCATCACCTTTGACGCTTCGTAGCTGCCCAAGCCACCATCGATGCTCCTTTCCCTCAACAAACCTCGTCGCGCAGCCCCATCTCCAGCCGGCCATCCTTGGCCACAGCCGCACCATGCAAGTCGCAGCTGCCTGCGGCCACGCCAGGTCTATCGTGGGCTGGTTGCAGCCTCCTACTCATCCCCGACCACGTCTGCTCCGCGCCCAACTTCACTCGACCAGCCCAAGCGGCCTCCGGCCAACTGCAGCCACCTAGGCTGGCCGCAGCCTAGATACAGCCTGCCCACGGCTGCCACCAGCCGGCCAAATCTCCTCAACTTAACACGAGTGCTTGTATTTTTCTAGATTTATTCTAAAATTAACAGTATTATTCTTTCAGCAATAGAGGTATGGCAACTAAACTATCTATGTGAATGTAATATTGCTAACTACTACCTCCATTCCAAATTATAAGTCATTTTAGCTTTTTTTAGATTCATAGCTTTTGTTGTGTATGGAGAAATAGAGTATATCAGATGCATAATAAAGATTATGTACCTAGGAAACCCCAAATGATTTATAATTTGGAATGGAGAATTAACACTCAAACAAATAGAGAAGACAATGAAATACATCTGTTTTTTTCCTAACACAAATTCTACTTTTTGGTCAAACAAAATTGAAAGTCACACTGGACAACATAAAGCCATCCTTCCTATTCCTGAAGACAATAGAAATCGTACACAGGAGGAAACACATTTCAAAGTCATCCGCTTGGGAATGATTTTCTTTATTCTTTTTCCAGTAAATGATTTCCTTTCAGAATCAAATGTTTTATTTCTGCAAAAGCAAATTCATTCTACAATGTACACCAAAAGATGACATAAAGTAAGTCGTCCCACTGTAGACGACATTGTTATTTTCTATAGCAGAAAGAAGCTAGAGAGACTCTGCGGTCGCAGGAGCAGGGGCACCGGCCCTCGTTTGCTGCAACTGAGTACAACAGAGCGAAAAGGCCATGAGCAACACGACAGCATCAGAAGAGCTCCTGGAAGAAAGCAACGTACCTTTCTGGCAATTCTGTAACTGATTCTGTGTGGGATCAGATCCCCATTTTCAGCTATGTATATTTCATCACGAAGGATGGAGAGGGTACTTATCGATCAAGTCGAATAGCTTGTCTCCGACACCAAAACCGAGTATCCTGGCCATGTCTGTGGTCTTCAACCTCGGCTTCAAATGGTTCTGCTGCTTCAGCCAAGTCTCCACGGCAAACACTTTCTTCATCACGAACAGCTCCAGCACCTCCGGGTGGAAGACCTCACCCATTCGCATGCTCATCTGCAATTCATCCATCAACAAAGTTTTGTACACTGTAAAATTTTTAAAGGGTGCATAAAACCACTTTTTTTCTCTGAAATTACCTGGTGAGGGGACAAGCATTGCAGCATATCTGGTAAGCCTGCCAGCTCTCCAGTCAAGTACAACCGGGAACCAAGGGTAAGCAGCGTCAAGCCTCACGAACCATAGCCATATGTCCAGAAACTCTGACAGCTCCCGCGTGTCGTACGCATCCTCTCTCTTGTAAGTAATGGTAAACCCAACAGTTTGATCCAACAGGGTCCTTGAATCAGCCGAACAATGCACGTAAAGTTCTTGTCAGAACACAAACTTGGTGAATTCTAGTTGAAATTAATGGCATGGTGCTCTAGCTATCAAAGTGAACCTGCAGTTAAGGAACTCAAGTCACCAAGTGCTTCTTGAACTGGCGATAGGTCATGTGTTTGGATGGTGTCAGTGTTGATAATGATTTCAAAATGCCCTTCCGTAGGCGGCGGCGGAGGTTGGACCAATGGGGTCTCTGCCCAAAACACAAACAAATGGTTACTTACAAGTGCAAATGCCAAGGCTTAAAAACTATTATGGTGCCAGGATATGGACATTGTAGACACTCAGATGAAAATTAGAAATGGTAACCAGGCATGGCTGAAAACACATAAAACACTTGGCATCCATGAGAAAGTTCTTATAGTTCACAAATGAAACACAGGGTTAGTCAGCTCAAAGGTTGTACCTCAGGGAAGATTAGCATCATCCATTGCAAATTGCATAAATCCCGTCTTTGCGACAGGCGAGCCCTATGTGTCAGTGACACACCGACCTGGCAAATAGGTAGGGGATTACAAAAAAAAAAATCAGTGTCAAATATCTATCTTTGTAGTGTATGATATTAGTGCTCATAGCATCAATGGATCAATTCTTGGAGAAAATTAGTACTTGGTCTAAAGCAGACAATTGCCGTTTTAAGGCCGGGGAGACAGACAGTGGTAAACCCACAGGACAATTAAGAATACATGAATGGCTGCTCTTGCTTAGGCAAGACACATATTTTCTAGGCAGAATGGCTGTCAGACAGGTACTAACATGACCTACATAAACGTAACTAAACACGGAGATCTGAACTAGCCCTTTCAGCATCCAGTCGATTTCTGATGCACTGAAACGGATGAACTAGGAGAAAGCGTCATCTAGTTCCATTCTCAGTTCATTTCAGATGATTGTTTAGTTGATTTTTCCTGATGGTGTCACTTTGCCGTTGATTGATTAGTGTGGGAGAGGGGAAAAGAGCAAAAAAAAAATCACCGTGTTGGCCTATGGAGAGGGAGAGGTCGTAATTCCCGGAGGGGTTGAACGCGACGACGCGGCGAACCCTGACGCCAGCTCTTCTGCCCTCGCCGGCGCCGCTTGGAGCTGGACGGGCAGCTTCACCGTGGCGGAGGATCGGGAGGCCAGATGCGGCGGCGGCGGCGGGCTGCTGCTGTGCCGCATCGGCGCAAGGTGGTGCGGCACAACGGACAGGTGGTGGGCGGTGGCGGCGGCTGCCATGGTTGGTGGGCGCGCGGCCGCCGGCGAGGGGAGTTGCTGCGGCGGCTCCTCAAAGCTGGCGCCTTTCGCACCCCCTCCCGCCTATCCTCCCCACATCTCCTCTTCCCTGAGACCCCGCCTCTTCCCCTACTGTTCCGGCGTTTGGGCCGGCCGGCGGGGCGGATCCGGCGAGCTCCTCCCCCTTCCTGGCGTTTGAAGCGGCGGCTGCGTCTGTGGCCTCTGATCCGAGTTGGGGGGGGGGGGCGTGGTTGTGCGCTGTGGCAGCCGCTAGCTATCAGTCGGCTTGCGTTGGTGCTGGCTCGCCTGGGCTGCTGACCGGCGGCCGCCTGGCTGGCCGACCGGCGCCTAGCTGGCTGCGGCCAGTTCTGTCTGGCTGGCTGCCTAATGGCCAGCGCTCGAGTTGTTCTTCGGCGCCGGAGCAGCCACCCCCTCCCCTGGCGCAGTCTATGTCATCTACCTCGTTGGAGGCGTCGTCGAAGATTCTGCTCGTCGTGCTCGCTGTTGACATGGGTCTGAGGCCAAAGCCCTCTATCGCTTCTTTCCAACGTCGGTGGTGTCTGCAGATGCCACTGCGTTTTATGAAGGCTTCGTTAGAGCACTGCAGTACTGGTTGTGCCTCTCCTTCCTTCTCTTCATGTTTTTCTTTGTAATAATGGTTGGCCCGGTTGCTAGCTTTATGACCACCTCCGTTAATGTTTCGATAGTTTCTTGCAATATCATTTTTGTAATAGTGCACCTTCTGACTTTTTTTATACTTGTCATTTGTGGCTAGCTTGTCTGTGTGTCTGAAGTATTATTTTCCTATTTTTGGAGGAACATATTGGTGCATGATGAAAGCGTAGATGTCTGCTACAATTCTGGCTATGCACTTTTGGTCAAAAGATCCCCGATACCATGCTTTTGAATTGTTTACCACCTTGTACTGCATGTTTTATTTCTTAGAAGGTTGTTTGGCGTACTGCAAGATATAATATATTAACAATTAGGGACAATTGTGCAACTGCCCCTATTCTGAAGCTCAATTCCTCGTTTGCCCCTATTTTTTAAACTTTGCTTGTTTGCCCCTGTTTTTACAAGACGAATCTACCATTTGCCTCTCTTTTCTCCATCCGTTAGTTGGTGAAACATTTAGGCACAAAAAAAGATTGAGAAAAAAGAAAAAGGGAAAGAAGACCAGAATGCCCCTTATCCTCGTTCCCGTCCCTTCGCTCGCGAACGAGTCCCGTCGCTCGCGACGCTCGTGGCTGGACGGCGACTGCTAGGGTTCCGGCGCTGGGGATTTGCAGGCGCAGGAGGCAGGCAGGCGAGCCGCAGGAGGCAGGCAACGACCCGCGGGAGGCAGGCTCGCGCGGTGACCCGGCGCGGCGAGCCGTCGTGGCCTCACGCGGGCGCGGCCTCGCGTGGGCAGGCGTGGCGAGCCATCACGGCCTCACACGGGCGCACGGCGCGGCCTCGCGTGGGCAGCCGTCGCGGCTTTGCGCGGGCGGTCCTGCGGCCGGGTCTCGTCCTCGCGCAGGAGGAGGGCGGTGTGCTTCTCTGGAGTGCAAACGTTCATGTGTTCCAAAACAGGAGCAAATGAGCAATTTTCAGCCAAGGGTGTTTTGGTCTTTTCAGCCCAAACTTAATACCGTTAAGCGGACTTAACTGGATGGTGGCAACTGGTGGCTTTGTTTTTAAAAAAAATAGGGGCAAACGAGCAAAGTTAAAAAAAATAGGGGCAAACGAAGAATTAAGCTCCAAAACAGAGGTAGTTGCACAATTGGCCCAAACAATTAATACCTTCTATATATATTTATAGGATGATTGTTATTTAGTACCATAACTTGATATATGTACTGCGGGAAGTCGTGCTTGATGGCCATTTTCTTCTTACGAAAATACTAACTTGATATTAACAATTAATACCTTCTACTTATCTTCTGCTTGCTCATTCTTAGGTAAATATGATCCTATCGTCGAAGTACATCCTATATGAGTTGTACGAAAATAATGTCGAGAACTAGTTGAGTACTTTTAATGAAAAAACATATCATTTTTGTCTAAAGAAATAATGTCAATTACAAGTGCAATACTGACTACAATTCTTTGTGTTTCGATTTATCAGAATTCCTGGAGTCGGAGGACAATCGTAGCTCCATCTTGAGGATAGATTAGAAATGTAATCTAGTGTCTTCTGTGGAAATAATAAGATGTCTATATCGTTCAAATATGAAAATGGTGATCCTGGGGATATGGTTCAACTAGACTCACTGGACAAGTTGACATTCCTTGTTTTGGAGGGACTTCATGCGTTGATATCCGTATGATGCCACCTTCCATTTCTACCCCTGATTAGTTCCCAAAGATTTTCTTTTGTTCCATCACATCGAATCTTTGGACATGTGCATAAAGCATAGATAAAAAATAACTAATTGCGTACAGTTTGCAAGTAATTTGCAAGACGAATTTTTTGAGCTAAATTAGTCTATAATTAGACACTAATTATCAAATAAAACAAAAATACTACAATAGCCAAATCAAAAATAAGAACTAAACAAGGCCTCGATTTGTTCCACACGGCTGTTTTCCAGCAGGTTGCTCTCTCCTCGTTCATGCCCCCAAGTTCTTCACTATCGTCTAGCAACTCTTGACAGTAGTAGGTTGGCAGTTCATATCATAGCAAGGCTGGGAACAACAATCCTTTTAATTAGGGAATTAAGGTGGAGTTTGGTGTCATTTCTCCTTAGGAAACAAGTGTTCACTTTGACTCCACTGATTTTCCAGCTTAATATCATACTTAAACCGAAGGAAAACGTTTGGCCCAAATTCCATTTATTTGCTAAGAAAGCATCATCGAGTTCTGTTCTGTTCTCAGTTCATTTTATACGATTGTTTAGTTTATTTTTCCCTGATGGTGTCACTTTGTTCAGTATTGTTGCTTAGTGGTACACAGTGGCGGACCCAAGATTCGCTCAAGACTAGGGCCGAATTCTCCTAGTGAAAAGTTGAAAACTACACCGTAATCTTTATATATGTGTGGTCCATGGCCTACGCATAGATGAATCTTAGTATTTCACGCTCACCTCTTTGTCCGATGATGACACGTACACCATCAGATGAGGTAGGCATTTTGTGGCCATGGCGCAGGGATGGGTTCATCACCTGATAGGCGCTGGCAGTCGTCTACTCGATTGTAGGACTAAGCGCAATGAGGCAATAGCAGGTGACGGGCATCCCGCTACAGCGACGACGTGAGTGTGCGAGGGTTGAGACTCAAGACTTGGACGAAACAACGAGAGAGAGGTGTCAGTTCCTTATATACCTAGGTTGGTTGTTGGCTTCAAAGTTGTTGGAATGGACTCTGATAAAATGATAACTAAGGTGTACCTAGATTACATGAACCATGACTAAGGCCTTGGCCCTAGTGGCCTTAGACCTGGGTCCGCCAATGGTGGGACGGGAAAAGAGAAAAAAATCACCGTCTTCACCCATGGTCCATGGAGAGGGAAATGTTGTAGTTCTGACGCCAGCTCTGCCCTCGCCGGCGCCGCTTGGAGCTGGATGGGCAACTTCCCCGTGGCGAAGGAGTGGGAGGCCGCGGAGCCGAATGCGGCGGCAGCGGGATGCTGCTGATGTGCCGCATCGGGGGCTCGGGGCAAGGCAATGCGGCACAATGGGCAGGTGATGGACGGCGGCGGCGGCTGCCGCCATGGTTGGTGGGCGCGCAGCCGCCAGCGAGATGAGTTGCTGCTGCGACGCGATGGTCAAGAACTATAGGGTCAGCGGTCCACGCCTATTCTATTCGGTTATCTGCAGCGGCCAGTTCTGTGAGCCTAGATGGGCCATGATTGTTGGAGGCATTCCTTAGATGGGCCAGAGAGTAAGGCCTTGTTTAGTTTGCGAAAATTTTTAGTTTAGTTACGATAACATTTTCGTTTGTATTTGGTAATTCGTCTCTAAGTTATAGATAAATTGTATGATTAATTATTTTTTATCTATATTTAATGTTACATGCATGTGTCCAAAGATTCGATGTGGTGAAGAATCTTAAAAAATTTTAGAAACTAACAAGGCCTAATAGTGGGGCACAGCTAACACTAGAGTGGCCCAATCTCTTTCACAATCGGATTAATGGGTAGCACAATATTACATGGCCTACAAACCAACTCCGTTTTCCTAAAAAAAAACAAACCAACTCCGTTAGCGCGTCATGCCCAACAAACCAACTCAACCCATTAGCACAATATTACACATAGAACTATAACATCATCAACCAATATGTGTGTTTTATAGTTATGTTTTATCAACCTACGAAAGTTGAGCGAGTCCATATGGAGACTATTTCTGTGGGATTCAGCATAAACATCTCCACCGCCTCTATCAAATAAGATTAGAAAGGATTGCATATACCTTGTTCTAATCTCGACAACTTTGATCTGTATCTATATCTATATCTATATCTATATCTATATCTATATCTATATCTATATCTATATCTATATCTATATCTATATCTATATCTATATCTCTATCTCTTAAATCCTAAACCCCATTAATTGATTCTTCACATTGAATTCTATCTCCACATGTATACTATCCACATCAGTAGTTCACTAGCACATGTAATGGCACCTATATCTATTCATGCAAGTTATCCACGTCAACACACCATATCACATTTACTAACATGCATTTATTTGTCCATGTTAGCATATCCACCGACCACTAAAATTCATTCACGATCTCCATAACAACATGTCGGGTATGCTTCTAGTTCCACTAAGTTGTACATACTCCTTAACAAATTTGGTGCTATCTAATTCATTCAAATCAATGCTCCTTACAAAAGTCATGTAACTTAGTCAGTGATTAGCGACCAAAGAGGAGGAGGGTTGTCACGCACTAGGCCCTATGTGCAACAGTCAAAGAGGCATCATAGGGGAGGAGGTGGTCGTGCACTACTACCAAAATTATTTTAGGTGATAGAAGATTACTTTTTCAAAGGTGGTACTTTCAATGACCGTCTCTATAAATGATTTTAAGAGACACATTATGAGAGACTTAAAAATAAGCCCTCCTCTAAAAATCAATTTCGACAGATAGGCAACTTAAATGTGGGATTGTCTCTAGAAATGGGTATTTGCACCTAGTACGTGGCACTAGTTTATCGTTGGAGTCTTGGATTTCTCTTTACTCTTTGGTGGTTGCTGCCACCTACATAGCTCAATGGATTGGAGGATTGTTGGACTTGTGGTGATTGTTTATTGCCTCCAATATAGTTGATTATAAGGGGCTCTTGTGCTTGTCCTCATGAGAGATCCCGAAGAGCAACTCTAGTGGAATGCTCATGGCTACTTAGAGTGCTCCTTGTTGATTGATTCTTGCGGCAACCAAGTTGTGGGTCTACCTTGAGTGGCTAGTTAGCATGTGAATCATCGCATTTGAGACTTGCCACAAAGATGATGTAGATTGTTGGCATGTCATCAAACCTTAGGGATAAATTGGTTGACACATCTCTCATGCATGCTCAGCTCAGTTTGCTACTCGCACTAGTAGGTTTACATTCATATATTGTTTGTGTGTGGTAGTTTCTTGTACTAGTAGCTCACTGGTGTAGTTGTAGTTGCAGTAGTTAAGTAGCTAGCTTTATAGTTGCTTAGCTGATTTAGCTCTCTAGTGTAGCTAGTTTAGTTGATAATCTTTGTGTGGTGAAGTGTGTTATAGTATACGTCGAGACTTTATGATGAAGTGGTGTTCGTTACGTACAACTGTAAAATCATTCGTCACGGATGAGTGATCGTGGTTTCCACGGTACACGTCAGATGGAGAAAGGGCCGTGTGAGGATTTATGACAAAGTGTCGCAGTTTGAAAACTATTCGTCACAGATGTGTAATTAGTTCAGTAACAAAGTTTTATTCGTCATAGTTATAAGAATCCTAAATTCCTGCGTTCTGGTTGATGTCTCTGTGGTCTACATGCATGTCTCTTTCGGTTCCTGACCCTCTCCAGGCGCCTAACATTTTGCTTCCTGCTGGTTGGCGATCTTTGAAACATCGCCATTCGTTGTACTAGCAGGACGCGGGTGTGTGTGTGGTTCAAGACTTGAAGTGCAACGTTGGCGATGGCACCTATCTAACGATTCAGCACGAGGAGCACTGCGACGTGCGTGCAGTTGCGCTACCCGTCCCGTCACGTAACTTGCTGCTTTCCATGTTCATTTTGGTTCTAATAATATAAACCAGTAGCTAGGGGCTTACACACTCCTGTTTTACATAAAAAAAGAATTATTGATGTGTGTGTGTCTGACAATCCGGGCATATTCAGATCAGCTGGAGTAAATGAGTAATTGATGTGAGTACTTTTTAGTGGTTACCAACTTCCATGAATCTCAGCATATTGCCATGACTTATCAGCCAAACGAACAAGGCGTTTCTAACTCATCTGATTTTGAAAACAGTGCAGAAGAGTTTTATAAAAATGAAACTTATCATCTCTCATTTCATTATTATGGTGTCACATCAGCATATTTAATACCCATAAAACTCTAATGAAATCATATTAAAACTGGCCTTAGTCGGAACAGGCGTGACTGCACTGCAATTGTTTTTCTCTCCGTGCAGTGTGTGGACAATATATCCAGCCAGCAACACGCTGTTTCTGTCGGCAAAAGTGGCCACAACACATGCAGTTTACTTGTGACATTAACAAGCCTTTTGTTTTGTCACATTAAACATATATTCGAATTTGGACGGATATAGTATATCTTGTTCATGACATTCCATATGCTTCCACGAGTAGTATAGTATAGTGATTATATTTCATGGCATCTACGATCCAGAGAAGGATTATTATATATACAGTTTGCCCTTACTAAGGGCATTCGTTGTGCATGTGAGGTGAATCATGATAAAATCAAAACTATACGACCACCCCGAAGGGCGAAGCTAGGCCTTGTTGCGAAAACTTTTTTGTTTTCGGGACTGTAGCACTTTCGTTTTTATTTGATAAACATTGTCCAATCATAAAGTAACTAGGCTTAAAAGATTCATCTCGCGATTTACAGGTAAATTGTATAATTAGTTTTTATTTTTATTTATATTTAGTGTTTTATGCATGTGCCGCAAGATCCGATGTGACGGTGAATCTTGAAAAGTTTTTGATTTTTTAGATGAACTAAACAAGACCTGAGAATAAGTGATCCTCTTTTCCTGTAACTTGGAATAAAATAAAGATAAATGAAGGTAAGCTTCAGCGGAATTCTTTTCTAATGCTTTTTCCTCAAATTTTTCTCTCGACCAATTGAGAAAACTAAAGCACCCCCCAGTCCTTCGACGAAAGAGAAAGAACCAGATATATTCTTCCAATCCTCTTTCTTTCTTCCCTTCTCACTAACCTCCAGAGCCCCACAACAGGAGGCCTGCTGCCGCTGCTCTGAACCGACATATAGAGGTTGTTTGGTTGCTAGCCACACTTTACCATATTCCACCTTAAGCAAGTTTGACTAAATTAGTAAGTGTTTAGTTTGCAATTAAGCTTAGGCATGATTCTTTTATGCTCCGCATGTTATAGAGTTAAAAAGTGTGGCAAGATTCCTTTAGACATGGCAAAGTATGGCAACTAATTTGCTAGTTACACTTTTTGTGGCTTGTCACACTTGCCTAAAATTAGTTACGATAGACTATTACTATCAACCAAATATGTCCTAGTCACTGCCACGCCATGCTCTGAGCTAAGAAGGCTGCCTCGCACCAACCATGCGCGAACCTGGACGTCTACGCTATGTTGTAACCCGTTTGCTTATCTGTTAGATGTTTTGGGCCATGGGCCAAACAATTCTAAATAAATCTCAAAGGCCCACTTATACATGCATGTATATATGGAAAGGTGAGGGACTTTAGTCCCACCTTGCTACTTCAAGTGGAGTGATGCCAACTAAAAAGTTAAGCTATCTCCATCTTGTTGAAGCAATTGGGGAGAGAAAAAGGGAGAACCACACGCGCGCGCTCGCTCGCCCTTGCGGGTGCGCGGCTTCCTTTTGCTACTTGGAACCTTTGCATGCATGGAGGAGATTGCGCTGGCCTATTTGGTAAGTAATTATTCTCGTATTATGGCAAGTGCCTAAACGGTAGGTAATGTTTCCATAATACTGTGATTGATTGCTTGCCTATTTGTTGTGTGCGACGCGTGTATAAATATGGGGCGAGACGTCGTCTTTTGTACCGAGAGATTCATCTCTTCCTCGTCATATTACTCCGCCGCCGCCGTCTTCCACATCCCGTCGCCGACGTGCCATCAGTGTCGGGAGAGCAGGCTCCGAAGCCTACGTCTCCTCGCGTCCCTGCACGGGTAGGGGCGTATCAGGTTTTTGGGAAGCGCCTTCGCGACTGCTCGCTGGACGTCTTCTTTCCACTACGCCCGGTGTTCGCCGATCTCCATCGACGGTCTTCGTCTTCTTCCTCTTCTTCTTTCGCGCCGACAAACCCCATTGTAAGGATGTCTATCTTGTCTCTGTTGTTCCCGTGAACTTGATTTAAATCGTAGTGCTAGTTTTGATTCATATATCTGTGATACATGTCGTTAGTCTTTTTCTTGTTGTCAGAATTAATCTATGCATCGCTAAATTGCTTTTATTTCCAACATAATCTTATCAGCCAACAAATCAGCATCGACATCAGAATCAGCTGCAGAAACGATCAGCGAACAGGGAATGATGAAGTGCTCGTGTGTTTCAATCAGCAACGTGAGATCGTAGCTCTGTAGACAAATGTTTGTAAAACATTTGATGGGTCTGTTTTGGACCCTGATCAGTGAGTGAAAGTGAACCAGGTAGGGTGCATGCAGACTGCTAGTGTCGTCCCCCACATCAATTGCGTGGTCAGCTAGAGACTGATATTTGGTCACCGTGTCTTCTAAGCTGATTTTGACCCCACGCGGCCAACTCAAACCAGCTATACCATGCATATTACTTATATTCTAACATTTTGGTAGCAATATATGTTCCAATTTCACATTCGCACTTACTACCGCCATCCCAAACTCTAGATGTGTCCGTAGTCAAATTATTTTGAGTTTATCTAAATTTATACAAAACTATTAACATTTAGCTTATATTATGAAAAATATATTTTATGAAAGACGGAGGCAGTAGTAAATTGTATTTTTTTTTAAAAAAGACGGAGGCAGTAGTAAAGCTCAATCAAACATTTTTCAACGCCTTATATTACTCAGTTTTTAATTTCTTCCTAGAGGATTTGTTTTAGGATTTGGGCTGATGAGCATTTGGTTTCAGGGTCAGTTTTCAGTTTGTCTCGGGGGTTCAGAAATCAAGAAGGACCGGAAGACAGGTCAGCGTCAGCCTCTAGTCGATCGGTGGGAGAGCGTATGAGGCCGGTGAGTCTGAGGCCTTGTTTTGATCGCAAAATTTTTTGTTTTTGGTACTGTAGCATTTCGTTTTTATTTGACAAATATTGTCCAATTACGGAGTAACTAGGCTCAAAAGATTCATCTCACAAATTACAGATAAACTGTGCAGTTAATTTTTATTTTCGTCTATATTTAATGCTCCATGCATGCGACCAAAAATTCGATTTGACGAAGTATCTTAAAAATTTTTGCGAACTAAACAAGGCCCGACGCCGGCGCCGCTGCCGGCGAGGACCGCCGGACCGGGCCGGGGTGGCATTAGTCCAGCGTGGAGGGAGGGGGTTGCATTGGGCCGGAGACTCGGAGCACGTTAACTCTCTATATATCATCGATGCAGCCGCATCGCTTTCATAATTTAATTTACTATCCTCCACTACAGCATTTGGATCAAGGTGCAGATTGTGTAGGCTTGTTTATCAAAGAGCACATAGGGCTTGTTTGGCACAGCTCAACTTCACTAGTAAAGCTGTTTTTTTAGAAAATAGCTTTATGAGTGACTTTATAGATGAAGCTGAGCTGTTTTGGAGAAAGTGTTTGGCAAAATAGCTTCACCAACTACTTCATGCATAGTTAAGAGAGAGAAATGAGGAAGAAACTGCAATAAGCTATTTTTTTCTAGCTTCATCCCAACTTATGTCTTTGTGAGAGGAGACGGAAAACAGCTTCACCTATAAAGCTGTTTTGGAAATAAGTGTTTGGCAAAAAAACAGCTCACATGTACCAAACAGGCCCTTAATGATGGCAATGTATAAATACTTAACATATATTAGATTGTTCATTTAATGATGGTAACGTATAACTAACATATATTAGACCCAAGTGAAGTCGTCTTCTTCAGGGATCACTGATCAGGGCCGCCCCTTAAAAAAGTCTGTTTCTCCATCATACACGCCAAATTCTTACATATGCAGATGACTTTCTCTGTGTCATCTAAAAGTTAACTGCGACTCTGCCTGCAAGTAGCATGAAAACAAAACAAAAGCCGCGAGACACCAATCCTATTCAGATTTCAGAGTTTCCCTGAAACAAGAGAATCCCATGCATATCCCCATTCAACTCAGAATGGCCCCCCAGCGCATGCTCTAATTGTCTTCCTGAATTGCCGGACCTCATGCCGTCACCATGCCCTTTTCGAACTGATTGATTGGTGAGTAAAATACACTGGCGGCCCTTTAATTTATCAGACTGTGTCATTTTGGTCCATGAACTTGCAAAACCGAAAAAGTAACCTCTAAACTTGTCCGCCTGTGCCACTTTGGTCCATGAACTTGCAAACGCGAAAAAGTGCCCTCTAAACTTGTCGACCTGTGCCACCTTGGTCCATAATCATGCAAATACGAAAATAACACCAGCTGCATGGCACTGTTCTGCCACGTGGCCACCTCTGGTAGGCCATGTATGGCACCGTTTATGGTGTTGACAGCAGCGATGATGTCAGCATTTCTTTTTTAATTTACGAAATTGATATATTTTTATTCGTAGCGTCAAATATATCAAATAATATATCAATTCGTTGGATTTATTAATTAAAAGAGATAATTTTAAAACAAGTAAAAATTATTCGTTTTCTAGGTTTCATATTTTTCCTAGGCAGAGTACATCAAAAAGAGGCTACACAAATATTTCATGAATTTAGTATTTCACTAATATTTAGTTATAAAATAAACAAATATTTGTTGACGCGTTGAAAGAGCCTTTACACGCATGGACCAAAGTGGCACAGGCCCACAAGTTCAGGGGCCACTGCTTTGCGTTTACAAGTTCATTGACCAAAGTGGCACAGACGGACAAGTTTAGATGTCACTTTTTCAGATTTGTAAGTTCATGGACCAAAGTGGCACATGCTGACAAGTTAAAGGGCCACCAGTGTATTTTTTACTCTTGATTGATTACTATTCCCCGACAATACTTACTCTAATCGATCGCCGTGTTGTCCTCCTGCCATCGGCTGCATTACCATACCATTATCCCCCTGGCCCCTCCACGTCTGCAGTGTTTATCCACGAACCCTCTCGATGATCTCTCTCCTCAGCAGTGTATATAATATGCATGCATGATCATTACTTCATTAGCCAGTAATCACATCATCATGATGCAACTGGACATGTTTTGTTACCATTAGTTATAGTTCCATCCTTGCCGCTTTCTTCGTCACTCGTCGACGACGACCAGCTTTACAGTTCATATATTACATCCCACAAGCGTGTGCATGTTTCACGCTTACGCGCGTGCTGCGCGCTGCGCCTACTAATAACTAACTAACTAACTAATCCTTTTTACCAGCTCGTAACCACACCCACACATTCGTCTTGTTCGTTTGGCTGATAAGCCATGACAGAAAATGAGAGAAAAATACTGCTGAGGCTGACAGATTTAGCTGTATGCAGCAGCTCATCCTATCCCATGGCGGCCGAGGCATGACCGTGACATGACCTAACCAACCAGCTGCTAGCTCCGTCCGTATCTCTATAACTAGCTTAGGCCTTGTTTAGTTCATGAAAAATTTTGGATTTTGCTACTGTAGCATTTTCGGTTTTATTTGCCAATTATTATTCAATTATAGACTAACTAGGTTTAAAAGATTTATTATCTATACGTCGAGCGCGGGGCTGCACTTCGACAAGGACCGGTGGCTAGCTGAGCCGGGTGCACTGCAATTGTTTTCTTGTCCGTGTGTCTTAGTTGTGGACAAGACAATCCAACCCGCAACATACGGTTTCTGTCGACAAAAGTGACCACAACACATACCGCTTACTTGTGACATTAACATAACAAGCCTTTTGTTTTGTCGCACTGAAGATACTTGATTTTGGACGTACGGATATCGAGTTCATCCATATGCGTGATCACTAAAGATAGCAACGGGTACATATTACCCGCGTGCCCGCGGGTAAAAACCCTGTAGAATGAGGTTACAGGTACAACTTTGTGCCCGCGGGTGTGGATGCGGGTTTGTAGTTGAATCCAATGGGTAAAAACTTGGGCATAGAAAACTTGTATCCGTGACCGCAAACCCACAAACCCGCTCCATATCCTTCGCAGTGGTTTGTCCTTGTTCTGGCGGATACTTGGTCATCATAGCGGATGCATATGGTCGTCGTTGGCCTCTTCTCTTGTGGATGCTTTGTCGCAGAAGTCGTTGGTTCTTGATGAGTGGATACTTTGCGGTTGCAGGTCTATTCTTTGGCCTTTTGCCCTTGTTGTTTGGCTTTCGGCTCGTCTTCTCTAGGTGGTGCATTGCCGCGATTTGACTACTCTATAGGTTACCACTGTGTTGATGTATTTTTTGTCAGGCCTTGTTTAGTTGGTAAAATTTTTAGAATTTGGGTACTGTAGTACTTTCGTTTGTATATGATAATTATTGTCCAATTATAGACTAACTAGGCTCAAAAGATTCGTCTCATAAATTACAGATAAATTGTATAATTAATTTTTATTTTCGTTAATATTTTATACTTCATACATGTGTCGCAAGATTCGATGTGACGGGAAATCTTAAGTTTTTTGGAACTAACAAGGCCTCAAAGGTTTAGTTTGTGAGGTGTTGTGTCTGATGGTTCCTGTGCCGTTTCTCTTGTGTTTTCTTTGTTGCTCAGTGTGTTTTGAGTTTGTTTTGCTAATCCTAGTATGTACCATTTTTTTGAAACGTGGTATACATAGGTGCGTGATTTTCTTTTTAAAAAAAGACAAGGTGTAACTGTATGGCATCGATCAGTAGGATGTGAACATACATGATGAAAATTTTCGTCACTGTAAAATTTTTTTATAATATGGTCAAATGCAAAATTGTGAACTTTGACTTTTTCGAACAAAATTATATATCAAATAATAACAAAACTGTGATCATCTTTATTGCATCCTCTTGTACGTTCGTACAAGGCAAACGATATCAACATAACATGTGTACAATATCCTAGCAAAAAATCTCGGATGAAGGTTGTCATGACATGATTTTGTTCCCTATTGTTTTTGCGTTCCTCGCGGCGTCTGGATAAGAAAAGGAAAGACCAGCCGAGATATTATTTGTTTTTTACCATTATTTTTAATTATGTGAATATGTTACTGCATTAAAATTATACTCTTTTAAAAAATCAAGAGCTTTTTTTCCTTTATTTTGCTGTTCCCTAGTACCTTTGCTCAGCTTCTGCTTCCTTTATTTCTGTAACCTTTCTGTCTCTTTGTTGTATTTCTGAACTGTTTTGTTCTTTTCTTTTAACAAAGTTCTGCTGTAGGGGCCTCGGCCCCTTCAGTTCTCCTAAAAAAATCAAGAGCTATGATTTGTTCAAGAGTTAACTGCGAGTGGCAGAAAAACAAAAGCCAGCAGACATCGTCAATCTTATTCTTCAGATTTCAGAATTTCCATTCAGAATCCCATTCAGAATAATGGAAGAAGTTCAGAATAATGGCCCCGGCAGGCGCATGCTCTAATTCTTCGTCTTCCTTGCTGCCGGACCTGAGCATGCCCTCTTCTAACTATCTTCGGGTTGTCCTATCATCCCCTCTGCGGACCATTATCCCCTCTCTAACCCTGGGCATTCGGGTTATCCGATTTTTTCGGGTCAGGTAATTCGGGTAATAAAAATTGTTACCCTATGTTAGTCCCGAAAAAGCACTACCCGCAAATTCGGATACCCGATAATTCGGGTTTGGGTTCAAGTATTCCCGATTTACCTGAATTTTCACAAAACAACACACTATATAAAATTTTAGTAGCAATTTATGTATAATTTCAGCAGCAATTCGTATAGAATTTCAATAACATTTTGTAGAGAATAATATATTACTATCACTTGTTCAAACAAAGAGAATTATGTTCTAATAAGAGTAAATTACACTCACCAACGACAAGTATCTAAGTGGGTGCATGTTAGTCCAACATCTTGTAATTTGTCCAATTTAATACAACAACAATATAGGTGGGTGCATATTGATCCACAATCTTCTCATAAGTTTAATTTGATACAAGAACTTGCTTATTCGTGCATATACGGTCCAAGTATTGTAACAACGCATCTTTGTACACTTTTGAATCACTGTCATTGCAATAGACCCTAGCATGCTCATCTCATCCATCAATCAGCTTGAATCGTTTACTATACGATATCATTTATGAACCCAGCCAAATATAAAAGCTGTCATTGATTTCATAAATATGAAAAATTCCAAATCGATCATTTTTCTTTCTATACCATAATATTATGTTAATTCCAACCTATTGTCATTCATGGCTGGCTTGAACTGATATGTGGGTTGTCCATATCATAAGAATCAGGACCGAAAGGTTTTTTTCAAAAACGAGAATCAACAAAATTTGATTTTGGTTTTTTTGTTTGGTTCTACCTATAACCAAACTAACAAGTTCTTATATAGGTTTACCAAGCTAAGAAAAAAAGAAAATAAAAAGCGGTTGCCACCTTTTAAAGGATGTAGTAGACACACAAAAAAATAAGATGATGTAGTAGACATAAAGAAGAAGACGATGTAACAGTTGCACCGTCCAAAGGATAGGAAAGGCCTAGAGAGGGGGGTTAATTGGTTTGTAAAAACTTAAAACTCGATTTAGTGATTAGCATAATGTGGAGCTTCTACAAATTCCCGCGGAAGTTTTAGAAGGATAGGTAGTGAGCATTTGATTTTTCATAAGCTTGCCATTTTATGTCTCTCTTAATGGTATGACTTTTCCTATACTCAAATTTAAAATAGAAATTGAATGTAAGCTTTTTTTTGGACAGAGTCAGAAAAATAATATCATAATATAATAAATAATTCAAGTTGAGTGATGAACAAAATAAGCGTGCTAGGGTGTGTAACTTCCGATGATAGGGATTTAGAGTGTACAAAGACACTGCTTGGAACATACACGCATCAATGAACTAAGTTCTTACTTCAAATTAAACGGATTAGAAGATGTTGGACCAATAAACATCCACCTAGATAGTTGTCGTATTAAATTGAACAAATTAGAAGATGTTGGACTAATATGCACCCACTTAATTAGTTGTTGTATGGTGAGTGCAATTTACTCTTCTAATAAATTGATAAGTTCTAATATTTAACTAACAACACATGATAAATACAAAGATATAGACAAATATTTGGGTAATTCGGGTACCGGGGGATATTACCTGAATTACCCAAACTAATTTCGGGTAATCAAAATCGGTATCCGAATTTAGGATCGGGTACCTCGGGTTCAGGTAATTCGGGTCCGGATCCGGATAATTCAGGTACGGGCAATGGGTATCGGATAATTTGCCCACACTTACCTGTCTCTCGACCTCTCTCCTCATCAACAGTATATTAATATGCATGATCATTAGCCTGTGATCACATCACATCATCACGATGCATATGAACATGTTACCATTAGACATTAGTTCATCATTGCATCTGGTGTTGGCAGTACATATATGTAGTTCCATCCATCTCCCTGGCGCTCGCTTTCTTCACTCGGCGACGACGACCAGCTTTACAGTTCATCCATCGACTAAACTAAAACTATTATTCCACAATCATGTTTCACGCTTACGCGCGTGCCTATACTAACTAATCCCCTTTTACCAGCTCGTAACCACCCACTTGCGCTTCCTGCATCACCATCACACTAGTATATAGCAGCAGCTCATCGCTCATCACATCCCATGGCGTGACCTGACCTCTATACCTAGCTAGACAACCATCGAAGAAGACGAAGCAACTTGGAGCAAACAAACGAGTGCACAACAGCACCAGCAAGATCAAACAGCGGACCAACGACGAGGCTACGAGACTGATCCATCGAGATCCAGAAGAGATCGCCCGTCCGCCGCCGCCGTCGGTTGACTCGGTTCGCCGTGAGGCAGCTAATAACCACCACCAGTCCACCATATGGCGCTGTCGGAGCTGCAGGCGCGGGCGCGGTTCGTGCAGTCGTCGGCGGCGAGCGCGGGGCTGCACTTCGACGAGGACCGGTGGCTGAGCCGGGTGCGGCAGAGCCTGGAGCGGGAAGCCGCCGACGCGCTGGGCGCGGCGGCCAAGGTGTTCGACGTGCCGCGGCTGCTCAGGGCGACGCGCCCCGACGCGTACCTGCCGCAGCACTTCGCGCTGGGGCCCTACCACTGCGGCCGCGCCGAGCTCAGGGACATGGAGCGCTACAAGCTCGCCGCCGCCAAGCGCGCCGAGAAGCTCTTCGCCGACGGCCGAAAGTTCGACCACCTCGTGCAGCGGCTGCTCCAGGACCAGGACAAGATTCGGGCGCCCTACCACAGGTATACGCCGTGTTCTGTGCACGTCCCGTCCATCAAGCAGATGCAGTACTGGATCACTACTCATCATGCATGCATCGCCTTTGATCCTCGCCTAATATCCTTGCTTCTGTTTACAATTGACAAAATCCCTAATGAATTTTTTTTAAGTAAACAAATCCCTAATGAATTGACTAAACTTCTTACTCCCTCTGTCTCCCCTGAAAAATACAATTGTCATTTTTTGAGTAGCTAAACGGTTTAGAGATTGACCAAATTAAGTTATTATATATAAAAAGGGAGTACTAACATTTATGAAATAAACACACCAGTACAATAATTAATTATAGAATATATTTCCATAGCAAACCAAGTTATTAGAGACATAAATGTTAATATTATTCACTGCACAAATATCATAGTTACATTCTTTTTTGGTAGGGGGAGTATTGGAGTGCTAACTATTGTTCTCCTAGAGTGTATTGTTTCCTGCTGCCTTACTTAACTTCATACCAGATGGTTGTTGACTTAGCTAATGTGATCTTTTTTTTGCATTTATACTAAGAAAAAATGAGAATGAGGCAGAAAAACAAGTCGGATTGACCCGGTTTGTCGAGCCTGCTAAAATACAGTAATACACACAAATTTTTGGAGTTACACATTTCCGGCCTTTCCTATAGAGCTTATACGTTGAGTGAAGCTTTTTTTTTTTTGAACCTAGAGTGAAGCTTTTTGTTGATACAATAGTAGCACTCATTATTTTGGAAGCCAAATTTTGGAGCAGTGATGGTTTCACCGGTCATATAGGCTTCCATTTTTTTTTAAAAAAAGACTCATATAAGCTTTAGAGGCCGTTTGACCAAAATGGGCATTAAAAAGGCTAACAGTTCACTGGCTTTTGGGCTGTTTTGGGGCAAAGCCCAAACACTACCGGCCCATTAGTAACCAGACTCTGTACCCTAGTGTCTACTAGGAACGATTCACAAAATCAGTCTGTTTCAAACTTTCAATTCACAACAACAACAACAACAACAACAAACTGCCTGCTTCTTAGGCCTTGTTTAGATCTATTCTTTTTAGATTTGTACAATGTAGCATTTTTGTTTATATTTGATAACTATTATCTAATTATAGACTAACTAGGCTTAAAAAAATCGTCTCGTAATTTTTAGGCAAATTGTGTAATTAGTTATTTTTTATCTATATCTAATGCTCTAGAAATTTACCGTAAGATTCGATGTGATGGAAAATCTTGAAAAGTTTTTAGATTCTGGAGAGAACTAAACAAGGCCTTAGTCCTCTCAATCTCAGATTTCCCACTCTTCACACAATTAGAATATAACTGAAGTTCTGTAATATTTAATTTTGGTTACAAGATTCACTAAATAATTAACTGATTACTATTAGTGCACGTACGTCCACAGGTTCCTGGAGCTGAGCGACCAGACGCTGGCATGGATGATGGCCATTGACACCTGCTTCCTCCTCGACTTCCTCGAGAGCTACCACCGCGACGAGGTGACCGACATGGTGTCCTCGGCGACCAACTGGATCAACGCCACCGTGCGCGACGCCATGATGCTGGAGAACCAGATCCCGCTCTTCCTCTTCTCCCAGGCGCTCGCGCTCCGCCACCCCAAGGCCGAGCAGGCCGCCGCCGGCGCGCTGCACGCCGTGCTCGACCGCTTCATCAAGGAGGTGTCCCCGATCAAGACCACCGCCGAGCTGATCGCCGCCGACGTCGCCAGGCACGCGCACATGCTCGAGCTCCTCTACCACTTCCTCGTCCCCGACGCGACGGTCTTCGACGGCGGAGACGGCGGCGGCCGTGAGCCGCCGCCGATGGTGCCCGAGGAGTTCACCATCGCCATGCTCGACCCGTCGCAGCAGCTGCCGGACTACGACAAGGTGAAGCAGGCGTGCATGCAGGTGTCCAGCCTCGACGTGGCGCCCGTCCGGTTCATCCGGAAGAACCTCATCTCCCGGCCGATGAGCATGGCGTCGAGCCTCCCGGGGAAGATCATGCGCAAGGTGCCGCTGCTGTCGGCGATGGCGCCGCTGGTGACCAAGCTGATGGCGTCGACGGACATGGAGGCGCGGCTCAAGGGCGTGAACCTGGGCGGCATCATCAGCAGCAGCTCGCCGCTGGCGCAGGAGATCATGATCCCGTCGGTGGCGACGCTAGCGCGGTGGGGCGTCCGGTTCGTGCCGGCGCCGGAGGGGATCGCCGGGATCGCCTTCGACGCGGCGGCGGCGACGCTGAGCCTGCCGATCATCACGCTGGACGGCAACACGGAGGTGGTGCTCCGGAACCTGGTGGCGTACGAGGCCGTGGCGGTGCGCGGCCCGCTGGTGCTGGCGAGGTACACGGAGCTGATGAACGGCATCGTCGACACGGCCAAGGACGTGAAGATCCTCCGGCAGAGCGGCGTGGTGGTGAACCACCTCAAGAGCGACAGGGAGGCCGCCGACATGTGGAACGGCATGTGCCGGGCGACGCGGCTGGGCAAGGTGCCCCGGCTGGACGCCGCGATACGGGAGGTGAACGCGCACCGGAGCCGGCGAGCGGCGGCGCGGGCGCAGAAGCTGCTCAGGAAGTACGTGTTCAGGTCGTGGCGGATCCTCACGCTGCTCGCCGCCGTCGTGCTGCTGCTCATGACGGCGATGCAGACCTTCTGCACCGTGTACCCGTGTTCCCGATGGTTCGGATCGGTGTTCCAGATGCCGCAGGTCGGAGGAACCCAGTGATTCAGTACCGTAGTATTTGCTATAAGCTGTATGATGCGTTTAATTGGACTCACTTTTTATATGTTGCCTGTTTTTTTTCTTTTGAGAATTACACAGTTGAACGCTGACGTCTAAATATGTATGCGCACTTAATCCTATGAACACACGTACGCTAACATTATCTTCATGAGCACGTATGTGATTTTCTAAATTGGAAAATCAAAATGAAACCTTTGTTACCTTTTTGTATACTAAGTATTAATTAGAATAGTGCATAAGTTTCATTTGGCTGATAAGTCATAGTTAAAAACATTGTTTGTTGATTTATTGTGAGAGAGAGAAAAACACTGTCAGATTTAACAGATAAACTCAAACAAATAGATAAGTGAATCTTCAAAATTGCAGGCCACCATCACTTTTCATTAATGAAAACACACACCTCTGAATGGCGAAAGTGATCTTAGGCAAACACACGCCTCTATTGATCGTCTATAAGAGACCACTTCAGTTAATGACTATTTGAAATGAATTTCTTAGGATGTAACACACCTCTCTAAAAATAGTTGCATAAAAAATTCATAACTTTTATACAAAGTTGGATGAATATAAACTTTAAGTAAAAATTGTAGATCTCAACATTATCTACAACTTTGTGATTGATAAATTCTTTATTTGTTAGAGTACAAATTGTTTTTGTTTAAGTTCTTAAATTTTCAAATTTAAATTTTTTAAACTAGTTGAGTCTACAATTTTGTAGTGCAAGTTTTTTTATTCAAAATTGCAAAGAGTCCCGAATAAATGTTTTAAGTTCTTAGATTTTGAAATTCAAAATTTATAGTTTCTGAACAATTAATGAAACTTAGATTCAAACGAATTTGAAATTCAAAACTCAGAGCCTGACCTTCTGTTGGAGCAAGTTCTTTAAGCGTACGACTCCCAGGTTGAAAACTGTCGGATGTACGAGCATTCTAACTTGAATTGACTTTTGCCGCGAGCCTCTGGATCTACTGTTTATTCACAAAATTCTGATATGCCCAAATCAACAATTTTGTTAAGGGCACCTGAAAGAGGCGGCAGAGCACCCAAAAGCTTGCGACGAAAATCTTGTCGGCGTTGGCGGCGATGGTGAACGACCCAATCGCTGAGACTAAAAAATTTTGTGGCCCATGAAGATTCATGCACGAAAAGTAAAAGAGAAGAAAGCTCGTTAAAGCCCATCCCGTCAGGTGCAAATTGGGCCAATTTTTCGAAGACCCCACATGCTAGTGGAACATCTACAAAAATAGCCTACTTGTGTAATGCCACTCCACTTGCCCCGCCTGCCCAATGCCCCAATCCCCTTTCATGTCCAAACCGGAAATGTTTGTTAAAACAAATCTATGTAATTTTATGAACCCATAGACTCCCGACTCTGTCATGCTTGAGCTAAAAGCATGGACAAAGTAAGACTTTGTTTAGTTTTTAAAAATTTTCAAGATTTCTCATCACATCAAATCTGTATATATATGCATGAAGCATTAAATATAGATAAAAACAAAAACTAATTGCACAATTTGTCTGTAATTTACGAGACGAATCTTTTGAGTCTAATTAGTCTGTAATTGGATAATAATTTTTACATACAAATGAAAGTACTACGGTAGCCAAAGTCAAATTTTTTCGCGAACTGAACAAGACGCCGATCAAGCAACCCGTCCATCCGCTACTGCTACTCGTGGGGGTCCCTTATCTATGTTTGGGTTTGTGGGAGTGATTTGGGTGTGGAGTTAAGCAAAGCCGAATGTTTTTGGTATTTGATTTGACATAAAAGATCACAGGAGGCGAGTGATGGACTGTTTGCCGCTATTATTGGCTGCCGACCAGTCAGACACGATCACAGGAAGATCGCCATGAGTACTGTAAAAACTAGGTGAATTCCCCGCATGTTGTCGTAGGATTTTTTTAAAAATAAATTATTATATACATAGTATTACTATATAATATTTAGTCTATTATGTATGTATACATATGAATTGGACTTGCATGTATTTTATTGTATTAGATCTAGTAAAAAATTGCTAAGCTAATAAAACAAAAACTAATATTTGGTTACATTATAGAGAAATTAATTGGTGATGAAACAAATAATGTATGTACATGACTTGTATGTGAATATATTAAAGATTTAAAGTATTTCATATGATATAGATGACATGGTTATTTTTTATAATTAATATGAAATGACATGGACTTAGTAGGAAATGATGTGGACATCTTGCATGAAGAGATAAAATATTTAGTGGGTCACTTAGTGGGAATGATGTGGACACCTTGCATGAAGAGAGAATTAATCTAGGCCTTGTTTAGTTCACCCCGAAAACCAAAAACTTTTCAAGATTCCCCATCATATCAAATCTTGGAGCACATGCATGAAGCATTAGATATAGACGAAAATAAAAACTAATTGCACAGTTGCCTGTAAATCACGAGATGAATCTTTTGAGCCTAATTAGTCCATAATTGGATAATATTTATCAAATAAAAACGAAAATACTACAGTGTCGAAATCCGAAATTTTTTCGGAACTAAACAAGGCCCTAGTGGGGTTTAGCTTTATAAGAGTTATAGATAAGGGAAACATTATCAGAACAATAAAATAAAACTAGAAAAGTTTCAAGATAACATCACAAGATCACAAAGGTCACGGATACATGAAAAACTTCTATTAAATATATATAACAAAAATACAAACAAAGATATATAAAAATAATATAAGGTAAAGAAAATACAAATGAGCAAAGAAAATACAAAACTTGAGGGAACATGAAAAGCGAAGGGAAAGAACACTCGTAACATAGGACGAAAGAAAAAATGTAAATAAAGAAGTGATTTGGAAAAAAAATAAAATAACAGTCAATATCAAGAATAATAAAAAGAAAACAAGGAAAATAAATAAGAAAAAATAAGAGAAAAATAATCTTTTTTGAGGGGAAGAAAAGAAAAGAATAAGAAAGGCACGCACATGCATCTTAGTGTCCGGCACAACTGGAGCAACTCCATGCTAAAAGTACTTGGCATCATAGAATTTTTGCCAAAACCACAAAAAACAACCTCCAACAAGTTGGCAAAACTACTTGGCAATTTTATGAGCTTGATTCCCCCTTCACTTGGCAAATATGCCAAGTCCTCCATCGCTTGGCATCACGTGTATCCTAATTTGCCAACTAGTTTTGCCAATTTGTTGGAGGCTTAATTTTGTGATTTTGGCAAAAATCCTAGGATGTCAAGTTCTTTTGCCAAGGCTAAATAGCAAACTATTGGAGAAGACCTTATTAGAGCAACTCCAAGAGAGTTGGTAAAAATGGATGGCTAAATTCAAGATTTAGCCAACCTCTAAAATAGAAAATTATGTAAAAAAAACAAAAATCTCCAACAGTCTTTCTATATGGCAAATCATATAGCTAATGGGACATGCAAGCTATATTTACCATGCGAGAACTCCAGTATAGATGACTTGCTATTTTAGCAAACCAAATACCATAGCTGTTGGATTCTCTTTTCTCTCTCAAAATAGGCAAATATAGAATACATAACATGGATAGCTCTTCTCTTGGAGTTGCTGTGGGGGTATAAACCCCTATACCCTTACGGCTAGACTTCGGCCAGGAGGCTTGGCCCATTACGAGACGAGTTCAAGGCTTGATCCGACAATCTGGAGTTTCGCGCAAGGAAACAAGATGTGGAGATCAAGCAGGATTCTAGTCGGTTAGAATAGGAATTGATATCGAATTATCCATGGCAATTGTAACCGACTAGGATTAGTTTCCAGATCTGTAACCCTGCCCTCCAGACTATATAAGGAGGGGCAAGGGACCCCCCTAGGACACATCATATTCTCTCAACACAAATCAATACAACCAGACGCAGGACGTAGGTATTACGCCAACTCGGCGGCCGAACCTGGATAAAAAGCTTGTCCGTGTCTTGCGTCACCATCGAGTTCGTAGTTTGCGCACCGTCTACCGATAAACTACTACCGTGGGTATACCTCAAGGTAGACTGCCGACTAGCTTTCGTCGACAGTGGCGCGCCAGGTAGGGGGTGTGCGTGCAACTTTTCCGGCGAACAAGATGGTCACGATCCCAGCTTCCGCGACCGTGCCCGAAGGCCTCACGTTCACCGTCGGCCAGATCACGTGGACGACGTGCAGCGGCGGCTTCGCGACCACGGTTCCGAAGGAGATCCAGATCCAATCTGAGATCACGCCGTCTCCGACCACACGCATGACGGCACCAAGCGCCCGACCACCGTTCCCACTCTACAAGGGAAAGGAGATCGACTGCTCGGAC
Organism: Sorghum bicolor; assembly: GCF_000003195.3. Taxonomy (NCBI): domain Eukaryota; kingdom Viridiplantae; phylum Streptophyta; class Magnoliopsida; order Poales; family Poaceae; genus Sorghum; species Sorghum bicolor. The sequence continues at coordinate 5,564,804 of NC_012876.2, read as the reverse complement.
CTCCTCCAAGCGCTTGATCGCGCTGACTCCAAGCTACTCGAAGTTTCCCAACTAATAAATGGAGTTCTGCGTCGGCCCGACCAAGCTGCTCCAACGGATTTTTTCAAATCTCGCCGGCCAACTCGTGTCACCACACACGAACGGCTGGGAGCGTCTCTGACGATAACCTCAACCCCCTCAGGACGATCCGTCGAGCTCAAGAAGGAAGGCTATCCTTGCGGCCTGAACAACTCGGCCTCTGTTTACTCACAGCACATCCAGTCCACTTTCAGCAAGGCGGGTTGGTTGCCGACAAGGAACAATCGTCACCACGTCAACATGGTGACCATCCGAGAAATACGGGACGACCAGGTTTCCAGCACCAACTCAAGCACCGGCTCCGTCCCCACCGAGGTTATAAACACCGAAGATGAGGACTACGACCTGGATTTTCCTTCACACCCTCCGGGTTTCGACCGATTCCCGATATTCCCCCCCCGCCGAGGGGATATTGTGTTCAATATCAGCGCTGACGAACCCGACGTTGATGGAGAAACAGATGACCAGAGGCAACTCCGCGAACAGCGTAACGCCGAGCGCGCCCGACGACATGCGGACGAGCAACAACAAATGCCACCAAATAATCTCAACGATGCCTTTGACATGGTCGGGGACCAGCCAGTCTACAAAACGCCAAGCGCCAACGTGGCTGTTGCCATGGCTAACCTAGATCGGCTTCCTGATACCCCCGAATGCCAGGGAGTCCGGACCAGCATCCGAGCACACCTGATCGCCGCAATGGGACAGACAGCCACTCTGCTCAAGAGAGTCCAGGACGTCTCTTATACGGGAGCCGCCTCCGACCAGACTAATCGTAGCCGGGCCTCACCCAGCAGGCGTCACCGCAGCCGCTCCCCCGACAACCGTCGAGGGGACTCACGGCGCGATGATGGTGGTCGGGACGCCGATGGCCGCCGCCAGCAGAACCGCGCACGCGGCCAAGAAGAAAATCAACACAGGGATCTCCGCCACAACATCCCTCCCAAAGATGCCCGGGACCGCATCAACAGGCGCACCGCAGAGAGGGCAGTCCACGAAAACCTGCGCCGCATCGAGTACGATGCAACGCACGGTCCTCCGGGCCTAAGACAGTTCTCCTCACACCTCCGCCAGGTCGTGTGGCCCCGCAATTTCAAGCTCGAAAAACTTAAAAAATACGACGGCAAGGAAAATCCAGAGAACTGGATCACCCTCTATGAAATCGCCGTCCGATCAGCGGCAGGGGATGAGCACGTCATGGCCAACTACTTCCCCGTAGTTCTCGACCAGGCTGGTCATCAGTGGCTTCTCGGCTTGCCCGAGGACTCCTTCGACTCTTGGGAAGAGCTGCGCCAGGCTTTCATCGACAACTTCATCGCCACATGCGAGCAGCCTGGAAACAAGTATGACCTTGAAAGGATAAGGGACAGGAGGAACGAACCTCTGCGCGATTACATCCGACGATTCTCGGATATGCGCCTCAAAATCCCGAAGATTTCTCACGACGAGGCCATCTCAGCCTTCATCAAGGGCCTGCGATTCCACGAAGCGCTGAGGAACAAGCTGTTGCGTAAACGTCCAACAACGGTAGCAGAGCTCCTCGCCACGGCTAAAAATTACGCCGATGCCGACGACGCAGAAAAACTAATCCGAGACGATGCGAGAGGTCCTGACCAGCCTCCCCGGCGAGATGACGGTCGTGGTCGCTACGACAACAGAAATCACCGCCGCTCTGACAACCGCGATCACCGAGAGGGTTGGGATCGGCGGCGCGACAGCCGCGACGACTTCAGAGGAAAGCGCCCTCGCGAATACGACCACGAAGTAAATACGGTCAAACGTCCCAATGGACGACGGGACTACCAAGACGACTACAACAAAACGTTGAAGGGATCGTGCCAGCTACACCCAAAGTCTAACCATACCATGGAAGAGTGCCGCGTCCTCAAAAGTATCTATACACTGCGGGCCGCCCAAGAGGACTCCGCCAAGAAAAATAACAAGCGCGACGGGCACGACCACGAAGATGAGGATGAGGACCAAGACAGGGACCCCCGACACCAATACGTCAGCCCCACCGACGTGGTCCACTCCATTTTCGGGGGCAAGGTCTCCACTGAGTCCAAGCGAGAAAGAAAGCTGTTAAAGAGAGCCTGCCTCAACATAGACAGCACGGACGGGCTGATTGCAGATCCGAAATTTCCCGCGTGGTCCCACAGGGAGATCTCGTTCAGCAGGAAGGACCAGTGGGCCGCTATCCCAGAGCCGGGTCGTTTCCCACTGATTCTTGATCCCTGCATCAATAGCATCAGATTCGAGCGCGTGCTCGTGGACGGGGGAAGCTCCATCGACATCCTTTTCCGCAACAGCCTGCCCGCCCTCAAGATATCACCGGCACAACTAAAACCTTACGACGCCCAATTCTGGGGGGTTTTGCCAGGTCAAAGTTCGGTGCCCCTCGGACAGATAACATTGCCTGTCCAATTCGGCACACCCGATCACTTCCGGACGGAGTTCATCAACTTCGTAGTCGCGGATATCGACGGGACCTATCACGCCATACTGGGCCGCCCATCGCTGACAAAGTTCATGGCAGTCCCGCACTACTCATACCTAGTCCTTAAGATGCCCACGGAGAAGGGTGTCCTAACCATCAGAGGCAACGTCTACACCGCGTACACCTGCGAAGAAGAAAGCTTCAAGATCACCGAGGCAATCGACCTCTCAATCCGCATGGCGGAAACAGCAAACCAAGCCGCACAGCTGCCTCCCGACCAGCTCCGATTACCTGAGCAGGAGACAGCCAGAAAGAACTCGAAATCCAAGGAGTACAAAGAAGTGCAGCTGGTCGAAGGCAACCCCGAGAAGACAGCCCTCATCGGGGCTAACCTGGATCCAAAATAGGAAGACGCGCTCGTCAGGTTTCTAAGGGACAACGTGAGCGTCTTCGCATGGAAACCCGCAGACATGCCCGGTGTCCCACGAAACCTGATCGAGCACTCCTTAAATGTCTCGAAGACCGCAAGACCAATCAAGCAAAAACTGCGACGGTTCGCTCGTGACAAAAAGGAGGCTATTAGGACAGAAATAACACGGCTTCTAGCAGCCGGATTCATAAAAGAAGTGTATCACCCCGATTGGCTCGCCAATCTGGTTCTTGTACGCAAAAAGTATAATGAATGGAGAATGTGCGTTGATTACACCGATCTCAACAAACACTGTCCTAAAGATCCTTTTGGTCTTCCTCGCATCGACGAGGTGGTCGACTCAACGGCCGGATGCGAACTCCTCTCCTTTCTAGATTGCTACTCTGGTTATCACCAGATCTCGCTAAAGGAAGAAGATCAGATCAAAACATCCTTCATCACACCCTTCGGCGCATACTGCTACACTACCATGTCTTTCGGACTTAAAAACGCCGGGGCCACTTATCAAAGGGCCATCCAGCAATGCCTCCACGACGAGATTCGCGATGACCTCGTCGAGGCCTATGTGGTCGTAAAAACAAGGGACGCGAGCACCCTAATCGACAACTTAGACCGAACCTTCAAGGCACTCAATAGGTACAAGTGGAAGCTCAACCCCAAGAAATGCATTTTCGGCGTTCCTTCCGGTCTACTGCTCGGCAACGTCGTCAGTCGCGACGGCATACGACCAAACCCTTCAAAAGTCAAAGCCGTACTCGACATGCGACCACCGAAAAATGTCAAGGATATTCAGAAGCTAACCGGATGCATGGCCGCCCTCAGTCGTTTCATCTCAAGGCTGGGAGAAAAAGGCCTCCCTTTCTTCAAACTATTGAAAGCGTCAGAAAAATTTTCTTGGACAGAGGAAGCCGACGCTGCGTTCACTCAGCTTAAGACCTTCCTCACTTCACCACCTGTCCTCACAGCGCCTCAGCCCAATGAAGACCTACTCCTTTACATTGCTGCAACCGACAGGGTTGTTTCCACGGCAATAGTGGTCGAGCGAGATGAACCAGGTCACGTCTGCAAGGTCCAGAGACCCGTTTACTTCATAAGCGAAGTCTTAAACGAGTCCAAGGCCAGGTACCCACAAATACAGAAGCTTATATACGCCATCCTGATAACGTCAAGAAAGCTGAAGCACTACTTCGACGGCCATCGAGTCCTGGTGACAACCAGCTTTCCTCTCGGGGACATCCTGCGCAATAAAGACGCCAATGGCAGAATCGTGAAATGGGCAATGGAATTATGTCCATTTTCCCTGGAGTTCCAGAGTCGCACCACTGTCAAGTCTCAAGCCCTGGTCGATTTCATTGCCGAATGGACGGATCTCAACGAGCCTTCCGTTCCCGATGTCTCAGACCACTGGTCAATGTTCTTTGATGGGTCCTTGAACATCAACGGTGCAGGCGCTGGGATATTGTTCGTATCACCCAACAAGGACAAACTCCGTTACGTCCTTCGGATCCTTTTTCCGGCGTCAAACAACGTCGCCGAATACGAAGCATGCTTACATGGCATACGGCTAGCCGTTGAACTGGGGGTCAAGCGCCTCTATGTCTACGGCGACTCCGCTTTGGTCATCAACCAGCTCAACAAGGAGTGGGACGCAACCCACGAGAAGATGGATCTCTACTGCAAAGAAATTCGCAAATAGGAAACTAACTTCTATGGCATAGAGTACATCCACGTGGTCCGGGATAAGAACCAAGCAGCAGATGCGTTGTCAAAGTTAGGCTCATCTCGGGCCCAAATCCCGCGGGGTATTTTCGTCCAGGACATCCATGAGCCGAGCGTAAGCCCCCCCTGGTCGACAAGCAACCCACCGAAGCAATGCTCATAGATGACGCCACTCCGACAACCGGTGGGCGTGACTGGCGTACCCCGTTCATCAAATACATATCAGACGGGACAGGCTTTCAGGACAAAACAGAGAACGAGCGCCTCATCCGACGATCAAAGAACTACATCCTGGTCGACGGAAAACTCATGCGGAAAAACGCAAGCTCCGAAGTACTGCTCAAGTGCATACCCCAAGATGATGGTATCAAGCTCTTGGAGGACATACACGCTGGATCCTGCGGCAATCACGCCGCATCTAGAACGCTGGTCGGAAAGGCTTTCCGAGCAGGTTTTTATTGGCCAACCGCGGTCGGCGACGCAGAAAAACTGGTTCGGCATTGCGAAGGATGTCAGTTTTTCGCTAAGAGGACCCACGTACCTGCCCATGAAATTCAAACCATCCCGTCGTCTTGGCCCTTTGCTTGCTGGGGGCTTGACATGATCGGACCATTTAAACCAGCCCCGGGCAATTTCAAGTTTGTCTTCGTGTTAATCGACAAGTTCTCCAAGTGGATTGAATACATGCCCCTGGTCAAGGCAACCTCCGAGAAGGCTGTGGAGTTTCTCAATCAAATCATACACAGATTCGGCATCCCGAACAGCATAATCACCGACCTGGGCACTCAGTTTACTGGCACCACTTTTTGGGATTTCTGCGATGACAGAGGCATAGTCATAAAATATGTGTCAGTGGCACATCCACGTGCCAACGGTCAAGTCGAACGTGCTAACGGAATGATCGTTGACGCCCTAAAGAAAAGGCTGTACACCGAAAACGACAGAGCACCCGGTCGATGGATGAAAGAATTGCCGGCAGTGGTCTGGGGCCTCCGAACCCAGACCAGTCGAAACACAGGGGTGTCTCCCTACTTCATGGTATACGGTGCAGAGGCGGTCCTGCCGTCTGACATACACTTCGGATCCCCTAGAATCGAGCACTTCGACCAGGCGACCGCCGACAACGCCAGAGAACTCGAAATCAATTGCATGGAGGAAAAGCGTTTAGTTTCATGTCTCCGAACAGCAAAATATCTCGCGGCAGTCAGGCGATACTGCAATAGGAACGTCAAGGACCGTTCCTTCGTGGTCGGCGATCTGGTGCTTCGATGGAAAACAAGCCAGGAGGGAATGCACAAGCTATCCACTCCCTGGGAAGGACCCTTCGTGGTGACCGAGGTCACACGACCTACGTCCTACAGATTGGCATACCCAGACGGAACACGAGTGCCTAACTCTTGGCACATCGACAAACTGCGACGTTTCTATCCATAAAGTTTTAATGACTTTCTTTTGTAAGTATCTTATAATTTTTGATAATGAAATTCTCTATTTTTTGCCTATACCTTGTCACACACAGCACTCGGCAAAACTCCTGCAATGGATGCTCCTAGCGACAATCAAGACAAATACGGTGACACGTCACTCAGATATTTTTACAGCGCTCAAAACAACAGTCATGACAAAAAGTAAACTTTATTACAAACTTTACATACAAAGTTTACAATAAATACCCTGACGGGCAGACACTAGTCTATTCATACAGACTACTTTATTGGCCTAGCTGCTCGGGCTGATCACCCGCCTGGCCCTGCTGCCCGGACGAAGGGGTCGGGGCCACCGGCGCCTGGCTGGTCGAGACCGCAGGCGTCGACCGCCCATCTCCAGCAACGGACGCGCCCGACAACTCCCTGGCCGACCTATCTGAGCTCGGCTGGTCTGGAGGAGTGGCCGTTCCGCATAGATTGATGTCGCCGATCACTGTCGACGACAAGTCCAGCAGACTACTCCGAAGCTCGTCCGCGTCCTGCGGGCCGACTTCCTTCGGGTACCCCTTCTCCAGCCTGCTCAAGTCGACCAGGGGGTAGTGGGCGCGCACCATGCTGAGGACGTGCGCGCCGGCAAACTCCCCGGCGTCCTTCACAAACTGCTGGAGCCAGTCCCACGCCCGTTGCGCCTTCTCGACCGGGGTCAACTGCGGCGCGCGGGGCTGGCTCTCCGGGAGCTCGGGACTGATCAGGTCTAGGACCGGGGACACTCCTTTCCAGATCCTGCAACAGTTGACCTTACAGGAGTCCCGGTCCTTGATCAGATCATCCAGGTGCTTTTTGGCGTTCACCTTGAGCACTGCAAACGAAACGAAGCGTTATTTTCGGCATACCAAACAAACAAAGGGGCAGGCAGCAACCAACAAGGCGGCACCCATTACCAGATAGCTCCCGGTCTTTTCGACCCAATTCCTCTTCTGCTCGCCGCCCGGACTCCAGCGCACCGGCGAGCTGTTGGCTGAGCTGCTCCTTCTCTTGTTGGAGGCTCGCCACCTCCTCCTCCAAGTCTGCGTGAATCCTAAACTGGTCAGCAAAGCAAACTATACAAGTACGCGAAGCTGCTCGGAGCGTGTGACTAACCTTCTTGCAGCCGGTACTGGTCGGCCAAACGACGAGCGAGGTCGAGACGACGCTCCTTTTCGGCACTCATCTCGACCACCTTCTCCCCGACCTCCGCCCGCAACCGGTCTACCTCCGCGGCAAGGGCCTTGTTCTCGGCCATGACGCCTTCTATCTGGTCAAAGCACCGTTTCCGGTACTTCGCCGTTTTCATTGCGTCCTACAAAGCAAGCATATAACGACCATGCAAGACAAGGCAAAAGAATGTGCAGCAGTGCAAAAAGCCGCTTACCTTGACTTCGTCGACGAGGCGCTTGGCCGCGCGCTCCACCCTGGCGGCCTCTTCGGTCTCGGCGAGCTCCTCATGCCCGATAAAGTGATCCCCGCGTTGGCGCCACACATACACGTGTTGGCGGCCATCACGGGGACGACCCTCGATCTCTTCCACCTCATCATCGGAGGTCGCCCGGGTTTCCTCCTCCTGTGCTGCGTCACCCCCGGTGGTGGTCCCAGGTATTACTGGAACTTGGACCAGACCTGGGGAGCCCGCAGCAGAGGAGGCTCCTGCTCGGGGCGGTGTAGGGACTTCACTCCCCCCGGCAGGAGGAGCGGTCGGAGATCTTCCCTTCTCTGAGGAGTCAGTTGGGGGAGCCTCTCCAGCCCTGGTCGGGCTGCTTGTCGTAGTCGGTGCCGCGCTCGGGAGCCCCTCGGTGCTCCCAGGCGCGACTGCAGCTGTTGGCTGCTCTGTGGTCTGGGGGGCCGCATCCCCAGAACCGCGGGCAGGCTCGCCCGTCCCTTGGCTGGCAAACTGGCCGGGGTCGACATCCGATGCCGCACTACAGGAACAAAAGTCAAATTTCAAAAAAAAAAGAAAATCAAAGAGGAGTCCAAAAATACGTAAGTCGAACACTTACAGGTCTGATCGACGGTGGGTGGCGGTGAACCTCCTCCTCGCCCGGCCGGTCGGCACCTGCGCCCCCGTCTCGACAACTTGCGGTGCAGGGGCGTCGCTGGCCACCCGATCAGTAGCGGCCGGCGCATTATCTGGGCGACCCCGGGGCCGTCGGACCAACGACGGCGCAGCCTCCTCGTCGTCGTCGTCGTCGTCAACGATCCGCACGAGCCGACGACGCTTCGGTGCTTGGCTGCTCTCCGCCGGAAGATCCGCCGGCAAAGGATCTGCCGGCAATGGCCTCTTCCCCGCTACCCTCTCCTCGGAGGTCGGGATGGGGCGGGCTTGGTCCTCTTCACTGCTGGTGTAATGAGTACACCGAGCAGCGTCCTCCTCTGGCGGGTCTTCTCCCGCAGGATTTTCCATCCCCGGTGCCAGTGATACATACACTGTGCACCGGTCGACACCGCCGATCTGCAAAAGCAACAGAGATGAGTCAACTGCCGACGATATACGAATGCTAAAACAGAATCTGCTACATACCTTTGGTGCTGGTCGTCCTAACTTGAAGGCTTGCACCCGATCACTGCCACGGATGAAGCCTCCGTCCGCGAAGTTAAACAGCTCGTTCAACAGCTGTTGTACCTCCGCTTTCTCCAAGATCTCCGACCGCATCCTGGTCGGGTCTGCGCTTCCGGCATACTCGTACGCCGAGTGCACCCTCTTCTGGCAGGGCATCACCCGGCGGCAAATGAAGTTGCCGACCACGCCAAGCCCGTCCAGGCGCGACCAGTCGATCAGCTTCATGAGATCCGCCACTGGACCGTCGAACTCCGGGCGGTCGGTCCAGCTCGTCCTCTTCTCAGGAATGTATCCCACGTCGCAGAACGTGGAGCTGCCCGGTTCCTCCCTGATGTAGAACCACTTCCTGTACCATTCGGTCAAGGAAGTGTTCCATGGACAGTGCAGGTAGCGATTCTTCATTCCATCACGAAGGTTGAGGTATACTCCACCTGCAACCTTGGAGCCTCCAACTGCTCCCTTCTTCCTCAAGCAGAAAAGATACCGGAAAAGATCGAAGTGCGGCTCTATGCCAACATAGGCCTCGCACAGGTGGATAAAGGTGGAAATGAGGAGAATTGAGTTCGGGTGCAGATTGCAAATCCCGATCTCATAATACAAAAGAAGACCTTGAAGAAAAGGATGAACAGGAACACCAAAACCCCTCTTAATGAAATCTTCAAATACGACGATCTCACCGGCGCGAGGGTCGGGGTAGCTCTCCCCCTCCGGTGCCCTCCAGCCGCCGAGCTCCGGGCCGTGCAGAAGCCCCATATCGACGAGGTCACCAAGAGATTTTGTGGTGCTGCGAGACTTCTTCCACTCCTTGGCCATCAGTTCGGCCCTCTTCCTGGAGTCGCTCTTCGCCATTAGAGGTGAGAATGTGGGCTTGAGTTAGGGAGATGCAGGAGATTGGAGAAGATGAGAGCGGAAGGTTTGAAGGCAATGGCAGCGAAAGCGGTACAGGCGGACCTATTAGGCTCTTATAAGCCCGCAACTCCACCTCTCCCACTTCCTGTATTCTCGGGAAGTGGGCAGGCCATGCGGCGGACGCGGCGTTTCGGTTTACAATGATTATAGACAATTAATGCGGCGGAGTTTTCGTACCAATTGATGGTTTCCTTTTCTCAAACCATGCAAAGGGCGGCTGTACAGTTGTCAGGTGCAACTTTTCATGCATCCGTCTGACACCCCGTCAGGAGGCCTCGTCACGTCAACTTTAACTGGACAGATCTTTTCAAAAATAAGAAGACACATACGCCAGTGAGTCAACAATCCGGGGACTGCACCGACCACCGAGCACTCGACGCTCGGGGACTGGTCGCCCAGTCTATCAGCTCAGACCTTCAAGGACTGTGCCGACCACCGAGCACTCGACGCTCGGGGACTGGTCGTCCAGTCTATCAGCTCGGAACTTCAAGGACTGCACCGACCACCGAGCACTCGACGCTCGGGGACTGGTCGCCCAGTCTATCAGCTCGGACCTTCAAGGACTGCACCGACCACCGAGCAATATACGCTCGGAGACTGGTCGACCAGCTCACCAATTTATGAACTTGGGGACTGCACCGACCACCGAGCACTATACGCTCGGGGACTGGTCGACCAGCCCACCAATTTGAGAATTCTAAGGAGCGCACTTGGTGCCTGGGGACTGGTCGATTAGTCTATTCAATTGCAGACGGACTGGTAAATTCAATTATTTAGACCTTGCTACAAGGCTCATACTTCGCCTTCCAGCAAGCTCGGGGACTACATCGGTACGATGCATCTGGCGATGCATCTCAGTTACAGAATTTCTTTGAGGACTTTTATTTTGACCCTGGCACCACGTGCCTACGTCACCTACTACCAGGCTCGGGGACTAAGTGGGCACACTTCACCTAGCGGTGAATTCGCTTGCTTTTTTGATGTTTATACCAATCAAAAAGGTAAAGTGGGCACACTTCACCAGGAAAGAAATCTTTTTTAATTTAGAGCACCATGCATTCTTCGAACAACTCGCTTCTTCGATGCCAATGTTGATCAACTGTCTTTTGAGTTGGTCAAAGAACCGTTGCAACTGTTTGGGCGACTTTCCCACTTATTGAAGACGTCGAGTCTCACTGATCGAAGAAGCTCAAGACGGCGTGTTACATCACAATACATGGTGCTCGGGGACTAGCTGTGGGGGTATAAACCCCTATACCCTTACGGCTAGACTTCGGCCAGGAGGCTTGGCCCATTACGAGACGAGTTCAAGACTTGATTCGACAACCTGGAGTTTCGCGCAAGGAAACAAGATGTGGAGATCAAGCAGGATTCTAGTCGGTTAGAATAGGAATTGATATCGAATTATCCATGGCAATTGTAACCGACTAGGATTAGTTTCCAGATCTGTAACCCTGCCCTCCAGACTATATAAGGAGGGGCAAGGGACCCCCCTAGGACACATCATATTCTCTCAACACAAATCAATACAACCAGACGCAGGACGTAGGTATTACGCCAACTCGGCGGCCGAACCTGGATAAAAAGCTTGTCCGTGTCTTACGTCACCATCGAGTTCGTAGTTTGCGCACCGTCTACCGATAAACTACTACCGTGGGTATACCCCAAGGTAGACTGCCGACTAGCTTTCGTCGACAGTTGCTCTTAGACAGCTCGATAACAAATCATCAATCTGTTATAGAGAATAAACGGAAAAAATCCATGTTACATCGCCTAACTTTTGTGAAAGTCTACCATTTTACTTTAAACTCTAAAATCGAATAAATCACCTTCGTGAACGTTTAAAACCCTTCATTTAGAAGTGGTTTTTAAAGACAATTTTGTCCTTTTTTTTGGCTAAATATTTAAAAAAATCTTAGTCAATTACAGAAAAATCATAAATAGAAAATCTAATTTTGTTAGACTCCAAAAGCATAGATCTACACAGTGAATATATAATATAGTATTCTTTAATACAAATTTTTGTTGTAGCTTTAGATCTATGCTTTTCTGTAATGAATTCGTAGCTGCAGTTTCTATAGTTCAGGCCTTGTTTAGTTCACAAAAAATTTGCAAAATTTTTCAGATTCCCAATCACATCAAATCTCGCGGCACATGCATAGAGCATTAAATATAGATAAAAATAACTAATTACAATTTGCCCTGTAATTTGTGAGACAAATCTTTTGAGCCTATTTAGTCTATAATTAGATAATATTTGTCAAATACAAACAAAAGTGTTACAATGTCCATTTTGCTAAAAAAATTGGAACTAAACAAGGCCTCAATTGTGATGAATTTTTTATGGAGGACTAATTATTGTATGCTTGAACTATAACAAAAATATCATACTAACAGGATCATGTATAACTTATGCCTTGTTTAGTTCACCCCAACCCAAAACATTTCAAGATTCCCCGTCACAGCGAATCTTGCGGAACATGCATTGAACATTAAATATAGATGAAAATAAAAACTAATTACACAGTTTGTCTGTAAATCGCGAGACGAATCTTTGAAGCCTAGTTACTCCATGATTGGACAATGTTTGTCAAATAAAAACGAAAGTGCTACAGTGTTGTTTTACCAAAAAATTGTGGAACTAAACAAGGCCTTAATTATAGATTTATAAATACTTTTTAACAAGCATACACCTAAATAAATCTATAACTAAAGTATATATGATCCAATGAGTACGAAATTTTTATTATAGTTGAGGCATACAATAATTAATCTATCATAAAAATTTCATCACAATTATACTATAAAAACAATATATAAAAATAAATTATAGAACAACATAGATCTAAATCTATAACAAAAAAATTTACTAAGCATACTATATTAAAATTCACTGTGTAGATTTATTTATATGAAGTCCAACAATTTTAAATTTTCCATTTTATAATGTTCCTATGACTTATTATGATTTTTAAAAGTTTAGTCAAAATAAAAAAAAATAAAAGGACAAAACTAGCTTTGAAATTTTCTTATAACTAGTTAAGGAGATAAAAAAGTTTATGAGACCGGTTTTATTGTGTACAGAGAAAAAACCGACTTTCGTAAAAGTGATCGAAGATAAATGGTCTTCGTTAAAAAGAGGCCCATGAAACAGCCCAAAGCCCAAAGCCCAAAGCCCAAGTCCCCAACACCTATCCCTTGCTCGGACTCTCCCGCATGGCCGCATATCCGCCGCCGCCGCTGGTTGCTGTCCCGCATCTCTCTCCGAGTCTCCTCTAGTCGCTCCCGCCGGCCGCCCGCACGCGCACGCGCACGCGCCCGCCGGCCGCCGCTCCTCCTCGCCCACCGGCGACCTCCGCCCACACACGCCTAAACCCTAAACCCTTCCGTATTCCACTGTCCGTATCCCACCTTTCCTGCTGCCGGCGGCAGCGGCGCAGAGAAGAGGCAGTCCGCCGGCTTGATCTGAAGCATGGACAAAGTAAGAAAGGGGGCTCCGATCGAGCAACCCGTCCATCTGCTCCTGCTACTCGTGGGGATCTCTTCTCTATGTTTGTGGGACTGATTTGTGTGTGTTTTTGTGCAGCAACCTGATGCGCGGGGGGCGGAGAAGGTTGCTGAGGAGAAGGTTCGTGTACTCACTTACCTCACCTTGTGTCACGGATATCCTCCGGGAGTACTTGGCACCTTTGTGCAGTCTGAACTGCATTTCCTTTTTGTTCAAGTTAGCAACTTATTCTATTCACTCATTTTTTATTCCTGCAGCAACTTGATGAGAAAGAGTTAGAGAGGAAGCTGAAAAAAGATCAAAAGGTATCAATCAAATTCTGTCTTGCATTGCTCTCTGTACTAATTTCCCTGATATATTCTTTGGACTTGGCTCAACGGGTTAATTGGTGACTGGATGGCCTGAAACGGTAGTTAGATCATACTTAACAGTAATGATGTGTTTGGTTTGTGGAGTCACCCCCGGATGCATCATGAGTTCATCCCATGAATTTTGGTGGAACCAACTCATTGCTCATGCATATACTAATTATTAGCTTGTGAGGAATGAGGTGGTGATGGATCGACCCATTCTATTCGACAAACCAAATAGAAAAAGTGAGGAGTGAGTAGAAGATGGACCACCTTATTCCTCAAACCAAACACACCCTAACTTCACTAAGTCAGAAATGATCTGAATTATGAGATCAGGCTGTTTGTTATCATGTATGTTATAATCATTTATGGGTTAAATGTTATGCTCTCAGGCAAAAGAGAAAGAAGAGAAAAAACTTAAGGCAAAACAAAAGGAGGTGGCTAGGCTCCAGGTTTGAATATAGTACTCTAATCTGTTTATAACTGAGCAGATGATCCAGATGTCTAGTAAATGAAATGCTTGCTGGATATGACTTAGGCACAAGCAAACTCAGATGGAGCAAAGAAGACCGAGAAAAAACAAAGGAAGAAAGCTGTCGAGGATGAAAATCCACAGGATTTCATAGACCCAGACACTCCTAATGGGCAGAAGAAATTGCTCGCATCTCAGATGGCCAAGCAATACAGCCCAAGTGCAGTTGAGAGATCGTAAGATGCTAGATTAGTTGTCTGCATTTGTTGATTTTATAATTCCTAGCATTGGAAATTTCTGGCTCAAATGGATGATTTCTTTAATTCAATGCAGATGGTATGCCTGGTGGGAATCATCAGGATATTTTGGGGCAGATCCTGCAAGCACAAAACCACCATTTGTTATAGTAAGTGATTCACTGATTCATGCTCTTGAACAGTTGTGCAACATAAGCTAGAAGCTGATTTAGCATACTGCATCTTTTGACATCACTGCAGTGCCATGTTATTGTCAAACATTTTTTAGCTTCCAACAAGAGTTGACTTATTTCTTTTCAGGTTCTGCCACCTCCAAATGTGACTGGAGCTCTTCATATCGGCCATGCACTTACAGTGGCTATAGAGGTGTTCCTTTTTCTTTTTTTGGTTTGCAGAGATTGTTATGCCATGTTAATGGTATAGACGTTGACTATACAATGGTTTTGCAACCAATGCAGGATGCTATGATACGCTGGCGTAGGATGTCAGGCTACAATGCTCTGTGGGTCCCTGGAGTGGACCATGCTGGCATTGCTACACAGGTCTGCACTTATGGATTTGTTTACTATCAGATGATGTTTATATGATGAAACATACAGTTTCAGATGATAGAATTTGTCATTCAAGTCGTGGGACAGACATGTATTGAATCATTCTGTCGGTGACAATTAACAATGTACTTCCATTAAGAAATCCTCAACAAGGTTGTTGGGACATGTCAATGATACCCTTTTCTGTATTTTTAGTGAAACTTAAACTCCAAGAGACTAGGTAAAATTAGATTCCAAATTGTAAGATTTAGCTATTATGCAAAATAGAAAACCCCATCTAAAAGGTAGAATTCTACAACAGCCTAGGTAAAATTTTCCTTGTCCATCCGATTTTTCACAAAGATCTGATTGGCTTCGTGCCTTCGTCCACCGCCTGAAGCCTACTTCGCACGGCCAGGTAGGTTTGAGAGAGAGGCCCACACAGAGACAGCTAGTAGCTAGTGCGTGGGGCCTGCAGCGGCAGCCGTCCAACCATCTTGCGTTACTGCCAGCAAGGTCCGTTCCTTGGCCAACACAGCCTGCCCCCTAGCATACGTGCTGCTGCCAAGAACGCCCAAGCAGCATTCAGCGAGCTGCAGGACCTGTGGTGCAGTGGTGGTCGCAACACTTGGAGGCCGTCCAATTAGCACGTGGGAATGGTTTAGCTACGCAGATAGCAAGTAGGACTCGCTAGGGAAAAATGGGCAGCGTGAGTACCGGGATACCCAGTTGGGAAAAAAGGAAAACGATATAGACAAACTGTTGGACTGTTTTTTTAGGCACAATAGCTATAAATAGTTTCAAAGATGCATTTACCCAACCTCTTGGAGTAGCTCTTATAAAATAATGTTTTGAATCACATTTCCTACTTTTGGATTTGGAATTTACTGTTTAGCAAAGCAATTGCTCATTCATTAATTGCATAGTCCACAGCATTTTTGTCGCTTCTATTCACTTGAGCAAATTAATACTGTATTTTTTTTTCTCATTTCAACTTGTATATGATTTAACTTAGCATTTGTAGTTCAGACTTCTTGTTTGGAGTTTGGACAACAGAGTACTTAATTTTTTTGTACTTCGTTTTGACATCTGTTCTCATTTATATCAGGTTGTTGTAGAAAAGAAGCTTATGCGTGAAAGGAAGCTGACAAGGCATGACATAGGGCGTGAAAATTTTATTTCTGAAGTAAGCACTTTTTTTGCATGACATATGATTATATGTGGGCCAACTGTTTCTCCATCTGTTATTTTACCATTAATAATGGACTCGGTTTCCTCTGTGGTTCTGAAACATCATAGTTACTTCCATGTTCTGAAATGAATGTGTTGTCTGCCTTTTCTGATTCTGATGTATCATTTTTAGGCTTGATGTTTGCTTATTCCATTTTTTTATCATCTTACAAACAGGTACTCAAATGGAAAGATCAATATGGTGGTACCATATTGAATCAATTGCGCCGGCTTGGGGCTTCACTTGATTGGTCCCGTGAGGTAACATACCTATTTATTTTAGCTTGGGAAAAAAACATGTCTCGTGCTTGAACCATGCATATTAAATTATTAATACATACTAACTTCATTTCAAACTTGGCACCAAAATTAAAAAAAAAAAAACTTGGGCACCAGGCTTTTACAATGGATGAGCAAAGATCAAAAGCCGTAACTGAAGCTTTTGTCAGGTTGCACAAGGAGGGCCTGATATATAGGTCAGTTTCCTCACACTTCTTTTTTGAGTGTTAGAATGAAATATTCCACAATTCAGTTTGCCACGATCCTTTACCTGTTTTTCAGTTGGCATCCTAGTTGTCACATCTAATGGTTTCTTTATTCCTTTTCAGAGATTATCGCCTTGTTAATTGGGATTGCACACTTCGAACTGCAATTTCTGACATTGAGGTTGATGGAACTTTATATTATTTATGATACACACCTTTGTACGCATGATTAGATGATTTTCTGATGGAAAATACTGTTTTGTCAGGTTGATCATATTGATCTTAAAGAAGAAACTATGTTAAAGGTCCCTGGTTATGCCAATCCTGTACAGTTTGGTGTATTGATATCTTTTGCCTATCCTCTTGAGGAAGGACTTGGTGAGATTGTTGTAGCAACCACCAGAATAGAAACAATGCTGGGCGATACAGCAATAGCTGTTCACCCCGAGGATGAAAGGTATAAGCATCTGCATGGAAGATATGCAGTCCACCCCTTCAATGGACGAAAACTCAAAATAATCTGTGATGCTGAGTTAGTTGATCCCACTTTCGGTACTGGGGCTGTCAAGGTAAGACCTGCTGCTGAGGACTACCTTTTTATCATCTTATATTGTACCTACCTGTACCTTCCTCATATCTATCCTCTTATACTGCATTGTTCTTTGCTGTTTTTATGCAGATTACTCCTGCCCATGATCCAAATGACTTTGAGGTTGGAAAGCGTCATAACCTTGAATTCATCAATATATTCACAGATGATGGAAAAATAAATAGCAATGGAGGTGCACAATTCGATGGAATGCCTAGATTTGCCGCTCGAGTTGCTGTTATTGAGGCACTGAAGGAAAAGGTATTATTACTGGATTTGCTTAACTATCCATTAAAAAAGTATCTGAACATAGCTGATTATCAGTCGCTTTTTATGAATATGTATGTCTAACAAAGTGAAAATAATAATAGTGAAATATCATGATTGTTGTGCCATAATAGTGTTTTATGCATTTATTTTGTAATGTGTTGTACAAAGAAGACAATCAGTTTGAGTCACATTAGTATATATTCTAGCATGAATTACTTTCAGTTCAGCATTAGTATTGAAAACAGCTTATCATTTAATTTATATAAATATTGATTCTATTAAAATTAGCAATTCAATCAGGTATTCAAGTTGGGATCGGCTAGCCATAATTACGATTTTTCTTTTTTCTCAAACACGATAATCATGAATTTTCTTGAATCTCATGTCTTACATATATCCTTCACACTGGAAATTATGGATAACTTATTTTATTGTTTCATCATTTTTTGAAGACATTGGTCTTTGCCTTCTTGTTTTATATATGTATTTTGATTTTAACATTTTTTTATTCTTGTAATTAAGGGGTTGTATAAGGACACAAAGAAGAATGAAATGAGTTTGGGCGTTTGTTCAAGAACTAATGATGTAGTGGAACCTATGATAAAACCACAGTGGTTTGTTAATTGCAGCTCCATGGCCAAGGCAGGCCTTGACGCTGTAAGGTCAAAAAAGATTGAAATTATTCCCCAGCAGTATGAGCAAGACTGGTACAGGTATTACATACAATGTGTTGTCACTTGTAATTATCATGCCTCATGCCAAATGAATGAGATAAATCTGAAATAAATGACCTATCCATTACTGCTGTCTTTGTAGATGGCTTGAAAATATACGTGATTGGTGTGTCTCGAGACAACTTTGGTGGGGACATCGTATACCTGCATGGTATGTGACACTAGAAGATGACCTGGATAAAAACCTTGGTTCCAACAATGACCGCTGGATAGTTGCAAGAAATGAAAGCGATGCAAACCTTGAGGCACAGAAAAAGTATCCAGGAACAAAATTACGTCTAGATCAAGACCCTGATGTGCTGGACACATGGTTTTCATCTGGTCTTTTCCCCTTAACAGTACTTGGTTGGCCGTCTGATACCGCTGACCTCCGTGCTTTCTACCCTACATCGGTACTAGAAACTGGACTTGATATTCTCTTCTTTTGGGTAGCAAGGATGGTGATGATGGGAATGCAACTTGGTGGTGATGTGCCATTTCAGAAGGTATAACATCAGTCTTCATTTCCTTAGCAGTCTATTTGTTCATGTTAGGTACTCTATTTAAATCCTATCGCTGCCTTTTATGTCCCTTCATGTGGTTAATTTTTGTAATATTATAATCTGATCAAGAAGAGACACATGCTAGAGCAATGGTCAGTCTACCTACAATACTGTGGATGTTTAATCAAGTTATTAGAAATTTGTTAGATGAAATAAGGACCTGCCCATTTTAGGTCATTCGTTACTGCTTTGCTCCGCCCTTCCATCTCTACAGGCCACACTGATATTTAATATATATTGTTCACGTGCTTTGGTCACATCATTCATTAGCAGAACGTGGTGTCTGCATATCTGTTGCAGTCTATAATTCATGATGCCACCATATTCTTTTTTTTTTCTGGCTGCAAAATATTCCTTCATTTTTTTAGCTCAATTAGCAAGTCACCCATATACCGTGCGTCTACCAAAGAAAAGAAAACAATGCAGTCTAGTTGAGTATATATTTCCTAATCATCTCTTCTCTGATGATCAATAACCATGTGTTCTCTTCTCAGGTTTATTTACATCCTATGATTCGGGATGCACATGGCCGAAAGATGTCAAAATCACTTGGTAACGTTGTTGACCCTCTTGAGGTGATAAATGGCATGTCACTGGATGGTCTTCTGAAACGTTTGGAAGAAGGCAATCTGGATCCAAATGAACTAAATATCGCAAGAGATGGGAAGAAGAAGGATTTCCCTGATGGCATAGCAGAATGTGGTACCGATGCCCTCCGCTTCGCACTGATATCGTACACTTCCCAGGTTCTTATGGCACCCAGTTGATTTTTTCATGTATAATTATTATACATGCTCTTATACAAGCTCTTTTTCCCCCTCAGTCTGACAGGATAAATCTTGATATCAAGAGGGTGGTTGGATACAGACAATGGTGCAACAAATTATGGAATGCCATCCGTTTTGCGATGGGCAAACTGGGTGATCATTACATTCCGCCAGCAACTGTTGATGTGTCTCTTATGCCACCAATCTGCAAGTGGATACTCTCGGTGCTTAACAAAGCTGTTGGGAAAACCGTTACTTCTTTAGAAGCATACAAATTGTCTGATGCAACATCTGCTATATACTCATGGTGGCAGTATCAGCTATGTGATGTATTTATAGAAGCTATCAAACCTTACTTCTTCAACGATTCTCAAGAGTTTGAATCAGCAAGAGCTGCCTCCAGAGATACCCTGTGGATTTGCCTGGAGACTGGTCTACGCCTGCTCCACCCATTCATGCCCTATGTAACAGAAGAGCTCTGGCAGCGTCTTCCACAGCCCAAAGATTCTTGCAGGAAAGATTCAATTATGATTTCAGAGTATCCATCTCCTGTTGAGGTAATAATACATGTGTCCTAAAGAAGATTGTTCTTGTAGGAAATATTCAATTATGATTTGAGGAAAGAGTAGTACTTATTACCCATGGGAACATATGGTTCTTTATGATAGGAATGGAGTAATGGCGGACTTGAAAATGAAATGGACATTGTCTTGGATGCTGTCAACAAAATAAGGTCTCTGAAGCCACCAACAGATTCAAACGAAAGGTATGTATACTGCGATCTGTTTTGCTCTGTGTTTAGTATTTGCTTGGTTGATTCATCAACCTGCTTCTGCAAAATGGAGTAATAGCTTATTGATGTTTTCTTTTTTATTTTTTTTATAGACGGCCTGCTTTTGCACTTTGCCGAGGGCAAGAGATTGCTGCCACTATCCAATGCTATCAATCTCTAATCGTGTTTCTTTCTTCCATATCACATCTCAAGGTTATGACTTACACTTTTGTATGACTATCTGTGTTAATTTCCAGAAATATCTTTTCCCTTTCATCATCTACAATCAGTTTATACTTTATGGATTGGAATTTATGCTGAAACCTAAATGGAGTTTTGTGACCTCAAATAGCTATTGTTACCCACTGGTTCTTCCCAAATAACATTTCTTCATGTATTTCTTCATCTGTTAGCATTTATATGCTACCTACTTACGCTAGAAAAAAAAATCCACCTGAGTTAAAAGGTCCTGAACGAAAGCACTGATCTGTTATTGGTACTTCAGATCCTGACGGAGAACGATGAAACTCCAGCTGATTCTGCAACTGCTGTTGTCAACAAAGACTTGTCTGTGTACCTTCAGCTCCAAGGAGCTTTAAATGCAGATGCTGAACGTGAAAAGCTAAGGAAGAAAAAAGACGAAATTCAAAAGTAAGTGCACCCCTGTCTTCTTGGCTCATTTTCGACAGTAAAGATCCTCCACATGTTTAAGTGTTGTTCGATCTTATCGGTAAATAAGTCTCGTATCATACACGCAGGCTACAAAATGCACTGGCACAAAAAATGGACGCCTCTGGCTATCGCGAGAAGGCTCCACAGAGCGTGCAGGAAGAGGACATGAGAAAGCTCACCGCTTTGTTGGAACAACTAGAGGTCATCAGTGAAGCTGAGAAGAAATTAGATGCAAACTGAGTCTGTGTGACCTGTGTTGAAGACGCCCTGATTGTACCGAAGTTAGTCCCCACATTTTTCTTGTTTGCAAAAAGCTCAGCTATGTTCTTGATTGCTCAGGTTTACAATTGATGGTTCAGATGGAAGCCACACTTTTGCAGCGTGTAAGAATATTCACTAACCATATTTTTTAGATGTTCTATTTTTCTCAAGTTAGAAACTTTTGATGATGCATATGGAAACTCTGAGAATTAGCAGGTAATCCGGCGCTTTGTGCGGGAAAAAACTGATTTACCTAGTGGGTAAGAAAAAACAAACGTGAAAAAAACTGACCTTTTAGTTCTGAAAGATGCTACAGTACCGTGGACAGGTGCGCTAGTAGTGGTGTATAAAATAAAAAGATAAAATAAAATGGTAGATATGCAGTAGCTATGTGGTGTTTTTTTTTATCGGGATTATGGAGTGTTTGGTGTCCACCTATTTGCTGCTCTGAAAAGCTATGGCTTAAAGTAGTGTTCGCTGATTTATCGTGAGAGAAACACTATTGGCTGGTAGAAAAAGTACGGCTAGCGAATAGACATCCACTATAATTTAGGAAAATAATAAGTTAAAATTTTCTCCTCTAATAACTAGAAAGATAAAGCAAATGACTAGAAAGAAACAATTTTGAACCGCAAGCAAACATCCACAGTAAAAGAGCCAAATAACAAGGTAACCTCTATCATCAAACAACTAGAAGGTAAAGCAAATGAATGAAAGTGTACCTTTACACAAAAACCGGCATCCAATGTAATAGCTCCAATTGCAAGAAAAAAAAAGGTAACCTTTGGAGAGTGTCTATAACTTGCACGAAACTCGACTTCATCTTAAACCACACATTCCGCAAGCACCTCTTTTTTCTCATATAGCATGAGTCCAACTAGTAACACACCTGTGCCCACTTGAGCATCTTAGTTGTTCTACATAAGTACACAAGTAATATCTAGTACACAAACAGAAAGTTGTTTGATATTTTTTTTAACAAAGAAATCATTAAGAAGCAAGCATGTAAGATGGTAAACGACAAACCGACTATAGCTAAAAGATACAAATGAAAGGTGCATGGATAGCATCATGAGTTAACTAATGTGTGAATGTATTGATAAAACGGTGGAGAAGATGTGTATAGCTACAAAGGATAGCAAAAATAAAAAAAGATATCTATCAACAAGTAGCAACCTTTAAATATTCTAGTTTTTCCTATTTTATTATCCACAAAAGGTGATCCCTAGGTTTCCTATAAAAGGCACTGATGTGGTGTCCATTCTCATCGATCACCGATAGTGCTTTTTGGACTTTTGGTTTATCAGGGCTCCCAAACTTCTAAGTTCTAATTAATTAAGGTACATCATCTATCTTATTATTCTTGAAAGTAGTTTACATATAGTTTGTTTCTACGTATATATGTATTTTGAGAAACTATGTTGTTTTCCAAAGCTATGCTCTATAGGAGAATAGAACTAATAATTTATTGGATGAATCAACAATTCATTTTATCATTAACATTATGAGTGTTTTCTGTATCTAGGTGAATCTATCAAGCCCAAACAAGAAAGAAATGGATTGTCCAATTAACATCCGTACATCACCAAGGACGCCCTTGTCATTGTCTAGGCAACAGATGATAGAAGAATTTTGGATGAAGAAACAAGAAGAAATTGAGGCGACTAAGGACTTTAGAGAGCGCACAATCCCCGTGACCTATCTCAAAAAGGTCATTTGTGCTGAGAAGGGTAAAATGATGATGACATCTGATACCCCAACCTTCCTGACAAAGGCATGTGAGGTATTTGTGCAGGAACTTTCTGTCCATGCTTGGGTGTGTGCTAGTTCCCACAATCGTAGCACGATATTGGACTCTGATATTGCAGAGGCAATTGCCTCTATTGAGTCCTATGATTTTCTAAATGATGTTCTACGCGCACATCTTGAAAAGTACAAGTTTGATCCATGTCTACAGTCTACTAAGAAGCCTCACCACATGTTGACAAGTCAGTCATCAACATCCCTCGAATCTTCTTTGGATCAATACCAAATGACACAATTTATTCCTCAATATACTAGATACAATCCCTTTCTTTGCACTCCTCAACCTTTGCCACCAACTAATGCTAATCCAATGCATTTACCTTTGCCACTTCCACCACAAAGAGCATTCTCTATAATGGCAACCCCAATAACACCTACACCAATTGTGAGTGGATCATTCCCACCTATCACATACATGACAAAGGATCTATGGTTCTTGAGGAAATGCATTAGCAACAACGATGCTGCTTTAGGTCTTATAACTCCTCATCAATTACTTCCAAAAGCACTACCCAATATTCCAAACAACTGCTACGTGACTACCATTGCTTCTACTGATACATATTGTGTTGGTAGTGCTAGCACTAATAATTTTGTTTCTCAAGATGGTGACATGACATTCCATTTCCCTCATGTTCCTCTAAAGCCCTTTCAATTATCATCCTCTTCAACAATGGATAGTATTGGTTCCCCTATATATACTGATATCACTGAATTGAATCATACCAAACTAGATGTTACACATACTGGAAATTCCACACATGACATTAATCCTAAAGCTACTTTCAATGTCGATGATGGTGAACAAAAACATATGGGAGTTGAAACCACTGCTGCCAATCATATGAATGTTGTGCATGAAGAGTTAGATTCAAAAGTTGTTATTACTACTAATGTGGGTGCAAACGACAATAATATAAATTGGGATGAAATTGACATGGCCAGTGATTCCATGCTGATGGAGTTTTGGAAAGATGTAATGATGGAAGAAGAAGAAGAATTGACACCTTTGCCAGCAACCAATGATCTTATTCTACATCCTAGTGATATGGTGGAACTTGAGGGATGTTGTCATGGTTCATATCTTCTTGATGACATCATGTTTGATGCAAGTACCGATGGAAGGCACAACTAGATCGATTAAAGGCAGGAGAAGAAAGCAAGGACATATATATGTAGCTAGTGACAAATATTTTCTATTTGTATATGTTGGTGTCACAGGCTTCTCTAATAAATACAAATTAGAAGCAAACCCCATGCGTTGCTGCGGAAATTGCGGATTAGTAGATTGTGTGGAACGATGACGTGGACAAAAAAAATGCTTGTGTGTCTTGCTGACGTGGATATTACAATTGGATGTGATAGTGAATTTTAATTGTATGTGATAGTGCATTGCCTAATTAGATAGTTTGTATGTTAAGATAAATAGCTAGTGGGCTTTTACTTTATAAGAGTACAAGATAAGATGACATGTACTATTAGACAGGCTTCGTCCGTTTGTTCCATGTTAAAAACATGGGCTGGACTGTGTGGACCATAGGTGTAATTCCAAGTTTCATAGGTGTCGCTTCAGTTCGGGCTAAGGAGAAGATGAAAAGGCCTATCAGTGCCAAATAAATACTGGTGGAACATGCCGTGTTCCAGGTCTTCAAACTCCGTTCGGTTGTTCCATTCTACTCCGTTTGAAACAGTTGTGATTTTAAAGAAATTTATGACTCGATTGGTTCTCGACAAAATCTTCTTCTGAAAAGAATCTAGCTGAATTGGTTATGTAATTTATATAAGCTTCAGCAAATGATTCCAAT
Source organism: Sorghum bicolor (assembly GCF_000003195.3). Lineage (NCBI taxonomy): Eukaryota > Viridiplantae > Streptophyta > Magnoliopsida > Poales > Poaceae > Sorghum > Sorghum bicolor. Next base: position 5,540,158 of record NC_012876.2, on the reverse strand, counting down.
TTCCAAGGCTCAAACCCCCGCCTACCGAGGGAGCCGTTAAAGCCCGCTCGTTTTCAGCTCGAAATGGTCTGAAATTGTTCCGGGCCTCGAATCCCTACCTGAGTAGTAATCTTGAATCCAAGTCACAGTCGTTGGCAATTTCAGGAAGGAAAGAAAGAAAGACCGCAGCTTGAAGTGAGAACCTCCAGCTGCTACGAAAATCTAAAACGATATTCTTTTTGGAACAGATGGAGTAATTTTTATTATCCATACAGTAATTTTGATATAAAGGTTAGCTGAACGAACTCTTATCTCCTTATCTGTCCAAGGACCCTTAAAACTATAGAGCCGGCCCTGATACGAGTTGGAGTCGAGCAGAGTCCATTTCTTGGTCGGCACGAACGGGTCGAGCCTGCGCTGCGCTGTCCTTGCGTTCCTCCAACGCAGAGCAGAGCAGGCAGCCGCCGGACCGAGTCAACAACGACCCGAATCTCCAAGGCTTCACACACACCTGCCGCCCCAGCTTGTTGACTCGCTGTCGCTATCCTTGGAGGCAACGGCAACGGCAACGGCAACGCGACCATGAGACCAACTCCTCCCCCAAGAAAGAAAGAAGAAGAAACCCAGCGCGCGATTCATTGCTCCTCCCCACTTCCAGCTAGGGCCTTGTTTAGTTCGCTCCAAAAACTAAAATCTTTTTAAGATTTCCCGTCACATCGAATCTTACGCCACATGCATGGAGTATTAAATATAGACAAAGGTAAAAACTAATTGCACAGTTTACTTGTAAAAATCACGAGATGAATCTTTTAAACCTAATTACTCTATGATTGGATAATGTTTGTCAAATAAAAACGAAAGTGCTACTGTTCCGAAAACTTTTTAGTTTTCGGAACTAAACAAGGCCTAGGCCTACTTCCACCCAAAATCCAAAGTTTTTCAAAATTTCCAATCACATCAAATCTTTAGACGCATACTCCTATATAAGTATTAAATATAAACGAAAATAAAAACTAATTGCATAATTTAGTCGGAATTTACGAGACGAATCTTTTGAGTCTGGTTAGTCCATGGTTGGATAATAATTGCTACAAACAAACAAACGAAAGTGCTATTGTGTCGCGAAATTTTTCAGTTCAAGAACTAAACACACCCTATCGCCAAGACGGGCCGTGTTTAGATGGTGAAGGAAAAAATTTCGCAACACTGTAGTATTTTCGTTTGTTTGTAGTAATTTTTGTCCAACCATGAACTAATTAGGCTCAAAAGATTCGTGTCGTAAATTTCGATCAAACTGTGAAATTAGTTTTTATTTTTTATCTATATTTAATACTCCATACATACGCCTAAAGATTTGATGTGACGGAGAATCACATCAACAGCGACTGCAGTAAATTAATGTACATGTACAGTTGCAGTTGCTTCCTCTGCACCTGCAGAGAGGAAGGCAGCGTGGGAAAATGGCTAAAAAAAAATTTCGAAAGAATGAAACCAAAAAAAACGTGGGCAACAAAACTGTTTGTCGCGGCAACGGCAAATGTAGCTGCGACTGCGAGGAATCCGAATCCGACGAACGAGCTCTCGATGGTCGACGCTGATGCTGCTGCCACGGCGTTAGCTAGCTCGACGCCGAGGACATGGCGGAGAGGCGGCTGGGCGTGGGGCGGAAGGCGTCGGCGCGGCGGCGCGTCGTCTGGGAGGGCGGCGGGCGGACGAGCGCGGCCAGCGCGCGCCTGATGTGGTCGCTGCCTTCCACCGCCGCGATGCGCACCAGCGGGTTGGCCATCGACGCGCGCCGCGGCGCGCTGAGCCTGCTGGACACTGGCGCCGCGGAGGCCGCGGCCGCGACCGGGAGCGGGGGCCCGGCCGCGCCTCCGCCGCCTGCTTGTCCTTGGCCCCTGTGCAGGGCGCAGCGGTAGGAGCCCGGGTGCGTGGTGGGCGAGCACGCGCACGACGCCCGCTGCTTCGCCTTCGTCGGTGGCCCCGGCACGAGGCGGTGGTGGTGGCGGCGGTGAGGCTGATGAGACCGCGAGAAGGCGCCGCGGCGCTGGGGGACGGCGGCTGCGGGCGGTGGAGATGCCGCCGCCACAGCAGCAGCAGCAGCAGCAGCCATGGCGCTCGGTGGATGACGGGACGGCGCCATCGCTCTTGCCATCAGGGAGGCCGGGGGTCCAGTCCAGACGCGGATGCGGAGCACACGCGGGAAGAGAAGGTGCTTGCTGGTCACTGGTGGTGGTGGCAGCAGCTGGCAATGGCCAACAGGTGAGCAGGGACAGATTCGGTGGTGGTGGGAGGTGGGGGGCGTTTCGGCGGCGATGCGGCCAAACCTAGCGTGGCGGCCGTGGCGGGGTATTTGTAGTTGGCAGTTGCAGTTGCAGGCGACGAAGAACGGGGATGGCGGCGACTGGGTCCAAGTCCAACGCAAGGGGCGATGGAGCGGGCCCGTTTCGGTTTTAGTTGGGCCGCGAGAGGGAAGACCGTTTGATTGCTTTGGAATGGAATGGAATGGAGTCTCCTTCTGGAACTTGGACTAGTCTCCTGTCGTGTCTACTGGGCCTCCTGCCTTTGTCGCCACTCGCCAGGTCCATGTCACTGGCAGGTTAAGCACTTATTAGGGGGTGTTTTCTGCTAAAAAAAACTTAGGGGGTGTTTAGATCTATATAAGGGAACATGAGCTAATTGTAAAACTAATTACATATGAGTAGACTAATTAGCGAGACAAATCTATTAAAATTAATTAATCTATGATTAGCACATGTTTACTTTAGCACTACATCGACAAATCATGGACTAATTATGTTTAATAGATTTGTCTCGCAAATTTAGATGGAACATTCATTTGCGGACTAATGAAAATCTTCATATTTTTTAGAGAAGAGAAACATGTTAGTTCTAAAATAACAGACACGAGTGTACCTAGAGGGGCCGCAACCCCTACAGAGAATTTATTATTAAAAAAAAATAAAAGAGCAGTCAAGAGATTACAGTCATCAGATTAAGGAGTGAAGATTACAGCAAGGGGAAAATTATGATATGTAAAAGGAAACAAAGAAAATAAAGCTAAGACAGTGATCTATTGAAGGTTTTGAATCCATTACTCATAAGGTTCAGTCAGACTCTCTTTCACCCTTAAAGAGACCAGGTTGATTTCCTGGAAGAAGAAAGCCCTGCAGTCTTGAATACCAATCTGATTGTTGTTAAAGTTAAGCTCATTCCTGGCTTTCCAAATGGTCCACAACATGATAATAACAGCAATCATGAGGAATTGTGATTGCAATTGAATTTTGATGGCCTCAACGTTTTCAAATGAACTTGACCCCTGGATAGTTTGCAGGTTCAACAAATCCCAACGCTGCTGAGCAAATGGGCATTCCCAGAACAGGTGTTCAACTGTTTCTTCCACCCTTGAGGAGCAGAGGTTCATGTGCTTTCTTCTCTATATATTTCTTATGCTCAGTCTGTCTTTAATCAATAGCCAACAAAACACTTTATGCTTTGGCTGACAATAGGACTTCAGAGCTACCTGTCAATTGGATCAATGCTCTGGTGACCAATCAATTGTCTGTAAGCAGAGGTAGAACTGAATTTCTCTGACCCTCCATTGAAGCCCAATCATCATTAGTGTCCACTAGGATTGTTTCAGTTGTTAGTCGTTGTAAACTGGTCACTAGAGTGTAAGCCACTTGGGAGAGGGGCAAATTAAACAGAGAGTTGCTTGAATCCATAGCGAGTGCTTTGCTGAAAGTGATGGTTTTACTTTTCGCAAATGAGCCTAGCTGGGGGAACTGTTGCTCCAAAACCTGTGTTGACCATTTGTCGCTTCAAAAGAAACAGAACTGACCATTTTGACTTGCATTAGTGCCATGTCTTTCAAGGGGTGCAAGAGTTTGAGTGCCTCTCCACCAAAAAGACCCCTTCTTCACATTGCTAGGCAACCTGTCATTTCTATAATGCTTTTCCCAAACTAGATGTACCCAAGGAATATATTTTTTGTTGAAGAATTTGTCCAGATTTTTCATGAGCAGGGCTTGGTTTTGCATTTCAAAATTGATGACTCCTAATCCCCTTTTGTACTGCATACAAAAACAGCTTTTGGGGCTCCCCTACCATTTAAATTTGAGCCTCTCTACAGACAATTTTTCCTGAATTTATCAATTTTTCCTGAATTTATCAATTTTGGAAGTTCAAGAGTACACATATAGAAGGTTGGCAAAAGAGGAGAGAACAACATTTGTCATTTGGAGTCTGCCAGCTTGGTTTAACATTGTTGAAATACCCCCAGTAGAGTTGGGATGAGTGTTGTAAGTGTGTTGGGTTCTTACACCCATTTTCTTCTTAATATAATTATGTGCAGATCTCCTGCGTTTTCCGAAAAAAAAACCCCAGTCTTCTTTCACATTTGCTGACTAGTGGTAGAAAGTCCTGCACCCTTGGCTTTGTTGTTCCCAGAGGGAGGCCCAGATAGGTGAAGGGCAGAGACCCTTTGGAACAACCAAAGGTTCTAGCCAGTAGATCCAATCTTTCTTAATGGGTAACATCATAGATTTGCTATAGTTAACCTTGAGCCCAGTTGATTCAAAGAAGTTGTGCAGTAGAGTTTTAAGGAAAAAAAAAGCTGCCCTGGATCCCCCTCCATGATCATAAGTGTGTCATCAGCATGCTGAACAATGGGAAAGTCTAATTGCCTGAGTTGAGGTTTAAAGCATAGCAGTGTAAGCTAGACTGAACGAGGACACTGTATGTAGGAGTGGTGCAAATGTAGCCCTCCTTGCAGAAACCAATCAATCAACTGAAGGTGAGAGGTTGGAGTAAACCAAGCAGATCTCTCGTCATATCTGCCCATTGATAAGCTGCAGTCTCTGATGATGAACCAGTTTGTTTCCCTGCAACTCTCACTTTCAGTGCCTGACAAGAACACAAAGATCAGGTAGGAAACAGGGAAATGGGAACAGAACAATCACAGCTAGGAAAGAGGGAAATGAGAACATGACAGTCACAGCTCGAAGCTTCTGACTCTGCAGCTCGACCCAAAATCTGTATAGCCATGTCAAGAAGGAGATGCCATGGTATAATCAATGGGAGTTGAGGAGTGCAAGCACTGCTGCAGCAGCATCTGTTTCTGTTACAGAACAAAAGCATAGATAGATAGATATTCTCCTTTGCAAAACAAAATCTGTTTCTGTTACACTGTCCCTTCATGCCATTCATGCCCACATCCTAACACTGTTGGAAAGCTCCAAGGCATGGTGGGTGCTAGAGTCTGTGTCACTCAGAGCTCGTCAGGCTTCAGTTCAGTGCATTTGGACACGAATTATTCTTTCGGAATACATACTGCATACTTGATATGAATAGCACAAGTTGTTTTGGTCATTCATTAGGTGAGATTCGACGATGGTTGTGTGAAGTTGGAGCTGAAGGAAAACATATATACGAGTATTATCTGATGAAGAAAAATACCATCATTTGCGTGAAATGTCAGGGCAGATTACTGAATTGTCAGGAGTAACAGGTCTGGAACTTGATCTTTTGTTCAGAGTATCAGACAGAGAGAAGCTGCATCTAGCTGCAGGTTTGTATTGTACTCATCCCCCTCGTTGTATTATACAGAGCAGAGCACTACTAAGTGCTTCCTTCTCTTCTCGTTACAGATCAATCTAGCGATTATTTCGTGCCACGTCATCATCCACGTACACTAATCAGTAAGCACCACCATTAATCCTGCTCTTGATCACCCGATGGGATTAATAAGCGCTAATCACCTCTCGCCATCACCTAAATTAACTAACTCTTCTTCCAGTTAAGTAATGCCTCTTGGTCTTGGAGCTGACTGATTAATCAGACTCTTCTACTGCTCCATCCATGGCCGGATGCATGCCATTTTCATGTTTGGGCAGGCAGCTCTCGGCCACTGCAGCTGCAGACAATGGCCGCTGATCATCATCACCTGGGCTTGAGGCGATCGAGGGCAATGTACGCGACGACGCGGTATCCGACGAGGAGCAGCGCCATGACGCAGACGTCGACCCAGTGGTTGTTGAGCCCGACGGCCTTGATGGCCGGGAACTCGGCGACGGCGCAGAGCTTGCCGTGTCCGTCGCCGCAGTCGTAGTAGCCGCCGCCGTTGGGGAACTGGATCCCGAGCAGGAGTCGGTAGCAGTAGAAGCTGTAGTTGAGCCACCTAAGCCACGCGACGAACGGCGGGATGTGCTGCACGTAGTAGCCGCCGGCGATGAGGAAGACCATGGTGATGACGGACGCCAGCGTGGTCCCCTGCTTGACGTCCATGAGCACGGCGCCGATGGCGAGCCCGAGGCTCTGCGCCACGAGCACGCTGTAGAGCACGACGGCGAGGGAGAGGAGGAACGGCGCCGGGCGCGGGTCGAGGCCGCCCATCCAGTAGAGGATGAGCACGAACGCCGTGGGCAGGCCGAGCTCCATGGGGAGGTCCGTCGCCGCGCGCGACGCGAGGTAGGAGGAGAGGCGGTACATCCCCGAGCACCGCTCCTTCACCAGCATGGGCCGCTCGAGAGGGAAGGTGAAGACGGCGTTGTAGAGCGGGAAGAAGCCCCAGAAGACGGAGAAGAAGAAGACGAGCGCCGTCCGGTCCTGCAGGTGCGACGCCGGCGTGCGCCACCAGAGGAGGCCCGCCAGCGTCGCGACGCTCAGCACCTGGAAGACGCGCAGCTTGTTGAACGACTCGTGACGACGCTCCTTGAGCCCGCGCTGGAACAGCACCAGGAACTGCGTCCACCACCCCGTCGTCCACGTCGTCGTCGCGTGCCCGGCGCCGCTGCTGCCCGGCGGCAACGCCGCCGTCGACGTCGTCTCCCGCGCGCAGATGTCCAGCTTCACCGCCGGCGCAATGTGGCGCTCGTACGCCGCCGCCAGCTTGGCGCGCACCTCCTTGTGCTCGCTCTCGCTGCCGCTGGTCACCGCCGCCATCCCGTCCGCGGCGCCGTCGCCGCTCGTCGTCTGCGGCGCGATACCTGCATGCACAGCACGTCAGCAACAGTGTTGGAGGCGTCGAGCACCACGAGGTCGACAAGTGTCCGCCATTGTTCATCGGGATTGGGCCATTTTCCGTATGCGAAAAAGAAAAAAATCAAGATTGGGAAATGGGAGAGGGAAAGGAATGATGGGAGAGGTGGATGGATCCATGATTGGCAGTGCTGAGCTGAGCAGTGTGTCCCTGTCCATGTCTGTCTCCCCTCCACCCAAACCCCCCGCTAATTCCATCATTGCCGGTGCCCATTCGGCCATTCCTGCTCCCCTCACCACACTTTTCCTTCTATATATAAAAGAATCAAAAACATTTATATATATACCTTCTCATATGAGCAACAACAGAGGATGATGTATTTGAACTTTTTTTTTGTGAGATTAATTCTTGAAATCCATGTAATTATCTTCTAGTTATTACTGTTGCACAGATGCTATGATGAAGATGAAGATGATGGTGATGCATGCTCATCAAATCATGACGCAGATCAAATCAAAGGTAAACATCGCTCTCGTCAGGGGACCCCCCAAAACCCCAATGGGCTGCATGCGCGCACCGTATCAAGAACACAATCTCGACACATCAGTTTGTGCCGCTCACACTCCCCTTCATCGTGTATATAGATATATATGATGTGCTCATTTCTTTTTGCTTGTTTATGTTTTTTTTTTCAGAGCCCGTGGTATTCCTGTGCGCTTTATTTTGTTCGATCCTATAGCTTTTCTATTTTCCGTAATCGAGGTGGTTAACTCAACAACTATTGCCCAACGGACCTGATTCCTCTGTTTTTTTTAATTAATTAACTGAAATTCATTATGTGGAGGTCGTCAAACGAGGATCTTGACGACCTATATTTTATAATTGATTATAATTGCAGAAAAGAAAATAGAGCTACCTATAGTTGCCAATATGGATTGTTGTTTTCTCCCTTTTTCACTTTTGATGAATAAATTAAAAATGTAGTAGATGTGAGCAGAGCAGCAATGGCATGCGTGCTCTCCTTAGTGGCTCAGTCTCAGCCTCTTATTAGGGCAAGTCACCAAGGAGGCGACGTTATTAAGTGATGGGCGTCCTTTGCCATCCGGAGTGGTTGTTTCCATGGAAACTTTGTTTGTCGCTCACCTCGTCTTCTAGCTACCTAGCTAGCTATCAAGGAGAACGGATGACGTCAGCGCAAGGAATGGACTGGCACATGGCATTGTATTGTGCCCTATGAATTGGAAGGCATCGTAAAAAAAAAAAGCTAGAGAGAGAGAGAGAGAGAGAGAAGGAATTCAGTGCACCGTTACATATGCATGAGTGCATGACATGGCGGCGTACCGTTGGCGAGGTCGAGCATGAGGTCGGCGGGGTTGAGTGAGAGCGGCGACGCGAAGCCGACGGAGGCGAAGTAGTCGAGCGCGTCGGCGGCGCGGCCGTAGTAGATGGGGCGGCCGTCGGCGGACAGCAGCAGCACCTTGTCGAACATGTGGTACAGCCGCGACGACGGCTGGTGGATGGTGACCACCACGGTGCGGCCGCCCTGCGCCGCCATCCGGCGGAGCGTCCCGACGATCCGCGCCGCCGTCGTCGAGTCGAGCCCGGACGTGGGCTCGTCCAGGAGCAGCAGGCTCGGGTCCACCAGCATCTCCAGCCCGATGCTGACGCGCTTCCGCTCGCCGCCGGACAGCCCGCGCACGCCGCGGACGCCGCCCACCATGCTCCCGGCCACCTTCGCCAGCCCGAGCTCCCGCGCCACGGCCTCCGCCTGCGCGCGCTTCTCGCCGGCGCTCAGCGACCGCGGCAGCCGCAGCGCCGCCGTGTACCACAGCGTCTCGGAGACAGTCAGGTGAGGGTACAGCACGTCGTGCTGCGTCACGAACCCGGTCCGGCGCTTCACGGCGCCGGAGAAGGGCTGCCCGTTGTAGGTGATCTTGCCGGACAGCACCGCCGCTCGCCCGCCGTGGCGACCGCCTAGCGCCGTCAGCAGCGTCGTCTTGCCGCTCCCGGACGGGCCCAGCATCGCTAGCATCTCGCCTGGGCGCACCACCCCGGACATGCCGCTGATGATGGTCTTCTCCCGCGCCCGCGCCCGCGACGACGACGACGACGACCCTGCCGCCGACGCAGTGGCCTTCTTGTTCTTGCTCCCGTCCCCGCCGCCGAAGGACGCCATGTTCGACGCGGCCGCCGACAGCTTGTCGCACCATCCGGCCGTCGGCTTCCCGAGCTTCACCTTGTACACCACTTCCTCGAACTGCACAAGACACCAACACACGTACACATGACATGCATGCACACGTCTCATCATCACCTTGACACCATGCACTCGATCTCATCACATGACATTATCAAGGAAACAAGACATGTATATATATATCGTCAACAACTACCTTTAGGACGAGAGGGAAGGAGTTGGCGGCAGGGCGGGCGGAGGCGGCGGACGACGGCGGGCTGGAGGTGGTGGGATGGACGACGGCGCCGGAGGGGACGTTGGTGGTGGTGGTGGTGGCAGAAACAGAAGTAGGAGAGGGAGTGCCGCTGCTGCTGCTGCTACTACTGCTGCTGCTAAAGGTGGGCATGCTGTTGGGAGGAGGAGGAGGAGGAGGTGCAGCTGCTCGGTGGCCACCACCTCCGGCTGTCTGCTGCTGCTGCTCATGGTGCTCCAGCTGAGGCGGCATGGCGATCTATCTGTGTATCTTTTCTTCTGTCTGTCTCTGTCTCTCTCTCGCTCTTCTCCCCTGTGTTATCACTTCACACAATCACTGGTGTAGGTGTGGGAGCATGACAATTTTGGTTGGTTTGCTTCGTCTGTGGGTGCTACTACACACTCTCTGTCTTCTAGCTACTTGGTTGATGAGTGCTGCTTGGTTTAGGCTTGTGTCCTGCAAGTGTAGTTGTAGTTCTGGAGTGGGCTGCCTCCTCATGGCAAGGTATTTATCATAGGAGGGGAGGGCATTGGCAAGGGCAGAGAGGAGAGGAGGCCTACCAGGTGGGCCAGGGGGAGCAACACTTTGCTTGTGTCACTTTTTTATTGGCCAGGGTATATGGCATCCCAGTTAGTTACAAGGGGCAGTAGTACTTGCATGCTCTAGTGATCATCAGTACCGAATTGCAGTTATATTAACAAACTAATTTGTGTGGTGATGTGGGGATTTTGATAGCATCATATCACTTCACCACTAGCTGTGTGCGTGTATATATATATAATATATGTATCCAGTTACAGATGGTAGTTATTGGAAAAGAGGGGTTTACTGGTTTGGTGGTTGTTATTGTAGGTTTTGTCTCTGGGAGGTGGATGATAGATGCATGGGTGGGTGGTGGATATTCAGTAGATAACATTTCTCTTTCTCTTTCTCTCTTAGTTTTTTCTGATAATGGAAAATATATAACTGGTCTATATGGTGGTGCTCACTGCTCATTCATGTTTCATTAATGGATTGGGCACCTCTCGTTTACAACCGGAAATTTACCTGCATGTCTCAATGCCGTGTTTCACAATATATGCCAATTGTGGAACTCTTTGGGGGGAAAAATGAAGGAAATAATGGGCATAGTTATATAGAAAATTAACACATGAAAATAGTTTCTTGGTTGGAAGAAACACTTCCTTTTCTGTTCCCATGCTATTCTCTCTTTCTAATTCATTGTTCCATTGATGAGGTTAATTAGAATTTAGAGCTGCACAATACTACATTTGTTCATTTTTGTAAATCAAACTTTGATATGGCAAAACTAATTTTTTACTACAAAGTAATAATAATACGGTGGTCGTTTCGAGTAAGATTTACAACACAAGTTCCATGCTAGTAAATCTATATGTTATTGGACGACTGATTGTCTGGTGAAAAGAAAGCACAATCTACGCCTCTTTATAAAAATGATTGGACCGGTAATTCAAGACAAAAAGAGTATGGAGGGGAAGATTCAAAGATGGTGCTGGCAAAACTAGAACAAGGACATAAGTGATTATCATCACTTGTCTTGTAGCGTGAGAGGTTAACCCTTTTGCACGAAATAAGGATGAAACATCAATTGTGTGTTGGCACGCGTTAGCCTTTGCGGCGTTACGTTGTGACCCATTAATGAGTAAAATTTAATAGATTAGTGGTGTGATTGTGGTTGTGGAGGATGACATAAGGAGATCTAAACACTCGTTTTCAAAATGTTAGGACTGAGCTCCTAGTCTTTAGCTAGTGTTTCCCACCCTTCTCTTTTTTTATTTGTGATGCATCTCTTCCAGTCCATTTCTCCAAATGCTCTACAACTAGCCATAGCCAACTACCTCTATATGCGTGAGATAAGCATTTTCTCAGTTAATTCTTGAATATACAGTGCCTACAGGTATATATACTGCTTGCAGTTCCTAGATATATATCTAGTTATTGGATACCCTCTCAGATACTCAACAGGTATATATGTCTAGTCTTCTTCTTTTGTGAAAAAAACCAATGCAATACACTAGGTGTCTAATATTATGTACATATTATCTATTTACTGTACCTACTTTGTGCGCTACTAATCACTACATTCTCATGACTCTTGGCTAAAAATGAGCCACAGCAAACCCTAATAGGGTGCATATGTGCATGTATGTTGACCTGAGTTTTGAACCTCGATTGCAGGCACTCTCAAAATCTCAAATAAGTTAGTGTCTATTTTGCTTGAGATGGATACGTGCCAATTGTTATTTTAATAAATTTCTTTATCTAGGTTCGGTTGGAACTAGCATGCGTGATAAAAGAAATAATAGCAAGTAGCTAGCTAGCTAGAAAGAGACATGCATAAGTCACAAAGTACATGTTTCTGTGAAGTGATCAAACTATACATTAGTTAGTCCCACAAATCGGAAAGAATGAATGTTTCCGTATCTATGGTAGTTGAACTGTTTAATCTGTTGTAAGTTTCTTTACAAAATTATTGTTGTGAAATTCAGTTGTTGCAGACAATCCTCTAGAAGCTTTGATGATGGGTAACAAAGTAATCAAAGACCATGTGAATGTATATGAACTCGAGGGAAGATGATTGTGATATCTGGCTAGCTGCTGTTTGGGTGCGCTCTGACCCAAAAATTAATTCTGGAAGAATAATATATATATATAAGTACACATACCGTGATCAATCTTTTCCCCTTTTTCCCCCTTTGTATTTGTTCTTGAGCATTTTAATAACACCGCATCAATCGTCTTCCCTGTATGCAATCTAATCTAGCGCACCAACTGCCACCTTTGGTTTATTTTTCTTGTTCATTTCATTTTTTTATGATCAATACAAGAAAACACAACAAGTCCACTATATATTCTATCTAGATCACAAAGACAAATGCAGTCACCTAATTACGTCGAATTAACTAAACCCAAATAAGAAAACAAATCCTCATGATAGCATACATCGTTTATGTGATTGATTTCTAGCTAGAAAAAGAAAGCATACTAGTACTGTTCAGAATGAGTTGAGAAATAGAGAGATCTTGAAGCAAGATCTTCCTTTGGGCAGTGATGTCACATTAACAATAAAGCCCAAAACTTTGGCTACTTGCGGGGACAAGTGTCGACCCCAGCACCTTTACTTGCAGCAGAAAGCAAGCTGCAAACCATGCAGATCAAATCAAAATTACTGATTCATTAGTCACTGGGACTAGTACATATGAGTGCTAACTGTTGCAGCTAACTGCAAGGTAATTACGTACTGACAAGAAACGACACTTAGATATGAGTAGCCAGACAGTGCAAGTTCCCTGTCTTCTTGCTCCAAGGCTTTAGGCGCCAAATGCCATCAGTTTTTGTCCAGAGGGAGCTGGTGAATCTGTGCCACTCACGTCAAATTGTCATCTGAATTTATGCTACTGCCACTAGCCTCTTTTCCCTCCGTCTCCCTCTGCTCCTCATTTCTATCTTTTCTCCCCCTCTTTTTTTTTCCCTCTTTGTTGCCTTTCTACTACTTCTTTTTTTTTCTTGATTGCCTACACTAGCCACGGCTAGCACTAGCAGGAACAGATTTTGTAAAGGCTGCCAAGCTGAGATATATATGTGGTAGATCAACTGTTTTGTTTCATGGGCTAGCTAGCTTTGCATAACCATGTGCAGGCAATGATGCATCTGAGGACTGAAATCAGCCACCTATCTCAAAGGTGCAGTGTAGTACAAACCAAATCAGCTGGGGTTACCTTTGCATGACATGGAAAAAGTATGGTGGTACTTGTTCAGTTTTTCCCCAGCAGCTGCCATTCATTACATGCTTTCCTCTATGCCTGCTTTGGCCACAATGATCATGATGTGGGCTCACAAAGTTTAGCAGTGACTAAACATAAAGGCGGCGTTAATTTTGATGTCTCCGACTGCTCACTTTACTTAAGCGAAAACTATATCGATTTCAAAGCAAGCAGGTGATAGACTCACATCTTGCTGCCAGGGATTATCGGTCATCGTCGTCTGAAGATCTGTGGAGTGGTTAATTTCTCTATTTATAATGAGTGAGTACAAATTAAGCAGGAGACCTCCTGAAACTCGGTCTGACGGAGTTGGGTACCATGTGCTGAGCCTGAGATATTGTAGACTAATGGGCTGAAATTCAGATGTGTCATTGCTCTAACTGTAATGTAGCAGTTGTAATCTAGCCTCCATTGGAGGATCTTTTTTGTCTGGAGATGGTTTGTGCTTTGAGTCAGTTTATTGGTTGGGCATGCATACCGTATATGATGGCCATGAGTAGGGGGCAGACTCAACTACTACATTCAGAATCTAGTGAGAGGCAATTGAAGAAGGTACTTGATTTTTGCATCCATACTCTATCTCTCTCATATCATGTGATGTTGTTCCAGCATCAACTAACCTTTGTTGCCTCAGATATATGCCGAGGAATTTTCATATAGCTCTCAACTCAATTGGCTAGTGTGCTCCACTCGTCCACTGAGCAATTGCTCATGAGTCCTTTTCACATATCAAACATGCAACTCGGGGACCATTGGTTTTACAGACCGAATAAGAGTGCGGAATGATGGATATACATGATGAGCATGGCCTGATGGTGATGCATCAGTGTCGATCTGCTAGCTAAGCTTGCACTTGTGTTAATTCCTGATGATCATCAATCCACCCAGAGGAGCCCAAGAATATATGTCATATCCATGATCTATGGACCAACAGAGCAAGATCGGTACCGAGATATTGATCCCCACACACTCAATCCAGGTTTGGTTATAATTGCATGCCCTTTATGGACCGTGTGATCCCTACATCCATTGGTCACGCCATCCAATCCTGATGACCTTTGGAGAATCCCATGCAATGCATGCGCTGATCGGCGTTAATGGAAAGCTAGTGTGAGTGCACATATATAGCAGCTGGCTAGCTGCTAAGTGCTAATGCTGAAACCTAAGGATCTGATTAATTCCATTCTTCGAAGACCAGCACAGGCATTGCATCTGGGAATAGAAGAACATGACAACAATTAGTTCGACCGCACTAATACTACAGAAGAGAAATATTGTGCGTGTTACGCTTGGCATATATTGACTGAGCTTTAGTTCGATTCTTTTTGGATGTTTAGGTTCTCGAAGAACATAGGGGGACAATAATTCCATGAGAATATGACTTTCTCTTGGGTTTGTGTAGGAACAATTAAAAGGAGCCAGCGTTGGACCGAAAGCTAGGACCTAGAGAGACAGGTAGCTGGCTGGATGGATACTCATGTTTGCTTGTGTGCTAAATGTATTCTAATGTGTGTCTACTAAGCTTGCCCCCCCCCCCCCCCCACCGTGCCCCGTGTTAGCAGGGCATCTTTCTTTATTTGTTGACACTCCATGAACGCCCTAGATGCATGGAATATAATTAGCTAGTAGCAGCAAGTATATATGTGTCCTTTGGTGTGGGGTTGTTGTATAGGCGCCCTAACTAGCTATATGCATATATGCCAAGAAGTATGCATGCATGAAGAAAGGCACATGCTGCCCACCACAAGCACACACACATATGTGCGGCATCGCAGTACAACACATATATGCAGCAGAACATTGTTAGGTGATAAGATATTATATGTGCATGTATAGGGCATCAGAATTCACAAACAACAAAAGGCAGCCCCTGTTGTGAAGGACCTTTAGGGTTGTGGGGTGCCTGTGTGTTGAGGGAAAGGCCAGGGAATGAAGGGAATTCAACTCATCAACTCCATGTGCTCTCAGAGCCAGTCGTCCCTCCTTTGTGCAAGAGAGGCAGTAGCTAGCAGCCAACAATGAGACAAAAAAGCCTAGCAAAAGGGAGGTAAAGAGGGCAAAAGGGGAGGCTGTTAATTGTTTGTGAGTGGTGAAGGGGAGAGGCCCGGTGTATAACATGAGTCAACTGGATTCTCATGTACATTATTAATTATAAGAAGGTTGAAGAATTGCTTAACTAGCACCAGAGAAATTAAAGAGGGGCATCATTTCACTACTCATTTTCATATATGTACACATAAGTGTATCTATCTATAATAATTCATGCACCCTTTGCCTTTTGCAATGAGGATATAGAGAAAAAAAGAAGTAGAGGGAAAGAGGCAGACAGTGGATGATTGATCACCCTTGAGAGATGCTGCCTGCACCCCTCTCTGTCCCTTCCTTTAGTTTCTCTCTCACAATCAACAGTTCCATTTCCCTAGCTTATTGGCATCGACCAGGAGTGCGTGGTAACTCAACTAAGGTCTACCCCCTCATTTCCAAATTATAAGTTGTTTTGGCGCAGAACGACCTATAATTTGAAACGAAGGGGGAGTATATATAGTTGTTATCAAAACCTTTTACTTGTGAAGCTACAATAATTAGATTGATGGACAGTGCTCCAATGAGGTTGGTGAGTATTCATCTACCATCCATAATTTTTTAATAGACATAAGGTTCACTTGCGTTTTTGTCCTCGCTTGCCTGTACGACAACCCCTGTTAACTTCCATTGCGAGGCTAACCAACATCCACTACTACTAATAGAACCTGGATAACTAACAAGCCAGGCGGTATGGTATGGTAGAATAAAAAGGCGTGTTGCAGGGAGTGGGCACGACATGGTTTGGTGATCGATCTATATGATGCCCACCAGATCTTGCTCTTGTGATCTGCACTTGCCTCCATTGGCCCAAATAAAACGCCACTGTGTGGACAAGCCAGCAGCCACCACCTGCACCATCATCAGATTATCCTTTTAACTACCTGTTGCACGATCGATTAGCTACTCCGAGAGTCCGATCTGTAGTACTAGTACGTCCTGCTCCTGCACACACGCATGCTCAGCTCAGAGACAATGCGTGCATCAAACTGCGGCGCATGCCAGCTTGAGTGGCACGCACTCAGGGCACAGCCTGGGCCTCGCATGCATACTCATCACCCTGCTTTCTCATATATGGAGTTTATTATTCTCTGGTTTGCACATATAGTGGTGCGATTACTGCCTCCGTTACAGCCTGCTGATTTTGACAAGTACTACATTTGTGGGAAGCTTAGTTCGGCATGGGTAATTTCTGGAAGAAAAATTCTCCACCGAAATGTCTTTGTTAAACTGTTTATTGCAATGGTATATATGTAAATGTTTTGTTTTTTTTTCTCAAATATACAAAAGATTTATGCGTCATTGTAATTTAGATAGAATGATGAGTGTTCTAGGAGGGGGCTAGACTGTCTTGACATACATGTTCAATTTTTGATATTACATAAAAAGTAGACAACTGAGATAAGAGCAACGCCACAACCTAAGAAGTGGGCTTGTGCCTCTGCTGGTGCCTACGCGACCTATTTCCAATGTCTGGAAAGAGCACTCCTAGTGCTATGATTTTTAGATAAAAGATAAAAATAATATCTGGCCTACATCTATGGATGTACGCAGCCAATTATTACAAAGTTGTCGATTATGAAAAATAGAGGAAGCCAGAAGTCTTATACATAGACTAGGACACTAGAGCAAACGAAATAAATGCTTCCACCCTCCACTTGAAATCTCTAAGGCAATCATCTCCAATTTCTTGCTAACAAGCGAGAGTGCGTCCTTGGCTTGCTCGTCACGCTGCAGCTGAGCCCAGAAGCGTAACCAATATGTTCCCCTGAAAATAACATGCATGATAAAGTTTCTTTTCATTTTGTTAAAAATAACATCATTCCGGCAACGCCAGATAGCCCAGCATATGGCAGCCACCCTAACCCAGATCAAACCTTTGATCCTTTATGCTGATTAATAAGCTAGGTACCAAACATATGGTTGATAGAAATCGGTTGGTTCAAATTAGTAGCAAAGAAGATAATCCTCCAGATCACTTTAGCAACAGGGCAATCCAAGAATAGGTGTTGAATAGTCTCATTCCTATTACAACAAATACATTTCTGGCCGCCTTTTCAGTTTTTCTGGCGATGTTGTCTTTGGTTAGTATTGATTTGGGGAAAACTCTGTCTGGCAACTTCCAGAACAGAGCCACTCTATTTCTTGTTCTCACCTTTTACATATAGGTCCCTTTACAATCCATTATTTACACCAACACTCTCCCTCAAGATGGGCTAAATATATCTAACATGCCCATCTTGCTACAACTCAACTCAACTTCACTAGGTCCTAAACCTTTTGTAAAACAGTCTGCTAGTTGGCCACGCGATTTTACATACTTTAACTTTAGGACTCCACTATCTAGCTTCTCCTTGATGAAGAATCTATCAATTTCCACATGCTTGGTGTGGTCAAACTGCACTGGATTATTTGCAATATTGATTGCAGCAATGTTATCGCAATGAAGCATCATTGTCTCATTTCTTAACACCCGCAACTCCTTTAGCAAGCCTTTTAACCATAACATCTCACACAAACTCAATGCCATTGCCCTATACTCAGCCTCCGCAGTAGACCGAGCCACAACCGCTTGCTTCTTGCTTCTCCATGAGACAATATTGCCTCCCACAAACACACAATACCCAGAGGTAGACCTCGTATCATCTTTGCTACTCGCCCAATCTACATCACAGTAGCCCTCCATATCAAGGTGCCCATTCTTCCTGAACCATAACCCTCTCCCAGGGGTTACCTTTAGATACCTCAAAATCCTGTAAACAACTTCCATATGTCCTGGTCTTGGATCATGCATATACCTGCTCACCACACTCACTGCATAGGAAATGTCAGGTCTTGTATGACATAAGTATATCAGTCTTCCCACCAATCTTTGATATGTTTCTTTGTTCACAGAATCTCCACACTAGGCATTGATTTGATGATTTTTATCAATAGGAGTACTACATGGCCGACATCCAAGCATACCGGTTTCAGCCAACAGATCAAAGACATATTTCCTTTGAGAGAGAATTATCCCCTTAGGCGACCTGACAATCTCAATCCCAAGAAAGTACCTTAGTGGTCCAAGATTCTTTACCTCAAACGCCTTTCCCAGATTCTCCTTCAAACATTTGATTTCCTCCACATCATCTCTGTAATCACAATATCATCCACATACACTGCCATAATGGTGATAAATGTTCCCCTATGCTTGTAGAAGACTGTATGATCACCATTACATTGAGTGTAGCCCATGCCACTTACTGCTCTCCTAAACCTGTCGAACCATGCCCGAGGTGATTGCTTCAGTCCATAGAGTGACTTTTTAAGTCTACACACCTTCCTAACAGTTTGACTATTCGCAAACCCCGGTGGAATTTCCATGTAAACTTCTTCTTGTAAATCACCATCAAGAAATGAATTCTTCACATCCATTTGATGTAGAGGCCATCCAAAGTTCACTGCATAGGAGATTAAGGTTCTAACAGTACCCATTTTTCCCACAGGAGCAAAGGTCTCGTCATAATCAATGCCATATGTTTGACTATAGCCTTTTGCAACCAGTCTTGCCTTATACCTGTCCACCTCTCCTTTTGAGTTTTGCTTCACAGTGAAGATCCACTTGCAGCCCACAGCTTTTTTCCCTCTTGGAAGTGGGACCAATTCCCACGTCTTGTTCTTCTGAAGAGCATACATCTCTTCTCTCATTGTTGCATTCCAGTTAGGATCCAGTCTTGCACACCTCCAGTCCTTTGGAATAGGCACTGTTTGTAAAGATGCAACAAAAGCTCTATATGCAGATGAAAGGCGAGAATAGGAGAGGAAGTTGGCAATGTCATGATCTATACTAGGATGCTCAAAACCATAGCAAACAGGTGGTTTTCCAAAATTAGATCTAGTATCCCTATGTTGTGCAAGAGGTAACTCTACATGTTCAGGGTTAGGAGGGACATTACCACTTGATGGAGAGGTCCGAGGAATGATTTGGGACTGGTGTAGTAGGCTGTTGTGGCTGTGGTCCACTGATTTGCTCCCCCTGACTCCATCTCCTTTGGTACACTATTGGTTCCTTTGCAACCGTTTGCTCCCCCTGACTCCTGAACCGTCTCCTCTGGTACATGATTGGTTCCTTTTGAATCTCAACATTCACCTCTTCACTTACTTCATTGATTATCTCCTCATTCCCATTGCCAACCATCTCTTCTCCTTCACAGTCACCATTATCCACATTATCCTGATGAACTCCTGAGTTTCAGGCCTACCGATTGGACATGGGATGGTACCAACAATCATCTCTTTTTGAGCATTAGCTCCTTCATTCCCCCCTCTCTACAGTCACCCTTAGTGACTGAAGAGAATTCCTCTAAGAGCGGATCAAGGTCACATGGCTTTGTGTAGTATGGTTCAGACTCCCTGAACGTCACATCCATACTCATAAACATTTTCCTTCCAATAGGGTCCCAACACTTGTAACCCTTTTGTGTAGAAGAATAGCCAACAAAAATACACTTCACCGCCTGAGGGTCCAATTTACCAACCAAAGGTCTATGGTCCCTGACAAAGCACACACAACCAAACACCTTTGGAGGTACTTTAAACTCTTGTTGTCCCAGCAACAGCTCTACAGGTGACTTCATACCAAGAATTCTATATGGCATACGATTGATTAGATATGCTGCTGTTAGCACCGCTTCACTCCAAAGATACTTGGGCACATTCATCTGAAACATGATTGACCTTGCGACCTCTAACAAGTGTCGATTCTTCCTCTCAACAACTCCATTTTGTGGTGGGGTATTAGGACAAGTAGTTTGATTATAATCCCATGTTCCGAAAGACACACCCCAAAATCATTATTCACATACTCCTTTCCATTATCAGTTCTGAGGATCTGAATCCTAGTATTGAATTGGTTTGCAACCAATTTATGAAAATCCTAGAAACACCCGAGGACCTCATGCTTACCCCGAAGCATGTAAATCCATGTCATACGTGTATAGCAGTCAATAAAAGTGACAAACCACTTAAATCCACTCACAGATGTAACTGAGCAAGGACCCCAAACATCAGAGTGTATTAACATAAAAGGTTCACAACTTTGGAGGCCAATGCTAGGATAAGTTGTCCTTGTATGCTTCCCAAGTTCACATGCATCACACACAAGTTTTTTATGTCCACACCCTTAAAAGCATCAGGATATAACTTATTCAAGCTTCCAAAAGGTACATGTCCTAACCAGCCATGAAGCAAGTAGATCTCCCTCTCTTGTGCTTCAGTAGCTGCTGCCAACGCTGACTGCTCTTGGTTGATGAACCACAACCCATTACGCCTGACTCCAATCCCAATCACTCTCCCCGTCCTTTTCTCCTGAAAGATACAAAAATTTTCATCAAATGTAACAATGCATTTGAACTGATCAATAAGAGAGCCAACAGAGAGTAGATTGATTGGGAAGGAAGGAACATGCAAAACAGAAGATAAGTGAAGAGATGGAGTGCACTCTATAGATCCTACACCATGAATGGGTTGAGAGGTACCATCAGCGGTTTGAATAGTCTCAGAATAGGAATGTGGAGTATAGGTTTTAAAAGAACTAGACATGCCTGTGACATGCTTGGAAGCTCCTGAATCAATAACCCATTCTATGTTATGCCTACATGTGGATGCAAGTGCCTGTGCTTGAGTACCTTTGCCCAAGTGGGAATAGTTGGCAAAGTTACCAAAGTGACTAGTGGTGTCAATCACAGAACCAACTGGAGTAATACTGGATGCTTCAGATGCCTTAAACTTCTGCCATTGTTCCCACTGCTTGACTTGTTCTCCAGTTAAGGTGAGGGACTGAATCTCAGCATTAACCTGAGAACCACTCTCTGTGGTAGAACCCTCCATGGCTGCATTGGCTTGAGAAGCACCACGGCCTCTGCCACGTCCTCCTGCACGTCCTCCACCTCGACCACCACGACCTCCTTGGTCGCCACGAGCACCACCACGACCTCCTCGAGTTCCACTCCTAGCACCATATATTTTTGGAAGAGGACAATTGTAGCTCATATGTCCCCTTTCTCTACAGTTGTAACACAGCCTCTCTGCCATACTGGTATAGGCTGAATTCACAGGATGGTCACCACTCATCATCTGAAGTCTGCTCTCCTCAATGACCATGGCTGACATAGCCTCCTCTATGGTAGGTAAACTATCCTGATGGCAGAAAGTAGCCCTCCTACTCTCAAGCTCAGGGTCCAAGTTCTTTAGAAAATGAGTCACCCTCCTATCTTCTACCCACTTCTGAACATCAAGGGCATCCTGTGGATCTCTCATATTGAGTGGAGCATAATGATCCAGCTCTCCCCACAAGTATTGCAACTCACTAGCATATTGCTCCACTGATTGTCCTACGTGTTTCACTGCATCGGCCTTATTTTGTATCTCCATCCTCACCATCACATTCCCCTGCTTGGAATACCTGTTACTCAGGGTTTTCCAAATTTGTGCTGCAGTGTGCATAGCTTCTACCACTTTACTAACCGATGGTGACATGGATGCCAATAACTATGCCACTATGGTAGAGTTAGTTGTATGCCAAACTCTCCATTCAGGGCTAAGCTTGTTAGCCGGCTCAACACAATCCTCCCTCAAATAGTTCTCTACCCCTTTTCCTCCTAAAATCAATTGCACTCTTCTAGACCAACTCAGATAGTTCCTACTTCCCTCCAACTTCACATCATTTGGAATGAGTTCCAATTTAAGTTCACGTACCTCCCTAGGACCAATTAGATTCATCTCCTAAAGCCCTTGAATCATAGACATCATCTCATTTTTCAACTCACTTTTAGTAATTGGTAGATCACCACCATCATTACCACCACTCCCTTGCTCACCTGCTGCCTTCTTTGCAGTCTCTACCACTTTCCTCTTTTCCTCCTCTGGATCCATCTCTCAAATCAGCTTTTCACTAGCAATCAAATCACCTCAGTACACTCAAGTAGCAAAGGCCTCCACCTTTACCTACAGAGCAGCAGCAGCAGCAGCCAATTTTTCCCTTGTTTTCAGAGTACGCAGCAAAGGCTTTCACTAAATCACAAAAAAATCCAGCACCAAACACTAGCACACAAACAACCAATCTCAGCTCCTTCTTCCTTGGTAGCACCACGCAAAAATAGACCTTCTCTCCTCACTACCTCTGCAGCAACAACTAGCAGCCACCCGTACAGCTGAAGTCTCTCTCCACCCAGCATGCTTGGCCCATGCACAGCACACTGCTCTAGGCCGCACTGGTGGCCCTGCTCTCTCTCTAGCCTCCACCTGCTGCACGAGCCTCCGCACTCCAGCCCTGATCTTGCGTCCACCTGCTGCACGAGCTTCCGCCGGCCGCTGGACACTCTACTCTGCTCGCTCCTCCTGCAGCCCTTTGCGCTTGCCTTCCACCATGCGCAGCGCATAGGACCGTGCTGCTCCGCCCTCACGTGCCGCTGCACTGCCTCCGCACACGGCGCACAGGACCGTGCCGTGCGCACACCGCCTCCAGCTCGCTAGAGCTCGCGCCAACCGCTGCGTGCTCACGCCCGCACGCAATCAGCCCTCGAAACCCTAACCATGGCTCTGTATACCATATTTATTTGGGGAAAACTCTGTCTGGCAACTTCCAGAACAGAGCCACTCTATTTCTTGTTCTCACCTTTTACATATAGGTCCCTTTACAATCCATTATTTACACCAACAATTAGGATGACACCTCTTTGAAGGAACCAAAGGAAAATTTTAATTTTTAGAGGAATTTTTATCTTCCAGATCTTCCTATGAACAAAAGGTGGTCGTGTATCAATGAGATGGAGATACATTGAGCGGATATAAAATAACCCAGATTTGATTAAATTCCATTTAAATAGTCTAACCCTTCCACCAATTGAACATGTGAGATCCTTGCAACTAGATGGAGCAAATCTGTAAGTTTATTATCCACCAGCGCCCTCCTAAAGGAGATGTTAAGAGGGGTTGTGGCCATCACTTTAGACACAGTTGCATGGGGGTCACGCACTATACTATACAAGGAAGGGTAGTTAACTTTTAGAGGCTTGTCTCCTACCATGTATCATCCCAGAACCTCATATGGGTCCCATCTTTGATATCGAAGGAACCTTTAATCAACTCTTCATCTTTAATATGCATGAGGCCTCTCCAAAAATGGGAATCATTTGGTTTGGCTGTCACTTGAGTAAGAGTTTTTTATCCTAAGTATTTATTCCTTAACATAGACTGCCATAAGCCATCTGTGTTGAGTAAATTAACCAGCCATTTGGCCAAATAAGCATTTATTTTGTAATTTTAAATCTAGGATACCTAGACCCCATGGTCCTTAGGACGACATAAGA
This sequence comes from Sorghum bicolor, assembly GCF_000003195.3. Classification (NCBI taxonomy): domain Eukaryota; kingdom Viridiplantae; phylum Streptophyta; class Magnoliopsida; order Poales; family Poaceae; genus Sorghum; species Sorghum bicolor. The sequence goes on along the minus strand of NC_012876.2, from coordinate 5,516,553 downwards.
TGTTCCATCTACCAAGTCTATATTTATGGTTGTCCGAAGATCCCTGCCAAAAGAACCTTGACCTGTAATGATAGAGGGTTTTTAGGACTCCTTTTGGAATTTCAAAGAAGGACATCATAAACATAGGCAAGCTGCTTAAAACCGAATTAAGCAGCACTAGTCTTCCCCCATAAGACAATTATTTTGCTTTCCAGCAAGAGAGTTTTTGTTGAAAGCGTTCTTCAACCTTTCTCCATTCTGAATTGAATAGTTATCTATGGTGCATTGGGATTCCTAAATATCGAAAGGGATATCCTCCTGCATTACAACCAAAGAGAGTAGTATAAAAGGGTTCCATCTCTTTAACTGCACCATAGCAAAAGATTTCACTTTTATGGAAATTGATCTTAAGCCCAGATAATTGTTCGGAAACGCAGAGCAAAAGTTTTAGATTATTTGCTTGTTATGGGTCGTTATCAATAAAGATAATGGTGTCATCTGCATATTGTAAAATTGACAGACCATCATCAATAAGATGGGGGAGGACGCCTGTTATTTGACCATCATTTTTTGCTCTGTTAATCAGAAGAGCTAGCATATCCACAACGATGTTAAATAAGATAGGCGACATTGGATCGTCATTGACTCTAATCCCCACACTTCCCCCTATGACCATACTTTCCACCCACCTACACCATTTGGGAGAGAATCCTTTCTTGTGTAAGGTTTGCTGCATGAAAGACCACTTTACCTTATCAAGGCCTTCTCAAAATCAATTTTAAAAATGATATCGTCTCTTTTTTTGGTATGCAACTCATCGATGGTTTCGTGTAGGATAACGACTCCTTCCATGATATTCCTGCCTGGCATAAAGGCGGTATGCATAGGACTCACCACCGTTTTAGCTACCTTATTCAGCCTATTTGTGTCCACTTTTGTGAATATTTTAAAACTAACATTAAGAACACAAATTGGTCGATATTGCTGAATTTTGGTGGCATTTTGGATTTTCGGAATTAATATAATAATTCCAAAATTCAGATTGTATAAATCTAGAGCCTCTCTATGTAGACCATCAAAGAGAGCTAGAAGATCATCCTTGATCACTCCCCAAAAAAATTGATAGAATTCCACACGGAATCCATCAGGACCTGGAGCTTTATTGTGCTCCATTTGGAACACAACTTCCTTCACCTCCGATTCAGTGAAGGGACTAATTAGGATATCATTTTTCTCTGGGGAAACTTGTGGAGTATCTAGGTTTTGATCTTCCATTAGTGTGATTTCTTAATTTTCTGGTAGCCCAAAAAGGTTTTTATAATAACTAGTAATATGGATTTTGAGGCCATTATCGCCAACAACTACTCCTTGATCATCTTTAAGTTTATAAATGTGTTGCTTACGATATTTACCATTAGCCACTAGATGAAAGAACCTGGTGTTAGCATCACCCTCCAATAGGGTTTTGACTTTGGCTCTCTCATAGCATTTTAGTTCCTCTTCTCTTAGGAGACCAACTAAATGCTCCTTGAAATAATGTTTAAGGTTAATTTCTTGATCAAATAAGAAGGCATTCTCAGCTTTCTTATCAAGATTCTCTAAAAGATCTATCAGTCTTCTTCTCTTTTTTGTAAACTCCTGCTATATGTCTGGCCCAGCCTCTTAGATGTTGTCTGAGTCTACGGATCTTAGACTGCCAACATTCTAGAGGAGTGGACCCTGTCGATTGAGATCACCAGATATTTGCGACCATATCATAGAAGACATCCCTAATAAGCCACCCCCTCTCAAACTTGAAAGGACGGTTCTGGGTCTAGTGGGTCGACGATCCTATGTTAAGCACAAGGGGAGTGTGGTAAGATATATTCCTGTCTCTTGGTTCAACCGTTGCCAATGGGAACTGATCTTCCCATTCTGTACTGATAAGAACTCTATCTAGCTTCTCAAAAGTTGGATTATCGCCCAACCCAGCCCAAGTAAATTGGCGGCCAGACATCACAATCTCCCTTAGGTCCAGATACTCAATGACAGCATTAAAAAAAATTGGCCATTTTGGGTCGAAAATCCCTAAGCTCTTATCCTCTGGGGTCCTCATTATGTTGAAGTCCCCTCCTATCATATACAGAAGGGATTCTTTAGAGCAGGTGTTGGCTAGCTTTGAGAGGAAAGCACTTTTATTTTCAATTTGTGCTAGTCCGTACACAGAATATAGTACAAACTTAAAGCCATTTGATTTGCATCTAAGGGTAAATTTAACATAAAAATCACCCTCACTAATAGCTCCAATATCAAAAACATTCAGGTCAACTCCTAGAAGGATGCCCCCTGATCTACCATGGGGTGCCATGGTATGCCAAAGGAAATCATGTCCACCATATAGATTTTTGAGGACATGATCCGGGAAGGAATCTCTTCCAGTTTCAGAGAGTGTTATAAAATTAATTTGCTCCTCCTTAACTAATTCAGCCAAGAATCTATGTTTAGCCAAGTCTCCAAGACCTCTGCTATTCTAGAATACCCCTTTCATTTTAGGATAATTTTTGAAGGGGTCTTTGGCTTTTTGGGAAGTTTGCCTTTGTTAGTATTTTTGGCATTATAATATTTTTTCTTACGATGGAGCGGAGAGAGATCTAAGATTTGATCATTCTCCACATCTAGCAAATTCTCATTGAGATCTCCACAGGCGTGGCTGAGAATTGCTTCTAGTCGGTCTTCCCTCTCATCATCACTTTCTAGGTTTATGACATTAGATTTTAAACTACCTTTCTTTGATTAGCACTTAGATCCAACCTATCAACCTCTAGATTTTTAATGGCCAAAACAGCCGAGGAACCTAGGTTGATGCCTAGCCTACCAAGGTTTGAAATAATTTGCTTATCTGAGAAACTTGAAAAGAAGTACCTAAGGATTTCAGGTTCTTTTTCGCCTTCAGACGTTCGGCTTTGTACAAGGTATGTTCATCCGCCATCGCCGCAGATCCATTGCTACAACGTAGCACCTTAGTGGCCACCTCCTTTGCATCGACTGCAGGAATGGTCCTAGCAGCAGTCGGTGCAATGACCTCAGCAGCACCGGATGGGTCACCGAGCTCTCCTCAGCTCTGGTTGTTGCGGCTGATGCAACTGTTAAAAACGCAGGGGTGAGCGTAGCGTCGTGTCGTGGCATGGCTAGCAGCAACGTGGACACATCAACTCCAGCCCCCTCCTTCCCCACGTGAAGCGTGGAGAGTTCCTCCATCCCGACAGATTCATGCTGAGAGAAGGCCTGGTGCAGTTGGGCGAAGGTTCTGGGCGGCGTTCCCCCTCCAATGTCGCCCGTGTCCTAGACTGGTGCTCCTGATTGCGGTAGAACGGTCGGGGATAAGGTGATCCCATCGTCACCTTGTCCCGACAGGCCGCAGTCCAGCACTTGGGGGGCGATAGGCGATGTAGAGCCCCCCGTGCCGAACTGCCCAACCGCGAGGACGTCCTCCTCGTAGCCCAACGTGTCTGGCAAAACAGCAGTGGAAATCACCGATAACGGCGGGGCAAAGTCAGAAGAGGGCTGCATTTTATTAGGATCTTTATATGCTGCCAGCTCTTCTTCTGTCAGAGGAGAATAATTTTTCCTAGTAGCCCCGTCATCCTATTCAAGCATGACTTTGAAACTGATCTTGTTGAACAGCTGTTCGCATGCCATGTCCAGTCCCGTCTCAACAAAGGATGCTAGTTTCTGATGGGGAATAATGTGAGGAGGTGACTGAGACGTGCCAGAAGTGTTATTATTATTTGGAGGGTTTGGATTAGACTCCTATGCATCTTGCATCTCACAGTCTTCCTCATGTAGATCATTATCCTTATCCCCATCACCTAGCAAATCATCTTCGTTTGGATCGAAAGCAACATTCTGTATAACTTCATCAGGTTTGAAAAAAAGGCGATATATACTGCAGCCAACACACACATCGGCCTTCTTAGGAATTTGCTTAGCATTCAACACCACCACAAGTATATGATCCTGACGAGTTGCCCGCAAGTGAATCATGTCAACCTTTTGTGTGGCTCCAATAATGGACCCAACTGTCCACAGCGGAAGAAAAGAACGCAGCACCCGGGGCACCTTAGTGACTATCACCCAAACTTGGTCTAACACCTTTATAGGCTGAACATCATCCACAAATTATTCAAAGATAATAGTGCCCTCTTTATTTTTCATAGTAATCATGCGAATCACAATCATACAATCTAGCTCTTCCTTACTTGGAAATGGTACAACAAAAGATTTAGTACCTTGCTCTTGCACCTCCCAATCCCAACGAACAGGTATGATTAGGGATGAAAACAGATCGGATACGAACGAATATCATTGATATCATATTTGTTTTCATATTTCTGGTCAGATTCACATTCGAATACAGATAATGTCAACCATGTCGGATAAGATACGATTGGATGTCGACACTATAAATATACAATTTAAGTATTCAGATACGAATACGGTATCAGATATTGAACTTTCGGACTCGGATACGGACAGATCTGAATCCCTCTAAATGAATTCGATCTCGAATACAATCAACAAATATTCGTACCATTTTCATCCCTAGGTATAATCCTAGCCAGCTCGGCCTGTAGCAACTGAGTCAAAACTTCACCCACCTCCACTGTGATGAGAGTTGCAACTCACGATTGAGCTAGATTAACAATTTGATTGTTTCTTGCAGCCTAAATTTGAAAAAAGCCTGACCCATCATCTGCAGCACCACAATAAGCTATCGTAGGTTTTGGGCCACGATGTAGCGGACACTGGTTTGTGTAGTATTCCTTGATACAGATAGAACACTCCAGCTTTACAGATTGCTCCTTCCTTTTCCTCTTTTGCTTGCCTTGTTTGTTAGCCATGAAATTCACAGGGGCCTCCACCATGAAGGTGCGGCTGCGACCATGTCCCTAGGGGCGCTGGTCTACCCCCTCGCCATGTGCGCTAGGGACACCGCGATCGGCAGCAGCGCTGTTGAGTCCCTCTACACCATCATCGGTTGCGGTTTTGGGAGCACCACGATCCCGACCATGAGCAGCATCTATCTCGATCGGCTTGGTAGATGCAGGATCTCCGAGACCGGTAGCACCACCCGAGGATGGGCCCCCATGACTCCCGCGAGCACGGTTCAGGCCACCGTCGCCCTGGGAAAGGGTGTCAGCAGGGCCCCAACCCCGACCGCATTGGCTATCTGGTGCTCCACGTCTAGGGGCACAGCCCTAGAATCTCCCACCTCCAGCCATCAGCACGTCGTGGTAGGAGGGGCTCGGCGTGGAAACAGCGGCGTGGAAAAGTGTCGGGTTGATCAGACGGCGATTAAGTCTTCTAATAGATTGGTGTTGGTCCGGTCCCACTAAGTTATGGGCCAGGGGTGGAAAAGTGTCGGGTTGATCACATGGTTGTTCTCAGGCGGATCACTGATCGGCCATGGACACCGAGTTTGAAACCCCTCACCAAGGGGATCACAGCCACTATCGCGGCTGTTTCTCATGGATTCCAGGGCTGGCAAGAGGAAATCGCCGAGGGTTGCTACCAGCATAATGCGGCGCGGGGGTAGCGTTCCCTTCCAGAGCCGCTTCCATGGCGCCAGGGTTCTCCTTGGGGATGAAGGAGAAGCTGTCGTCGCCACAGTCGCCTTCGAGGATGCGATTGCTGTCGAGGTAGTCGATGTAGGTTTTCGAAGAGCCGGCTGGACGACGCATCGCGAAAAGCCCCCGCCCCCCTGATGTTCACACTTCGACTCGGATTTAGAGTCCCAAAATTTGTTGGATCCTTCACATAGATGGGTAGAAGGCCCGACAAAGTCTCTTGATTTGAGTAGGCCATCATGCACTTCCCGTAGTCAATATCAAGACCACGAGAATCCTTTGCCAATCTTCTTCGCAACGCCTTCCGAATCAATGGCGCTATCGACACAGGGGGCATCCTCCATTGCCTGGAAACACCACAAGAAGCAAAATGTGCGCAAAAACAAAGTGAAACAGTGAAGAAACAGATTCAAACCGAGCTGAAATCACGTGTGCCGCACAAAAGGAGACAATACGTGTTCTCAAGATGCGATACGTTGCCATCGGACTACGGCACTAGACGAACGCCTTTGGGATCTGCACTGGCGCCTAGTGCCGATCTGGTCGCTGCGTGGTTGGCAAGACTACACGAGATGCCACGAGATCCGACTGGTGACAGGGAGATCTGGTGGTCCCCGTCACCCCGCCGGCGCCCAACCACCGTCCGATAGAAAGTCCTCGCTGCGTGGCGGGGCGAGGCCGCAGAGCCTAAGATCGCCACTTGGGTGTAGTGTTGGCAATGGGTAAATCCCCATTGGGTATGAACTCCCCAGACCCATCCCCGTGACAATAATATGACACCACGGGTATCCCCATATACACTGATGGGTGAGGAAATTTCCCCAGACCCATACCCAGGTGGGTAAATTAGACCCGGCGGGTCACCCATACCCGCCAAACATCAGCAATTCACAAGCACCAGTCACGTAGTAGCAATTCACAAGCATCGTCACATAGCCATTCACAAGCATCGTCACATAGCCACCTCACCATATACTTAGCAAATAGCAACATAATAATTTCTGCTGCAACCACTAGTCAGAACATCATAATAGTTCATTGTCCATACAAATCACGTAGTAGAGAGTAGTACTTTGCTAGCACTACATAGGGTTTCAGTGTCTGGGCTGCCGGTGGACTGGTGGCTGGTGGGCTTCTTTAGTTTTGGGCTGGATATTTTTTACCCATGGGTAAATGGGTATGCGGACTACTAGAACGTCCCCATACCCGCGTACCCAATGGGTGAAGAGTTTGCTCCGTTTGTGTACCCATGGGTACTGGTTTCACTCCATATTGGTACCCTAATAGAGTAAATACCCATCAGGTCGCGGGTCGTGGGCCCCCATTGACATCTTTACTTGGGTGTGTCTATGTGTATGGAAACATCAGATCTCCTAGTGCTATGATGTTAGAAGAGTTCGACCAGCCTCATAGAGCTTCTCATAGGCCTTCCTTTTTGACACACTAGCATGGATAGACCTATGGCCAAACCCAACCACTGCATGATTAGAATCTCATCTTGCTTAGAAGCAGATAGTCAAAAGAGTCTCTCTGGGTCACTAGACGCTTGCTCCGCGGTGGGAGCACCGTCTTTGCAGGAGATGGCAGCTTGGGGCAGCTCATGAATGGGGAGGCAGCCTTCCGTAGGACTCACTTGGTGAAGTTCTCAAGACAGTGCGTGGTGTAGGTGTGTAAATGTTTAATTAACACTTCTTTAATTGGATCATGAATTCACAAGCTTCACTGATTCCACCATGTGCCCTAGTGGTGAGCCCTATACCTAGCCATTGAATTGTGATATGTAAGACATGGTGGCAAGGTTTACCAAAACTCGAAACCCCACTTTTTCTGGAGGGATCTATTAGGACGAGCGGCGATTATGAGCTATCCTAGGTCCTTATTACCTCATAATTCGTTGCTATATATCGACCAATGAAGAATGATAAACTCAAAACTAGGGTCAAGAGAAATGGTGGGTTTAAAATAGTGGTATATTTTTTTAGATAAAGTAGAAGTAGTAAATGTATTAATTTCATTATGTGTTGGCAATTGGCCAATATTTTCTAACTGCTAATAATAGCGGCATAGACTTCTCCAAAGAGAGTAGGATTCTATGCAATAGGCATGTAAAGGATGCCTAAAACACGTTCGAATTCATGGCTGCCACTCTCCATGCCCATACAAGTTGAGTGTTTAGGCATAGCCCTAAGTCTGATCCCAAAATAAATTTGAACACATGACATGATCATTGATAATTTTCTAAACCTCTTGTACAGTTGTACCTATAGAGTTAGAGCAGCACATGTCTAGACACAATATGGAGTTTGATTCATGAACAAATGGAAACATGTGACATGATTGCAAAATAAATTTCTAAACCCCAAAGTCAACTAGGTAACCATTCAACAAGTTGCACTTCCAGTTGCAACATATGTTTGCTAATGAATGTCTAAATATATATCTACATCAAAAAACTTAGTTCCCACAGAGGGAAGAACTAGTATATCATCAGTTAATATCATGAAATTGTGGGTAAACAATTGGATATTATAGGTTCAATTTGATGAGTACCTATACATTGAGTACTCTCACCAACTAGGAAGCATGGCATAGCCACCACTAAGCCCCTTGTCGGATGGCACTCAGTCAGATTTGCCGACTCAGGGGGGCTAATCCAAGTAGGATGGATGCATGTGGCCCTAAACACAAGGGATCTGTGGCTGTAAACTCAGGGTTAGGGCCTGTTGACGGTCCTTAAGTATCAAATTTAATTATCAAATAAACAAAGAAAAGGATCCAAATGAAATCAACATCCAGACTTAGGGTTTTATCCGACAGAATTCCACGAGTTTTGGTGTTTGTCTATTTCTGCAGGGGGTTATCAGGAAATACAGAAGAAAGGCCCACATGTCGGGATTACATAGAGATATTAACGTACCACGCAATTATCTTACATCTAGAAGACTCCAGAAGCCACGGGAACGAAGCGGAGGCAGAACGGGGCCTGGCCCAGGGCGCCCGCCCTAGGGACCAGGGCGCCCGCCCCTCTCTGGAGTCCAATGAGGACTCTCTTTCGGGATTACGCTCCACCGACCTAAAGGATCAAGGATAACCGTTCAATCAATGTCGGTTTGATCCGACGGCCCATATTCACTTGGAGGGACTATAGAACCAGACCCCCTGGCCCCTAGAGGAGAGGAGCTCTCAACCCTAATTCATTATTCATCAAGGGAGAAGAAGCCTCTGATCAAGCCTAGAGCCACCACATCAATTAGATATCTAGATTAGCATAGCTACATAGGATTAGAACTAGAAGGAGTCAATCTTCGGTTGGTTTCCGGATCTGTCAAGAGGATTCTTGGTAATTCTCTATTGTTCTTTAATTGTTCATCTTTGTTCTTCGATATTATGAATATGACTTTGTTCTATTTCAATATATTGATTATGACTTTGCTCTACTTGTTTATATTCGCAATTATATTGTTCTTAGTTTATCATAGTTATATACTTGGCTTAGTTAGATTAGAATTATATACATGTTTAGGATCGTATAGCGTTTATCCATCGGATCCATGGGTAAATGATAGATATTGTGTAGGCGTGGTGCTTATACCGTATTTATCTGCGATTGTACCCTATATGCCAGATCGCGGGGTAGTTCGTGATAGTGACAGCTTCATTGATTCTTATATAGTCCCCCTCTCGTGTATAGGGCTGACAGAGCAACATTATTACAGGGGAGTGATTGCTATGTTTCTCATTTACCTTGATAATATCACTATGCATGGGCGTAATCTTGTCTCACAATGATTGCTAAGTATAATTACACTAACTATGATATGCTAGACTGTATAGTTAAGAATAACTTAGGAAATATTCTTGTAGTTCGTCCTAATACCATGCTAATGACTTGCTAGAATATCTAATTGAGGTGCTTATCATATTTATATGTGGCTAAGTTATGCTGATCAGATTAATTATCTTTGTCACCATTTATTACTTTATATATCCTTTATGTGACACTTACCCCTGTATGAAAGAATTAGATAAATGTTCTCAATTATACATGCAATGATAGATACTCAATCTTATATTCCATTCCATAATCAACATTGATGGTTACTAATCCCTTCCAAGTGGTAAAAATATAAATAACGATACCTGGAATACTTTCCGGTTAAAATGCTACATCGGTATTAATCTGTGCGCTTGCAGATCCCATTTATTATTTATTTAGATGAGCAATTGCATATTTCAATACCGTGTCTCTTATGTCATGCTGGGGATGACAACTTGGCTTAAGTGATATAAGGGATAGGTTTGGCATTTTTGGCACCGTTACCAGAATTAGAAAACTAAGTCTACTTTTGGTAATGATGTTAAGAATACCCAACAGGGCCCACCGCTAGCCTGAGTAGACGATGATCAACCAAGTTATGGAGGTGATGTCTTGACCTCTGACCTTGGCATCACTAGGCGGGGAGGGGGTAGGCGGGCTCGCTTGGTTCCAAGTACACCTATGTAGAGGTCCTACGAGGGGCTTACCTTGGGATCAAGTGGACTATGATTTCTTCTCCTACAAGCCATAATTATAGTGTGGTCCTCGCAATACAAGTGCCCATGCCCTTTGTAATACGGATGTATTGGGGCACAACTGCATAGGGCGTGGCATGCCCTGCCTTTGGAAGGTCCAATGTAGAGTAGGAAGACAAGAAGGGCCTCACCGACTACTTTGGGCACAACCATCCATATAGCTACTCCCATGATGCTCTTCACATAAATGGCAAAAGGCAACAATGGCAAGGATTAGATACAAAGACACGCGCCCAAGGGGCCGTCCTGAAGACCAGCTGACATACAGGATGCCCTCTCTCTCTCTCTCTTGTAACCCTAGCCTTCAGCTACATAAGGGGTAGTAGGAGCCCCCTTTCTTCTTCTTCTTCTTCTTCTTCTTCTTCTTCTTCTTCTTCTTCTTCTTCTTCTTCTTCTTCTTCTTCTTCTTCTTCTTCTTCTTCTTCTTCTTCTTCTTCAAACCTAGCAGTCTAGGCTACCTAAGTCTTCCTCGGCTTGTTGTCTTAGACACCTCTTTACTACTCTCAACACTATCACCCATTTATAACCTCTACTACAAACTTGAACGCTTGGGCTTAGGCACACAATTGACACCATGGATATAGGGCTCTTGCCCAAACTAGTATAGATCTTGAGATGCGAGTGCTAAGCCATCTAAAAAAATGCGTGAATGCAAATTTACTAGTCAGCGGTAGAAAACATGACACAATCTCTACTAAGTTTCAAGTCTAAATAAAATTGTTCAACTAACCTTGAACCATCAATGTCCAAATAAATAGTAAAACCTACCCTCTTTATAATCATCTACGTACCATTAGTTCCTAATCAAGCTATTAATTCAACTAACAAAACATTAAGAATTTCATAATAAAAACAACAAATTGTAAGGAAATAGCTGCCAACAATTATTTTAAACTTCTATATATCTTCATGCATATCATCTAGATATAGTTCAACCAAAACAAATCCCTATTCAAAATTAATTATTAAACCATAAAAACATGACATCTGGGTTGAAAGCATCTGGGCCCCCTAATTTAGTTTTGGTAATTAACGACAACACAAGCATTGTGCCTAGCGTGTGTTTTGCGGTGGCAATACTTAGTAGGGTGATTGGGCCATTATGGTTTTTTTGCCCCTTTTGATGAATATCATGTTGATTTTCAAAGAGCGACAAGGCTAAGAACATACTAGTTCTAAGGTCCATTTGGTGTTGGGAGGTACTTAGAATAGTTTAGGCTTTGTTTTATCTTTTGGTCATACTATAAAGAGGGGCATGAACTAGTAGCTTGACCTAGGTGAGTCTAGTGAGTAGGTGTGGTGCGCAATTGTCAAAATTAGCACTAGGTAGCTCAATGGAAGCCCTAAGATAATTTGAAAGTTGAAACATCTTTAAAGGTGATTGAATTGGATGAAGATGGAGCCATTTTATGGCCACTGGACTACTTCGATGCTTGCACTAGAGCAGCACCGGAGTTTAGGGCCACATGTTATAAGTGGCAACCAGGCTACTGTGATTTGAAGTCTATCCTCCAATGGTGACCGGAGAAAGACCATACGTGCTTAGTCTCATTATACATAGTGTTCAATCATAGTTGTGTAGGAGACACTTAGACCCACTGGATTATCTGGTGGGCTACTAGAAAAGTTTTGTGGTCACCTAAAATGTTTCTACATAAGGTTATTTGAGGCACCACATTTTTCTAATGGTGCCTCCAAAAAATCACCAAAGTTTTGGGCAGAATAGTAAGGGCTGGTTGGAAACTAGCCATTACAGAGACACCAAAATTCTTAGGTACTTGTTCCAAGGAACCACCTAAGATTTTTTATGAGTTCATTTTGGTTGAGTAGAATTGCAATAGCTAGTTTTTGGGGTGAGCCCTACATACCTCTCCACTTCATGTAGTATGATTCTCTTAGTATTTTGAAGTTCTAGCTATATAACCATTGGCATCTAAGAGAGAGCTTTGGGATAGTTAAGTGATTCGGATTTCATAATAAAATATTAAGGACTCCATTAGTGCTTAGGGAGTGGCAAGTGTGCACTCTTCTCATTAGGCTTGGTTAGGTCATGTGAGAGGTCGTGCTTATTACTCTTGGTGCTCGGCATCACCTAGACGACTTAGTGATGAGAAGGAGCTTGGTGATCTCTCCGTGGAGCTTGTGAGAGGCCTAAGTTATTGTTCTAAACGACATTGATGACCTCTTGTTTCATAGTTGGAGTAGGATAAACCATGAGAGAGCACTTGGTCCTTGCACAGATTAAAGGGGACCTACACCCTTGCACGGGTGTGCGGACTCTCTGGTACCTCGGGATACATCATTATACGTGTTCCTTTCCTTTCCTTTCCTTTTAGCATTTACATTCTTGCAATTTACTTTCATAGAATTATCATGCTGGACTGAATTCGAACTTATATAGGGTGCTAAAATTTTGTGTGGTATACATAGACATCACTCGGTAGTCATGTTGGGTGAAGTGGGTTAACAGAGAGGTTTAGTTTCCCTAAGAATTTTAGATTATCCGATCCCAACTCACCCTTCTCTTGGGCATCTCGATCTTTTCATGGGCTAAATAATGGGAGAATCTTGTTCCCCTATTTAAATTACCCTATGGCCTCCAAATATTTTGTGTTGGTTTCATGTCTAGTTGGATCAAACCTCAAAATCCATCAACTAAACCTCAAAATAATTCAGTCTTGTAGATTCAAGAGCTAGACAGCTTTAGGTATCATGCACTTCTTCCCGATAATCCAAATGATAGTGAGTCCTATAATTTGCAAAGATAATTAAAAATTTACTTTTTTCAGAAAAATGAACACAAAGAAAAATAATTGTTCTGTATAATAAGAGAGTACTCCCTCTGTCCCTGAAAGCTGCAACTTCTAGAGTTGTCCTAAGTCAAACTTTTAAAACTTTGACCAAATTTATAGAAAAAATGCTAAGATTTATAGTACAAAATTAATACCATTAGATTTATCATAGAATATATTTTCATAAGTTACTCATTTTATATCATAGATATTGATACTATTTTCTATAAAGTTAGTCAAAGTTAAAAAAGTTTGACTGGCACAGATTCTAGGAGTTGAAGCTTTCAGTGACGGAGAGAGTATTACCAAGAGAAATTTCATTTCAAAAGTTGAAGGTATTTCCTCGTATATTTTTACAATTTATAAGAAATATTGGTGTTCATTCTTTCACAACAGAAGTGGCAGATTTTAGCAGCATAATGATTTACCTCCTGCATGGTGGGTACGTATAAACTACCGTAGGATTTATCCAATTTAGCTTCCATAAACTTTAGCTAAGTCTAGCAATGTGGTTAATCAGTGTCCAGTGTTGACTTTTGTGGTTAATCTATAGGCTGTACTGGCATTCACAAGATCAGACAATTAGTCCATATTTGGGAACCAAGAAGAATCTACTTGAGAGATTTAGTTAGTGTGCATGATGGAACAAAAAAATTGATTATTAATTAGCTAAAACACCTACACGTCAAAGCAGCTATAGTTAGATATGTATATATATATATATCGCCATAGGATTAATCCGATGTATGTGCTGTCATTTTTGCACCAGTTGAAACTTTAAGGCATCACTTTCATTCTCTCCATTGATTTTCAGATCAGGAATCACACGAAGACTAGAGAGGCATCAATCCTCTGTCTACACGTATATATAGCTAGCTTTAGCTAGTAGTTCTATAGCTAGAGCTGAATAAAAACGCTGAAACGGCTGCCCTAAGCATCTATAAGTAGCTAGTACGTAGCCTAATTCGGCTGATCGTTTAGGACAACTTTTAGAATCTATTTCTTGCGTTAGCATCAAGGCACGTATATATGTTATATTAACCATCCTTTTCATACAGGAGAACAAGGAGCAGTGGAAATGTGTCATGTACATAGTACTATAATATTGCTGTGTGGCCGACAAAAGTTGTGACTTTGGATTATTTACAGTTTTACACTTCAAGATCACCGCAAACCTCAAATATATATGTTCAAGAACCTTTTTGGAAGGGACAGATAAATAAATATTTCAGGGGATGTTTTGTCATATATGGAAAATACTATGTTTGAATAATTAATTAGAATCTTCAGATTCTCAAAATGTACTTAAAAACTTTTGCAGTAATTAGTTTTTCCTAAAACTCATACATTTGAAAGGAGTATTATGCGAGCTACTAATGATGATTTTTCATAAATTAATTATTTCACCACAGGTTTCTCCATCGTACCATGCTTGGCAAAGCCCTAGAGCTGGTTATACAGGGCTTCAAGAAATTTTGGATCTAGAGCTACTGAGATAAACGTTTTGTATAGTTCAGACTAAATAAATCACTTTTATTTAGTCTGCAAACTAGAGGTCCAATCTGGATTTTGGAGCTAGATTTGTGCCGAATAACAAGCCATGCATATAGTCTGTTTGGAAGCTAGTTCAATTTGTTGATGAGAGTATATATATTTTCTTGATGATTATTATCAACTGCCCCCCCAAAATTTTCATGTGTTGGTAGTGGATTGTGCATGTATATATATATGTGAAGTGATGTAAGTGTTAGTACACCTGGAGTGGGTACGGTCTTTTTCTAACCTATAATATAGCCATTATGAGCATACGAAAGGCGAAAGCACTAGATAAAATCTGCATTTTAGGCGTCGGATCCTGTCCATTCCCTGATCAGTGTAATGGAGGAGATCTGGACCTGATGTTGTATCCTAGGACAAATTATTACTCCCACTTACTCCATTCACAATCTAACTTTCCGCACTAAAGTTTAATTAGAAACAGCTAGTAATCATATGATAAATACTACATCAGGTAGACCAAAATCTGTCCTATATATAACAATCAATTGATAGCCGTCAGGGACCTATCACCTTTTGCCCATCTCACTATTATATTGTCTGTTTTCCACATAGCAAGTTTGCTACTAATTAACTCAATGTACCATTTGTACCAGAAACATGACAGAATATTAAGGAATGAACTAGTTCTGAGAGTGTTCACTTATGTGATTCACCCAAAAATATTATCCATGCATTGACATAATAAAACCAATGCTACTTCAAAAAATATCGAGTTTTCAAACAAGCAACTGTCAAATTGTCGATATGCATTCTATTTTTTATTAACCTTCCATTTAACTAACCATTTGTATTTGTGTATATTTAGAAAAACATATTGCATGACCATCAGTCTGAGACGGAAATTATAAGTACAGTCACTTGGATAGAATTCAAATGAAGTGGACCCTTATTAGGTGTCAAGTACATCAATAAGTGAGATGGCTATGCAAACATTTTTTTCAACAGTGGGAGTTACCCATCTGTACACAGCATCTATGCTCAACTAATAATATGCCGCACTAATCGGATGACGAAATAATTGTAACACCCTAAAATTTGCTCCTTTCAAAATAGATGAAAATCGATTTAGTTTTGTATTTTTTTTTTGTGCTCATGAAAATATAGGAAAAAAATAATATTTTTCATTAGATTAAAGTTTATCATAAGGCTTAGCAACATGGTTGTGTATACATGCTGATGCATATGATTTTGGGTGATGTCTGCTTATTGCTCCTTTGTGTGTTGATAGTAAGAAAAATATTTAAAATACATTTAGTAGATCGATCTTCCTTATTCGACACGTATTTATCTTTTTCTACAATCAAATTCCTTGTCTCTTAGCTCAAGATTTCGGTCAGGGTCTCTCAGAATCTTTTCTTTCAAACCTAAGTCACTCGTTTGAGTTTCTCGTCCATTAAGCAATATCTACAAACTTCTCGAGTATTTTTCTAGCCTTTTCTATGAGCATAAATCTAATTTTAGATGCCCCAAATTATCTCATCATAAGCTCCAAATACTTTATTTGGATTCCTCATGTTCTATAATATCTCTGAGAATTTTTCCCAAATTTTCGAAGCTTTCGGAGTATTTTTCGTGGCTTAACTACTAATTATGAACTTTTCTAGAATTATTTTATCCATGAAAATAATTAATTTCGAAAATAATAATTTCTTCATTTTACTCAAATCCAACGTCATCATGATTCAAAGACCAAATGTTTTATTTACTAATGGGCTTTAATAATTAATTAGACCTATTAGTAAAGATGGAGATTTCAACATCAATTAGTACCATATTGCTAATTGATGTGGATGTGACGAGTTTTTCTCCCTATATATGTACCAACTTTTTGGGTTAAGCACACACCAAAACTACCATGAGGGAAGCCCCAGGTTTAGGAATCCCTAGGTAGTAAATCAATTTTTTTTTCCCCTCTTTATCATCCCAGCATTGCTGATCCATCTACTATCGCTATTCTTATCACGGAGGTGGAGAATCGTTTGAGCAGCAGGTCTGGTCATCAACGCCTGCTGTCTTCTTTGGTGCTTCTCTGTTGTTGGTAAGGAACCGTGCATAACCTTGCTTTTAGTTCACGCATCTATCCTAATTCAAGCATAATCCTCATCAGCTGACTACACTAGATATCTATTTGAGCAGTCGCTGCATCTTACCATCCTGCAATCCAAAGCCAAACCAGTGGAAGGACTCAAGCCAGCTTGCTCCGTTGCATGCCGCAAGTGACATAATGATTAATGGTCAGCCCAACCTCCTTTCCAATTCAGTGATAATCACGTCACATGTTTCTGAGTTAAATAAATTAGCTACTAATTTGATTAGTGTGCATGCTACCACTTTTCTAAATTAAAAGCAAACATAGGTTCTGCGCCATGATATTTTATAAGCAAACATTAATATGATCTCCCTTGATTAAAATAAATTAAGCTTGTGACTATTTCTTTTGTAATATAAAACTCTCGACGGTAATATTATTTAGTGTGTATTAATTTACATTTTCAAAAAAAAATAAAATTAGTTTTATCTCGATTTTGTAACTCAAATATAATTTAACTTAATCTAGGTATTTCTATGAAGTATTTCCAAATGAACCCGCTCCAAAGCGTCTATCTGGTTTACGCTATTTGTTTCCGAACCGGCCCAGCACTAATCGCTCAGGAAATTACAAGTTTGCCATTGATTTTCTTTTGGTCATAAAATATTCATTTTAATTCCGTTTTGACCCATTCAAATTGCGTTAGACTCGTCTTTGAAATATCTACATGTTAGTAACACTGTTTTCTCAGTTTGAAACTTTATAATTTCGTGACTTTAATTAATTATTTTTCTATATAAAATCTTAGAAAATTCATAAATTTTCCGTTTTAGCTTCGATTTTCGTGATATTTACGTTCGTGTGATCGTAGTGATGTGTAGAATCTTTTTATAAACTTTTCATACTATTTTTATATGATTGGTGTACTGTTCTAATTGTAGCCTTGTTTGCTTCGTGTATGTTTGTTGCCGTATGTTTGTGATCGATGATCGGATTTAGACGGTAAACAATTCGTGGTGAACAAGAGTACTTCAGTGATCAAGATCTGAGCCTTGGACAACTAGTGAGACCAGCAGGATAAGCAAGAGCAATTGGATTAAGGCAAGTATAGCATTTGGATTTTATTTCTGTGACCATGATCGTGTGACTAGATTAATGTTAAGTAATAAATGATAAAAATGACTTTTTAGCAACTTGATGATTTGTCTGTACGTGATCACCCGGGACAACAGTGCAACCATGAGGGCTATAATGGCTCTGGCTTTAGCTTAGTATGAAGACCTTTTCTAGCATGTTAGAGGTTACCCGAATGGGCGGAGGGGCTGAACCGTTTTGGGTATAGTGTGGCCTCTGTCTGTATGTGTATAGGCTGCGAGTCATTGTGCCATCGGAAGGGGGGCTCTATATCTGCGCGCAAAGGAAACCTTGCGGCCCTAACATGTTAGACGAACTTTTGAAAGGCTTCATAGTGATCCCTGCCGACCTTCCTTGGAAGTGGGTTAAGAGGCTGATCACCTCGGGCGAAAGGGTAAATCATGACTCATGGGTAAAGATGTACAACCTCTGCAGAGTGTTAAAACTAGTATACTAGCCGAGCTCACGGTCAGGAGCGGCCTTGGGGACATCTACATTAAGGGTGATGATTCCTGTGTGTTAAAATACTTATTATTTATTGTTTAATGCTCTACATTATTTATGTCACATTGATCATGAGATTGTGGGATATATACAATCTAGTTGCTATACTTGTGGAGTTCGACATGGACTCACTCTTGCTATTTCCCCCACACCTCAGGAGAAGTTTTGGGCTTGTGATCAACCAGTCAGTTGGATCCTGTAGAGGGAAGTTAATACCCGAAGTTTGGAGTTGTCTGTCCGCTGTTTGATATCAAAGGTTATATCTTTTATACTAAGTACGTTATATATTTATGCATTGTCTTTTGATATTACCCCTTATTTGTAGCTATATGTGAGATTTGACTTCTAAGACTCACATATGGTGTATATCTGGTTTTATCCTTAAAATCGGGTATTACAATAATATTCTGTAGGCAACCGAAAGATAAATATACCAAGAGAAAAGTGGTAAAGTGAGTGTCAATTTAATGGATGCCTAACAAAAAAAATAGTCATTTCTTAATTAACTAGCAGGAGATCCATACTTAAACTAAGTTATCTGAGGGTAAGGAAGTGCGCAGGATGGATTCTCCGGAATCCCACTTCGAATGGTGGTGATTAAACATGGCCTTGAATCCCGGAAGAAGTTACTCCATCTTAACTCTATAGAAAAAGCTGTCTATGCTCTAGCCTCATGCTCAGTTGCTTAACAAATTAAGGTCCTACCACAGAAAAGGTTCATGCTTAATATGTTTGTTTTGTTCATTTCGTAGATTTGCATCAATGCCCCAGGCTGATTTTTTTTGGAGATTACCCCCCAGACCGACGTTTCATATGGCATCTGTTAGCACTTATCCACTCGTCTTGTATACTAGAGCAAGTGTTGACCTTAAAAGTTCAAACCTATTTTTAAAACATAGAACTATCATTAATAACTGTAATTTAGGCATTTGCACAATACTAGAATTCAGTAACATGTTCATGCCATGAAACATTTCAAATCATGAGAATTGATTTCTTGTATGAAGTACTAGTGTAGGGTATATATATTAGAACAATAAACTCGAACATTTTATATGGTTACATTTTTTCTCGAACACGCATAAGGATGTGTATCATCGTAAAAAGAGAACAAAACACAAGATACCATCCCTTACAAAAGGAGCACACGACCCCATAGTAAGCCTAGATATTAAAACCAAAAAAATGCAACCTTTACAACAATAGACCGAGCATGATCACATATATTAAACACATATTGGTCAAACCTTCCTCCGGCATAAGAGCCATGAGAAAATTGACACCTCATGCTTCCACCAAATCTCAAATATGTAAATCCTCTATAGCTGGCAGCAAAGGTCGAGACCCACTAGGAGAAGCACCATCAAAAGCAAACATCTATTGTGATGCTTCCAGAGAGTCCAAGCACCTAGAATAACAAGGGAATTAAGGCCCTTTTTGAACAAGATCGACTGCTCCTCGAAACTTCTATCCCATCGGTCATTAAAGCAAACATCTTCGCTTGGGTGAGCGTCATGTCAGGAGTGAGTCACCTTGCTTTTCGATGACAAAGTCCAGTCTCCCGAAGTAAAGAATCAAGCCAGGGGCGAAGATGGTTCTGTTGACAATGATCATAGCCATTGAGCTTGTTAAGATGGATATAAGTGCACTCTCCCCTAGCACACCGACTGATTAGTGTTTTGTCACTGACTATGTGTGCATTCCTATAGCTATGATTTTATACAGATTTA
The DNA here is from genome assembly GCF_000003195.3 of Sorghum bicolor. NCBI lineage: Eukaryota > Viridiplantae > Streptophyta > Magnoliopsida > Poales > Poaceae > Sorghum > Sorghum bicolor. Next base: position 5,496,647 of record NC_012876.2, on the reverse strand, counting down.
GCCCTCGAGCTGAGGTATTACCCTATATCTTGTGTTTGTGGATGTTGATGTGAATGATCCCTTGAACTAGGTTCCCCCTACTCACCTTATTTGGGTAGGGTTAAAAGATTAGTGACCTTACCTAGATGGTTGTGATATGTTTCCTAATTTGTTAAAACATGACCAATTATATATATTGATCAGAGTCTATCTATGTCTTCCATAGTTTGCCTGAGAAGATACCCCACGTCCAACCGAACTCTAAGCAGTTAGATCAGCCCACCCTTTGTCCAGATAGCCAGATGTTCTTTCCAAGGTAATACCCATGGCCCTTATCATCTACAGTGCGTGTGCAAGATGGATTTTGCATGGGAGATTAGTTTACATTCTAAAATGATGGTTAAGGTAAAGCTTTGTGATTGTGAACAGTCAACCACATAAAGTTATGCCTTCAATCAACTTGACAACAAGTAAATAAGGAGCTTGTCGGTGTTTTATAAACCAACGAGTGAATTTATGCGTGCCACGCTGCTCTAGGAAGACGATGGTAGTACTCAAAGACACAAGAAAATTATAATGGTTTATGTCGGAGCCCTATGTCCAACCTTAGAGATGGTAGTAAGTTCATGTTCCTCAGTTCAAGTGCTCTGAAGTCTTACAATGGGGGTGTGTAAACTAAGGGATTCGGGGTAGGAGCAATGAGGAGAATGAAAGCCCGAATGGAGTCTTGAGATTTCGTCCCCTATGAAGGGAGGCCTGGCCACCCTTAGATAGAGTTCAGGGGCCAGATTCGATGTAGAGAGATGGATTCTCCCGACCTGAGTGGTCAAAAGCGTAAGGGAGGGAGAAGCGAGTAAACTTGGCCGACAATCCATTATGTCTTGCCATGGTGTCATCGAACGTCTAGGCATGTCCATCATTATGCTTGTCATGGTCTTGCTCCCCACACCATGACATGGTGTGGTGTGATGCTACTGTGCCAGTCATGATGGCACTGTTGGCATGGTAGTGGTTCTCCAAGGTCTTGCCATGGCCTTCGTTATCGTCTCCTATTCGCCTGGTGGCGTTGTGGTGACATTGAGGGAGTAGGTAGCTGCTCTTAGGCTACTGGTTGCTCTTTCGGGTCATGGAAATGTAGACCTTGATACTAGGTTGTCGGGTTGAGGCTCCCGGTGGCTTGGTTTTGAAAGGATCTAATTGGCCTAGAGGGGGGGTGAATAGGCGTATCTTAAAAACCTAAAACTCAAAAGCTCAAGTTGCGGAAGTTAAATGCCTACTGGTACTACCGACAGTTTGGGCCAGTACTACCGGTGTAAGACAGCCAGTACTACCGACGCAACTGTTGGTACTACCGACGCCCTATGAGAGCTACGAAATCAGAGTAGATTGAGTTTTGATTTCAGATCTGAGAGTTACCCCACTCTCCTAGATGTAGTAGAGGATGATGTTGAAGTTCCCTTGGCTCGGTTCTTCTCCAAAATGTAGATCGGCCCTTGTTCACCTATGAAAGGGAGTAGAGAGGAAGAACACGAAGAACACAAGAACAAGGGTAGTCGATGCTACCTCCACAGCAAGACAAGATATTTTTCTCGAGGTTCGGCAATCCCCACGAAGGAGTTCCTACGTCCCCGTTGTTGAGGTGACCACTTAGGTCTCCTCCCTCAAGCAACCACACAGGTTAGCTCAAGATTTCCACTAAGAATCAAAGGGTTATACAAACACTTCGGGGTGCCCTCACAAATGAATCAACACGGGCAACCACGAAGAACGCCTAGCCGGCTAGGGTTCCAAGAACCCAAGAGTAACAAATGCAAACCAAACCGGCAAGACGAAGAATCCAAGTGCTCAAGTCACAAATCGAAGCTCCCAACTCTCTAATCTCACTTCTCTAGCTCGAATCTCTCAAGGAGTGAAGTCTAGGAGCAAAGAGGGAGAGAGAGTGGGTGAGACAAAGCTTGGAGACTGATTTCTCAGATGTAGAGTTGAAGGAATGGGAGAGCTAACGGTCAGAAATGAGGGAAGAGCTATTTATACAAAGGTCCTGAACAACTGCCGGTACTACCGGGGCAACCACCGGTACCACCGGCTACCTCAGATCTAACGGTAAGAAGTCTCTAGGATTTGCGAGAAATAAGCCTACCGGTACCACCGGGCTTTTGTCGGTACTACCGACCATTGCCGGTACCACCGGTGGAAGGCCGGTACCACCGGCAGTTCAAATCTCCGCAACCAAAGTCAGCGCAGATTTGGCCTGTCGGTACTACCGGCATTTCACACCGGTACTACTGGTGCTGGCCGGTACCACCGGCCCGAGCTCGGTACTACCGGTAGTTCATTTTCTCGCAAAACTCAGGAGAAGGGCTAGCACTGCCGGTACCACCGGCCCTGAGGGTCGGTACTACCGGCTCACCCTGGCAGAGAAGAAACTTCCTAGTTGTTTCGTGCGTGCAAGTGTGTCTCTCAAGCGCAAGAGCTAAGTTGACCTGAGCACTCTTATCCTCATCTTACCAACTCAATTTGCATCCCTCTTGATAGTGCGGCGTTTCCTATAACTCAAGCAAAGAATAAAAACTTTGTAGCCACTTGAGTCGAAACACCGTTCGTCCATTGGAAATTTAGGGGTGCTATAATTCACCAAATGTTTTCGTTCAATTCCATCAGTGGACTAACACCTGTAGATTATGCTCGATAAACATGTTAGTCCCTAATTTGGTTGTCATTAATTATCAAAACCCACATCGGGGGCGAATGCACTTACAGGTTTGTCTCATGAAGTCAAGGCCGAGGTCTTGCAACAACCCATCCCGTAGTGGGTGGGGTCATACATCCGTCTTGTCAGGCTAACTTTGGACAGTGTAGTGACATACCAATCGTCACTACTTTGTGGTGTTGTCTTTATCTATGCAGGGGTGCGCAGGGATGGCATCTACCCCAAGATCCTGCCTTTTGAGATATGGTCATCCTCTCTGTCATGGCAGAGCGAGCAGAGCATGCCTATCTCTGTTAGGGCAGGTGTACTTGTTGGCATCTGGCCTCTCCCATCCTTTCCTAGGGGTCAAGACAAGGGAGAGCCGAAGAGGTCGAGCATGGTTGTGTGGCGCATGCAGTGGAAGGAGAAGGGAGTGGTCGTGGAGGACCAAACTTGGTGCTTGGCCCGGGGCTTGCATGGCTTAGGTATGTGGTCCGCAGTTAGTGGGCCTTGGCCAGCTGGGTCGCTCGAGTGGCTAACTAATCGGTGCCTTGAGATATCTGGGGTATCTTAACCCCAACAGAGCTACTTTTGCCACTGATATTTTTACCAAATACTCCATCTGTACCCGAATTAGTTGACGTTTAGGACAAGATTGTGGTAACCAAGGAGTAATTAATTAGGGGTTAGTTTTCCTCCTTTGCCCTTATTAAATAGCATTGCGGGTGTTTACTTTACAACAATTTAGCGTAGCACAGTTGGTGAGACCTTCGTAGCCCGAGGCTAGTGGTCGCGGTTCGACTCCCTAGTGTGCTATTTTTTGTGCGGGAGCGCAGCCTGATAGGCCCATGCGTGAGGCTACCACTCATCCATCCAATCAATTGACGCGACGCGTGCGGGCTAAGGAGACATTCAATGCTAATGCTCAGTTTTGTCAGAGGTAGTCGCGTCAAATTCTCTCTTCTACGGTGCAGAACGTCAGCTTTTGAGAAAATGGCAAAGTCACCCAAAACCTCAACTATTTGAAGTACGGAGGGAGTACTCCTTCCAGCCCGTTTTACCCGGCGTATATCCATTTCTCAAATTGCCCGTAATATCGGGCGCCGCATGTATATGAGGCATCGTCATTTACTCCACGGGGCGGTGCATGCAATTGCCGAGGAAGCATGCAAGCTAGCAGCCATTTACTCTTTGGCAACCAAACGGACGTCGCTGCATGCAAGTAGTACTCTGTCCCCTACTCTTTTGCGTTTTTTCTAACTATGGCATCGTCCGCAGGTGAGGGAGTTGGCCAAGGCGCCCAGATTTCATTTTTGAGAATTGGCGCTCAGATTAGGTATTTGGTTTCCACCGTGTAGACGTGCAGACATACGGAGCCAAACAGATGTGCAGAATTTCAGCGGGAAACAACTCCAGCAATCCTAACCGAAAACGATTAAAGACTTGTTTAGTTGGCAAAAATTTTGGATTTTGGGTACTGTAGCACTTTCGTTTGTTTGTGGTAAATATTGTATAATCATAGACTAATTAGAGTCAAAAGATTCATCTCGCAATTTACAGGTAAACTGTGTAATTAGTTTTTGTTTTTGTCTAAATTTAATACATCATGCATGTGCAAATTTTTTGGGAACTAAGGTCAGTCTCAATGAGAGTTTCATGTGAGTTTCATTTGCATTAAATAAGTTGCCACATAGGCTGTTTTGATGACATGGCAGTGTATTTAAGAAGAGAGAAGAAATGGGTTTCATCTAGATGAAACTCTCTTGACACGATTACCAACTCTCTATGAGTCTTGGAATTAAATGCCTATGAAATTATGAAATGAAACTCTCCATTGAGAGTGGGTGTTTTATCCAAGTTTTATTTTATTTCATATGACATGGCAGTCTTGGAAACAACGTCATGAAACTCTCCACTGAGACTGGCCTAAGAGCACTCACAATGCAAGACTCTATCACAGAGTCCAAGACAATTAACTACATATTATTTATGGTATTTTGCTGATGTGGCAGCATATTTATTGAACAAAGATGTAGAAAAAATAAGACTCCAAGTCTTATTTAGACTCCAAGTCCACATTGTTCGAGATAATAAATAACTTTAGACTCTATGATAGAGTCTGCATTGTGAGTGCCCTAAGGCCATCCTCAATGGGAGTTTCATGACACAGTTTCCAACACATTAATATTTTGGAAACAGTGCATAGAAGTTTCATGGGGATGAAACTCTCTCTACTCCCATGAAACTCTTATCATCTCTTTCTTCATTAATATAGTGCCACATCAGCATATTTAATGTGCATGAAACTCTAATGAAACCCCAGGCCAGTCTCAATGCATGTTTCATGGGAGTGTCATACATATTAAATAAGGTGCCACATAAGCAAAATTGCTGACTTGGCAGAGTCATTAAATGAAGGAGTTTCATCAGATGAGAGAGGAGTTTCATCTTCATAAAACTCTTGTACCTCGGTTAACTAGTTTATAGTTTTGGTAACTGTGCTATAAAACTATATATATTGAGACTGGCCTAAGGCCGACTCGTGGCCGGCGGCGCGGTGCTGATCGCAACATCCAGTTAATGCAATTCGTATGTCCCTGTATTCTCCTTGGTACCTGCAGTACCCGCGGGCTCTCACGCCAGGTAAAATGGGCTAGAGGGAGTATTATTTAGAAACCTAGAAAAACGTGTGATAGACACTTTTGCAAAAAAAACTTAGAAACCTAGAAAACCATTTGCAAAACTGTACTATAGACTATCATAATCAGTCAAAATTTGGTTAGGACAAGGAATGGTAATAAACAGTAGACCATTTGTTGTCTTTTCCAAACGAATATGATAGCTTCAACGCAATGCATGCCAGGCCCCCACCCAGAAAATAAGAACAAAAACACAACGCCCACACCTCTTCTTTCAAAATTCGCAAAGGATTCTCAAGGATCTCTCAGATTTGTGCAATCTAGATAGTGCCAGCAAAGTCGTTGCCTTCTTTCTCTTTAATCCATATATTTAGTATGATTAGTGATGAGCTATAATATCCATAGCATACTAATTGGAACGAGCAATATAGATCCTTCCACAGCATGACCACATTGATACCTATTCTCTGTCTTTGTTGCCTCCATCACTTAAACCACCATTACCTTTCTTGGACAGCTACTACTACTCCACTGAGCTAGGAATACTTGCAATTTGCAAAGTTCTCTTGTTTCTTGATGTAAAGGGAATTTGTACGCTACATTTGACATCGGTCACATGATGCATTCATGTAATCAAATAATACATGAAAGACACATGCTTGAATGCAGTTGATGCTATATATCTAAATATTTTCTTGTACATAAACTCATTCGTCTTAATTGAGTGGCAGAACTTCTACCATTGTTTTAAAATATATATACCTAATTATATTTACATGGGTAACCTTCACAAAGAAACATACATGGAAGACCTGAATGTGACCGATGTATTTTTTTTAGATAATTGTGACCGATGGATGCAACGAGAATACACTTATACATGCCTTGAATCAAAGCATGTATGGATCTCTTGTTTCACAAGTGTTGATTGCCTTGATTCCTACAAGTCATGGGACGTTGACTGACTTGGCCTATATATGTGTGTGCAGGTGTTGAGCAATGTTTACTTGTTTGTGTGGCGAAAAAATGGCACACTGTCTAGGTTGTCTTACGTAGTATGATGCTTTTTATGTTCTATGTAAGCTATCGTGTTAGGATAATTGGGCTTGAGCTTGACCCACATAATATTCAAAATAATTTCAATTAATCTTAAAGGTCCATATATATGAGGACAGAAGAACTGATGAGGACATCACTCTTTTGGATGCACTCACTTATCCTCCAACTGTTATGCAAGGTCTAATAATTTAAGCTATGCAACAATTAAATTTAGAGGTGAGCTCGTTCTTAAGCGATACATTTCAGAGTTTTTTGCTACCTAATGTTATCTTGCTTACGAACATCACATCGGAGAGGGTCATGAAATATTTGGAGAAAAGTGCGACACAGAGAAGACCAACAATGACGTCTAAGACAAGTCGAGAACAGCTGTGGCTATTAGTTGGCGGACCTAGGATTTTAATAGAGAGGGTATGCCACAACAAAAGTTTCATATGTGTTTCGAAAAAAATCATTTGCTAATTGTTAAATAATCGAAATTGCAATTGAGACGTGAGATAAAGTTGATAAGTGTTTTAGAGAATACAAAACCTCTTGCTACAGTCTCTAATGATATTTGGTGTGAGGATGTCGGCGATGGACAGTAATAATCGGCCATGGAAGAGTTCTGCCATTGTCTCTGCCTAGGAGGTTCATCAGAATTGATTATCTGACCACTATTTTCATATACGAGAGTACTGAGTCGTCAGGCAATTGAGATTTCGCTTTGGAGATTCTTAGGGTGCCTATTATGGCCGTTGGTCTGACATAGTCAGCCATGGAAGTCTATGTGTCGACACAATGGAAGAAGAAATGTTGGTGGTCGGTGGAAGAGGCCGAGTTGAACACAGGAGCAAAATTATTAGAAACGGTTAGAGATACGATGCAAATTTCCTCCCTACTCTTTTATAGGAGTTGGAATAGTCAAAGATTTAGCTAATGATCTATTAAAGAATGTTGGAGTTGCTCTAATGGATGGCCAAACCATCGTTTTCATTTTTCCTGATTTTTATGAAGATGGTTCTAACACGATCCTATCTTTTCTGAAAGTTGTAACTCAATCCTATCGAGATGACATGTGCGGTTGAATGAGCACGACAGGACATGATGCATCATGCTTTCGTAAATTCACCTTTGGAGTTTAGTAATAACTGGGTTAGCACATAGCTCCTCGCTTGCACTTGTAGCCAAGCCAGGAACAATGCCACTGCCTTCTTTTTTGTCCCCCTTTCCAAAGGCTCTCTTGCGTTGGGATTCAGAACCAGTGATGGATGACGATGCTACAATGCAACACACAACACAATAGAAAAACACTGGCCAGAATCTTGTTTTAGCAAGGAGGACTTGGCCTTGATTTGGCCGCATATCAAGTTTAACGTTTTTATATATAGCATGTACTTGTTGTTCACAAGAAAGCACTGTCACTTGAGAATGCATTATATATATGGGTGATGAAATCATTAAGTTAGTTCTGGGAATACTTTGAAGGGTGAGGCCCAATGCCAACTAGGCTAGTTGCATCGAACTCCTACACTGATCTCTTCATCCGCGGCAGCTTTGCCGGCCTTTACTCGAGTGAGCATCACCATCTGCTCACCCCACGAGCTGATTTTATATGTGTGTATAATATGAGCAAAGCTAAGATGTCATTCAAGTTGATGATGAGCCTCCAAAAGAAGAGCTAAGATATCAATTCAAGGGAGGCGAATTCGCTTTTCGCGATGTTGCGTATCACAACCAAACTTAGTAGCCGTGATACAAGCAGAACTTGCTTTGGTACAGGGGAGGCGATTTCAGATCACTTTTGGTTTGGGCACTAGATCAATCGCTATGAAAACTATGGGACACACGGATCACCAGAGTATTTCTCGCGATTTGGCGTCGATTTTCACTTCATAATCTAGTGCACAGCCCAATTCTTTTCACTTTATATAGTCACCACTAACATTAAACACTGTTTATAACTCGGCATAGATAAGGTAGTACATGGAAAGAAGCATTCATTCACTTCAGTTTAAGCATATATATATACTATAGAACATGACTAGGTTGGATCAACTGGTCCACCTCTGCATCATCCTATGGTATAGAAAGAAGAGCAAAGAGAACTCACTTGGTCCACATTGAGTCAAGTAAAGGGGATGCAACAGCTAATTACAATATTATCCAAGTGATGCACACTCAATTATCCAGCCGCAGGATAAGAAAGGTTTGACATTAGAATGATAATTGGGGAGGGAGGGAACTAAGCAAGCTACATACAGCGGCCATGTATGTGTCCTGCATTATGCAGGTGATGAACTCAGCAAGGCAAGAAAAGCCGTGAGCGAGAACCGATGATGCTAGGGAGGTTAAAGAAACCCAGGCATGCACCCATGGCCACCGGCGGCCAATGGCAAGCCAGCCAAGTGCTCTATCAGTTCGGCCACATGCTCCACGCCGGCGACAACACACAGCACACATCCGTCCCTATCTCGGCCGCGCGGCGAGACCGTGGGCCGGCGGAGGCGTCGGGTTTGGTGGGGATGATCAGCGGGCGGATGGAGACATGAGCAGGGAGGAGATGACCGCTGCTGGGACACGTCTGCCTGGGACTGGAAGCACCAAAGGAGGAGCCTGGACTTACTGAAAGCTCCCATTCTGAGCATGACACTTGCAACAGCACGCACGACTGTCACCAAACACTGCAATTTGCAACTGAAAACCCACCACCAACATCACCACCTCTCTTTTGCACGCACACCCAGCCAAACGAGGAGAGCCTGATGCAGGTTGCACATGCCTGATCAGTGGTCACTGATGCACCCACCTTGCATTCTTTGATGGAGGAAAGGTGGTCCTTCCCCTCCTCCTCCCATTCGTATCCTGTTCTCAGGTAAGATGCCACAGTGGTCAGCATGCCGACAGTCGGCGGCGATCGCAGCTCGCTTCTCGAGCTAGATCTTGTGCCGTGTCTGTGCACACATGTTCTTGCTTTCTATCTCGACAGATCTTGGCACGCTGCTCCAGTGGTCCTTCTCTTTCTGTGCGTGCTCTTACTTATCATCCACTGTACACTGACCATGTTGCGTCGTGATGTTCATGCGTGGAGCTGTTCCAGAAAGGTTCAACTGAGCTTCTTGCCCCCAAGGAACATGTCTAACAGCACCCTACAAGATACAGCCACCGAATCAGATCTGCTGTGAACTGTGAGGACATGTGTCACAAGAGGTGTCACCTTTTCATCACACTTGCTTCTGTAATGGGGGAAATGTTTGATGACTCCACTCATCTTTTTGTTTTGCTCAGTACTGTAACAACATGTTTACATTGACAAGACGACACACAGAAAGAGTGACCTCCAGCTGAAAGCATGTCAAAGCTCATGCTGACAGGATCTTCGGAAACTCCCTCACAAAAAGAAGGATCTCAAAGAAACTGAAGTGAACAAAAAGCTCTTTGTTCTTTCAGCCTGCTGCCAACTTGAAATATGGCATGCAGTTGCTACTGAACACTTTCGGTGCTAGCATCCTGTCAAACAGAAAAAAGAGAACACAGCATTGGCACATCGTCTTCGGCTTTAGCTATGCACAGGTACCAAAACAGTGAGAGGAAGAAACTGACCGACAGTATAAGAATTACATCATTTGTAGAGTACCATTGGAGCAAAACCAATGTGAAGGCCTCATTCCAGCATTCAGCACACGTCTCACCATCAACTGAGCTGTTGTATGTGGTGTTAAACTCATTCCAAGACTAGGAGAAAATTTTGACTGCTTCTCAAAGTGAGTGGAAATAAAGGTGCCCCTAAAACTAACTAGGAATAAGCAAGTGCTAGACTCTACAAAGATGTCCAAGTGAGCAGAAGAAACTACCTATAAGGAAGATCAAGACATTTCAAAAGGAGCTCAATTGGCCCATGTGCAGTGTGAACTGACATTCATACACATGTATGTGTTGATGTTTGATGCCTGAACACAAAATAAAAACAGGCAGCTTTAATTTCTTTTAAGATATAATGCAAAACTTAAAGGAGAAAACTCGTAGAATTGACAAGACTCTAAAATACAGATATGCCACTGCAATAAAGTTAGGGGCTTAAAATCTTAAGTTCTTGGTCATTGAAAGCCTAATAAAATTTTCACTCAAGAAACAAAGACTCAAACTAAGGGTGTTGCCACAGCAACCACTGGTAAAAAATGATAGATAACACACAGTAAATATAGCAGTAGTGGAAGATGCGACTATTATCTTGATTAGGTTATGAATGCAGGGTGACTAAGTGGTAAACAAATTACAGTGGCACAGAAATGTCAGGGAAATGATAGAGGGAACAAGAATGAGAAGTCATGAGAAACATTGACCCCATGTAGTCTTCAAAAATATGTTTAACAGTTTGCAGACAAAGGAAATCTGTTTAAAAAAAACATAGGAAAGCCCACTATGCAGCCCTGACATCAACGTTAGGGCCTGTTTGGATGCTGCATACCGATCCAATCCTGCAATCCACATGGATGCTGGGAATTTAGTTCAAATTCCCTGTGCATCCATGTCATGACCGGGAACACGTACCAGCACAGGCATCAGGGCTGAGGGGCTGGTACGCGGTCACCGGTCACCACGGCCTGGGCCAGCAGTCGCCCTGGGCTATTTCAGTTCATAGGATCCTAAAGTTTAGGAAGTCGTTTGATTAGCTAGATATTTGGTTAAGTGAGATTTGGGTTTGTTGAGATTCTTGTATAAGTATGGAACACTACTGTTGGAATGAGATAGTCAGGGATTGAGATCTAATCTCTTTCTCTTGCCCCTGGCGGGTTACCCTGCACCCCCTCTGTTCTCTGTTTCGTTGTTCCGCCCAGAAGTCAAGCACGGCGCCGCCCGTACGACGCCGTGCCTTCAAACCCCGACCTCCAATCTCCCACTCCTACCCCCTACGTTCCATAGTCCGTAACAATCCACGTAGATAGGCAGGGTTTAGACCAATCCAAAACAAGGCCTCAAGAATGGATTTGTCTGCAGTTCCAAACTTAGAACAGTAATAAAGTACATGCAGTGTGAAAGAACCATTTTTTAGAAGATAGAACAGTGACAATACAACAACCAGGCCTTTCATCCAAAAGTGAACTTTACACTTCCAGTCCAGTGAATGACGAATTGGATTGAAAAGCAAGCCACAACATGGTAGTACAGAATAATGAAAGAAAAAGATACAGGAAGCAAACTCATATTGTTGCATAATGTAAATTGTATCGCTCTAAGCTATGACTGCTAAAGAGTCACCATTCTGGTAAACCAAAAGTAAAGTACTGTTAATCAGAATATTAAAAGGTTATATAACCATTTAGAAGCACATTTGCTGTGGATATAAAAGGGCATAGAAAGGGCACATCATAACAAAATATGGTACACAAGTAAAGGAAACTATTCAGCCCAGCTGAAATACATGATTATAGCTCTCAACAAAGCATCTCTTTCACCATTCTATGTGTACACTGCAGTGTAACCAAGCAACCCCACAGATTGAGAAATTTTAATATCAATTTAACAAAAGAATGTGAATCAAGAATATATATGACCTGCATAAGTTCATGTGTATATTCACTTCATCGCATGAATGGTCATCCCCATGTGTACTTTATAATGGAACTTATCAGAACTGACTGCAATTTAGAATACAAATTCACATAATTCAGAAGTTGCAAAAACACACTCATTAACTTGTGCTCTACATGGACCAGTTAAATAACTCTGAACTTGGCAGTGGGACCCAATATAGCATCAATCTAGTATGTGCCAAACTATGCTGCATAAATGGAAGAGAATGACTCAGTAGCATCAATCTGGTTATTATTGTTGCGCTCTACTATGCTGCATAAATGGCAGCAGAGCCCAACATACCAAGGTCAGGAGGACAAAAGGAAGCTGTTCCATTTGTGAAGCCATGAGATGCAGCTAAGTTAGACAAGCAGAGGGAACTTTTTTTCAGATGAGTAGGACCATTGGATATATGCCAAGAATGGGATCTTTTTTAGACAGAGGATGCCAAGAATGGGGTATGCAGAGGGGGGAGCACATGCCACCAAGGCACCAATCAATTCAGGTATGAATGACTCAGTAACTATTAGGTAGTGATAGTAATGATGTTTTGCAACATTGACCATTGGAATTCAGGACAAAGGATACTAACCACTACATGTGATTATGTATAATGTAATGTCTGCTACACATTTTCAAGCAATGTTATAAATAAACAGTGAGCAAGTGCCATCATACCTTACAATGTTTGTGTGGTATGTGACCTTGTAAGCAGTTTGGTAGCTACCTATATGTGCAGAATAAAAACAATTAAAGAAACACTTCAAGATCTTAGTTCACATATTGTTATGTAAGAGGTCATTCTTTTTTTGAGCATAGTTATGTAAGAGGTCATTAAATTTCATTTGAATGACTATAAATATGAGAACCTCAAGGAAAAAGTATTTATTATGGGCCATACATGCATGCAATTCAAGGCCCACTCAACCATTGCATCAGTTTAACTGCTAAATGTAATCATTGTATCAGTTAAAAAATGTAAGTCGTTTTAGCTTTGTCCTAAGTCAAACTTCTCTAACTTTGACCAAGTTTATAGAAAAATGCACAAACATCTGCTACATCAAACTATATTCATTGCACACACCAGGAAATAATATTTCGATAGTGGATTCATTTGATATTGTAGATGTTAATATATTTTTCAACTTGGTCAAAGATAGACAAGTTTGACTTAGGACAATGTCAATACGACTTACAGGTTGGAACAGAGGGAGTACTTAACTGCTAAATATAGCCACTAAGCATACAGCATCCTACCACAGCTGTTACTACTGTGCGTTCTGCCACTTGCAGGGTGATAAAGACCAATATTTACCGTGCTGGCAGCAACAAGATTGAACTGCAACTAGCATGCAGATGCAGGAAAATCACATTGGTCTGCAATGAGACATGGAAACCTAAGATCACAGTTTCCCATAAAAAGTGGTCTGTCAGGAGTAGTATTTATAAATGTTTCCACAAAAAGGCATCTTTCTACAACTCTTTTGAGCATTAACCTCTGAGGTGAGGGGTTCACTAGAACCCTTACAGCCACTGGATCTGCTAATAGCCAATCCTGCAGCCAGCTACAATCTAATTCACTAATTGGTACTACTAAATTGCATGATGCTACACACAAGGTAGGACAGATAAATCACATTGTTCCTGGATTCAAGATATATGGTCATGTAACATCATCACTCTCCATGAGTGGATTTTTAGATGCTGACCTCTTTGAGCTTTTACCGGAGGAATCTTTGGCCTTACCAAACTTCTTGATTGGCCTTTTCAGTGACATTGTATAGCTTTGCGGATTTTTCTGCCCTCTAAAGTTCTTCGACGACTGTACTACCTCATCAAAAGCCTTGGATAGTGCATCTTTAGCGACTGCATAGATTTCAGAGGATTTTGAACCTTCTTTTGCAAATTTTACCACATGACAGCACAAATCATTGAACCTTGCAGTTGAAGGATCTTCATGGTCTCCCCTCAGATCAGTGTAGTTATCAGAGGTGATAATATTTTTTGCATGCTTTGTCCAACGTTTCAGGATATAAGCCTTTGGAAGATCACGTACTCCTTCGATAATGAAAATCCGGAGAGCATGCCTGCACAAGATACCACAGCTCTCGAACAGGCAGCAACTACAATTCACTGTACTTCGATCGGGATTGAAATAGACGGTATGTATCTCCTCATCACCTTCATATCTCTTGACACGATACTTGTGTACTGTATCATCATCAAGTCTCTCTGCATGGTACCCAAAAGAATCAACAAACTGCCCCTGAAATAAGGCAAATATTGTGCTAGTGAATATTGAACTCCCTTGTTTTTCTACTGGTGAGGCTGTACTCAACGCTGGCATTTGAAACATTGTGAAATAATCTGCCTGAACTTCAGCTTCAAATGAACTAGAAATTGCCTGTCCAAGTTGCCAAACTGCCACCCGCAATTCAGTCTTGGACGAAAAGTACTTCTCAATAGCCTTCTCGATACTTCCACATTTTGTTGGCATCAGGTTTCTGGGATAAAATGCCTTTTTTGTGTATGCCGGGGCCCATTGTTGGCGAATATCATAGAGAGACTGTAAAAGCTCATTGTTGCTGAGCTCATGCTTTATGATGACCGAGTTCCAACCTGAATCAAACAGTTCTTCTATTCTGGACCCATCAATGCACTTCCTTAGGTCAGTTACAAAAGCCTCTGGATCTGGGCACGTACCATGTAGATCCTCCTTCATTGTGTCTAAGATATGCTTTTCACAGAAAATATGGTGGGTATTGGGTAATACCTTGGCAACAGCAGCTGTCATTCCTTGGTTCAACTCTGATAGCAAAGAAACAGGTGGACCCATGTGCATTGCTTCAAGCCATTTCTCAAACAACCATGTAAATGATGCTTCAGAGTCATCAAGAAGTAGTGCACAGCCAAAAACAACAGGCTGCACATGATGATTGACACCTGAGAATATGACGATAGGGATAGTCTCCTTGTTTTTCCGATATGCTGTCTCAAACCTAACAGCATCACCAAAATGGTAGTAAGCCATCCTAGCTTTAGCATCAGCCCAGAAGATATTGGCATTGTGCCCATTCATTTCATGCTGCACAGCATAGAAAAATGAAGGGTCCTCTTCCTGTCGCTTCTTAAGGTATTCAAATAGGCTTTGAGCATCCTCTGGCCCTAAATCATTATACCTCATCTCTCTTGGATACTGAGAATCTTGGCCATTCAGAAGGAGATTACGTGTGTCCGCAAAATTATTTGCAATGACAAGTACCTCACCTTGTGACCGAACACAGTGAACTTTGCTTGCTGGTGCTGGGTTCAGCTCATGGGTATGCTCTAGGATGAGTTTGGAGACCGTCCAGGTATCTTTTCCCTTCCGAATTATCTCAAACAATGCATCACAACCATCCCTCGAGGGGTCCAATGCACGTACTCTCTTGGTATCCTCTCCATTGTTCTCCCGCCCTGAATGGTATCGATGCCTAGAGCACACAAGCTTCAGCATCTTAAGTGACTCATCTTGCGACTTGCGGGACTGACGTACACGAGCTTCAAACCCCACACGGCTGGCATACGAGTAGTAGAATGTCTTGGCGGACTCAAGGGACTCGAATTCCATACCAATGTAAGGGTCAACAACAGTATCACTCTCGATGGCGATATACTGCACTCGACTGGGCAGCCCAACCTCATGATTGTGCTCCTTGACAAGCTTGGTAACAATCCACTTGCTATCACCTCTGCGGAGCACCTCAAGCATGGCATTGCAACCCTCCCTGATGGAGGCAGGGCGCTTCCTTGTCTTCTTCGCAGCCGCGACGACACGTTTCTCCTTACTGAACCCTTCCCTTGAGCACACAAATCTTAGCATGATAATGGACTCACTGCACTTAGACTTGCGTGACCGGGCAATGCGAACGGAGAACCCAACACGGCCAGCATAAGCAATGTAGAACGTCTTGGCAGCCTCACCAGACTCAAACTCCATCCCCAGCCGAGGCTCCAGGCAGGCGTCCGACTCCACCGGGAAGAGGTCCCTGCAGACGGACTGCGGCTGTGCCACTGCCGCCGCCAGTGGTGGCTGAGCTTGATGGTCGACGATCTGGACGTTGTGCAGTGGCATCTGGTCCACGTGGGGGCTAACACCGAGGGAGGCCCAGAAGTTGATGCTGTCATCCTCGAGGTCCACCACCTGGGGCTCCATCATCCCGTGCCCCGCCGCCCGCTCCTCGACCTCTGTTACCCTCCCGCAATCTCCTTCCCTGTGTTATCTCATACACTCCAACAGCAAACCAAGAACCATGGAAACTTCTCACTGACGCCGGCCGACACGCCCAATTCAAGAACCAATCCAAATCAGCTTCCAGCGGGCTCCGGCTCTGGCACTCCAACCCCTACCAAACTGCCGCCAAGAAGCAAGAAATCTGAAGCTTTGGTAACTCCGCGAGTACAGAGGAGGAAGTAAAAGCAGGTGGCTCCAATTGCGGAAATGGGGAGCAAGAACCCTAGAGAATTGACTCGGTGAGACCTGGGATTCGACCGAAATGCAAGAAAGGAGGCTCGAATTGGGGAGGGGAAAGACGGTACCTCTGGTTCCTTGATTGGCTGTTGGGCGCTAAGATGGCAACGGGGGCATGCCGGCGGGGAGTGCTACCCCGTCCCCGTCCCCGATATCTGGATTTTTCCCCGCTCCCCGCCCCCGGCCCCCGTATCGGCGCAATCTTTCGCCCGTCCCCGTCCCCGATAGGGGTTGCGGAGCCCCGACGGGTGTGGCAGACCCGATAAGTCCACCGCAGCTCAGTAGCAGAATCGTCGGCGGCGAAGCTGCAGTAGCGCGAGCAGTCAGCGTCGGTGGCATGGGATTGGGGAAGGAGGAGTGCGAAGGGAGAGGCGAAGCGTACAGCAGGAACG
The DNA here is from genome assembly GCF_000003195.3 of Sorghum bicolor. NCBI lineage: Eukaryota > Viridiplantae > Streptophyta > Magnoliopsida > Poales > Poaceae > Sorghum > Sorghum bicolor. The sequence goes on along the minus strand of NC_012876.2, from coordinate 5,479,826 downwards.
CGACTGCAGGAGACGGGGACTCCGAGGGAAGTAGCCAAGCCGAGTAGAGCGGACCTCGCGGCCGGCCGCCGTGAGAGGTCGTGGACTCACGAAAGAAGAACGGAGACGAGGGAGCGGGGTCGAGGAGTCACGGACTCAACGGGTCGCGGTGATAGAAGAGTCTCACTGGCGGCAGGGATGGATCGAACATCGAAGGGATGAGGCCTTGTATAGTTGCAAAATTTTTAGTAAAATAAGTATTATAGTATTTTTGTTTATATTTAATAAATATTATTTAATTATAAATTAACTAAGTTTTAAAAGATTTATCTCAATTATAAGTAAACTGTATAATTTAGTTATGACGAGGACGGCTTGGGGGCAGGTGAGAAAGTTTTGAGAGTAGTTTAGACGTTATTCCACAAGTGAGACACGTATGAATATGTGTTTTCTATTATTTACATAATAGCAAAATTAGTTAAAAAAACGGATGGTCTCCTAGGTGGTCTATTTGTCTAGATATGGTTGTTTTTTCTAAGGAACTCAAAATACAAGATATACTCCTCTTTTGAAATGCATATATATCAAACCAACGCATGTTGGTGACATTATGATGTTTTCTTAAGTAAATTTGTTCGGAACTTACACACAAGTAGTTACAAAAAGGGAATAGATTTATTGAAGTCACAAGAATATCAATATAAATGAGAATCAAGCATACCAAGAGAAGACACAAGAATTTGTTTCAACAAAGTTTGGATTCACCATCATTCACTGTACGTCCCTATTGAGGAGCTTTCAAGTCAAGTGCTAAGGGCTAGTTAGCTTTCTCTGATGGAGCTGAAATAGTTTTGAAAAATATTCTAAAAAATAGCTCCATTGAAAATTTTATAATAATTTATATCAAGCATGTGGGGAGAAATCATGTTTTCGTTTGGCTAATAAGACATGGCAGAAAGTATTGTTCGCTGATTTGTTGTGTGGCAAATTCGGCTGATAAGCTCAAGCGAACAAGCTGATAAAAATAGCTCTGGCTCCCCAAGACTATTTGCAAGGAGACATTTATTAGATGTTTGATTAACACGCCTCCATAGCAAAAACTGCGAGAAGCGAGAGCCTAAGCCGCCCTAAGTTCATTATACCCTGGACCAACAATAACGTAGGTCAGCAGTTACCTCCTTGCACGTGCAGGCACTAGTCCAGTCATTATTTATAAAGACTTTCAAAAAAATACGATTTCCAATTTCAAGATGAACATTTCATTTGTCGTTGATATAAATCAATTATTTCCTTTACAGATCTCTCTTTTAGAAGAATTAGAGCTAGACTTGCCCCTTTTCTACAGACATACTTGAAGCTTTTGCTTTGGGTGGACAGTGGAGGTGGAGCAGAACTTGTCTTGAGAAAAGTTCTTTGATATCTAGCTAACCATGATGCTAGGGATGAAATAAATGTGCAACTCCGATTGATATCATGCTTTAAAGATTTACCTTATACATCTTAGCATCATTTGGTAGTAATAACTCTTCCACAATTCTTATCCAACATATATGCAGGCTTTAATCCAAACACACTTGCACATATATAGGGGGAGCTAACACTACCAAATTGGATTTGTGAAACTAGTCCAAATCTTTTTCAAGTGGTCAAAATGCTTGGGCAAACAACACAAATCCAATCCAAGTTAATGACATGCACTTGTGTATGTTATTAGCTTGGAATTTAAATTCAATTCTTACCTTTGTAATGGGTATCATCGGTTATCGAAAAGGGAGAGATTGAAAGCTCTATATTTGGTTTTGTCTAATTGATACAACCAAGTGGACTAACCCTATACTCTAGTGTTGTGGTTAAGAGGTTGGTCCACATCCAAGGATTGAGCAAGGTGGCACTCAATGTGATGGAGATGGCCATAAGTGACGATCAAGTGCTCACTCTTTGGAAAAGTAGAAAGAGAAAACCAAAATCTTACGGGCTCAAGGCAAAGGTATAAAATAAGATGTTTGTTTTGCCGGTCAAGATGCAATAGAGTGCGTGGTCAAATTTAGGACAAATAGTTGTACTATTAAGAGAGGAGCTCGGCGCCTCAGCTCCTGGAAATTTCAGCTCGGCTATGATTTAATTCCAGCTAATTACGCCAATGCAACAGAGAGCTCCTGCTAAGCAATTTAAGCCCTGTGAGCTCTGAGCTGGAATTTCGTGTCCAGACTCCACGACGTGCTCAAAACAAGTGCTACCTGTTCCCAAAGTCATCAAACTAATGTTAGCACTTGAGATAGTTTTTCGCAAGGAATTCCCCCGTGCTTTCTTATGCATCTCAATACGTCACTAAGCACAAAGTATATGTAAATAAGACTCACACTTAGCGGCATTAGATAACCGTTGCAATTAAAGATTTCTCCTCTTTATTATACAATATGGTTATCTATTCTAAATCCATTCACACTGTCACACACACCATTTAGTGTCTTGAATGGCAAAAGAAAATTGTATATTTAGTCCTATTAAATATACCTTTGTCTTGAGTCCATTTTATTTTTCTCTTCCTTTTTTTCCATGTTTGAGCACTTGATCCATCACTTAGTCCATCACCATCCCCATGACCATCATCTTGCTCCACATCTTGGTGTGAACCAATACTATCTCATCTTCAGTTCGAACAATAATTAGTACACTAAGGTTTTATCAATTATCCAAAACTAAACTAGAACTTCCAGATATGTTCACGCGCACGGAAAAATAGGATATGGTGATAGGTCACTCGCATAGACACACTTGATCTCGTTTGAACTTCTCAGCACGATTTATCAACCATTATACTGTGTTTTTCTCTTATAATAAATTAGTGCATAATATTTTTCACATACGGAGACCAAGGGGCCGTCGAAGCAAATGGAGACGCTGCTCCGTTGCTGAGATTGTGCAAGTTGTGGCTTCAACGAGCAGGTGAACAGGCCCATGGAGCGCAATGACGGATATGGGCTGTGGCCCATGGCGCGGCCCAGAAACTCCAATAGCCCTCTGAATTTTTGTGGCATCGACGGCCCAGCAGCAAAAGAGAAAAAAGCCCATACCTTCATCGCTTGTTTCCTAGCAAGAGTAGAGTAGGTGACAACTCAATCGCGTGTTACTGCGGCATGAAGACAAGAGCAATCGCGTGTGCATTCAAAATGTCAACGGGGAACCGATCCCCGATTCCCCGCGGGAAATTCCCCTATTTGGTGATGGGTTTGGGGCAAAATCTCTCCCCACGGGGAGCTAAATGGGACAAAATTTGTCCCCGTCGGGTTTCGTGGGGGCGGGTCTGGTGTGCCTCCCCCGTCCCCGTTCCCCGTGGAGACCCGATAATAATAAAGGCCCAGTAGACCACAACAATCAAGGCCCATAACTGTGTACATGTATATACATAGAAGCAAAACACTAACCCTATCTCTTCCTTTTCACCTCTCATTTTCCACCCGCACACAGACACAGCCGCCACGTTCACGGTCACTTTTCCCCTTCCACGGTTCCACCATCGGACCATCCACATCCACGGTCCACCACCGAGGTTTCCGAGGGAGGGAAGCGGCGCGACGGCGACGCTGGAGCTGGAGGGCAGCGGAGGCGCGGCGCTGGAGGGCAGCGGAGGCGCGACGCTGGAGCTGGAGAACGGGAAGTCGGCGCAGCACTCCGGAGTCCGGCAACCACCCACCATGGCTTCTCCTTCACCCCCGGCATCACCAATTGTAAGCTTGGACGAAGATGATGTAAGGTGAGACATCGTTCATCTCTTATTTCCTTGGTCCCTGCTTAGAAGCGCTAGAGGCCTTTGTTTGCCTTCCATGGCTGCGTCCTTGACTCACTAACCCACGTCCGGCGGTCCTCACAAGGGACGCCATTGGTTTCGATGGGCTGTCTGGCTCCGCCGACGGGCTGCCTGCTACTGGATCCGCCTTCGTGCGGCATGGATCTGGCACCACGCGGTCGTGCGACCTACTGCTACTGCCTTAGGTTCAGCTCGTGGCCCATCGTCGGGCTCTATTGCCAAGGGTCGGCCACCAAAGCCAGCATTGAAAAAGACCAGCCGGCTTGCAGCTACAGGAGCTCCTGCTCCGACTACTCCAGAAGCGTCAATCGAGGGTGGCGTCCGGCTGCTAAAATATATTGGGTTCGGTTCCAGCTCGCTGCGCCTTTTATTTTTGTCATTAACGCATTATTTTGCCATGTATGAACTAGATTGTATGGCTTACTTATGATTGTAGACTTGCAATTCAATTAATTTCTATGCATATTATTTATGATTGCAGATTTCATGACATGCATTCTAGTTGTACTAATTTTTATTTGCAGCTTAACATCTGTTGGTATTTTTCTCATTATGAATGATGCAAATTTATTTGTTATTTTTCAGATTCACTACTCCAGCCAGTGGGAGCAGCAGTAGGCAAGAATCACTTGCACATGAATCTGTTAATGATTCTGATCCCATTCCAATTTCTGATGGTGAGGAGGATGAGGACACGGACTTTGGCACAAAGAGGAAGCTTACTTCTGTTGTTTGGAAGGATTTCAAGAAGGTGAAAGTGTGTGGTATTGTCAAGGCTCAATGCCTTCATTGCCATAAGCAGCTTGGAGGGACAAGCAAAAATGGAACAAGTCATCTTCATGATCATTTGAAAATCTGTACATTGAAAAGGATTAAGTTGGCAAGCCAGAACAAGACACTTCAACAATCAGCTTTGAGGTTCGGTTGCATGGAGGCAGGGAAAGTGTCTGTGGAGAACTACACTTTTGATCCAGAAGTTGCTAGGAAGGAGCTTGCTGCTATGATCGCACTGCATGAGTATCCTTTATGCATTGTTGACCATGCTGGTTTTCGGAGATTTGTGACTGCATTGCAGCCATGGTTCAAGATGGTGACTCGAAACACTATTAGGTACTGGTTGTTCCTTCTGTACCAATTCTTATGTATTTACTTTATCATACAATTAAATCTGAATTGTGCCTTTTTAACCATTTGTTAGGAAGGATATTATGGAAGCATATAATGAAGAAAGGAAAAAGGCCCTGTCCTACATGGCTAGTACCAAGTCTAGAGTGGCTATTACAACAGACTTATGGACCTCAGATAACCAAAAAAGAGGGTACATGGCTATAACAGCTCATTTCATTGATGATTCATGGGTACTAAGAAATATTATCATGAGGTATTGTGTAAAAACTGAATTTATCTACTGCTGCGATAATATTTCCTTATTGCTGCTATAATTTATTGCCTTTGTCTTTTGTTTGAAGGTTCATATATGTCCCTGCTCCACACACAGCAGAAGTTATTGGTGAACTGCTCTATGATGCATTGGTGGAATGGAACATGGATGAGAAGATCTCAACTTTGACTCTTGATAATTGCAGCACAAATGACAAGGTAATCACTAAACTACTGAAAAAGATAGGCAAGTCAAAACTGCTATTAGATGGAAAACTGTTGCATATGCGTTGTGCTGCCCATATTTTGAACTTGATTGTGAAAGATGGTTTAGAAGTGATTAAGGATTCAATTGCAAAGATCCGTGATAGTGTTGCCTATTGGACAGCCACACCTAAAAGAATTGAGAAGTTTGAAGGATTGCCAAACATGTTAGAGTTAAGTTGGAACACAAGTTAGGGCTAGATTGCAAAACAAGGTGGAACTCTACTTACAAGATGCTTAGCCTTGCTTCGCCTTGCAAGGCTGTTTTCAATCGTGCAACTATTGTAGACAAGTCGTATGATTGTGCTCCTAGTGAGGAAGAATTGGCTTTTTGTAGAGAGGTGGTTGATAGGCTCAGGCTGTTTAATGACATCACAGCTGTGTTTTCGGGGACAGATTATGTGACAGCCAACATCCAACTCCTAAAAATCTGTGAGACTAAAGAGAAAATTAGGAATTGGAGTGTATGTGGCAATCCCATTATTGAGAAAATGTCCATTGAAATGAGTGAGAAGTTTGATAAGTATTGGAAGGAAATCCAAGGACCAATGGGATTGGCCACCATTTTAGATCCTCGGTTTAAGACTGACTATCTCCTAGGGTTCATTGAAACCCTCACTGGTGAATCACATGAGGAGTGCACAGAGAAAGTTAGTGAGGTTAGAAACTCTTTGTATGAGTTGATGAAGGAGTATGAGGTGGAAGAGGATGAAGATAATACAGAATCCTCAGCTCCCCCACTTTCTAGTTCGGGTGTATTGTCTCAAATCAGTGCACGTGTTGCTAGTAGAAGGCCAGCAGCAGCTAGATTCAAAACAGAGTTAGAAAGGTACTTGGAAGATGAATTGGTTCCAATTGAGACAGAAAACTTCAAGATCCTTGATTGGTGGAAGGTTGCTGGGACTCGCTATCCCATATTAAGGAAGGTAGCCAGAGATATATTTGCCATTCAGTAAGTTCAGTTGCGTCTGAATCAGCCTTTAGCACCAGTGGGAGGGTACTCTCTGAGCATCGCAGTAGGCTTAATTCAGATATTTTGGAGGCTTTAATGTGTTCACAAAACTGGCTGTGCAACAAGTACAAAGGTAGATAAGCTAGCTGTCCCATTTTTCATCAGTCTCGATAAATAGAAAGGTCTCAAACTAATTCTTGTCATGCTTTTCTGTAGGTGAAGAAAGTGATGGAGCTGTTAGCTTTTGGAGCTGTCTTCAAGAGATCCAAGATGGGATGGAGGTATGTGTAACTGAAACTAAAACATCCTATACTCTCTTTATTGACTGGACTAATTAATTATATATATTTTTGCTGGTTTTTGTATATAGGGACTAGCACTTGTTTGAAGAGAAGAATTGGATGCGGCAAGAGCACCAAGGAGGAGGAGGATGCAGCAAATTATCATTCTGTGTTGCTTCTTCATTTAAGAACTTATCATTCTGTGTTGTAACGTTATTGGCATGAGCCCACGAACATGTAATTATGTAAACTTGTGGTGCTGCTTTTGGCCTTGTGCTGTTGTGGCAAGGTGCTGCTTTTGGCCTTGTGCTATTGTGGCAAGGCGCCAAGAAACCTATGCTCGATGTTTGGATTCTTAGTTACTATTTTTAGTTGATGAATCAGTTGTGGTGAATGTATGAACAATATGATTGTTTCTGTGTTGTTATGAACTATGCAGTAGGCAATTATGGACAAATGACTGTTATTTGCATGTGAATTATTAGATATTTGCTGCTATTTATGTAAGTGATTTGCTGTTGTTTATATAATTGACGCGGGGACGGGGATTCCCACGGGGATTTAATCCCCGAGCGGGGACGGGGATGGGGGGAATTCTCCCCGTGACCCTTCACGGGGACGGGGATGGGGGGAATTTGCCTCCGTGGGGACGGGTTTGGGGCAGGAACCTCCAACGGAAATTCCCCGTTGACATTTTGAGTGTGCATGCATGCCGAAAAGCCTGTGACGACAATCAGCATAGAATGAGTATGAGAATCCGCATCGCATCTTTGTGCTGGCCTGGGCTCGACACTGTCGCTAGCTTCCTGCAGTGAGGCTCAGGAATGAGTGTCTGCCATGCCATGCTAACGAACCGGCTTTTGAACCAAGCAGGGGGATTCGGATACTATGGCCATACCCATACCTTTTGCTCGCTTGGGAAAGGTGGGCCACCACTTGACGTTTCATACAATTTTCTCCGGCTCTCTTGTCAAAAAGAAAAAGAAAAAGAAAAATTCTCCTGATACTGGAGCCGCCATCCACGCGTCAGTGGGGTGAACCGTTAACAAAGACATTCAGGTAATGACCCAACTGAATATGATTATGTCTTATATTCCATTACAACACATACATTGTTAGACTAACGATCAGAAGAACAGAAATTTAGATTTGGAGTTACAGTGGAACGTGAGTGCTGTCCCGTTAAATAAGAAAAACCGAATCTCGCAGGAGAGACGCGTCCATTTGTTGATGAAGACAAGGCCGGCAACCTGTCAGCGCGCCCTGGCCTCCCCGTCCAGCTTGAATCCCACGACCTTCTCGCGGACTGCAGCCTCCATGGCGTCTCTCCCGGCGTCACCCAGCGTGACACCTTGCGCGCTCGCCACGTAGGGCAGCGCCTGGGTGCCCCTGGCAGGCACCCTGAATGGGTCCGCACGAAGCACAGCCAGCCTCGTGCCGCCCAACCCGAGGCGGAACGAGACCTGGACCCGTGTCAACGTCCCCAGCTGGTTGTAACTAGAATGAAAGTAGTCAGAAACAATTTAATAGGAGGCTAAATTACTTTTTTTTTCATATTTTTATGCCAAAAATGAAATCAACACGAACCTCAGGGTTTGCAGATTCGCCGCCTGCACTGCTAGGTAGGGTGCATGAGGCTTCACTACCAGTACACCCCACCACCACTGTTGCTGCCAGCATGTTGAGGACGATTGCCACTGCCCATGTAACCGGGCTTGACCGGACCGACCTAACAGCAAGTAATTAGACTGAATCATCTGAATATAAGGGTATGTTTGGTTTCCTTTGCTAAATTTTAGCTCCATAAAATAATTTTAGCTAGTCTGACTAGTGAGACTAAACTATTCAAAATCTAAAAATTTACAAGATTTTCTATCACATTGAATCTTGCGGCACATGTATAAAGCATTAAATATTCCCATACCTCTTGCTCGCTAGGGAAAGGTGGGCCACCACTTGACGTTTCATTGGAGAAAGAACTCCTTCACGACGAAGTAAATCTGTCCGTGGGCCACGCGTCGGTCCATGGACCCAGTCGATGCGTGCTTCATGTGAGCTGGTGGATCTCTGATGTAATGGGAGCCGACTTGGTTTCACAACGTGTTTCATCCGGTCGCTTTCTCGGTGTTCGTCTTGCTTGCGCCAGCAAACGGCAGTTCATGCCCCCGGCTATGGACGAAGCTAGCCGTGGGGCTAGCTTCTAGTGTTTTTTTTCTAATTTTAGACACAAATTTATAAGATAGTGTAGGCTGAGATCTTTATTTTTAGATATATTTTCTGAATTAATATAAGACTACTTCAAGCTAATATATTTTTTCTATTGTGAGGGGTTATAATAAAGTTAAATCGATGTAGCAATTTTGTTTAGCTCCTCCTATAATTTTTTCTAGCTTCGTTCCCTACCCCCGGCCCCTGTTGGCTCACAACATTTCGAAGAAACTTAGTAATATTAGATGCTAAATTGTGGGATTTATTCACCTAAAAGTTGGGAAACACAAATAGCAAGTAGGACTCGCTAGGAAAATATAGGCAGCAAGAATAGTAGCATAGCCAGCTCGGAAAAAAATAGAAAGCATTATAGACAAAGTTGTTGGAATGTTTTTTTTCAGCACACTTTGACCGCTCGTCTTATTAAAATAAATATGCAAGCACAATTAAATTTCAGTTATTATTAAAGAATTTTTATTAATAAATTTAGCCATGACAAAAAATAAGTTATATAATTTTTTAAATAAAACGAGTGGTTAAATTTTATATTAAAAAAAGTCAAACATTAGGATGAATAATGTAATAAGCTTTTCAAGCCACATCGAGGTATTCGCTAGTGGGATGCAAAATTCCGAGGCGAACAAAAATCATCGCGTACTGTACAAATTGACCCTTGTCACGTTTACTCATGCGCGCCAGTACAACAATGGACTCCAAAGAAGCGCGTGATGACCCGCGACGAGGTTTTTTTTTTTAAGAATCACGAGCTAAATCATGTGGGCTCATGGGTCGTGAGTGCTCAAAAAAATAAATCAACCTTGGGCTTGGGTAAGTGCAAGAGCAAGAGGGTTACCCTTCGTATTAAAAAAATATGCTTAAACTCATTTCAAAACATAAAGAGTTAAGGGGTTGTTTGGGACTGTTCTTCTTCATATTTTTCAGTTCCGCTCCATATTTTTTAGCCAAACGGTTTCAGCTCTATGTACTCAATTCGAGAAAAAAGGGTGGAGAAAAGGTGGAGTTGTGAGAGCACCTAAAAAGATACTCCACAAACTCCAGTTTTTGTGGAGCTCGTCTATGGTGGAGTTTGTGAAGTAGAGTTTTTGGAGCAGTCTGAAACACCCCCTAAACTCCATTTGTGTAACGAATATGCTTAAAATCACTTCAAATGGGTGAGGCGATAAATTTTTGAAACATAGCGTTGTCAAGTGCCCTACCAAATTTTAGAAAAATTAGGGCCACTGAAAAGGACACAGCGATGGGGATTGAAACAATTCAGGTGTTCCCGTCGGATGTCAGATATGGATCGTTAGAAGCAATATGATTACTGGTTCGCTTGGTTTTTCACCCGTACTTTTTCTACCAGTCAACAGTGTTTTTTTCTTACGATAAATCAGCAAACAGTATTTTCAGATGTATTGCAACCATGCATTCTACAGCTAAAACCTCAAAACCAAACGGTTCAGCCATTCTTGATCTACCAATTTGGTATCTTCTGAAATTTTTGAAGCTGAAAGACCAAACGAAAAACTGCTTCTCCCTGACACTACAAACTCTCAATGCCATCAACTCTGGGACAAACACAAACTGAGATCTTTCGAGGTGACAAGTTGCAAGGAGGACATCAAGGGCACCCGGACATCAATCCTCTGTTGTCTCTGCAGTCTCATTATCAACATCGGGGAGTTTTCAACTGATCAGCTGCTGCAGGCACAATACACACAATGTTGCAGTTAGACAAGCAAGAATTAGCGTGCTCATGAAGATAGGAAGAAATGTTCAAACAGTACTTATGCAAGTAGAGCTACTATGCAGATGCTGCATTTTCTCACTGAAGAAGGACAAAACAACCATTCCCACGGCAAACTGAACTCCTCTCCCACTAACTACCATTTGAACTAGTCTTAACTGCAAACAATGCATTTTACAGCAGATGAAACAACCCCAAGAGAGCTAACAAATGGAAGTACAAAACTATACACTCATCAACAAGAATTTGTACTGATTTCTGCCATGCATCCCATTCATAGTAAATTCAGAACCAAAGAAATTCAGAATGAGCCAGCAGGAAGTTTACAGGAGAAAAACTCAGATCAAGTTCAGAACTACATGCCGATTAACACCATCAAGAACCTCTATGATTCAGAAGTAGAAACTCAGAATAATCTTGCAAGAAGTTCAGTTAGCCAGCACTGGCCTCTGGTGTGGTGTCAGCCAGCCCTGAGGACTACGATGTCGAGGGGAGATGCCTCCAGTTGGCGCGGAGGAAGCACCCGCCGGCTTGCTCCCTCTGCACGGCCCACGTAAGCATAAAGGACAGTGACTGACGGGTGGGGCCATGGTCAAAGATTTGTCAGAGCCTGCGAGTGTGCGTCAACGATGCCAGCGCCGGCGTCCAGACTCCACGCACGGGTATGCCCGCCGGCGATAGAACGCACGAACCACAAACCGTTGTGCAAAAATCAGGCCTTGTTTAGATCCAAAGTTTTTTTGGATTTTGACACTATAGCACTTTCGTTTTTATTTGACAAACATTATCTAATTATAGAGTAATTAGGTTTAAAAGATTTGTCTCGTGATTTACAGGCAAACTGTGCAATTAGTTATCTTTTTAATCTATATTTAATATTTCATGCATATGCCGCAAGATTCGATATGATAGGGAATCTTGTAAAGTTTTGGATTTTTGGGTGCATCTAAACAAGGCGTCAATCAAACAACAGAGAGTTTTGCATTGCTGCAAAGTGCAAAAAGGTCCGGTCCAGCTCTTTGAAATTAAGTGAATTTACAGATCGAGTTAGATGGATGCATGGCCGGCCCCCGGCCATGGATGCTAGTCGGCGGGCGGGCGTCTCCTGTGTCCCTGTGCTGTTGTGTTCCTACGTGTCGAGCTCGAGAAGGTCGGGCGACGGCGAGCCAGCCTTCTTGTTCGGCTTCCTCCGGAACGGGCGGCACGCCTTGACGCTGAGGTCGACTGCGGCGGCGAGCGCGACGAACATGGCGGCGTCCTCCATGCACGTGACGTGGCGCATGGCGAGCTGCACGAACGGCCTGCTGCTCCTCGCCTCCCCTTCCACCCTGCAGCTCATGACGAACCCTCCGCCGGCGCACGCGGCGCCAAGGCTCGCCGCGCAGTGCTCCGCCGCCGTGGCGGAGGGCGCCTGCCTGTCCATGTCGATGAAGAACTCCCCGCCCTTGTCGCTGCTCAGTGGCGCCTCCGACACCAGCACGCAGTCGTCGTGGCGGTCCGGGAGCAGGTGCAGCCGCAGGCGCACCGTGTCCTTGCCGCCGCTCGCCGCCGCCGCGTCGCGCCACGCCTCCAGCCGACCCCACGGCTGCCAGCTGTCCGAGGACCCCGTGGTGTCGGCGCGCACGATGAGCCAGGCGCCCGGGTTGGACCGCGCCACCGTGTCCCCGCCCGGCGCCGGCACGAACGGCGTGGCCATGAACGCCGCCGCGACGGCCGAGCCGGACAGGTCGTGGATCACCACCTTCCACCCCTTCCTCTCCCGCCTCACCATCTCCATGTCCTTCTCCTCGCTGCTGGAGCTCGACCAGTACTGCCCGCCGCCGCCCAACGGGTCACTCTGAGACGGCCTGCTTGCATTGGAGACGAAAGCATTCAGATGAACCTTGATGCATCCATGGAAGGTAACAATCATCGATCGCCAACGATCGAGACACTTTTCTTACCGCCTGTCGCGGATGAACTTGCAGCTGAACACGGGCTGCCGGATGCTGCCATGGAGCTGGACGACCTGCGGGTTGAGCGCGATGTCATCGTCAAACTGGAAGATGTAGCGGGGGTCAGCCTCCAGCTTCACCCTGAGGTGGAGCTCCGGCCTGGCGCTGGCCTCCCCCTTGCCGATGCCGGCCCACCCATGGTGGAGCAGCACGGGCTTGCCGTCCCGCCACTCCGACGACGCGAGCTCCACCCTGAACACGCCGACCAGCCGCTTCCTCCTGCAGGCGGCAGCGACGACGCCGCCGCAGCGAGAAGAAGCGCCGAAGCGGGCCAGGTAGTACACGGCGACCTCGAGGCACGACGTCCGCGGGGCCCGGAAGCACCCCGGCGCCGCCAGCGCCCTGAGGTCGGACTCGTCGAGGGAGAAGACCGCCGCGTTGGTGAACGGGTCCAGGTTGAACGCCGGGGAGTGGATCAGCGGCACCGGAGCGGTCTGCACCGGGAACCCGCCCAGCCGGATCTCGCAGTCGCACAGCCGGCCGGCCGCCTTGCTGGCGTTCCCGCCGGGGAGCTTCAGACCGAGCTGCCCGACTGAGAGCCGCACAAATGGCTCGGGATCCATGGCGCGCGCGCGTCACTGCAAACCAGCTCCCTCCATTGCCGTTGCTGCTGCTGAAAATTTGGAACGTCCATGCTGTCAGATTTTACATCAATGAATAAATTGCAGGAAAGGAGAAACGGTTGAGCAATCACATAATGTGACTATTCAGTTTTCCAGTGATACAAAATCTGAATGACATAGCCTAGACACCTTTAGGATGATTGTTAGCTAGTAGCGATCTTAAAGTCTGGAACTTTGGATCTTCGGTTACGTGCGCGCCTTAGGAAAAAGCATGCAAAAATAAAAGTTCTATACGTTCTTGAGGCCTTGTTTAGATGCAAAAAGTTTTTGGATTTTGACACTGTAGTATTTTTATTTTTATTTAACAAATATTGTTTAATTATGGAGTAACTAGACTTAAAAGATTCGTCTCGTGATTTATAGATAAACTGTGCAATTAGTTATTCTTTTTATCTATATTTAATACTTCATGCATGTGTTACAAGATTTGATGTGACGAGGAATCTTGTAAAGTTTTGGATTTTTTTGGTGTATCTAAACAAGGCCTGAATTTAGCATAACTTTATGGAACATACTCAAATAAAAGTTCTACACGTTCTTTTGTTTTTGAAAAAAAAAATCTATACGCAGATCACTCTTGGTTCTCTGCAAAAGAAGCAAAGTATGGGTGCATTGGAGCAAAGCGAAGTATCTGTTTCACAGATTTACAATCCAACTCTAGCTAGTCCAACAAGGTTTAGCTAGGATCTTCGAAAAAAAATTGGCTAGGATCAGGCCAAAGCAACATTTTTTTTTCTGAGGCTCGTGGTATCTAGTAGTACTAGATACTGAATTTAGTCTAACCTTAGAATCTTCACAAGATTTTATACCACAAAGACGAATGCTAGTCCCAGTATATTCCCACTTTGGCAGTCACTGTTTCGAAAAGCACTACAAAAAGGCACTGTTAACACCACCAAGAGCAAGACCAAGTTGATTAAACAAACAGAGCATCACAAAGCAAAAAGGCATCGGGTGCTTTTGCAATGATGGCAGCAGTGGAAATGTCATTAGCATTCCGATTTTGTTTTGTTAAAAGCCCAGGCTGCCAAAGGCAACTTAGGCAAGGCATCTTCCCATGAGCAGCATCAATGGAGAGATACCATGATTAAGGTAAGGGAAGCGAAAGAAGGCTCCATGGCTGTGGCTGTCAGTGAGGTAGTCAGGTAGCCTAGGCATAGCGTGCTCCCTTGCTTCCACTTCTTTAACTAACCGAAGCCCAAAGCTTCCTCCCGTCCGTCCGGCCGGCCGGCGCCGATGCTTCCTCCGTCGTACAAATGAGCGTGCGGAGGAGAGATACCAAACCTTTGCCCTCTACAGCGCGAACGAACCCCTCCTGCACCGGGCAACGGCCACGTCGCCGGCCGCCACGCCGCGCACGGCACCGCGTCGTGCCCAAGCTAGCTATATTACCCCCGCCCTCCGCCCAGAGCTCGCCTCTCTCCTTAACGCTGGCATGCTGCTGGCGGCCATCGCTGTCGTCGCCGCTGTAGCCTCCCATGTCGTCGTCGTGGTCCACCCGAGGCGGCGAGCCCCCTGGCGGCGGCGGTGGTGGCAGCCATGCCCATGGCCCGCGCCCCGTCCATGAGCCGGAGCGGAGCCACCTCGACGCTCGCCAGACGGAGGAATCGCCGACTCGGAGCGGGCGCGCCCACGACCACGACCAGCTCCGCGTCCGCGAGCAGCAGCCTCGGCGGACGTACAACTTCAGGAGGAGGCACCGGTCGGACGCGCTGCAGTGGGCGACGGCGGTGCTGTGCACGGTGCTGGCGGTGGTGGTGCTGGTGGGCGCCGTGTCGATCCTGGTGGTGGTGCTACTGCTGCAGCCCCGGGCGCCGTACGTGGCGGTGCCGGCGGCGACGGCGAGGCTGGACACGCTGGTGTACGACCAGCTCGGCGCGCTGGACGACGTGCAGCTCTCGCTCCGCGTGGAGGCCCGCAACGGCAACGCCCACTCCGCGGCGACCTTCTCGCGGCTCGAGTGCCGCCTCGCGTTCGACGGCGCCGCGCTCGCGGTGCTCCGCGCCGACACGTTCCGCGTCCCGGCCAGGGGCGCCCTGCCGCTGGCGTACGTGGCGCGCGCGCAGGGCGCGCCGCTGGGCACCGCCGACAGCGCCGCCATGGAGGCCGCACTCCGCGACGGCGTCGTGCCGTTCGAGGTGGAAGGGGAGGCCAGGACGCGTTGGAAGGTCGCCGGGGTCGTCACCATCAACCAGTGGACGCGCCTTGCGTGCCAGATGCGCTTCTTCTGGCCTAACGGCACCGCGCTCCCGTTCAAATGCAACTCAAAATCCAAGTTCTTGTTCTTCTGACCGGACTGTGACATGCCCTCTGTAGTACATAGTAGCTAGTTGTTCTGAACTCGAATCCATGGCCGATCGTGGTTGATCAAGATTCAAGAACAGTTCTTGGGTTCATTCTCGCTTACTGAATCTGTCCTTAGGCGCATATGCTCCAGAATTGAGGTGGTAGATTGGGGGAGAAATACAGTGGAAAGAATCAAACAGAGTTGGCGTGAGTTCGTTACAGTTTATATATATTTTTCATCCAAAACTTTGTTGATTGGTTGGAAGATTTGTTGGAATCAATCACAGTCCTTTTGATAATCAACGGGCAAAAGGCAGGGGAGGAGATAAAAAGAGACGGACCAGCATCAGCATCACCATGGAAAGGAGGACCAGAACCAAAAGCAAAGACGTGTGTGAGGGAGTCAGAAATGAGTTGCGCTGGCAATAACGCGGTCTCAGTCAGTAGTCTGCATGTGCCCCCTTTCTTCATCCTTTCCTTTCTCCTTCCTCTTTCCATCTCCCTCTGATTGCTTTGCTTTTTTTATTTGGAAGAAAATGAATCTCCTAACTCGTTCACTCAACCACTCCCAAGTTTTACAATGAAAAAAAAAAGGTACCAATGATCCAAAAAAGTATGTGTATGCATAACACAAGGAATTGGTACTAGTATACATACATACATATACATGTATGGCTATGTCTGAAAGTAGTAGGCATGTATTGTGCCAAAAATTAAAGGGCTTTGTTGAGGAGCAACGGAAAGGAACTTAAACAGAACAGACTGAATTGGACTGAATTTTACCTTTTGCTATTATGTTCTTCAAAAACTGGCTTCTTCGATTTGCTGCCTTGCCTCTGTTCCCGCGCTCAAGAAGACGACGCCCAAGGGAGGCCGATATGGACTCGATCGACTGATGGATACGATGCAGTCACGCAGCTGCTATAGCTGCTGCGTTGCAAGCAACCTACACGCGGCAGCTCCGAGGCAGCACGACGGCGGCGGCGGCAGAGCCCCAGCCATGGCTCTCCATAGGCCCTGGAAGCAAGAGTTCATCGCGTGCAGGCCGCCAGAGGCCGAACCGACGGAGGAATTGAGCCGGTCGATCGGGAGGTGGAAGCAGATCGAGGCCAGCCGGCCGCCCGGGCAGAGGAGGAGGAGGAGGAGGAGGAGGAGGAATCGGCTGTGGATGAGGTGTGAGAACGTGATGTCAAGGAAAAAGGGGAGCGGGGGAGGTGCGGATCGGGGAGGAAGACGACGAAGACGGCGGCGGCGGCGACTACTTATACCCCCCCGGCTGCCGGCTGGCGCGAAATTTAGTCGCCGGTTTTGAGCTAAAGAAAAAGAGGATTAGGCGCCGCGCCGCGCGGGCAGAGCACGCAACGCAACGCAAGCTGTGCGTTGTTGATGGATGCAGTGTCGTGTCGCGTGGGATGATCGGGAGGGATGACGGCAGCGGAATGCATGAGAGCCAGCTGGAGCGCACCGCCGGCGCACCCCCTCCCCCACTTGCGGCCTCGCTTTCCGACAGCCTGGCTGGCTGGCTCGACGGCGACCCACTCCGGCGAGGCGAGGCGAGACGCGACTCAGCAGCAGTCAACCAGTCGTTCGTTCGCAGTTGTTTGTTGGTTTCGCTTTCGCACTGCGCGATCGAGCGCCGTTCAGAGTGTGACTGTATGGATGTGTAGAGTACTCCTATGTACTACCCTATACAGCGTACGTATTTCAGATGCGTGTGACTGTACTAAGGCTTTGTTATCTTTAAAATTTCAAAAGTTTATAAGATTCTCTGTTACATTGAGGCCTTGTTTAGCTCCAAAAATTTTTTCAAAATAGAAATAGTACCACTTTCGTTTGTATTTGACAAATATTATCCAATCATGTACTAACTAGACTCAAAAGATTTGTCTCGTCAATTCCGACTAAACTGTGCAATTAGTTTTTATTTTCGTCCATATTTAATACTTCATGTATGTGTTTAAAGATTTGATGTGACGGGGAATCTGAAAAATTTTGCAAAATTTTTTGGAAACTAAACAAGGCCTGAATCTTCAAATATATGTATAAATAATTAAATAAAAATAAAAATAGTTAATTACATAGTTTATCAATAATTTGTTTGACGAATCTTTTGAAACTGATTAGTTTATTAATAAACAATAATTATTAAATACAAACGAAAAATATTACCGTACCAAAAATCTAAACATGAGCCTAAATTCATACGGCGTCGGAATACAAACAACTGTATATGGGTCACCAAGGTTAGTCCAGCAAAGGAGTGTGCATGCCATTGCCACCGCAAATCAGGGTGCTTGTCAGGCATAACGTCGTCTTCTTCGTCTTTCTCATTTCAGTTTGGCGTGTGGCCTAACAAAACTTGTTGTGTTTTTTTTTTGACCTTGGTGGTAGGCACACGCCTATAGATCATGCAGTCATGCATGTTGGTAACCCACAATACAATTCCCACTAGTAGAAAACGCGCGCCCCTGCGCGCGAGTGAATGAAGTCTGATGGCTCATATAATGATAAAGTGGATGAATAAATCATAGTGTTGCACACACAGGTTGTAACCATAGTTGGCAGCTGCAGGTTGACCCTATCTATTTTGCAAGATTCAAATGGAAGCAGATAATGTTTCGTCAAAATTTTGAAGGAAAGTTCTCATCTACCCAACATTTAGTAAAGTGAAAGGATTTGGCTGGTTACAATGCACTATAAAAGGAATAGTAAACTCGGATTATTATAGAAAAGTAGTCTTAAGAATATAAAATTTCCACTCATGATGAAGAGGTTCTTAACTTTGAATGGCACTGCACATCACCCAGCAAGAGAGTTTTACCTTTACTCCTTCGGTGTGGTTTGTGGGAGCGACAATAATTAGGTCTCCTAAATATCTGTGTGATAGACTATGGTGAGGTTGTTTTAAGAACTGTATTGACTTCATATCATTCATGGTTGGTAGGGGATATATCACTTCTATTTGAGATGCAACCTATTTTTCTCTCATGTAGTCTCTTTTTGTGTAGGCCATCTGACTATAAGAATAAAACTACTGAACAAAAATTAAAATGTTACCAGGTAGTAGCCAATGTAGGGCTGCATTCAGCACAAACATGACCTCACCACAGAAATATTGTTGATTGGCTGGCAACAATAGTACAGGGGGCAGAGACTGACCTGGGCTACACAAACAACAATGATTTGGTTGATGTAAGGGATAAATCACCATGTTCCTGTGATAATCTCTGTACTCTTATCTAGCTTGTGCATCTTGAAAGTCATGTCCAAACTGGAGAAAATTAAATGCTTAGATGGCATGACAAATAAGCTTAATTCAGGAATAGGTGGAGAAGGCTACTTGTTCCTTGGTATTTAATATATTTCAAAGTGGTTAGGAGAGAATCAATGTTTAGTAGTAGTGTACAAAGAATCTAAGTTTGATCCCAGAAGTACAGGCAGAGGCTCTGGAAGGAGAGAAATCTAATGAGGCTCATTTTGGAGCCTTTCACTGCATGTAAGGATTTGACGAAGGATCATTTCAGCACATATGAGCAGGTCCTGTAAAGGCTTATGATGATTCCAATTGGTTATTTAATCCAGAAACTACACAAATAGAATAACACATGGACATAAATTTAGATTATCAGAACTTCAAACCTCAGAGCAACCTGTCATTCAAATCAGCCATTAGAGCTATGTGTATCGTAGTTGTGGAAATATTATCATACGGTAGAGAAAAATTGGTTGTACTATCATTGAGATAAATGAAAGACACCTATTAAAGGTAAGGAAAAAGATGTGCACATTTTTTCATCCAACACATACCTTGCAGATTGGTAGCTGTGTGCATCTTCACAGCACAGGAGTTGTTGCACAGTGGTAGCCATGGAATTCTGGAAGAAAAAACCAAATGAACAACAAGCATCCACATCAGCATAAAGTGCATCTCCAGATTTTTTTGCAGGTCAATGGGGGAAGGCCGGAAGGCGCTCCCCACCTGATTTTTATATATATATTGGCCTCAACCGGTCTCTTATGGATAGTTACAAAAATTTTGCTCTTTACATCATCAAAAGGGAGGTGATATTGAACCCATAATGAGATATGAAGGCGCTAATGTTATCTTGCCCTATCAAAAATTTGACACCACTTTGTGCTCACGTGTTTCAATTTTTTTTTCTTGAATCTGAACCGCCATTGCTCCGCCGCTGCTCTGCAAGTTCCGAAGACTTGTGCAATGTTGTTCCAAAAGACAGGTGTTTCTGGCTTTCCATAGTTTTCACCAGGACAGGGCGATGAAGGCAGAGAACTTTCCTTCCAGAGATCTCCAGATTTCAGTTTAAGAGGAGAGGCGCTGACCTTATATTCTCATTGGACCTGCACAATAAAAGGAAACAATAAATTCATTTGAACTATATACAACAACAACATATGTATGGGCACGAACCTGATCTTATAACTGAACGCGCATGTTGTGGCATACTTCACCCAACAACAAAAATGCAGGGCAACAAAAGAAAGTAGCAACATAGGCTGGGGGCAAATGTTAATAACAACACAATAAAATATGTTTCCTGCTTAGAAAAAACATGGTAGCTTCAACTTAAGAGAATAGTGTAGTATCACTGAAGATGAAGAAAAATCAAGAGGCACCATGGCTATATTTTTGTAGCCTATAATATCCTTGAGACCTGTACCTAACAGCCTATAGCTTTAGATATCTTTGGTAAACTCAGAGAGCTTTAGATGCAGGAGTAAACCTCATGCGCAGTTTGCATGGAGACTAAAATGCAAAGATCTGAACTGTACTGGAAATAACATGGCCCATTGTATGTACACCAATCCAATGAAAAAATTGACGAATCATTTCGGAGCTTTTTAAGAAAAAAAGAGCACGTAACATTCTATATAAAATATTGTCAGTTACATATGACACTACGCTACGGAGTGTGGACTTCAGGACATCACAAAATGACACATAAGGTTTAAAGATATGCGCATGAGATTCAACTAAACTGAACCAGCTCTAGAGTCACAGCGAAAAAAATATGCAATATACTGCATAAACAAGGAGTGGTCACAAAAAGCGATATTAAAAATAAAAATGTCACCTCAGAAATTGGCTGAGCTCGTGGTCTGAGAACCCAAACCTGCAATGGGACAACAACCCAAACCTGTAATGGAACAACACATAGTTAAGGCCAGTACACACAATAACAAAAAACAAATTTCATATCTATCTAAGGAGTTACCTAGCTGCAGTAGTTGAACCTTAAAGTTCAAAAATAATGGCATACTCATCCCTTGCAACGAAATTCAAAATCATATTCGTAACAGACACATAAGGTACGTACCTAGTTGTAAAGAATCAAAGAATGATTAAAGAAAGAGCAGAAATGAGAACAATTAAAGAAAGAGCACACATCAGAATACCTTAATACTGAATCACAATAATTTTTGCAAATAGCAATGTGGCGTGGGAAACAAAACTGGATTGTTGGCCAGGAATAGTATGTCATCATTGCACATGCCACTTAACTTGCTCCTACATTGGAAAATTAGCATAGGTATTTACATCACTACAGATGCAACTTTCATTACGTACAGATGCCTCAAAAGCTAGAAAAAAGAATGCTCAGAAATTACTACATCCAAATCAATTGGCTCTAACACATGTATTGCAAAAAAACTACCACATCCAAATAAATCACAGCTCCAAACATGTATCCACAAAACAATGTCAGGGAGCTCTTCTCTTTACTGAAAAGAGCAACTTATACCAGAAGTTCAAAAACATTTGTAATTTGCTGTCCCAAGAAGATACAAAATTTACAATTGGTACTCAGTTTAAATAATCTGGGATCTGTAAAATTATTTTTTAGACAAACTGGACTGCAAGAGGGGGCCCAAATCATCTTAGAACTCTAGAATACCTCTTTGATCACTTCCATGTTTCAAAAAATTAGGAGGGCCTCCACCATCGTGAAGGGGGTAAGGATGGGTTTGAAGTCCCACCTTCCCCACTGCTAGATCCATGCCTGTTTGTCAGTACACATACCGACAATGTGACAGCCAAGATAGAAAAATGTGGAGGCTGATGCTAACTTGTACAAGGCATCTAAGATACTTGTATTACCATGGCCAAATAATTCTTTTACTTGTTTAGCATTTCTAGGTGTTAAATGGAGGCAGGAGGGTACTCTTGTAGCATGTAAGCCTAACCAAGAGAGCAATGATAAATCATTAGAGCTTTGTTTATATGACAGCAAGAATAAATACCTTTAAGCAGAAATTATATTCATACGAAGGACTGACTGTAGAGTAGAATTTTAAAAAATCCCTTCATGAGAACCTTTGATTTCTCCATGACCTTCACTACCTCAACAACATAGGAGGCGGGCTATTGAAGCAACTGCAACTCTTCCCTGAGCATTGTAACTGGGAAACCAAAATTGCAAGGGCAAATTTAAAGTATGGTAATCAGGAAAAAATACATGTAAGAGGATGTGTTGCTCCTGAAACAGAGATAGCAAGAACTTAATAATCGATTTAGCAAAACAAATAACAATAATATTGATAGAAACTGATTGATGTAGCAAATCAGAAGGCAATATCTTTGTACAACTCACCTTTAATTCCACAATGGATCGGTCATGTTCTTGTTCCTTCAACCTGATGTCCACCTCTCTGATGTGAGAAAAGAAAAAAAAGATAAGTCTGAGCACGTTTTTAAGTGTCATTGGTAACTTGTAAACTGTTATTTGTTTGAGAAATGCATTCTCAGATTCAGATTATTGTCATTATTTGGCTGTCTAGGTTTGCATTCTAAGGCCACAATCCAGATAATCAAGTCTCCTAATTAATAAGGAGTAAAACATAATTATTGATGCCCCTAACATGCAAACAACAGTAGTTACCTTTGCTCGTACCTTTTAGTGTGCAATACAAATGTCTTCTTCCTCTTTTAGTTTTGCAGAGAGTTAACACTGCTCATAAGGCATATCTAAAACTATCTTTGCATGTCTAATTAGGACACTAAAAAGAAGCAACGCAAGAAATGGAAACAATGTATATATGATAATTTTCTGAAGTGGAGACAGACTACTAAATCTTCAGCAGATAACATGAATGTAATAATTTATAATCACTATAGAAGGATATCAGGTCTGCACACAATAGAACAGCAAGATGGGCACCGGACGAGCTTCCTTGCTACAGCGAAGAGGGGAGGGGGGCCAAGATCCCCACAGTAACGAGAGGGAGTTTAGGGAAGGGGAGGGAGAAGGAGACAGAGAGCATTCCGGAGTTTAGGGTTTGGCCAGCATGATAGCTAGGGTTTCGACCACTGGAGGAGCGCAGCCATCCCTGTAGGAGGAGGCATCGAGGAGGCCGCACGGAAGATTGGGGAGAGGGAGGGGGTCATCGGGCCTCACCTGTGCCGTCGCGCCGCCTGCAGGCCGCGCCGTTGCCTGCTGCCATGCTGCCACACGGGAGGGAAGGGGAGGGAGGAGGAGGAGGAGGAGGAGGAGGAGGAGGAGGAAGAAGAGGAAGAGGAGGAGGGGGTGGCCGCGTCGCGCCGCTCGCGGCCGTTGCCGTCGTGGTCGCCCCCAGTGGCGGCGTCGTGGTCGTCGCCCCTAGTCTTTTTTTTTTTTTTTTTTTTTTTTTTTTTTTTTTTGCCAACGCGAGTGGGGCGGCTGCTTATATTTGGAGCTGGCCTTGCTGAGGTGGACCAATGAGAGAAGACAAAGATGACGTGGCGCGGAGCTGGACCAATCAAAAGATTTGGGGCGACGTGTACCCCTTCCCTGCGCGAGGAGTGCCTCCGGTTTGTTAGGGTAAAAATCCCAAGTACAGTATTCGGCGCCCACACCACACGGCCGCGGCCACACCCAGTCCACCCATGCACAGCGTGCATGTGAGCTCTGCGCCACGTATCGGTGATGAAAGTACACATGTACCCGTATGCATGCTTTGAATAATGTAAAGCCTTGTTTAGTTCTGAAAAAAAATTCGAATTTCGGCACTGTAGTATTTTCGTTTTTATTTGACAAATATTATTCAACTATAGACTAACTAGATTCAAAAGATTCATCTCGTGATTTACAAGCAAATTGTGCAATTAGTTTTTGTTTTCGTCTATATCTAATACTTCATGCATGTGCTCTAAGATTTGATGTGACGGGGAATCTTTAAAAAGTTTTTGTTTTTCGGGATGAACTAAACAAGGGCCTTGTTTAGTTCTAAAAAAAATTGGATTTCGCTACTGTAACACTCTCGTTTGTTTGTGGTAAATATTATCCAATCATGGACTAACTAGGCTCAAAAGATTCATCTCGTGATTTACAGGTAAACTGTACAATTAGCTTTTGTTTTCGTCCATATTTAATGCTCTATGCATGTGCCAAAAGATTTGATGTGACGGAGAATCTTGAAAAAATTTTGAATTTCAGGCTGAACTAAACAAGGCCAAGGCCTAATATACATTGGACTTATTCCATTCCATTCTAAACAACGAGTCATTTCAAAAAAAAATGAGAATTAAATTATCTTAAATTTGACTAGATTCTTCATTAATTTTCTTTTTATATATCTATTTAATGTCATAAAATTTTATAATTCTCTCTACAATTTTAATCAAACTTAAGATGCTTTAACTAAATTTATATATATCTATTTAATGTCATAAATTTGAATGGTGTAATGTATTAGACTTAACCCCTTCATCCTAAATTACAAGTCATTTTAAGAATCTTTGAAGTTAATGCATCTCAAATTTGACTAAACTTATAAGATAATAAAAACTACTATATTATTAGACTCTTCATCATTTTTTTTATAGTATACCTATTTGATATCATAAATTTTTATAATTTTTGTCAAACTTAAGATACTTTGATCCTCCAAGATTTTTGCAATGACTTATATTTGAAATGAGCAGAGTATTTGTTTGGCATAATTGGGATTTTGGCATAACCCAGACTCGATCTGCCTCCTTTGGAAATTAGGATGCGAATATTTTTTAATTCTAATAACAATACGGTGTACCATATGTCGGTGATAACGCTACCATCTAGTCACCTCAATCAATCTTCTTTCTTTCTTTCTTGTATCAAGTTGCTTTTGTCATACAAGATTATATACATAGTCGTATCACCAAAGATGTACGGGTCCTTGGCTGATTGGGTCAACGTACATTAGCGTCATGTCATAGTGTATCATCCAATAATATCATCTGATCTTGAATCGATTTATTAACGGATAGCTCCTCTGTTTCAAACAATAAGTCTTTTTGATTTTTTTTAGTTCATCTATTTTGCAAGATATGTTATTATATCTAGATATGCATAACAAAATAAATGTATTGAAAAAGTTAAAAATGACTTATAATTTTGTATGAAGGGAGTAACATATACTACCCCATCCCATTAAAAGTGTTATTTTTGACTTTTAGATTTCTCGTTTGATCGTTCATTTTATTTATTTTTTTATGCAAATAGTAAAATAAATAAATCATTGTTAAAGTATTTTTAGTGACAAAACAAAATATAATAAAATAAATAATATTTATATAACTTTTTTTGAATAAGACAGACAGTCAAACAAGAAGTCTAAAACTCAAAAAACGATATTTTTAATGGAATAGAGGGAGTAGATGTGGTGATCTCTTACATTTACAATTCTTTAGTTTGTACATGGAACAAAGAAACCTTATGAGTTGCATAATATTGTTAGAATTATCTTTTAGTTCTAAATTTTAGCTTATGATCTTGATGATTCATGGAACAATGACTCTTTTTTTACTAACATGTCTTTCTCTTCTCCTCAAAATAAAAAAATTATGAGCTATCACATAACATGTTATATAAATATATGACACAACAATATACCTAAAATTAACTTTGCATTGGCCTCTCCAATTATAGATCTCCAACAAAATCTACATGTTAGCCACATTAAAAAAGATAAATTCTACACTTCGCTACATTTCTACACTTCTATCTAAATTCTAAAACACCCTTCAAAACTTATGCATTTATTTATCAAGTCGGGCTTAAAGTCTTCAGGTTAAGGTTGTACTATCGTCCAATCCTGAATTCTGATTTAGGCCTTGTTTAGTTTCCAAAAAATTTTATAAAATTTTTCAGATTTCCCATCACATCGAATCTTGTGGCATATGCATGGAGCATTAAATATAGATAAAAAATAATTAATTACATAGTCTAGCTGTAATTTGCGAGACGAATTTTTTAAATCTAATTAATCTATAATTAAATAATATTTGTCAAATACAAATGAAAGTACTGCCGTGTCGATTTGGCCAAAATTTTTAAACTAAACAACGCCTCAGTTCTTCACACCCAAAAAAATTACCGGTACACTCACGACTAGGGTAGTCCTCTGAAACTGAAAGCGATAGAGTCAGAGGTGCATCTGTCCAGGACGCCAAGGCACAAGAGGCGCAATTGGCATGAAGGGCAGGTGTAACAGAACACCTGCTGCCGGCCAGCCCTGCCTGCTCCATGATTGAGCATCTTCAGTTGCGATCCGCACCAAGCATGGCTATAAATTGCCCGGTCACACTCCTGCTGAAAGCAACAGCTTCTCTCCCAACCGTGGATAGTTACTAGTCATCTCTTTGTTGGTTTTCATGAGGCTCTCTCAGATCAGGCACTGAAAGTGAGAGTTGGAGAAATACAAACTGGTGGACAAGCATGGCCAAACACTCATGGTCACTGAAGTGAGCCTGCTTGTTTTTCTCCAATGTCTCACCTTCAGACACAGTGCTTGATGTCTATGCGCACTACAAATTGTAGTCTAGCGGGTTGCATTGGCAGCAAGAGCGAGTATGTGTGTCTTTAGATGCCATCGCGAAATGTGAAAAAATTTGCAAAATATTTTGGAAATTAAACAAGCCCATGCCATCGCGAGAGGCACGCCCACGCTCCTGTGTCTTGTCTAGGTCACAGTGGGCCTGAGCCTCCGTAGTTCCGTGCTCCTCCAGTGTCCTTGCTCACCCGCGCCACGCCCAGAGGGGGGTCTTATCTAGGGCCTCGATTCGACTCGGGAAAAGCACATGGAGATAGAGTGGCTAATAAGGATAACTAAAACAGGTGTGATCATGCATAATCAGAAGCTAACTAAAATTGCAACAAGTGTTTTTTTTATACTTCCAATCTGTAATATTTGTAGATCGAGCTCATCATCTTGAAGTGGCAACAGGTGTTCATATTCTATCCATGAGGCACCAATGTTAATTTCATCTAGTTCAAACAGAAATAGCGCTCTGATTTAGATGCAAACTGAAAGCACATCCTACATCTATCCAGCGTCCTACTAGCACTTGTATCGCGAACTAGTAAAATTACAAACTGAAAGCACTTGTATGATACGTATCTCAGTACAAAATCCACCCAAGCAGGAGATGAAGAACAATGCTGCAAAAGTGATAATGAGGGTTCAGGCTCCTCTAATATTTCAGCTTGAATTGACCCATTAATTTGCGAAAGTATATAGCATAGGTTTAAGTGCAAAATAGGCCCAATGGGCTATGTCCACTGTCCACCACACGGCCCGCGACCTCGTCCGCGACTCCTCGAGTCTTTCTCCTGCACTGGCGTCTGGACTCTGTCTCCCACCTCAGATCCGGCCGCTCGCCGCCGGTGAAGGCAAGACTCGAAGTTCTCCGTTGGGCACGGCGCCGTCCTCTGCTGGCTTTACCTCCCAGCCAACGAGGCCCCAGCTGTGAGAAAGGGACGACAGGTAAGGTAAGCGGCCGTCTTCCTCTCCAGCATATCCACTATCACTGCAAGTGCAGTGCTATATCCGTGCTGCATTCGCCAAGGCCGTCGTCGTCGTCGTCGTCGTTCTTCGTTGCCTTGTGCGCTTCATCTGGTTGCATCGCCCCAATTTGTGCTGTAACGAGACACACCATTAGAAAATATATAGACATATACTAGTAGGTAGTAGGTGACAGCGGTTTCAGTTCATGGCCTTGTTTAGGCCTTGTTCAGTTCTAAAAAATTTTGCAAAATTTGCAGATTCTGCATGCATGGAGTATTAAATATAGACGAAAATAAAAACTAATTGCACAGTTTGGTCGGAATTGACGAGACGAATCTTTTGAGCCTAGTTAGTTCATGATTGGACAATATTTATCAAATACAAACGAAAAATTTTGGAACTAAACAAGGCCTTAGTTCCTCTCCAAAACCTAAAATTTTTCAAAATTTCTTGTCACATCGAATATTTGGACACATGCATGAAGCATTAAATATAGACGAAAATAAAAACTAATTACATAGTTTGCCTGTAATTTGCAAGACGAATCTTTTAAGCCTAGTTTGTCTATAATTGAACAATATTTGTCACGTACAAACAAAAATGCTACAATACCCATTTCCCAAAAAGTTTTGGAACTAAACAAGGCCCATGTCAAAAATTTCAGGGCTGTTCAGCAAGATACTGTAGCGAGTAAAAAAGAACTGCACCTCCGGTTAGACGAACGTGCCCCGCACCTTCTTGTTTTCTTTAGTGATGGATGCTTCTCACCTACTGACACTTGAATTTTTCGTATTTTTCATTGCTCTAATTCCATGACAACGACAGGAAGGACCCAAATCGTCGTTGCTATACTTTTCGTGTTTCATTGGCGGCTATCCTCACTTAGTACCACGACAATGAAAGGAAGGGCAATAAGATTCCATCCATATCCGCTTTGCCCAATTCCACTCATTCGTTCATCCACATCCACTTTGGCCACTTCCCCTGCTACAGTGCGCTTCTTTCTGAGGAACGCGTTCCTGAGAGCTGCAAGTGCAGCAATGGCTGAATTGGTAACCAGTATGGTTATCGGGCCGCTGGTCTCCATGGTGAAGGACAAGGTGTCCAGCTACCTTCTTGATGAGTACAAGGTGATGGAAGGTATGGAGGAGCAGCGCGAGATCTTGGAGCGCCAGCTGCCAGCCATACTACAAATCATCGATGATGCAGAGGAGAAGGGTGCACAGCCAGGAGTAGGTGCCTGGCTCAAAGCACTCAAGAAGGCATCCTATGAAGCAAACGATGTCTTCGATGAGTTCAAGTACGAGGCACTTGCTCGAGAAGCCAGGAAGAGGGGGCACCGCAATACGCATGGCATGGATGTTGTAAGCCTCCTCCCTGCTTGTAATTCCATTATGTTCCGCCGCAGGATGGGCAAGAAGTTGCAGAAGATTGTGCAAGACATAGAGGTCCTGGTAACGAAGATGAATGACTTCGGTTTCAGCCACAGGCCACAAAAAATATCAGAGATGCCATTGCGGCAAATGGATCACGTCATGATTGACTCCGAAAAAGATATTGTTAGCAGATCCAGAACTCAAGAGAAGAAGAAGATTATGAAGATATTACTTGACCATGCTAACAATGATGATCTTCTTGTTCTTCCTATTGTTGGATTGGGTGGACTAGGCAAGACCACCTTTGTGCAGCTAGTTTACAGTGACCCTGAAATAGAGAAGCATTTTCAATTCTTGAAGTGGTATTGTGTGTCAGATGATTTTGACGTGGGTAATATTGCAAGAAGCATCTGCAATAGCACAAAAAAAGATAGTGAAAAGGTACTGCAAGATCTCCAGAAAGAACTAAGCGGAAAGCGGTGCCTCCTCGTTTTGGATGATATATGGAATCAGGATGTCAACAAGTGGGAAAAGCTGAAAACCTGCCTTCAGCATGCTGGCACAGGTAGTGCAATACTGACCACTACACGTGATGCGAAAATAGCTCAAATTATGTCTGGAAAGTCTGGAAAGATCCATAATTTGGAAAATCTAGATGACGTACATCTAAAGGAAATACTTGAGAGAAGAGCATTCATTCTGCAGAAGCCAGAATTTGCTAGGCTGGACGACATTGTTAATGAAATCGTTAAGAGATGTGCTGGCTCTCCTTTAGCTGCCAAAGCCATAGGTTCCATGCTGAGGACCAAGACTAGCAAAGAGGAATGGATGGTTGTATCAAAGAAAAGCAGCATTTGCAATGAGGAGACTGGAATTCTACCCATACTCAAGCTCAGCTTTGACAACTTACCATTTCACATGAAGCAGTGCTTTGCATTTTGTGCTGTGTTCCCAAAAGATTATGAGATTAATGTGGACAATTTGATCCAGCTGTGGATGGCTAATGACTATGTACCGGTTGAGGAGGATGTCCCTCTTGAAACAACCGGAAGACATATTTTCAACGAGCTAGCTTGGAGGTCATTTTTTCAGGATGCGTTGGAGGATCAAAACTGGAGTCATTTTCGTAGTATTAAGACGTGCAAGATACATGATCTTATGCATGACATTGCCCTATCTGTTTTAGGTGAAGAATGTGCAACAATCACCAATAGGTTCGATCAGAAGAAGTTATTATCAAAGCACTGTCGGCACTTGTTCTCGTCGTATGATGAGACCGCTGCTCATCTGATTGCTTTTCTGAAGAAACAAGCTCCAACTCTCCAGACATTATTGTTGCCTCTATATGCAGACTGGACGTCACATATGCCAAAGTACAATTCTCTGCGAGCAATAAGATATCCTAGGAGGTCAGAATTTAAAATCAGATCAAGGAAGTTGCAACACCTAAGGTACCTTGATCTCTCAGGAAATTGGCGGATCAAACAACTTCCTGAAGAAATAAGCATCATGTATAATCTACAGACCCTGAATGTTTCCGGCTGTAAGAAGCTTTGTCGACTTCCAAGGGATATGAAGTATATGGCAAGCCTCCGGCACCTATATACTGAGGGATGCACATCATTGAAGTGCATGCCTTCAAACCTTGGAGAACTCACTTCTCTGTGTATTCTCACATATTTCGTGGCTGGTGCTAGTTCTGGCTGCAGTACTATTGGAGAATTGCAAAACCTGGACCTTGGTGACAAACTGATGCTAAGCTATCTGGAAAATGTAACAGAGGCACAAGCAAGAGCTGCTACTCTTGGAAATAAAGAGAAACTCAGGCATTTATCTCTTGAATGGAGTAGTGAATGCCACGAGGAACCAGTATCAGATTGTCATAAGAAGGTATTAGATGCCCTTAAACCTCATGAAGGGTTGGAGACACTAAGGATACAGGGTTACAAAAGCACTTCTTTACCAACATGGATGAAAGATCTTAGTTTCCTGCAGAAGCATTTGACGGAGCTCCGTCTAGTTGGCTTTACAGTGTGTGAGGAATTTCCTCAATTTAGCCATTTTGAAGCTCTTCAGATTCTTCGTTTAGAAGGACTGGAGAAATTAGAAAGCCTTTGTAGCAACGAGGCATCCTTGACATTTCCAAAACTTAAAAAACTAAAGTTACTTAGTCTGAAGAACATGGAAAGATGGGTGGCAGCTGAAGGGAGAGAGGGAGAAGTGGCGTTTCCTCAGCTTCAAAAACTTGTTATTCAGGACTGTCCAAAGCTGGTTACTCTACCTGAAACCCCAAATCTCAAGGATGTAGTTCTTGATGAAGGCAAAGCACAGCTATTGCTGCTAATAGCTAGATGTGGATACATGTCTTTGCTGTCAACACTAGAACTGCATGTTCGTGATAAAGAAGCAGCACTTGAGCTAGACAGTGAGAACGTGGAGTCACATCTATTAGAATTGACGTTAAATGGGTGCGACTTTTTCTTCCTCCCAAGTCCAAGGCAGCCTACATTTATGATCTGGAGATGGTTCGGAAAACTTGTTTCTTTGGATATTACTGGATGTGATGCGCTCATCTACTGGCCTGAGGTTGTATTCCAAAGCTTGGTATCCTTGAAACGTTTATACGTTTCTAAGTGCCATAATCTAGTGGGGCCCACACAGGTAAAATGTGAGCCAGCACCAACAACCAGTCAGGTCCTGCCACGCCTAAACGCTTTATCTGTAAAAGATTGCCAAAACCTGACAGAGCTCTTTGTTCTTCCCCCGTCTATCACTAGCCTCCAAATTTGGTCTTGTGAGAAATTGGAGTTCACATGGGAGGATACAAAATCGAAGAGTGTACGTGTGGAGCAGCTTGGCACGAGTACGTCGATGGAAAACTGTGCATCCACCAGTGTGCCAAAGCAACCGGCAACGCCAGCACAAACAAACCATCCTCTGCCTTGCCTGGAATATATATTCATAGTTGACCTGGATAGCCTGGTAACACTCCCAAATCTACCACCGGCCCTCAAGGCGTTAAGTATCTTATCATGTGAGAAGCTTTGTTTTGTGTCAGGGCAGCTGGATGTGCTTGAGCATTTGGACATTTCTGGCTGCAATAAGTTGCAGTCACTGAATTCCCTGGGAAACCTGCCATCATTACAAAGCCTCACTCTTGACGGGTGTAAAAGTTTGATCTCCGTACCAGGTGCTGTTGGAAGTTATTCAGCTCTGCAGAGACTTACCATCAAATATTGCCCAGCCATAGATACGAAATCCCTTTACAAACAACACAAGCAGCGCCTTGACAACCTTGAAGAAAGGGACTTGTCACATGCTCATTCAAGCGATCCCCTTAAAGGTACATTCCTAGCCATTGTTCTTTATATACACCCTACCTTTTCTCTACCCCCTCCCCTGTTTTTAGGTACATTTGATCATTTAAAGTTCAGTCAGCCGATTTCAAGTTCTAGGCTGGTCTTATTTCCTCACATTCATGTGCGTCGTATTTTTGGGTTGGCTAAGAATAATGAAAGAGTGTGTGGTTGGGAGGGGCTATGTAGCATCTCTGTTGAGAGGCATGCCACTTCAAAACTATGTTCTACCCGTTGATAGAGGTAGAAGATTATTCTAAATTGTCTATTTCCTAGCCAATCAGTCAACAAATTTGTGTACCTCCCTTGCCTCCTCCATTTCAGCCTTAGAACAAGCGCACCTCAGTGTCTTCAATTATGGAGATTAGACAATCCGGCACCACATTGAGTCCTCTAGTAAAATAATAAAAAAATTGCCACAGGGGGAGCTCGGTTTGCCACACATTTGGGGAGGGGGGGGGGATGGGAATAACATGTGGTCTTGGTCTTGGTCTTGACCATACCTCCAAGGAGTAAAAAAATGGGTAAAATAGGCTTCATCCCCATAACTAGCTACACCCAGTAACTCACAACTTTATTTCTCTATTTTAGATGCAGGGTGAGTGAGCCCAGTTTTGTTTGAATGTTCACCCTCCAACCCTCCTTTTAAGATACACAACTCTATTACAAAAGTTTGGTATATGTTTGTCTTCGATGCAGAAACTAGTTTACATTCAGGGCCTAAACTGATGAACCCAAGAACCTGGAAGTATGCTATTCCTCAACGTTGGCGTTAATGGTACTGGAGTCCCAAATACATATTGTACATGTTACAAAAGGTATAATTAAACAATGCAACATGTATCCATCAAGTTGGGTTAGCTACAAAGCGTCTGTATTGGGCTTGTGCTTGTTGCTGATCGTGTGTGGTGGTTCCCTTCCAGGAATGATCCCAGGTGCCATCAATGAAATCATTGTCTGTTACTTATTGATGCAAGATTCCAGGAATGAGCATGGCGTTTTAGACCTTTTAGATGCAAGATCCGACAAATTGAAGCTACTTGGAAACCCTTAGCTGTCGAGAAGCATACCCCAAGTTTCACAGTCGTTGAAGGTTAATCTGATCGCACACACACGCACGTTTATAAGCACGTAGACATATGCTCATTTTCTGCTCTTTTCATGCCTTTTTATGCTCACGTAGACATTATGGCGAGCAGAATGCGCACGAGGTTGTGGACTCATACTATACTTTGTATTAGTGCTCATTGTTTCATTAGTTAAGACTTATTAAGGGTACACATTGTTGCATTGTTGTAAGGATATCTGGTTGTAACTTTGTTGTGAGTTATGATTTCAAAGCTTGTGCGGCTATTGCCTATTGGCATGAAACCTGTCTTGTGAAAGAAACTGAAAGCATAAGGCACATTGCCGTGACCCTGTACATCATCAAGCTCTTTTGCCCTTATATGGGCCAATTTTGCTGGGTGGATAACGCCTGGCCCATGAGCCCAGGCTGCCCACCCCAAATCCAACAGACTCGTCGCCGGTGCTCGCCGAGAGGTCGCCGCTGACCGCCGTCCCCATGCTCCGGCCAACTCGGATGACAGCTAACCGCCGGATTTCCGCTCCAGTGACCTCGGCATTGAGGCCTGGCCCATGTTTGGTAATTTTCTCCACTTCTGTTTTATGATCTGGTTTAGCCTGATGCAGCTCGTGCGTGTGTGCTTGTCTGAATCTGAATCCTAACGATGCAACTGCACTAGGGAAACCTCGATGGTGTTGGTTTGATGCATGGAACAAAGTTGTACAGTAATGGGATATTAATTGGGTCTGTTACATGAAAAAAAAACTTGGAAAAATATTTACTAGCCTCTTGGCCTTGACCAACAAGCCTCGTTCTCCTCTCTTTCTCAGCCCATGAACAGATTCGAGGCCACGATTATCTCCAATGTTTGCATCAGGCTTGGGTAGCAGGTAGCTTCACCTCAGCTTCTCTTATTAATATTATACTAATAATACTATTAATATACTATATAAAGAGATGTGATCAACTAATTCTTGATCTTCCTCCTTGTCTTTTCAGCAAAGAATGGGTCCGAAGCATAATTCCATACCCAATCTCTTTAAATCTTAGAACAATTAGAGATATTTTAGATGAAAAAATACCCATGGATCCTAATTGTTTTAACATGGCTGTTCGGACGGTTGCATGTGATGATGCCTGGTTCTTGATAGATGATATAAAATACCGCTTCATGGACCTTAAGTTTTGTGTAAGTTAAAATAGTTCTTCCTTTATTATGTGCGGTGTATATAATAACGGTATAATTAATTAAACATAATTAATGTTTTTTTCCAACAATGAACAGGACATATTGCAGATTGGACGAGATCAAAGATGTCGTGACAAGATAAACTACGAAGAACTATCAAAATTGCTTGGACCGTGGCCTGACATGTGCCACGACATTAAAGAATGCAACACTGTAAGATATATGTTATATAAATTCTTTTTAAAAAATATATGTTCCACTTATAGCGGTGTTTGTTTACAGGTTCTATTGCCATATCATCACGATAGACTCTACATTTTATTCATAATAGACATGACAAAGAAATTAGTCTACATTATGGATCCCCTTAGCCCTAATCTAAAAGAGAAGATGATAGGTGATGATCGATGCAGTCCATATCGTGATATATTATCTGATGTTGCGAATCACTTCAACCTCGCCATGAAATTGGCGAATCCTGCATGGAAGGATAATATTTTTGACTGGCATCGTGAATTCCCTACATGGATTCAAGAACACACAACTAGTAATAACTTACAATATGTATCATCTTTATTAACAAGTAGTCTTTTTGTTTAAGTTACAATAAATAAACACTTGCTTTTATCCAGGAAAAAATCAGGCTTTCTTGTGTATAATTACCTAAAGAAGTGGACCGGGGGGAGACTGATGTTCAACACTGTGAGCATATATATTCTCTGTGTATATTTGAATAATGCATATCAAATTAATAAGTTAATTTACTATCTATTATTGACAGGTAGAAGATACAGATGGAATTTTTAGTGGATATTACTGAAGCAATTCAGAGCTTATCTCTACTACTAATAGTTTGTAGTATGCAATACATGATATTGTAACGCCTTTATGCATGGATGGATGTACCTCATACTATATTTATATTTATGGTCGCAACTTGCATGAGACAAATATATTAAATCCTATCGTCTGGTTATTTTGAAGAGCATTTTTTTACTGCAATTTTTTAATAATAATTAATTACGAAAGTATCTTTTCTTAGTAGAGATAAAGAGATAGATGGTTCACGTTTGTTGTTTTAAGTATATCCTTTAAATAAAACCGTAGCAACGCACGGGCACTATACTAGTATTGAAGTAAGAGACTTGGCACATGCTCATTCAAGCAATCCCCACCTTGGGGCCGTTTATGGGCCACACTAATAAAGTTTCAGGTGGGGTTGTGGGGAACGTCCCCCCCCCCCCGGTTGAACTTAAAAAAACAATTTTTCCTCTAGATGCATCATACGTTTTCACTTTGATCGTTTAAATTTCATTCGGTTGATTTGAGGTTCTTGGCTGTTTGGATTTCCTCCCATGTACTATGACAAATTTACTTTCTTTTCTTTTTGGTTGAGACTGAAAGAGTGAGTGGTTGGATGTGGTTATTGTAACATCTCTTTAGAAAAAGATTTTCAGTTGATAGCTAGGACGTCATTCTAATTATTTATTACCAAACAAACTTGTCAGCAAATTTGTCTAGTTTTCTTCCCTCCAAATGGGCCTTAAGGTGCATCTGTCCGTGACTACAGAAGTTAGCCAGCTGCTCAGGCACCACAGGGGTAGTTCGGTTTACCACACTATTTCAAGAAAAAATATAACCTGCAACTTTATTTCTCTATTTCTGATGCTTTGTACTTTTGTAGTATGGCAGGGTCAGTGAGCCCTGGTTTATTTTAATGTTAATGCTCCTATCCAACTCTCAGTATGCAATTCAGTTACAAGTTTAAAGTTTGATATATTTGTCTTGGATGTAGCAAGCCAGCCAGCAACTAGTTCACAGTAATAAATTCTGACATCATTTTCCCCCATCATTAGGGCCTAAACTCAAGGACCCAAAATCCTGGAAATATGCTATTCCTGGATGCTTTCCCATGCTCACCATCTTGCTAGTATTGATGTATTCATGGCCTTCACTGAAGTATTCTCCAATATGTCACCTTCAGCCGGGTGCTTGACGTGTAGATTGCTAACGAGACTACAAGATTTAGTCTATATAGGAGCATGTGCATGTCAAATTTGTGTTGAGGATTAGAAGGAACTGAAACCACATCAGTTTCCTCAAATATCTCACCTTCTCTCCATTTTAGAAGCGATTTTAGCACTGATACATAGGATTACACATCGAAGTACAATTATCAATTGTTGAAGCAGGCTTGTCAGCTTGTGGCTAAATATTCTTGTGAGCATGGGAAAGCATGTATATATTCTTGTAGATTAGTATACATAGCCATGTGGCCCGCGTCCCGATGGCCCAGCCCATGGCCAGGGGCGAAGCCAGATAGCCAAGCCATTGGGGTCAGCTCCACTAATCACTACCTAAATACACTAACTAACAACAAATTTATATAGGATTTCTCACATTTTATAGGGGTCAGCTGACCCCGATAAACCCCCCTAGCTCCGCCCCTGCCCATGGCCCGGTGATTTGGCTTGGTCTGAGCACAACACGGCACGGTGGCCACTGGGCCCAGGCCGGCCCGCCCTAAGGGACCAGGGCGTGGCTGGGCCGCCACCCAGGTGCGTGGCACGGCACGAGCATGACCCGTTCCAACAGTCGGCCCGGTAGTGGCTCGGTGAACATGATGTTGGTATAGTTATGACTTGTATATATGTGTTGTTAATTGTTATATTGGTGAAAATGATGAAATATTTTAATATTTGGTAAAAATATTAATGAAAATGAGTTGTTGGTTCGATGAGTCGTGGGCTGGCACGTCATGACGTGCTTGACGGGCGGCACGACACGAAAATTGGCCCGCGGGCCGTGTCTTGGAGGCACAAAGCCCATAGAGGCACGGCCCGTTAGGCACGACGGTCCATAGTAGCCCGACGATCTACGGCACGGCATGACACGACGTTGGGTCGGCCCGACATGGCCCGTTGGACATCTCTATAGATTACATTGATCAGTGCTAACTGCCAAGCACGTCAAACGAAGTCTTCCGGAATATCTGGCGGCCTTACGGCCCATCAGCCACGGAGGCCGGCCCAGACTCAGGCGTTACCCGTTATGAAGGAGTACGGGCCTTAATAAAATGTTGACGGAGAGGAGAAAATAGAAGGTCCAAGGCTCAACCTTGCTTTAGAGCATCTCCAACAACTCCTCAAATCCACTTGGTATTCTTATTATTTTGAGAAAAACACAAAAACACCTCTCCAACAACTCTTTAAATTAACTTGGTATATTTTCCAACTTGCTAAACATCGAGTCCGCACGCGTATATCTCCGCGCGCGAAGTAGACTCCGTATCGCGGTTTTCGGCTACGACGTCCTGTCCCGCGCGCGCGAGCGAGCGATCTTCCGAGTGCGCGCCAATCTTTTCCCGCGACGTCCCCGGCCCGATGGATCTCTCTTCCCTTCACGCGTGTAGCCCCAGCCGTCCCTGATTCCCGTCCCTGCTGCTGAAGGCGCGATCGCGAGCCCTGGTCGCGGTGGAGGAGGGAGACGCGGTGGAGGAGGGAGACGCGGGTGTCGTCGATACGCCACTCCTCTCCCGGATCGCGACCTCTCCTCTCCCGGTTCGACGCCCGATCGCGGTGGAGGAGGGAGACGCGGGTGTCGTCGATACGCCACTCGCGGTCGCCGCCTGCACCCAGGCCATCCATCAGGTATGTCATCTCCTCTACTCTATGTCCTCAAATCGATCCCCATCTGCTAGTTTAGGGCTGGGACGTCGATCTTCTAGTTTAGATGCCGACCTAGGGTTTAGGGGAGCAGCGCGCCGAGGACCGGCGTGGATGCGCTCCTCACGAGCATGGTCGCTAGCCAAGGCTCCCTCGACGCAACCACTGGACGCCGGCACGCCTGGCGGGGATCAGTGTGATCCGGAGATCGGAGCTTTGCTTGCAGAGGTGGGGTGAGGTGAGCTGCGCTGAACTCCAGACAAAATGCTGCAGGGCAGCGTTGCTAGTTAAGCATAGCATGTGCTTGGGGATTTAATGCATGATTGCATGCGTACACGGGAGCTGCGGGATCTGCATGATTGCATCATCTTTTTCAGCGTGTCAGATTTCAATTTTTCAGGGTCACCTTGTAGTTGTGCTTCAGCTAACCGTATCTGTTAAAAATCAAGATAGATTCATCGGGCCGGGGAAATTACAGTAGGTTTGCAGGAAGACAACTTTTTACTATAATATATGCCTCTGGTACTGTTGTGGTAGTATGTCTATGATACTGTTGTAGTATGCCTTTGATATATGTTCTGGTACTATACTGTTTTTGCTGTAAATTTTTGTTGTAAACTAATTT
The DNA here is from genome assembly GCF_000003195.3 of Sorghum bicolor. Taxonomy (NCBI): domain Eukaryota; kingdom Viridiplantae; phylum Streptophyta; class Magnoliopsida; order Poales; family Poaceae; genus Sorghum; species Sorghum bicolor. The sequence continues at coordinate 5,441,261 of NC_012876.2, read as the reverse complement.
TAGAATGGAAGGAGAAGATGGAGATTTCTTGTCCAACATTCTTCTCCATGGAGAAGGGGATCATGTTGCTGGTTTGGACGAGATGCATATTCCAGACACTCAAGACAGTAGTCCTCGTAGTGATGAAGTGCAGGCAAGCCGCACCACGAAGGGAGGAAAGAGGTCAAAAAATTTTCATTGGGAGGAGGATGAAGTTGTTTGTTTGGGATGGTTGGCTGTTAGAATAGTTCACTTGAGGAGCTCTACCTTCCGCTAAGTTATCAAACAAAGAAGACCTATGAAAAACGTTGATGTCATTATGAGACCCAGGCATTTCAAAGAATGCATGCCATATCCAAATATCATCCGAAGCAACAGCCTCCAAAATGATAGTGGGGTTGTCCGCATGCCCCTTGTACTGACCTTGCTTGTCATATGGACAGTTCTTCCACGCCCAATGCATACAATCGATCGATCCTAACATTCCTGGAAAGCCTTTTCCCTCACCCATTGCAAGTAGGCGTGCTATGTCTGCCTTATTGGGAGATCTAAGGTACTCTTCTCCAAAAATTTTATCCACTGCAGCAACAAACCTACGAAGACTCTCAAGTGCAGTACTTTCGCCAATGCGCACGTACTCATCTGTCGCATCAGCAGCAACCCCGTATGTGAGCATACACATTGCGGCAGTGATTTTTTGGAACGAACTCAATCCAAGTACTCCGGCCGCATTCCTTTTCTGCACAAAGTAATCATCATGTGCTTCAACGGCATTCATTATGCGTATGAAAAGATCCCTAGACATCCTGTACCTAAACAAAACAATTCCATAGATTAACAACTACAATGATACTTATGAACATACAACAAATCACATATAAGTGACAGAACATATAACTTCGACGGAATGTTTCAGGAGGGTATGTTGGATTGTCAGCTAAATAATCTTTGAACATCCTGTCGTGTCCGTCTTGTCTATCACGGTAAAACCCTATGACCTGGGATGGAGCCACCATGTTTCTTTTTGACATTGGAAAATGTGTCGATAATTGCAGCAGCTAATGCAATGAGACAGTCATCCTCATCGGATGATGAATCATCCAATTGGCTTCGAAGATGGGACTTTTTCGTAGGCATGTTTTCTGTAACGGCAAGAGTTGTGAACAATCAAAGGAATATACAGTAACTAAAGAACAACAGTTTTTATAAAAAAAAACAGGAACTGATGATCGGAGGACCAACTCACCACAAACGGACGATTCAGAGAAGATTCGTTCCTGAAGCTTCCTTCGGAGGAATTGCCGGCCGGCTTCGTCCGTCAAGCTTCGTTCGGAGTAGCGCGTTCGTCCGTGAAGCCTTCGTTCCTTCGGAGTCGCGCGTCAACGGAGTCACGCGTCACGGTCGACTCGACCACCGGCGGCGGACAAGCACGCGATGACGAGACGCGAGATCATTCGTCGCGAGGTAAGCCCAAATTTCACGTAAAAGTCCAGGCCCAGTACCGGTTTGAGAAAGGTGGGCCTATTTTTTCAATTTTACCAAGTCAAAATACCAATTTGTTAGAGACACATCTTTTTTCCACTTGCCAAACAAAATACCAAGTTGCTATAACTCAAGATATACCAAATAAATTTTAAGGAGTTGTTGGAGATGCTCTTAGAGCAACTACAATTTGCGTAGCAACTGTACTGTATATATGGACATTAAGAGCAACTCCAGCCACACCTTCTAAACAAAGTCTCTATTCTAAATCTAAGAACTTGATCCAAAAAAATCAACTCCAACCCACTTTCTACTTGGGCTCTCATTTTTCATGCCCTCCCAAATTATAGTTTCAGCCTCTCACATCCAGAACCCCCTATCCAATGGGTCTCACCCACTTTCCTCTCCTCACCTATAAATCAAGACAAGAATTATAAATGGTGGAGTTGATGTAGAATTTGTCAATGACAGGTGGGTCCCATGTGAGATAAGGACTTGGTCCATTTTTTTATTGGAGTTGGATATTAATTTGAGTCCCTACTTTTTTTATCATAGCCAGTAAATAAAAGTTTAAGGGCTTAATTTAGGGACTTGGGGTGGAGTAACAACAACAAAGCTTACACGATCGAGTTGCTTCTTATATACAATCATGCTTCTAGTTGCTGACGCCATCATCTTCAAGCATTTCCTTAATTGCTGCATCACACACATTCTTGCAGAGTTGCCTTGATCAGAACTCACGCTACACGTCGACCAAAAGTTTTCCAAAATGTTCATAGATTTTTTCTTGAGGTCTATGATTTCAAATTTCTCAAAATTATTTGCAAATACCGCCATACTATTGCTATTTCAGACATGAAAATCTTCTGGTTGATTTGATGCAACTTGATGATTTGATGCAACTAGGATTACTGATGGAATATTCAGGCCTAAATAAATGGGGGCATCACGTACATATTCTTGCAGAATTTCCTTGACCAAACTCCTGCCACATGTCAATCAAAGTTTTCCAGGATATTGAGAAATTTCTCCTGAGATTTATTTGATTGCACATTTCAGAAACACGGGGTAAAGCCCCGTTCGCGAAAAAAAAAGATTGCACATTTCAGACACATGAAAGAGAAATTTCGTAGGCACCGTATTCTTATCCAGTTTCATGTAAATGTAACTGGATAAGAATACAGATCCAGGACATAAATGTTCCTCTACTGATTAAGGTGCTAAATGTACATTGCATATACATACATTACAGAAAAATTATGAAGCTTCCCAAGAAAAAACAGCTTCTCTTTTTGTTGGGTCGCATTGATGATTGTGCAGCCATAGATATCTGAATCATGCATGCCTATTAATTGTCACAAATGTACATGTATAGTTATCTGCAGAGTGAGTGGCAGTAAAAGCCTTTTCAAGGATGATGTACCCTATGCTTCCGAGTATATACAACCACTGCATCTGTGGAACCGACTCAAATGAAAAACATCTCATTCAATATTCCTCAAGCAATGCATCCAAATGTTTCCTCCTTGCAGCATGCTTCAGCTTCTCCATTGCAACGAGTCCTACTTGCCTCACACGCTCCCTCGACAACCCAAATCTGGAGAATATAATTTCCATGCCAAAATTAGAACATCAAAATCCAAAACAAAAAAGTCTCTGCAAATTCTCATGGTTGTGCTCAAGGTATGAGCAGACTGTGCATGCAATCCAACTTTTAAAAAAACTTGGTTATGAGTATAGATGGATTGTTCTGTGTCAGTCCAGACAAGAATACTGAATACTTACTGTCTGCTGATGTCCTCCCATGTATGGCACTGTTTTCCTATGCCATGATACAATCGAATAATATCCCTCTCACGCTCGTTGAGAGTTGAATTTATAAGATTATTAACTTCCTCCTGGCACCAACAGAGCATTTATGTTAAAACAGATGTGGAAGTATCATAGAAGGAGAATCTTTAATTTGCTAGGTACATCAGAAATAAAATGACATACTTGCAAAAAAAAAGGCCTAGAAGTATTCCTTAGTTATTACTATGATAGGGTCATGTATCGTAACAAACAACAAATTTGAAGCTATAACAACTGTTTGATACTAATGGATATATCGCTGTCACAAGAAATTAGTATGCATTAGTATTCTCTTCAAAAGAACATTAGTGTGCATACCTTGAGATACCTTTCCTCAAATCCATGCCATGGATCATTTGCGACGTTCTGATCCTCTATATACTGAAAACATGATGAAAAGAGGAATAAAGTTAGTTTCTAGCATACCCCAAGTCAAAAATATAGAATGCTTCATATAACTCTGCTTACACTATGGAGTGTGTCCCCAGGTAGGCCATTTAAGGAGGGGAACGCCTGTTGATCCAGTGAAAGAACCTTGTTCACAGCCTGCATATGTGAATGCTTTTAAGAATGGCAGAAATGTCAAAATGTATTAACCAGAAGAAATCCCACCAGGTAAGACTCAAGTTCTTTTACCTCTGTAGCATTGTGCACTTTCTTTTCCGATATATTGAGCGACTCTGCTATGTTCTGAGGATTGCCAGAAAGTCAAAAAGAACATCAGAATGTTTCAACATTCCTTATTATTAATATTTAGGTTTGGAATTAATAGGAAATTAACTAAAAAATAAGCCAAATCACTGAGATAATAAATCAGGAAATTGCATCTTGAAATACTATGCGGTTTGCTGGAACAGAAGTGGCCAAAATTTCATCAATAAAGCCTCCTTACCTCTACTGTCGGAGCAATTCCTTGATCTTCCAACGCATACTTTGCACCACGAATTGCAATCAACCTCTCATGCAAATAAGTAGGGAGCCTGAACGCCTTTGAGTTATCAGCCAATGCTCTTGAAACGCCCTGGTTACAAGCAAATGAATAGAAGGCTCAATTCAGCTATGATCTGATTAGGTCGAAATTGCTGCAGGACAAGAAAATCTGCTCTAACCTGACGAATCCACCAATACACATAGGTGGAAATCCTAAATCCCCTTGAGGCATCAAACTTTTCGATCCCACGGAGTAGACCTATCAGACCACCCTGCAATATCAATGGACGCATTACATTTCAAGTACAGTAATTTACAGTGTAACAAATAAACAGCTGGAATATCCAGACACATGTTAACTGATCGACACAGCTTATGTCATCACCTGAATAAGGTCTGCCAACTCCACACCTAGGTTATCATACTTCTGAGCAATGGATATCACCAGACGGATGTTGCTCATTGTCAGCATCTCCCTCGCAAGAAATGACTCACGCATTCTTGCACGCAGTTCAGGGGGCGATATATGCAGTGATTGCGCCAGCTGCTTGTATGACGGCTCATTCCCCAGTTTCTCCTTGAGCCTGAACTCAAAATTGGGGACATCGGGGAATCAGATAGGGATTTGGAATTCATTAGATACACTCAGTCTTCAACATGCAACTTTGATCACAATTATGTTACATGAAAACTTAAAACAAATGATGAAAACTTGTAATGTGCGCATGCATTTCAGCCTAGTGAGTATTTTAAGTGGTTCATGAATCATGATATGACAAATATGCGTATCAATTTCCGACTCATTCAATGTAACATGTAGCTACTATGTTAACAATGCAAAAACACACTGGTTTTGGGAGATACGATGCTAACTTTCAAATACTAATGACGTTCCAATTGTGCAATTGATGGGCACGAATTTTGAATTTGAATTGAAAAATTACTTTGATCTTTGGTGCTGAAGCCAGATGCCGTCCTTGATCTTCCTGGAGAGCTGAATGACCTGCTTGTGCGTGAGGAGGTCTTTACTGACGGTGCCCCGTAGGTAGATGCGGTTCCGGCTCTGCATCAGCTCCGGGCTGACGGTGACGCTCTTCCGACCAGGTCCCCGCCGGCGGCCGCTCATCCGCCGCTGCCGCGCCGAGACGCCGGACCGCGCCACCACCACGGCGGCCTTGGTAAGCCTCTCGTCGTCCTCGTCCTCGTCCTCGAAGGGGAGCTGCCACTGCTTCTCGAGCATGGAGCGCTGCAGCAGCACGATGGCCTCGAGCGAGGACTCCAGCTCGAACTCGAACTCCGAGTCCAGCTCCGGAGCCGGGTCCGCCGCGGGTGGAGGCGGCAGCGGCAGCGGCAGAGGCGGGGCGAGCGCGGGCGCGGAGTGGTTCCTGAGCGCCCGGATGGCGTGCGCGCGCGCGTGGCCGGCGGGGGACGAGGATGAGGACGACGAGGAGGCGGAGGCGCGGTGCGCGACGACGGTGAGCTTGGGCGCGGCGGGCGCGAACTGCAGCGACGGGTGCGCGTCCGGGGGCGCGAGGTCGGTGTTGCCGAATGAGGTGGCGAGGAGGCGTTTGCCGGCGCTCAGCCCGATCATCGCCGGCGTCGCGGTCATGGTGCGCGCAGTAGCAGGCCGGCCGCGAGGAACTGGACTGAGCCTACTACCAGGCTCAGCCGAGGAAACGAAGACGACAAGTGGAGGCAGGGAAGCTATGGCCACCACACGCCCGCCCACCGGGAGAGAGAGAGAGAGAGAGAGACGGAGACTGACGAGGGCGAGGAGAGACCGAGAGAGAGCTTCGGCGCTCGCTGGTCCGCTAGTGTTTTACCACGAGAACAAGCGGGCACTCACGGAGGTGTTACCGCGCGCGCCGGCATGGAGAGGTGGGCAGGTGGGGGCGGGGGGAGATTGCTCGGAGCCGAGGAGGGAGGGGAGAGGATAGGGTGCGGGGCGCGAGGGGGCGCGAGGCCATTGGTGGGCGGCAGATATTCTGGGTGCCCTGCCCTGCGCTGCCCCCTCGTCGCTCGCTTTCCGATCGGCTCGTCGTCATCGCTGCCTGCTGCTGCGGTCGTGCCTCCGCCACGAGATCGGCCAGGGCGGCACCAAAAAGATCGCGCTGCCTCCACGCGGCACGCGGGCCACACGACGCTCTTCAATTTTTTTCTTTGTTTTCCTTCTATTCTACTACTAGTAGTTTCGTGGGCTCGTGGGGCGCCCGATGGCCCACCAACAGTGGCCGGCCTGTGCAGCTCTTGATGTTTTTTCTCTCTCTCGTATTTTGTTTTGGTTTGTTTTTTCAAGAAGAAACAGATCAGATTTTTCGTATCCAAAATGGAAATCGATAGAGCAGAATCGGCAAATCCGTTGAAGCCATTTCTCCGCGTACTGTCCGAAAAACCCGCTTTGGAAGCCTGGCCTTTTTCTCCACGGCCCAAGAAACCTTTGGAAGCCCATGTGAGGAATAAGCTGGCCGCCGACCCCGAACGGTTCAACACTCTCGCGACTCGCCAACTGTAGTGCCGCGCCGCCGCTTCGCCTCCCGGTCCGCTCCTCTGCCCGGACATCTCGCTCGGCACCTCCAACTCGGCCGCCGCGGCCTCCGCATCCCCCCACGGCGACCTCCACCTCCTCCTCCTTGGTATCCACCGCGATGTGAGTGCACCCCTCAACTCCTCTCCTACTGCTTAGGGTTTCTATACTCATACCCTGATGATACCCGCGATGCGTGCTCTCCTAAACCCTAGCTAAATTTGGGTGATACAAATGATGCGGGCGAGTTCAGATGTCTGTCGGATTTTTTTTTTTCGCACCCCTTCCTTTGCTTCCATCCCTTGCACTGCATTTCGATGACACACTCTACTGCTAGGAAATCACTGGGTACAATTTTGAATTCGCGAGATGGGTATTGTGATTGGAGAAATTTTGATATTTATCCCGTTATATTCGTGCGCCTCTCAACATTTGTACCTCAGTACCTCGATTCACAGGTCCTTTTAAAATATAAAGCACTCAACGGATCGGCCTATGGATTGTTTTGCAATCTGAAGGGACAGACAAGATGCCTGAGTGCCTGACAACATCAGTTGTTGGAAGGCTCAAACACAACCAAAATGCAAGCTTTTCAGTTTTCACACGGCTAATGCTTCTGCAGCTCTACATTAACCAAAATTAATGTAGAATACGCCGATACGCGGTCAGTACGTACTGGAAGAGTATCCGTTTTTTTTTACATAATGCCATACGTTTGGCTGATACGTATCAAGCACCGGATACACGTATCAGCCAATTAGGATACGACCCAGCCCATTAGGAGGCCTGTCGCCCTAACTGGGACAGAGCGCGGACGCGCAGTCGCCCCGACCCCGAGTCCGCAGTCGCCCGACTTCCGCGACGGGTGAAGCGCGACGCTGCTCGACGCTCGCCCGGCGCCGTCCCTGTTCGCCGGCGACGAGCACGACCCCTGCTCAGCCGCGGAGCCGCCTGTGGAGTCTGTGCACCTGCTCTTCCGCGACGGCTGAAGCCGCGAGGCCACGACGCCCGGCCGCCCGCTCGACGCCTGCCCGACGCCCACCGACTGCTGGCGCTGTCCCGGCGACGAGCAGTCGAGCACGGGCCCTGCTCAGCCACGGAGCCGCCCTGCTCAGCTTGCTCCTCTTCTTCAGTTCTTCGCGATCCAGATCCCGTGAGTAAATCCGATCGATCTCCTCTTCTTCTTCAGTAGTTCAGTTCGTAGGATGTTGCATCCTGCATGATTTCTTTGCTCCCCTCCCCAGTCCCCACACCTCATCTTCCTCTCCCCATTGTATTTCAGCAGTGTTGTGAGTTCTTGTTGCTTGATTTCCTGTATGTAGTGAGTTCTTGTTCCATTAATTTTATTTTTTATTTTATTTTTAATATTAAACGTATCTACGTATCGGGTTTTTTTTGGAAATCGGCGTATCCGCGTATCCGTATCCTTCCGATACCGATACGCGTATCCGTATCCGTGCAACTTAGCTGCTCGCTGGCCGCCAGCGAGGAATTTCTGCCCCTGCGACGTGGATCCAGGGAACTCCCGTGAGATCATCCCCTTCTCTGTTCTCAATCTCTTCTTCTTCAGTTCATAGCTTGTTGTTGCTCGATTTCTTTGCCCCCCACCTCGTATTCCTCTCCTCATTCTCGATCTGCAGTGCAGTGAGTTCATCCCCTACCATTCTGGAGAAGCCTAGAACTGGTGGAGGGAATGCTACGTGGCGCTGCAAGTACTGTCCAATGCTATGTGGCGTTTTATTATCATCAGTTTTAAATTCAGACGTGCATTATTATTATTATTATTTTATTTTATTTTTAAAATAGTAAATGTATCCGCATATCGGATTTTTTAGGAAATTGCCGTATCCGCGTATCTGTATCCTTCGGATACTGATACACGTATCCGTGTAACTTAGAGCATAAGTATCGAACATGATAGTTATTGAGTAGTCAGCTCCTTGTTCGGTCCATTTTGGAGGTCCACCACTGGTGCTACTTGTGTGAAACCTCACAGAATACTAATACTGGTCAATTTCCTGGTGTTTTTGGGCTGCAGCAAAGAGCCCATGGAGAGGGTTTCCGGCACAGAGTGCAGAGAGGGCATGGCTGTTATGAGCAACAAGGAGGAGAAAGAATGCCAAATAACCAAAGTAGAGAAGGGACGGAAGAATGGGAAGAAACATAAGGACAAGGGTCAGGGTGGCGATTGTGAGGGCAAGGCTGTTGTTATGAGCAACAAGAAGGAAAAAGGCTGCCAAATAACCAAAGGAGAGAAGGGATGGAAGAAGGGGAAGAAGCGTAAGGACAAGGGTCGTGGCGGCGATTGTGATAGCTCAATTCATTCTGGTGACAGGAACCATAGCATTGAGATGGAGCAAGCTGATGTGTCAGCCACGATGGCTGAAAACCCCTGCTTGGAGCATGCAGAGGGTGCTATGAGCAAAAGCTCTGTGAAGAAACATAGGAAGAAAAAGAAGAAAGATAAAGAGGTTGAAACTAATGGCCAGAATCAGGTACTTGACCCTGATGAAAATGTTGGGTCAGAAGATGCGGAGAGGAACAACAGAGAAAGAGAACATGATAGGAAGTCAAAGAAGTGCAAACGAAAGCATCAGGATGATGAGACTGCCTCGAGTGGTTCTTCTGCTAAAATTGTTTTAGGGAAAGATAAGAGGAGGAAAAAGGAGTGTTTAGTTACCTGGGACATGGAAGAGGGCAATAAATCTGTCATGTCAAAGATTGGGAAGAAGACAGAGAGCAATAAAAAGAGGAGAAAGGAGAGAAATAATGTTGGTGTTGACCTAAGACGAAATGCACCAGCTGGAGAGGGCAAGAATGGTAAGGGTATCAAAGAGAGAAAAATGTGTGAGGATGAGAATGATGACGGTGAAAGAGAAAAAGAAAACATGGCAAAGCGAAAGGACAAGGGTAGACGAGTGAGCTTCACTGATGATGTGGAGGTGTTTAATATAGGTGGCAGTGATGATGTAGAGGGTGATGGGAGTGGTGAAATTGAACTTGTGCATGGACGACGGTTTACCTCTGAGGAAGATGCGAAGCTAATGGAAGCCATGGTGAAATATGCAGAGGTTTCTTCTCTTGCTTTATAGTTTATATACTGCTGGGTTTCACAAATTGTATGCATTCTATTTAGTGCCTTTGCTTGCTTATAAGTATATGTGGATTACTATTATTTGTTACTAAGTGATGTGGATTATTATTCTTCAACTTACAAAGATGGACCTTGACAATTCTTTTCCCAATTTTAATGTATGTACTAGCCAATTACTGTCTGTTGTCTACTGAACATATTGATGAAATGAACTTTTCATTTTTTTTTTACTTATTCATGTACTGTTTGTAACTTTGTATAAGATACTTCAACTCAGTATTCAACATTCATGTAATAGCTATTGTTATACTTTTTATCGCTCATCCTTTGCATTAACTTTAATGGGAGAGTTCAGAATGTTCTTTACATAGTCTTAACCTATATTTTTAGGTATTCTCATGTTCTATATTTGATTGGTAACCAGTACTACATATATTAAATATTTTTGGAGTTTCAGTGCTATATCATGTTTCTACTTGCTCTGTTTACCAAATAAATAAATCGGTGGGTGGTGGCTATAGTTTACGTGCTCTCCATGGTTCAGACTTCACTTCTTTTAATGTTTTCCTCAATATAGATGAGGCAATTAGGAGAGAAAGGGTTAGAGATGATTGGGGATTGTAAAAAATATCCAGAGCTCAAGGGTTGTTGGCCTGAAATAGGTAAGCCATAAACATTTGGAGCTATCTATTTTACATTCCCCCTCTTATACCGGCTTTCCCTTTTGTACTTAGTATATCAGTTACACATGTAAACTTGTAAACACAATTTGAAATCAGTCTTTAGGCTCATATGCTGAAAGCAATAGTTTGATTGCAAATTTTATTCTTGCTGAATATGCACTTTGCTGATAATTTAGGAATTTGGCTTGTGAATAATGTAAAATGAATCATGTCTTGTCAAAGTCTATGTTTTCCTGATCTAGTTAGCAGATGGTTTACTAAGTATTTGTTGCAGCAAAATCATTACCTCATAGACCCACAGATGCCGTATACAAACGTGCAAGGATCTTACTTCAAAGGAGTGCTGAGCGTAAATGGACTGAAGAGGAGCGTGAGATAGTTCGACGGTAACATAAAATCCTCCTACTGAGAATTTTGAACTTTAGTTTAGTTTTCCATTATATATAATAAGTTTACTTCACATTTCTACATTTTAGTTTTAGTTGTAGAGCTCAACCAAAATGTTGGATTACATGGAACACTAGTCCTTAATTCTATCTTGATTCTGTGTAGTATAAATTAATAAATGTGCTACGAGATGCCGAGGTAGCTACTAGCATCCCTGCATTACTGAAGTTAGATTAAATACTCCCTCCGTTCCAAATTGTAAGTCGTTTTGGCTTTTCTAGGTACATAGCTTTTGCTATGCATCTAGTTTAGATATAAACTATGTCTGGATACATAGTAATAACTATGAATCTAGAAAAGCCAAAACGACTTACAATTTTGGATTGGAGGAGGGAGTATGATAGCATATTAACGGTAATGTGCTATGTCGTTCTGATGCTCTCTGCCTCCCCCATCGAGCCTTAAAGACATTCTTCACAAACTTAGCCTAAAATGCAATATTTAATTTGGTACTGTGTTTAAGATTAGTACTTTCCTTTCAGTTGAATTTTCTTTGTAACTGATGATTTTTTCTTCAATATGATATCCTATCTCTTGGCGTCACTGTATATCCTGTACTTGCTGCGTAATATAAAGCCTAGATGTTGTGTATCATTCACATTGCAGCATACTTTCTTGGCATTTATTGTGAGAAGCAATGTAGGATCTTATGTTTTATGATGACTGGCTTCAGGTGATTAAGATTGCCATGCATGACACAGGTTTGTTGAAAAGAATGGCAGAAATTGGAGGGTATTAGCAAAAGAACTTGGAAAGAATGAAATCCATGTAAAAGATCTTTGGAGACGAATGAAGCCCAAAAATTTGAGAAGAGGTGTCTTCCACTGTATAGCCTTTAAGTTTATCATTTTCATCATTACAACTATACCTTCTTTTTCATTGTTGTGTTTGGTGTACACTATCAGAATGTTTTTTTCTTGCATTAGTTTCATGGCACTCATTTGGTTTAATAAAAAAACAAGATTATGGGGATATAAAATAGGCTTTTACTTTAGTTTATTTTAGTTTTGTTCCATAACTTATGTTATATTCCACAGAGATATTTGCATAGCATGTGTTCATTCTTTGTCATATATATAATCTGAAACTCGGTATGAGTCATACAGGGTTCACCAATAGTTACACCTTCATCTTTGGAGTAGGTACCCCTTATTTTGGGTGCAGATGGTTAATTTGAGCACACTGTTAAAAATTAGAGGCATGGCAAATGGCAACAACCACGAATTTCATTTGGTTTGTGTCAGCTTTGAATGACAGGCACCTGTTTGGACAAAGTGTCAAAGCATCGGTACTTCTGTATAACATGGCTAGACTGCTTGTGTATTTGTATCTTCAGTTACAATGTGTTGAGTCGCTAAATTTAACCAAGTTATAGTTTCAAAGGATGTACAAATTAGACTTTGAGAAAGACCGTAAGTTTTAGGATTTACTAATTAGATTTTGATGTAAACAGGGTTTCACAATGCAAAGGATGTGTCCTAAGTTTTTTCTACCGTGAATTGAAGTTTCATTATGTGATATAGAAAGATAATACTTTGCCCCCCCTCTCTCTCTCTCTCTCTCTCTCTCTCTCTCATTTGGTGAGATGTTCAGGGCATTGGACTCAGGATGAGTACCAAAACTTATTTGACTTGGTAAATTTGGACTTGCGTATGAAAGCCCACCAATACTTCGACCCTGGTCACCGTCAGGTGTGTATTTCTTTATCCTTGTGCATATTTTATATCAGTTTCATGTTTACCATCTTCCATTAGTGCTCTTTCACATTGTTGTATCCTTTATTCCATATAATCAAGTATACTCATTTGTGACAGATAAGAGATAACATTTCTTGGGAGGCTATCAGTGATAAATTAACCACTCGTAATAACCATGAGTGCTGCCAGAAGTGGTTAGTGTTGCCAGCCATTTAATGGATAACATAATTTCCTCCTTGAATATGGGCCTAATTCTGTATATTCCAAGTTTTTCTGCATTTTCTTTTATGTTGGTCTGACTTGTCCGTCCTCAGACTGATTGGGTATCAGTTCTGTTCGTAGAAGTGCAGTGCATGGTATCTCTTTGGCATATTTATTGTTATAAGAGACATTTTCCAGTGAGGCTGATGCTGATAACTGGCAGTCTGGCATTGGTACAGACTCTACTGCAATGTGAATTATTTTTCACATTGTCTAAACTAACATGGTTTGGTTGTATCAAAACTATTGTAAAATGATTACTAGCTTAAAAAATGTTTGAGATTTTATTATAGTGTCAGTTTGGCATGCTTTGACTATTGAAACCCAATCCTTTTATTTCTAATTTTGGTTTGTTTGTCCTAAATTTTCAGCTTATGTATGAAGATACTATCTTCGGACATATGTAGTCGTTAAATGAAATTTATTCATACATAACAGGTACCTGCAATTGGCATCACCACTGGTTAAAGAAGGAATCTGGGCAGATAAAGATGATTATCTGCTAGTGGAAGCGTAAGTTTCTATGGGTTACTTATCAAATATTGTACTATTGTCATACCAAAATGTCATCTGCTTGTCGTTGGGATTATGATTGTGATATGGCCTGAAAGTGCCTCTGAACTTTGAGGTATAAATCTATGATTTCAATAAGGAAAACTTGTGTATTTGATCCCTCTGCTTTTGAGTTAATGCAACTTGCCCCTTGTGCTTTTAAAACCAGACAAATTATCCTTCTTCTATACCAATTCAAAATAGGTCTAATACGCCAAAGGGTGTCTAGCCTAGTGGTTAGAGCACCTAGGTAGCATCCAGCAGGCCTAATACCAGACATGGAATTTGATTACTCTTTCTTTTAATTTACTCTTTTCATGCACAAAATCTGAATGAATAGAATGAAATGCAAGTTCTTTTAGATGAAGGAGGTGTGTACCGGAACAATATTTACCATGTTCACCATGATAGACTGATAATGTGTGGCTGATATGTTTGAATTGTAGGCAATATGCCTCCTGTTACTGTTGCCTGGTAGCATTGTCTTGTTTCTTGGTAGCATTTTTCTTTTCTGTCTTTGTTATCACGATATATTATTTGTTGCCTGCACTAAATTTTCTTAACAATAAACCAGGCTTCAAAATGTTGATGCTGTTTGTGTTGAAGAAGTTGACTGGGAGAACCTTGTTGAGCATAGGTGAGTGTTGATTGCTGATTTCTGACTTAGCTTCAATCTTTCAGCATAGCTTGTTGCTAGAATTTAGTAGTTTTAGTATTGGCTCTTTCTCATTTTTTTAACATAAAATTTAATCGAGTTGATCCAGTCCTCGATTTCACTGAACTACAAATCATTTAGTGTTATTCCATCTGATCTGATGGATTGCCTCTTCCTTTCTGAGGGAAAAAAAAAACATTTGTTCTGAAAAGAGCATTAGCATTACAACACTGAGAACCTTTGAGCTCTTGGGGACCATAGAGTGAGAACCTAGTTCATATGCCATCATTTCTTTCTTGCTGAGATCCTTGCTTGTGTTGTTGCCTTTTCCCGTGCTTGAAATTTGAAAACTTTACAGATGACCTAGGTGTCCCTTTTAGTAAAGATTCCAGTATTATGGAGCTTGTTTTTTTCCCCTACCAAGACTACTGTGTAGCAAATTACCTATTCAGCTAAAACTTCTGATATTCTGTTTATAATAGATAAATAGTAAAATTTGTATGAAACATTGTTACTGTATACCCATTAAGCGACTTTTTTTTTCAAATAGAATGGAATGCTTTCCATATATCAAAGCTACTCCCTCCATCCCAAATTGTAAGTCATTCCAAGAATCTTGGAGAGTCAAAGCATTTTTACGTTTGACCAAAATTATAGAGAGAAATACTAAGATTTGTAACGTAAGTGAATATATTATGAAAATATAATTAAGGAAGAATCTAATGATATTTAGTTGGTATCATAGTAATTATTATTTTATCATATAAATTTGGTCAAACTTAGAAAAATTTGACTCTCCAAGATTCTTGGAATGACTTACAATTTGAGATGGAGGGAGTAAGTATTATCGGACCACTTTGGTTAGTGGTTACAGTAACAGGGTGTTTTCTCTTACTCAGGTCTGGGGAGCTTTGCCGTCAAAGATGGAACCAGATGGTCCGCCTGCTCGGTGGCCACAGAGATAAGCCTTTCATTGAGCAAGTGGAAGTGCTTGCAAGGCGGTACTGCCCAGAAATGCTTCCGTACAGGGAATCAAAAGCAGGTGACTTATCGGCCGGCGAACTTGCTGGAGGCTCTGACCTGTAATGGCTAGCATAACCCCTCAGCGTGTGTGCTGTTGTAAAATTGTTTAGCTTTTGTAATACGTATGCTATAATATGGGATCTGTAGAAATGTTAGCATCATATGGTTCTAAAGCTTCAGACCTTCAGTGCACACTACAGTGTGACTTCAACAAACTCTGTTATTAATTGTTGAGGGCTTATGTATCTGGATTTGAAATGTTGTTCCTCCACTGAATTTAGATGTTTTGTCGTCCAACTAATCACTATTAGGGGCTAATTGTCTTCTGATATTTGATTAGGCACTAGGGCTCAGATTAGACTGACTAGGAATCACTCAAGTCGGAAAAGCTATGGTTAAAAGTACTATTCGCTGATATGTTGTGAGAACAGTAGCATAATTTACTGAGAATGAACCCAAGAACTTGACCGAAGCATGGTTGACGGCCTAATAGTTTTACTCTGAGTCCGTTCAGACCGGGAAGTACTAAATTCTAAGTCATTTAGGCCTTGTTTAGTTCCTATTTTTTTTTTGGTTTTGGGTACAAATATTCAACTTGCGATTTACAGGCAAATTGTGTAATTTGTTTTGATTTTTTATTACATTTGCTCCATACATGTGCCGCAAGATTTGGTGTGAATGAGAACTAAAAAAAAATGGTTTCGGGTGAACTAATCTAGGCCTTATAATAATGATAAAGCATAGTATATTTTCTTGGACTTCGTGATGAACAGGAAACCAAGGGCTAGGATCGAATGCTTTTTTTTCCCCTTTGAAATCGCATGCATTTGCTAGCATTCCACAAGAAAGGAATTGACGACTCCTTCGATCCAAACACCTTTCCACCTAAACTTTCCTATAGTTTTATTTCATGTACTCTTTCTATGGAAATACTCCATTCCAAACCTACAAAAAAATTAGCTTATTTGCGGATTCGTGAACAACCCACCTTAATTTTCCTAAAAAAAAACTTCTTGTATATGAAGTGCTAGCGTGTTTAGGCATGGCATTAGTTTATGTATCAACAACGTAGAAAAACTACCACTAAATTATGGTCCCTAACACTAGGCACAGTGTGTGAGTTGTGCAATACTTGAAACAAGAGACGAGTGTTTGAACATCAAATTGCATATTACAGTTGTCGATGCTTCAACTTGTTTAGTTCGCAAAAAAAATTGAAGATTCTCCGTCACATCGAATCTTTGGTCACATGCATGGAGCATTAAATAAAGATAAAAATAAAAACTAATTACACAGTTTACCTAAAATTTGTGAGATGAATCTTTTGAGCCTAGTTACTCCGTAATTGGACAATGTTTGTCAAATAAAAACGAAAGTGTTACAGTAGCCAAAAAAACTAAAATTTTGCCAACTAAACAAGGCAAAATGCTGTCATCAAGGATTGTTGGTTCCTCAGTGCTGTGCTGGGAAAGTGCACAGAGGAGGTGTTGAGACTTGAGAGAGTGCACAGAGAAGAAAGTAAAATGTATGTGCCACTGTTTATCTTTTTTTTTTATGCACCAGCTTGTCCAGGCGCCACGGAGGGAATGGGTTGCCACGCAATGACGCGACGCCGCCGCTACGTTCGCGCGGTGGCGAATGAGCAGTCTCGCCGCCGTCGTTTGTGGGGGGAGCGAGCAGCCTCGCCACCGCCGTGCTACCACCACCGCAGTGCGTGCCGCTGGCTAGCGAGGCGGCCGCCAACCGCAGCGCATGCACAGGTGACAGGTGAGGTGAGCGGGCCAACGCACAGCCCCGACCGGCGCAGGACTGTAAGACCGGCGAGCGGGCTACTCGTTCCTCCGCGTGGACTGGAGTGCCCATGGACAAGAAGGACGCTACCACGAAGAGATGCGCCTCGACTACCATCTGGATGACAAGGAGGGAGGCAGTGGCCACTGGCGATGTTCGCAAAAATTTTCAAGATTTTTCGTCATATCGAATCTTTAGTCGCATGTATGGAGCATTAAATATAGATGAAAATAAAAAAATAATTGCACAGTTTACCTGTAATTTGTGAGATGAATCTTTTGAGCATAGTTACTCCGTGATTGGACAATATTTGTCAAATAAAAACGAAAGTGCTACAGCAGCCAAAACCTAAAAATTTTGCAAACTTATGGGTACCTTTTTACTATGGACTACTTTATGGCTGGTCTCACAGTGTTTTAGCCAGCTGATATAGATTATTATAATACCTATGGACTACTTCCTTCTAAAAACTAAAAACTTTTCAAGATTTTCTGTCACGTCGAATCTTTAGACGCATGCATGCAATATTAAATATAGACGAAAATAAAAACTAATTGCATAGTTTATCTGTAATTTGCGACACGGTATAACATGCTATAAGGCCTTGTTCAGTTGACAAATTTTTAGGTTATAGCATGCTAGAAAACAAAAACTGCCAATATGTTCAAGCTCGCATGCTATAAGACCTTGTTCAGTTGATAATTTTTTTTGGATTTTAGATATTATAGTATTTTCATTTGTATGAGCATTTTATAGTTTTGGTCAGACACAAAAATACCCTTATGTCCGGTTTGTTTTAAGGTTATAGCATGCTAGAAAACAAAATTCATGGCCCGCAGTCAGGTCAGGTGGGACCCTGTTTCATTTCACCAACTAAACTTTAATCTTTATCACATTGAATATTTATACATATACATGAAATATTAAACATAGACTATTTATAAAACTAAACACAGATTAAGACTAACTTATGAGATGGTTTTTAAGCCTAATTAGTCTATAATCAATAACAAATTAATCCCTAACTCATATAGTAAAAATGTGATAATGAAAAATTAATTAGGCTTAATAAATTCGTCTCGCAGTTTCCTTGTGAGCCACTAAAAAAAGTTTAGCAGACTTCAGCACCACTGCTTCAAATATTTTTTTTCTCTAAGGCACTGTGTCAACCGCGAGAGTGAAAAGTCAAAAATACCCTTAGATGTAAATATGTTGTTAATTTTTTAGCATCTTAATAACTTCAAATAGAAAAACTAAAAACTAAAAAGTTGTAGATCTCATCAAAATCTATAATTTTTATATAAAAATTATCTTCATTCAACACCACAAAAAATATGATTTTTCTAAGATATATATTAACCATATCAAATCATATCTTTTTTTATGAAATTAAATGAAAATAATTTTTATATGAAAATTGTAGATCTCGACAAGATCTACAACTTTCTAATTTTGAGTTTTTTTATTTGAAGGCGTTAAGATGCTTAAAAACATTAATGACATATTTAGACATAAAGGTATTTTTGTCTTTTCACACCTACATTTTAACACCATTAGAGCGCATTCTAACGGCAGTGGCGTGGGGAATTTCCTTAACCAATCCCTAAGTCTACTTCTAGCTACTCCCTCTGTCTTAAATTAAATGCCATTTTTTGTTTTCGTGCAATAAATTTGATTTGATTTTATAGAAAATATATGTAATATTTATGTTTTCAAATATTCTTTTTTTTTAAAAAAACTTGATTCAAATATGAGCTGAACAATGTACAATGTCGACAGAAACGGAACAGTATGACTCGGAGCAGCAGCCACGACGCCGAACGGACGGCCGGATTTGAGTGGATTCTCGAAGAAGGAACCGTAGTGCCCGACGCACGCAAACACGCCCATTTCAAAGTTCAAAAAAATTCGAATCAACGGCCGCAGGCCGCAGCGCCGTCTCGTGTAGCCCTCCGCATCCCATATATAAACAGCAACCCCCTCCCCAGTCATCCACCATCGTTCGGATCCATTCCTCTGCCGCCGCATTCCAATCCCCCATTCATCCCAACGCCACCAGCAGCTCCGCAGGAGAGAGATCGCCCGCCGGAGCCATGACGAGGGGCGGCGGAGGCGACATGAAGTCCTTCTTCCGTCAGCAGAAGGCGAACGCCGGGGCCGGCGCCACCAAGCCCACCGGCGGCGTCTCCAAGAAGGCTTCGCCGGCGGCGGCGCACCAGCACCACCAGAAGGCCGCGCCCGCCCTCCACGTCCACCCGTCGTCCCCAGGTACTAATCCCGCTCCGAATCCCCCCACGATCGCTGTTCCGCTTCCGCGGCAGCAACTGCCAGATCGATCGATTTGATTCGTCTCTCGTCACCGCAGATCACGGCGCCAGCGCCGGTGCCGACACGGGGAGGCTCCAGCAGGAGGAGGAGGAGCGGGAGAGGGCGGCCCGGGAGTTCGACATGGACATGCGCTACGGGCCCTGCCTCGGCGTCACCCGCGCCCAGCGCTGGCGCCGCGCCGCCGCGCTCGGCCTCGCACCGCCGCCGGCGCTCCTCGCCCTCTGCACCGATGACCAGCCCTGCCTCTGGGAGGGCCGCGTCTAGGCTGCGGACGTGTCCCCCCTGCGGCCCTGGCGCCCTGCCCCCGCGCTTGGCCGCCATGCTCCATCAGTAGCTCTGTGTTAGCAGGGGGAGGAGAAGCATCGTCGCGTCCATCCGTTCTGCTCCCGAGTGCCGTCTACCACACCTCGTGGTTGCACCAGTAGTACCATCTGCGCCAATCGAAGCTTTCTGTGGCGCCAGCCATGTGTTGTGTTGTGTTGCCTCTAGTTAGTATGAACCCTTCGTGTCTGGTGTGTTATTGTGATCAGAGCACAAATGGTGTGTTATTTTGTGTCTGGTGTGTTTTTTTTTTTTTGACAAAGTCTGGTGTGTTATTGTGATCAGAGCAGAAACGGTGTGTTATTCTGATCCGAGCAGAAATGGCTTTCATGTGTATGAATCCTTCCTAGTTCCTAGTGTTTTCTTGTCATTTCTTTCTTGTGTTCTATTCTATTGCAGCATCCATGTCGAAGCAATACATAATTGCTTAATACTAGTCCAAACTGTATAGTCTTAAACCAGTTTTATAAAAGATTGGATCAACAAACCCACACGTTTGGGATCTTATAATAGCAAATTTCTCGCTTCTAGCACATCAAAGTAGTTTCCTTAAATCAATTTTGAAATATGCATTGACTTCTGTAAATGTTAGCAATTCAAGGAGTCTTTGACCAGTTTTATAAAAGATTGGATCAACATCTAGATTCTAGCACATCAAAGTAGTTTCCTTAAATCAATTTTGAAATATGCATTGACTTCTGTAAATGTTAGCAATTGAAGGAGTCTTTGACCAGTTTTATAAAAGATTGGATCAACATCTAGCTTCTAGCACATCAAAGTAGTTTCCTTAAATCAAATTTGAAATATGCATTGACTTCTGTAAATGTTAGCAATTGAAGGAGATTGACTTGGTCCAAATTGAAGAAGTTTGACTTTGGACAAAACTAAAATGGTTTACAATTTAGCCGGTGGGAGTTCTTGGAAATAAGCTGACAAACTGATGGTAACATAAACCATGAGGAAACAAACGCTGCATACATACATTAATCCAACACAGCTTTCTTGTGTTTTTCTTTCTGCAGTACATCACCACCGTTCTATAGCTGATAACAGGCACACTTACATGGCCAATACAGGATCAGGAAGAAACACACAGGCCAATACAGGATCAGGAAGAAACACACAGGTACACGCACATATAGCATGTCCTTTTATGTCTAATAACTGGATCAAGAAGCTCTATGCAATGAGCCAGTGAAGTATTGTCGAAAATAGACTAAATTTCACAGCCATCAGCGTTGAGAGCTCTGCATCCATGTTTAGTAGTGTATTATCAGTAAGGAACGATGATGGATTCGATGAGCTCCTGGAGTGGAGCCAGCTCCTTCTTGTCAATCAGGCCAAACTCCTGCAGCACAAACACCAAAGAGCGTTAACTGCTGTAAATTTTCCTTTTTCCTGGCCAAGAATGTAGGTATGTAATTGTGTTGTGTAAAAAAGCATTTGCTGTGAATGATGGGGACCTACATTTGTAAACAGAATGAAGTGCTTGAAACAGGTATTGAGATGGGCCTCCTCTTTAAGGCTAACAATCTTCTGGAAATGAGAGTGGTAGATGTGGGCATAGACACGAAACAAGCGCTTGAATATTGTCTTCACTACTTCCTTGAAGTTTTGTGGAAATGGCGTGCCTTGACAGAGGGGAAATGACATCCAAATCAGATAACATGCTTGATTGCATCCGATATCAGGTGTTCACAAGAAACTGAGAGAGCTCCACAAATCCACAACAAAAGCAACATACCAAGTTTTTGAGGAAATATGGATTCATCGTCAAGCTGGCCTTCAATCCAATCCATCAGATACTCCACATATTTTGGTGCTGATACCTCTATGGGTTTCTTTATCTGCACACCATCAGCCCATCTGTACTCGTACCTGCATAAACCTCATGTTTCTTCTGTCATGATATGATCTAAATATTAAACTAATTTCGAAGAATATGCATCACAATATTATGGGCACCAATTTATAACAGATGGAGTTATATGACAAAAATACTAACTTGTTAAATGCTTAGCACCACAAAAGGCATGGCCATAAACAAAGTATTCTTCTCCCAAAAAGAGGCATAACCTAGAGTATTCATTATCAAGATTCAAAATACACTAGAACACCATGTGAAAATGAGCCCCTTGCATTGCAGGGAAATGTAAGCACAATTAAGAAAAGGTCACCATGAGGCATACATTTTTTTAGGCACACTAATATTGAACTTTTGAGCTAGTACATCATCATATTCCTATGCTTTGACACCCTAACAACTGATAGTTATGTATAGCTTCTACAGAAAGAAACTAACTGGTTTTCGAGGACTGTTGATATCCTGTCAGTATGAAGCCAGAAAAATGAGTTGCTAGTTAAGATATAAGAGCAAATAGCAACTTAGCAAGGAGACACTTGCCTCTAAGAGTCATCATTCAATAGCAGCCTTGGTGAAACAGTTCACCATACGCAAAATTACAATTATGCAAATAAACTAGTCACTGACAATTTTTGTGGATAGTTGTTCACCATTTTGTATTTTGACAACCCAGAAGAATAGAATGTATGTAAACTTGTAAAGGCTTACTTTGGGCCAGCTGTCATTGTCGGGCAGCTCTCAGGTGTGCAGAATTCTGTGAGTGTGCCATACAGCAGATTAACTTGGTTAAAGAAATCCACAGCTGTAAAGCAAAACAAACATGTTAGCTTCAATGGAATAACCGAGTTAGGTGAAAACTGAAAACGGAAGGGAAGAACATTACTATTCACAGCAAGCCATTCATTGATATCCTCTCCAGGGGGCAACCTCACAGCTTCCCTAAGGTTTCCACTGCCGAGAGTGGCATCTATGTGCTTCCGGAGCTGCGCTCCCTGCAGACAAAAAGAAAAGGTCAAGTTATGCATCACATTATTCACAATGTAATTTATGACTCAATGCTTGTGCTTATTTCAAGTGGCAAATAAAACATGCACTGAAGAGTTTGCTCATCACAGGCGACTTAAGAGCCATGGCATGTACTGAAGATTGAATGTGCTAGAAATAACTGCTGCAAGTCTTTCATTAACACCACTCAATGTTAAATAAGCATCCTACATAGTTTTGCAAAGGATTCATTGGCTATATAAATACTACAACCATAGATGTTGGACAACAATGTTTGTTAGACCTTTCAACTGAAAGTATTTGTGTAATGGATTTAATTGGCACATGAGAAGCAGCAAAGGGAATCTCGTCATCAGTGTTAAATGTTTAGTACAGAGTGTCTTGGAATAGATGGAAGAATAAAGCAATCCAACAAAACTGCTGTGTCACTTTATGTTAACAAATGTGCAATTGTGCAGTGATAAACAGAGCTCTTGGAAATAGACAACAAGAATGTCAGTCGAGCAAGATATCCTTTAGTTCTGGACATGGCCAGAACAGAAAGATGAAAGCCGAAACAGATCTGTCTACTTCCCGAACACTCTGATAAGATCGATCCCCAATTCATACTCCTGAAGTTAGGCCTTGTCTAGTTCGTGGAAAGAAAAGTTTTTGGGTACCACATTTGTAACTATAGCAATTAGTATCCAATCATGGACTAATTAGGCATAAGAGATTCGTCTCGCAAAATACATGCAAACTGTGCAATTAGTTATTTTTTTATCTATATTTAATGCTCCATGCATGTGTCCAAACATTTAATGGTATGGGGCGAAAAGTTTTTGGGTAGGAACTAAACAAGGCCTTAACCCAAAGTTCTAACCAGACTAATTGAACTATCTCTATCGCATACTTCTCAGTGACAAGAATAGCCTGCATCTGCATGCCCCCGAAACATTGCATATCACTGATTAAAATCCTGGATGTAGCATGGCCAAACAAATCACTAGGGATTGCAACAAATTGACACCTAGCTACATTGCTCACATGTTCAGTCATCAGTCATGCTCCTAGCGGCTGCAACTTAGCCAGGCGGCTCTGGTGCATGATCACCTGGACACATCAAATTTTGATTGATGATCCAGAGCATCAAGGCAACGGCCACCACACATGAAACGCACTTTGCATGGTACGCAGCATGCCAAACAATGGGCACAAGTACAGGCAGTTGTTGCCGGTACCTAGTAGTAATAAAGAGGGAACTGGGAAGTCGAAATTCTTACCTTGCTGCCTGACGGAGCACTCTTCTTGGGACGGAATGTCTTCTGGTTCCTGCCAGAAGAATAAAAACCACTGATGATCAGGACGATTGCTGCATCAGAAGCTAAAATCAGCAGAATTCCTCGATAACGCGGGGCATGTTGGGGTTGCAAGGGAGGGATTAATTCCCCAAGTGGAACCAATCCAGGGACGGTATCTATCTGCTTGTAAATGCGCAGCGAACCAATCTTACAGGGGAATGCAGACCAGGCCTCCCATGCATGCCATCTTGTAGATTTCAGGCAGGATTGGTTCCACGACTCACTCTAGAGAAATGGCTTGATTCCAGGCGGCGGTGAGGGGGGGTTCGCAAATTCGCAGGGAACTGGAGAACTGGTCTAACACTGAACACGCGGGAGAAGTGGGCTAACTGAACTCGCATTTTCGGGAGGAAAACCCAAAATCAAGGTGGAAAAAAACAAGGGTTCAGCGGAGCGGAGTAGGGACTCCCTCCCCCCACAGTGGCACTAGCATGGTGGAGCAGCCGTGATTGCTGAACGCAGAATACCCAAAATTAGGGCCGACCCCCGCAGCTAGAGCAGCGAGCGGATCAAGCGGGGGAGGGAGGGAGGGAGTTCCCCGATCCCGCAAACCCCCCGCGCGCGCGAGAGCGAGATCTCAATTCCAGCAGCAACGCGCCTGGACTGGATCCCGCCGTCCCGAACCCACGGGCGCCAACGCCAAGCCAGGGACGAGGGGAATAATAAAGCAAAAGGAGCAGAGCGAAGCAGTATATGTGTACGATACGATCGAGATCGCGCGAGCGCGAGCGCTCACCGTCCAAGCCCGAAGAGACTCATCCCTCCTCCTCCTCCGACTGCCCTCCCTCGATCCGGCGCGCCGCCGAGCAGTGGTGGTGGAGAGTGGAGACGGCGACGGCTGGAGGACCTCCTCCTCCTCCTCCTGCTGCTGCTGCTTTTGGCGCACGCAGCGAGCGACTGCGAGGAGGAGCCGAAGAGGACGAAGGGGGGGCCGAGCTGCGTCTGCGACCTGCGAGCGCCAGACGATGTGAAATGATTGGGCTCGCTCGGCATGGGACGGCGCGGCGGGACGGCCGTCGGATGGAGGCGACGGACGGCGGATGGAGCCGGCCTGGCTGGCATCCATCACCCCCGCCTCCCCGGGGGACCCCGGGTCAGATCAGGATCCACTACTACTCCTGCTGCAGTCCTGCGTCGCGTCGCAACTCGCCACCGCGCGGCTCCTGCTCCTGGCCTGCCATGTGCGCCTACCGCTCTCCAGTCTCCCTCCTCCTCTCCACTGTAGCACACTCGTGCTCGGGTGCACCGTGCACATGGACCCTTACCTCCCCCACCCCGCGCGCTTCCGCGCCTCCTATCGCTCTCTGGTGTGGTGCCTCAATCTACTATTGGTCGATAGTCAAATATAAACATCGGGACGCCTTTAAACAACCCTATTTGGATCGTATAGTCACTGCTCGGGACATATTTGATTGCACGTCACAACTCGCCACGGCTGGCGGCGACGGACAGACGCTTGCCAGTGCACGCCGCCTCCTGTTACGTTACGGGCGAGTCCGAATAGCTCCGCACGACGTGATGGTGGCCGGCAAACTCTCTACACCCAGGTGTGATCGTTTGATGGTGCACGTCTCCCACTATAGCGAGCGAGTCTGGAAATAGCTCCGCGCTGGTACGGTGGCGGCCGATAACCTTCCTCAACACCAACACCACTCCGAGGACGAAGTCTTGCCGTTGTGCCTCCCTCCGGCTCGGGCGGGTTAACAGGCTTTCGGCAAAGGTTCTGGGCGAAAGCTCATCTCAGATAAGTCTGGGCCAATGACGAGGAACTCCTTCTTGAATACGTCATTGAAGAACCTCTTGCTGTCGTCTTATGAATCGTCCCACTCAACTCCTCGTTACAAGACTTGGGTGAAAGTCTTGCCAAGGTCGTGTGGAGTAACCTCGTGCTCCTTGGGCAACGGTGATTATGTTGCGACGTCATTTAGCTCCCTAGAAGCATCGTTGAAGAGTTCTTGTGCCTTGGTGTAGTACTTTCTTCTTTTTTGGTATATCTTTAGTTATGCTATGGTTCGCTCGTATGCTAGGCATCTAAAATATATAATATATCTTGTAAAACCATATAATAGGTTGTTTTGGGCCAATATACGAATTCAGATGGAGAACACCTCTCCCGTGACAGTAAGACATTGTTTAGTTCATGAAGCGAAATTTTTCAGGATACTGTAGCACTTTCATTTGTTTATAGTAATTATTGTCTAATCATAGACTAACTAGGCTCAAAAGATTCGTCTCGTCAATTCCGACAAAATTGTGCAGTTAGTTTTTATTTTCATCTATATTTAGTACTCAATGTATATGTCTAAAGATTCGATGTGACGAGAAATCTTAAAAAAATTTAAGTTTTTAGGTGAAAATAAACTTAACAAGCCTTTAAAAAAGTACAACCACTTTCGCCGTTGTTTTGGTTGCCATGTAAACTTTGACCGCCACACCTATTGTGTTCGCTCGCTTGGTTGTCGTTTTCTCTGTGGTGAAGGTGTGACGTGTACATACATAGCTACGGCATTGTCGTAACAGCGTGGCTAGCCAAAGCGTGTAACCAAACACATCCTCAAGCTTATCTTGATCTGTATTGACACTCTTATTTTTGTTTAACGAATAGAAACGAGGTTTGCCTCTAAGATCAACAAAAGATGTAGATACATGTAAAGATATCTATGTATATCTAAATATCACTCACGATTATAGTAACAGTACGTGTTGCAAACAACAATAATTTTATGGCGAGATATATATGAAGTCATAAGCCAAAAACAAATAGACCCACATTTGTCATAGATCTATCTATAAGGATTTTTGTATATTTCTTGGAACAGAATGTTCCTATATAAAAAGGTACAAGTATTCCAAGGTTGTATGGTTGAGCTGTTTTTTCTATTTTAGTAGATAAAGAAAATCAAGTTTTTTTATTCTAAGCATATGATAAAATTCAAAAGCTTAGAGCTACTCCTCCGTAGTGTAGTATAGTGTATTATATCTTTTAAATTTTGTACTGAAACATAAAACACTTTATGTGGTGCCTATACTCAAATCTAGCAAAGTTTTTTAAAAAGAAAACTATAATTTAATGATAAACTCCTTAACCAGGTTTAATCCATGGGTGCAATGTATCATTGAGTGCTCATTTAAGTTCTCATAAACGTTTTAGAATGTATGTGTTATATAACGTGCAGGTACATGCATGCATGTTAATTATTGAGTATTTCTTTAAGTTATCTTAATAAATGTTTTGGAATAGTAGGACTCTTATTACTTAGATCCTGTTTAGTTTCTGAATTATTTTGCAAAATGATCAAAATTTCCTGTAATCTTGTGGGCACATGCATGGAGCATTAAATATAGATAAAAAATAATTAATTGCATAATTCGTCTGTAATTTGTGAGACGAATCTTTTAAAACTAGTTAGTCTATGGTGGATAATAATTATTAAATGTAAACGAAAGTAAAAATTACCAACTAAACAAGGCCTTATTATTGCTTTCACCAAGTACTGCTGCGTAGGTCCTGTTGGTTGGCACCTTGTCAGTAAAGATGGCAATCGGTACCGAAACCCGAGTATCTGATGGGTTTTACCTGATAAAGAAGTAGGTACAGGATGAATTTTCTACCCATGGGTATATTATTAGACAAAATTCTATACCTATCGGATATTGCGGGGTACGGTGTGAGTGTATACTACCCATATCTGTCTATCTGTAGGTAAAAAAATATCCGCTAAAATAAATAGTCACCCTTGTCATTTTAGCCTATATAATCTATGAATTTGGTCTAAATTCAACTAAATTCTCCTAGTATATATATGAATTTGATGTTATTATATGATTTTTAGTTTGTAACTTGTTGGCCGCTTAGAATGATTTTTTTTGCGTGTGAATATTTGATGTTTATATATAATTCTCGGATATACTATTGGGTATGGGTTACCCATCGGGTAGAATTTAACCGCGGGTATGAGTATGGGAACATTTTTCTATCTGCGTGCGAGTACGGTAACACGACAGGTAAAATTTAGACTTCTCAGGTGTAAATATGAGGGTGGCCACTCCTGTACCCGGTGCCATCCTTGCTTGCCTGTGCATGGGCAGGTCCTTGGAGAGGTGGCATCATTGTGGAGCACTTTATTCGCTTCAACGCTCTCCTTTAGAGGCTGCCTCAACCTTTTATCCGGCGAGAGTTCCCTAAACCTGTCTCTGTGAGCCTTGTTTAGATCCCACAAAAAAAAAAATTCATCTATCAAATATAGACAAAAAAATTAATAACATAATTTGGTTGTAAAATCAAATTTTTTAAATTAAATTAGTCTATAGTTAATCACAATTACTACAACAACTAACATGTACTAATGACATATTTTTTTTTGCGAGACCCGGTTCCAGATGCAGACGTTTATAAACATGAGCGCACACTCACCCCTATGAATACACACTCACGCACATCCTACCCCTATGAGCACAACCGAAGAACCGAGTTAAACCGGCAAATATCGAGATTGATGAAGTCACTACAGACGTCTCGTTGTCGACGGGCACATCACCTACCACTGAAAACATAGCGTCGTTAAATCATAAAATAAATCTAGAAAAATACGAGCACTCATGTCAAGTCGGGGACTTGAACCCGGATGGATAGGTTCCACTACAAGAAACCTAACCAGCTGATCTATGATCAAGTCGGGGACTTAAACCCGGATAGGCAGGTTCCACTACAATAAACCTAACCAACTGATCTATGATCAGTAAATTTGTTTTGTAATTTTTAGATGAGCTATGTAATTTAATTTTTTGATTAGTTTATATTTAATACTTTAAATGTATATCGACATATCTTACATGACGCTTAAAAATGTCTTTTCGCAAACAAAACAAGACCTTGTCTCTCAAAATTACCATCAAGTGATATGACATGGCTGCCCAATGTAGACGCCGAAGTTCGGGCGGTACGCTAAGGTGAAGCACAGTTCTCATACATGAGCTGCCGACCGGATTAAGGTTAGGCCTTGTTAGATGCGAAAAGATTTTGGATTTTGTTACTGTAATATTTTTGTTTATTTGTGGCAAATATTGTCCAATCATGAACTAAGATCTTGTTTAGTTCATCCTAAAAACAAAAAAATTTTCAAGATTCCCCGTCACATCGAATCTTACGGCACATGCATGAAACATTAAATATAGATAAAAATAAAAACTAATTACACAGTTTGCTTGTAAATCACGAGACGAATCTTTTAAGCCTAGTTACTCTGTGATTGGACAATGTTTGTCAAATAAAAACGAAAATGCTACAGTGTCCAAATCCAAAAAGTTTTTGGATCTAAACAAGGCCTAACTAGGATCAAAAGATTCGTCTCGCGATTTACAGTTAAACTGTACAATTAGTTTTTATTTTTATTTATATTTAATGTTTAATGCATGTGCCAAAAGATTTGATGTGACAGAGAATTTTGAAAACTTTTTGGTTTTTGGGGTGAACTAAACAAAGCCTTAGTACAAGCTATGATGACCATGTAATCTACGGACAAGGCCACTTTGGATTCCCTCTCCGTGCCTACAACCTCCCTTTGTCCCTTGTGCCTGTAACCCATATAGCTGGAGACGATGTTCTAATACTCTCTCTATTCCTGAATAAATAGATTTGTAGAGTTACTTAAAGTCAAATTTTTAAAATTTAACCAAATTTCTAGAAAAAGCCCTAATCATAAGATAGACCATAGAATATATTTTCATAACACACTCATTTTATGTCTGTCGTAGATGTTATTACTAATTTTTATAAGTCAAATTTAAGATAGTTTAACTAGCATAGATTGAGAGTGAGCGAGTATAACCATATAAGCATAATAATCGTAAACAATAGTGCATGCCTCAAATGCCCTGGGCCTCAGGACATGTTCATGTGCGTTTGGTTGATTACCCATGTGTAGGATACTAGGATACAAACCAAAATTTGGCTACTTTGACCAAAATTGGCTTCCATTGAGTTTGATACCAAATGTTAGCTCGGTAGGTTTTCCGTTTGACCATCTTAAATCATTTTGATGGCCTAAGTTGAACAAAACCATAGTCTGGTGACCAAAATTTGGCTAGACTAGTGCATGGATGGTTTCTGTGGCTGATAAGCTAACTGATGCTGATTTGTTGTGAGAGAAAAACATTGTACCATGGTGGATAAGCCAAGCAAATAAAACATTTAGAGTTCACTTGAACTTATCAGCCATGATACAATGTTTTTCTCTTACAACAAATCAACGTCAGACTGCTTATCAGCCGCAGAAACTATCAATCAAACAGCTTCAACAAAGTGAAATATAATATATGGAGCTTTCTTTAAATTCTAGAAGATTCGATCAATAAGAGAACTTATCAAGGATAAAAGCACATACATATACAGGAACGGCACAAACTCGAAAAGAACTCAAGATACAACTTATCAAGGATGATGTTTAGTAACTGTTACAAACTAGACTCGGCAAGAGGTCAAAGCTTTACTACTCCCTCCATTTCAAACTATAAGTCATTTTTGTTTTCTCTAGATAAATAACTTTTGTTGTGTATCTAGACATAGCCTATAGATGTATAGTTAAACAAATATATCTAGAAAAGGTAAAACGATTTATAATTTGGAATGAAGAGAGTACATGCATCAGCTGAAACTAAAATGCAAACAACTGATTTTTTTAAAAAGAAAGCAAACAACTGAATCACTACAAGCTTACATACATAAGTTCCCCGAGACTATATCTTGGTATGCAAATACCGTAAAATCATAGTGTTTCCCCCTGCTCACGTGCCACGGAAGTTGAAAGGATGGAAAGACTGTGATTCAAGAAGGTTAACGCAGATTCACAGTCTGAAATAATCTTGGTCACAGATGAAGGCTCATTAGAAGCCGACAGTGAACCAGCAGCCATTGCAGTGTATGAATCTCGGAGGCTCCTCAGGTTTCCCAGGAACTGCAAAGTCACGGATTAATAACCAGGTCAAAAAGCATGTTCCGTGGGTTAGAAACAGGCATCCAAAAGACAGAACACAGTGCGCTATCTAATTGGAGAGAGCATGGAATGACGGATCCTGAGAAGATGCCCACTAACGGTAAAAGAGATATGATATTGTCAAGAAGGAGCAGAATTACACATGACGCCATTCAATGTCAAGACAAGGTATTTCAAGAGATATCGTAATGTAGAGATATGATGCTCAATGTTCACTAACTGCACAAAAGCTGTAGTTATTCAAATCAGGTCAAATTAGTTCTCAATTTCCAGCAGAAACACCTTCTGTTTTATTCTTGTTGGTTACACTGTCCTTGGGTCAACCATGTCACAGTATGCAGGGCAGTGACAGTAAAAGTACCAAGAAATGAACAACATGACCAATTAGTGAAGTGGACATTCCAAAATTACCTTTAAAAGGGTATTGTATGCCTCCAGGAGGCGGTTAGCAGCTGGACCGAAGCCATGCAATTGTGGCACTTCCATCATGTGGGTCCATGGATGGATTTCCTATATCATGATAATTCGAATCACCTTTATTATACAAATATTCAGCACTTAAAATTAATAATCACCAACAGAAAATAGGCTAAGGATACCTACCCAGTGTATATAAACAAGATATGGGGAAAATAGGAATGACTGCATAAGATATTCACCTTAGTATATATTGTGTTGAAGGATTTAACCGTTTCCAAAAATGATTTCAAGTGTTCCCTCAACTTCAATTCTGTCTCAGCATAGTCTTCATTTGGATTATAATCATACTGTCAAAAGCAACTACACAGTTAACTTAAAATAGCATGATACTGACTACTAAGGGAAGAACAATAAACAACATCATATACACAAAAAAAAATCAGACCACAGTGTATTCATTATAAAATTAAGCTAAATGGTCGTATGCTCTTAAAGTAACATACAATTGTGAAAATATCCAAAAAAAACTTTTGCATGCAGGTTGGGGTGTGATGAAACAAACAAGAAGTCACGATTAGCTCTGCCTTTGATAATTAATGCACAATCTTTATAAAATTGAAAAGGAAGAAAACTGTGAAGCAAGTGCAGAAAAAAGTTTGTCCAAGTTTCTGTTCAAACATAAACCAGCATTAATTTTTTTTTTTTGGGGGGGGGGCTAAAACATATGTACGTGTATGCTATTCTACCTTCGATGCTAATTCCTGAACCATTTGCTGCAGATTGGACATCTTTTTGGTATACTCCGAGAGCTTTAACTCTAATTCAGCAATATCAGGCCTACAAAACGAGAATTGAATTCATATTAGAAAAAATGAGGTGATTTGAAAAATTTTGTTATTTGAGGATCACAGGGCGTCCATAAAATTCAGACCAATGGAGCAATTCTGCAGGCACATCAAGCACCTAAACAGTAAATTTGGCAAGGATTTAAATTGGAAGTACTTACAAGGGGTAAATTGATTGTATTTGAACATCTGCAGGGAAAAGTTTGCACTCCTCCGAAAAAATTTGGGCTTGTTTCTCAGCAATTGAATCTACGAGTTGCACATCCTTCTCCAATTGCTTATCAACACTACAACAGTACAAATTGTTCTCAGTACTTTATGTTAGGTACCCTCCTCATACGCAAATTAACACAATACTTTTCTGTGTAAAACAGATTTCATTTGGCATCATATATTACGATGTTGGAAGAAAGTTTTATCACAAGCTGCCCAAGTTTTATGTAAAATACCTCATGTGTAATCAACAATCAACATAGTAGGCACATTTTATTTCAGATACAAATAATTGTGTGTAAACCCGACCTCCACTCTGGATTGTCAGCGTAGCAACTAGCTTCCACTAGGTCGACAATAAGATGGAGAAGTTCCACCCGCTCCTCATAGCTACCTCGACCCTGCAATAACAACAGTCATGAACCGATGAAAGATGACACACCATACATCTCAGTTTGCAATTGTGCTGTGCTAGTCTGCTAGAGATCTTGGCACCTTGCATGACAATAGCAGCACAAAATCCAGCAAATGTAACACATAACACAAAAGATCAGCCATTTCTCTCACCTGAATCGCCTCGGTGTCCACCGAAGGTGTGATGCCCAGGAAGTTAGCTATCTCCGCCAGGTCTGCAGAACCAGACGCCACCGTCAGCACCACGCCACGCGCGATCCCAGGAATGGGAAATCATTTTTAGCCTAATGATGAAACCAAAACCTTACGTTGGATCCTGTTGTTCTCCTCGTCGCGGTCCAGGCTATCCCCCTGCCAGTTCTGCTGCGTGAAGGGCGATCTGTCGCCTAGGAGCCTCCGGAACGCGCGCACACACACCAAACGAGCAGAAGACCGTCAGTTCCCAGCCCGAATCCCGAAATCGAAGCCCAAACCCAGCAGAGAGATCACAGCTCCCAGACGAGCGGAGCGGAAAGGAAATGCGGCGCGGCTGAGCGGGCGCGTACCGGAAGAAGAGCCACTCGAGGAGCCGGTAGCGCTCGACGCCGGCGAAGAGGAGGGATTGCGCGGGGGCGTTCGCCCGCGGGTACTCCAGCAGGGACAGCTTCCGCTGGATCTCCTCCATCTGCTTCGACGCCATGGCTGCTCGCTCCGCTCCGCTCCGCCGCCGCGGCCGGCCGTTGGTGGGGATGGTGGGTATGTGGGCAGACGGCGACTCACCAACGAGCGAGATGTTCGATAATTCCCCCGAATTTTAATTTTCCTCCCGATCCCTTTCAAAATTCGACGAAAGGGTTGTCGAAATTTCGTTTCATCCGGGTCCCACTTGTCAGGAGTCATCAAGGAACCCGCTAATTGGGCTAAAACTCACTATGATGGGCCTTGAAGCCCAAGACCCGCAGTTTTTTTTCGAAGGAACCCAAGGCCTAGTATCTGAAAAATGGGCCTAAAAGCCCAACTAACCGTTCTCCGCTCGGCAGAAGGCGCATCCACAAACCCTACCCGGCGCCCGACCTATAAATGACCTCGTCGTCCATCGCCGGCTCCTCTCGCGCCGCCACTCCCCTCCCGACCCACTCGCCCAAAACCCTAGCGCTCTCGCCCGCTCGACGCCGCCGCCGGAGCGAGCTCCCCATCTTCCTCCGTCAACCATGGCGACCCAGATCAGCAAGAAGAAGAAGGTACGCGAGCTCGTCCTAACCGTATCACTACCGTCCCGTCTCTTCCCCTTTGCGTCGATGGATCTGAGTATCTGACCGCCGTGCCCGTGTGCGTAGTTCGTCAGCGACGGTGTGTTCTACGCCGAGCTTAACGAGATGCTGACGCGGGAGCTGGCCGAGGACGGCTACTCCGGCGTGGAGGTGCGCGTCACGCCGATGCGCACGGAGATCATCATCCGCGCCACGCGCACGCAGAACGTGCTCGGTGAGAAGGGTCGCAGGATCAGGGAGCTGACCTCTGTCGTCCAGAAGAGGTTCAACTTCCCCGAGAACGGCGTCGAGCTCTACGCCGAGAAGGTCGTCAACCGCGGCCTCTGCGCCATCGCGCAGGCTGAGTCCCTCCGCTACAAGCTCCTCGGAGGCCTTGCCGTCCGGAGGTATAATTTGATAAGACCCCACTTCTTGATGCCCGCTAGTTGTGTCATTTGCTGGTTTTGATGTGGTTGGTAGATGCTTATAAATTTGCATATGCTTTCGCGTTGAATTGTATTTAGGTGGTACCCATAGCGGTGAAAATTGATTCGTGGTTAGCGATACCTTGCCTACAGGTCCCAAAATTTGGAATTATTAGGATTTAGGAGATGATAACTCGGGATTTGCTTATAATCTGTTTAGAAGAATTTCGAGTTGATTAAAATCTCAAGTCGACATTAGTCAGGGGTTAGAATGACTGCACCTGTGATTTATGTTCTGCCTTCAGTCCTTGTTGGTGGAATATTGTACGGGTGCATAAAGGAAATGCTGCTCTTTGAGGCAGTGGCGGCCAGACAACCGTTGAGACAGATCCACAGATAAATGACTAATATCATGTTGTTTGTCTACTAAATCTGTCTCACATTTCTTGAGTCCCATTGACATAATAGACTATGAACTTCATTGGCCTAAATTACAGTAGTTGTGCCCATGCAAGTAATTTCATGGTTTAATAGTTTTGCTAGACATGCATACAAGTCTTTTGCATCATTAACATTCAATATTTATTTTTTTTGAGGAAAACATTCACTAGTTATTTGAATGTATCAGATACAAATTTTCCATTTTTGGCACCAATATTTATTTTTACCTGCCTTCTTTTATGATGGTTGGACTTAATATGGTGCTTAGAAGAAATGCTGCTCTTGTAGTAGCGGCGGCCAGACAACCGTTGAGAGATAGATCCACAGATGAACAATCTTCTGCTGTTTGTCTACTAATTCTATCTCACATTCTTGACATGAATGGTACTCATAGGCTCATGAATTTTCTTCTGTGTGTTGCCTTTCTATCCATTGTATCATTCTGTGCCTTTCCTAATATATTTTTCTTGTTTGGATGATAAAATGTTGTGTAATATGTGGAAGCGTCATTGTTCGTTGGGCATAACACAAGTTATTGTGTTCAATTTGCTGCCTAGGTTTTTTTTACCCTTGATGCATTATAGTTAGTCTAGTTCTCCTTACTAACATGCTTGTTTCATTGACAGGGCTTGCTATGGTGTTCTTCGCTTCGTTATGGAGAGTGGTGCTAAGGGTTGTGAGGTGAGTGTTCCTATGTTATTCTATGGTAATATGTTCCACCTTCTGATGATTGGTGAATGCATCTCAATAGCTTTATTTATTCAAATACAGGTCATTGTCAGTGGAAAGCTCAGGGCCCAAAGAGCCAAGTCCATGAAATTCAAGGATGGCTACATGATCTCATCTGGTCAGCCAGTGAATGAGTACATTGATTCGGCTGTGAGACACGTCCTTCTCAGACAGGTTTGTTTGCTGTAATCTCTTTGCAATGTTTTCTTTTGTCTTTTTGAGCAGGGACTACACTTTTTCATGAGCTCCAAATGTAATTTCTCAACTATCTGTCTGTGCAGGGTGTTCTTGGTATCAAGGTGAAGATCATGCTCGACTGGGACCCGAAGGGCAAGGTTGGTCCAATCACCCCTCTTCCGGACCTGGTGACCATCCATACCCCGAAGGACGAGGATGAGCTGCGCCCTCCGGTCTTGGCACCTGAGGTCTAAGGTCCCAAAAGTGTCCTTGATATGGCAGTTTGATCGGGTCCTAGCTAGGTTTCTATCTTATGATAAGGGCAATGCTAAGACAGTTGGTTACCTTAAGCTTTGTGGACAGATGCTATGTATTGGTTCTGTGTTACTTTTGTTTAAGCTAAGTTTTGCCGAGACAAGCTACATTGATATGTACCTGATGAAATTGTGGTTCCTTATTGTATGCTCTGCTATGTTATTTTTGCCTTTTTTCAAAATGCTTTAACGGAATCAAGCTAGCAAAGGAAAAAAGATGTTCGGACGGTATGGTGTCGATCTGTCTATATATCTTAGCCATGCATCTCGTACTTCCTAGTCCTAGCCAAACGCTGCTTAGAGGTGTCTAAGGATATTTGTTTATATATGTTGATGATTTTTGTTACTGTTGATTATATCTAACCTAGTTGTCGATTCTTATAGAAATTTCTAACAATGTATGACTCGCGCCTGTTTGGTTGCTAAATCGATGAAGAATGGAAGCATTTGGATCTGGAGTGAACATGGACGGTCCGAATTGAAAGATACTCGTCCCATGAAATTCCTTTCGGACGTACGAGGGCCGTGCTCCTCTCGGTGATGAACTCCCGAGGGGAGAAGAAGATTGGGCTCTGTCTGAATGGGGAATATGAGTCTCTTGAGCTCAATTCAAAATCTAGTTTAAGTTGAGGACCCGGCTCGAAGCGAAGGCGCTAGCCGTGATGTGATGAAGAACTCGACGCTATCGTCTAGGGCAGTGCCACTTGCTCCAGCGACGCGACGAGTTGGGTGCCTCGAGCCATCCTAGAGCCGGAATCACACTTGATGTGCTCGCCTACCTGGTGCACCAATTGTTCGTGGGGTCGATACCGAAGCGTTGATAGAGCACTTAAGAGAGGCTCTAGAAACTTCTATTTTTTTTTAAGCTACTCCAAAAGTTTATAAAATAGACTCGTATTTGCCCTCACCCTCTGTGGGATGAGCCTAAAGCGTAGTGGACGTGTAGTGATGTTGACGGCTTCTAGTTGCAGTGCCGGAGAAGCCGGGGTTCGGAAATTCCCTCTGTCTACGAACTAGAGTTTTCTTTAGTTTTTTTATTTTTTGCATAAAAAGAAACTAGTTTGCCTCCTTGCGCACAGTGGACAAATCACCCACGGAGCCGCTTGTCCCATTCTGGGCCG
Organism: Sorghum bicolor; assembly: GCF_000003195.3. NCBI lineage: Eukaryota > Viridiplantae > Streptophyta > Magnoliopsida > Poales > Poaceae > Sorghum > Sorghum bicolor. The sequence continues at coordinate 5,404,114 of NC_012876.2, read as the reverse complement.
GCCACCCTGACGCTGGGCCTTCGATGCCTGCCGGACCTTCGCGGCCCATCTTCTCTTCCTCTCCCACCAGGACCAGGCTGCCGCCGCCCATCATCATCATCAGCGGCGGCGGCATCAGCATCAGCATCAGCAGTGCTGCTGACACCGAGGAGGCATGTCGTCACAAGCCGGCGAAGGAGCGGCGCCGTGCTCTTGATCAGCAGGTGCAGCATCGCCCGGATCGTCGTCTCGACCTCCACCTTGAGCTTGACGTTGATGTCCAACAGGTGCGGCGGCGCCATCAGGTACAGCAACCACAGCGACGTCTGCTCTGAGAGCAGAATGCGGAGCACCTGGTTCGTCACCCGCCGGAGCCATGTTGAGCAGGTGCAGGAGGTGTCCTGGAGCTTGAGGCAATAATGGCGCGTGGCGACGGCGGCGGCGAGTGGCCGGACCACCGTGGCGTGGAGCAGAGAGGCCAGCAGTGCGGGGAGCAGCGGCATCCACCACGCGGAGACGGCGGAGTCGTTGGTTGTGAGCTCAACCGAGAGGCAGAAGAGCCGAGCTGAGATGGTTGCTACCAACTCCATGGCGGCAGGGCCTACCGATGATAGACCTGGATGCATGGAAAGAGCATACTAGTGGACAGAAGGAGAAGCTGAGACAGACTGAGCCACTGTGGAGACAATTTAAAGATGAAATTTAGGCCTTGTTTAGTTCCAAAAAATTTTGCAAAATAGGAATAGTGCCACTTTCGTTTGTATTTGACAAATATTATCCAATCATATACTAACTAGACTCAAAAGATTCGTTTCGTCAATTTCGATCAAACTGTTTAATTAGTTTTTATTTTCATCTATATTTAATACTTCATGCATGCGTCTAAAGATTTGATGTGACAGAGAATCTGAAAAATTTTGCAAAATTTTTAGAAACTAAACAAGGCCTTATCGGAGCGCTCCCTGAACGTCGAAGCAAGGAAGTACGTAATCCTGACCATCTCATTGGATTCCAAATTTTTTTGTAAAATAAGAATAGTAGTATTTTTTTTTGTATTTGACAAATATTGTCCAATTATGGACTAACTAGGATCAAAAGATCCGTCTCGTCAATTTCGGCCAAACTGTACAATTAGTTTTTTTATTTTTATCTATATTTAATATTTCATGCATACGTCTAAAGATTCGATGTGACGGGGAATCTGGAAAATTTTCCAAAATTTTTGGGAAACTAAACAAGGCATTGGATTGGCTACCGTACAGATTCGAGGGCCAATATACCGCGGCTTGGATTGGCTACCGTACAGATTCAAGGGTCAATATACCGGCCCACGTACACGTATCCTACTCATTATTAGTACTAAATTATCCCACTAGCTAGTAGATCGTCTAATCTCACAACATGGCCCTACTATCTTTTGAGCAGAAAGTTTGTTAGAATAGGAGTAGAAAAGAAGAGGGAAGGTGAGCATAGGGTACTGATGAATAAAGAGGATTGGGGGTCTGAGCCTAAAAATTGTTTAAGACGACAAAATGCTTCCCCTCCCCATTGACTAGCTAGCTAATGAACAATAGAACTTTTCCATATATTTTTCTGCGTCATCCAGGTCCCACGCAATTATCATGAAACATCGACGTGGATCCAACCTCCACAAGTTTTTGTTTAACACAAATCAAAATTAGTGGAGCAAGTGAACTTGAGCTGCGGCGTTGTAGTGGGGTACAGGCGGTGCGCTGGATGAAAGAGCATTCCATGTGAAGGGATAAGGTGTCGTGTATTTTTACAGTTTCTTTAATTATTATGGTGACTGTTTTATTTATTGGACGTCAAAACACTTGCGACCTCAGCTGGCAATTAATAAGTACGGAGTAACTGTGAAGATCCTCCCAGGTTAATCAAAGCTCCTGAAACGTCATACAATTAATAAGTTTTTTTACTAAAGAAGGATGGAATATTTGCTCATACATTCATCCATTGGTCCAATAGAGAGGATAAGTTTTTTCAAACAATTGTTGTTGGACATTCTAAGAGCTATATCCTTGAATCTAAGAGCTTTTGCTTTGCTCGAGGACTCCAGGATCTTCTACTTTATATGACATTCCCTTTGGGTTACTGGTGTGCAAGGGAAATCCAAATCAAGTTGAAGCAATTTAGCACATACTAGAGGACTTATTCTTTGTCAATACAACGTGTTTTTTTATAACTGGACTTGTCAATACAACGTTCTCTTTTTGTATATAACAAAAGGAGCATGTAACCAGAACAAAATCTCGTGGGGGAAAAAAAGGAAGAAAAGCAAGAGTAAACTTCAAGCTGATAAGAGAGGAAGGTGAGCGAACACATGACAAAACAACAAAAAAGCTGTGACATGATGAAGCACTAATATAGTAATATGTCATGTGTCATGAACCTTGGTTCATTTTGGGGATTGGAGGTGGAGGATAACCATTGCTAGGAGGAAGGTTGGGCAAAGTCGGTGTGGAGGGAGACTATAACATTTAGGGCTACTTTGGCAACCTTCGGGTAATTAACCCAGGGAGCAAAACCTTCCACGGGAAATTTTTTGGACATTCCATTCCCCCTCCCACCAAAGTGAAGTTGCCCCCGCATGAGAAATTTCCCTTCCGCTGTTTGGAAGTGCCGGCGGTGAGAATTTTCTGCTGCTTGTCCATTAGACATGAGATGGCCTGCATTCTGCAATAGTCATGCACTAACCAGTGACGTTATCTAACTAGTACATCCAAATTAGCAAAAAACCATATATCACTGATCAATATACTTCCTATGCATATGCATATAAGAAACATACTTGGAGAACCAGAACATGAATGACAAAACCTAAATGCCAACCTACTAGTTCATTTATGGCCTTGTTTAGTTCCTGACAAATTTTGCTAAATTTTTCAGATTTTCCATCACATTGAATCTTGCGGCATATGCATAAAGCATTAAATATAGATTAAAAAATAACTAAATGCACATTTTGCCTGTAATTTACGAGACAAATCTTTTGAGCCTAATTAGTCCATGATTGGACAATATTTGTCAAATACAAACGAAAGTGCTACAGTATCCATTTTGCAAAAAAAATACAACTAAACAAACACATGCCCAATTTATATTACATCATACATACAAGCACCATATTATAACATCATAAATTACAAATTAAGGCACCAGGAGTCCAATATAATTCATACAAAAGCGCTCCATACAGATGAAGTAAATATGATACATAATAGAACCCAAGATACCAGCACCAACATAAATGCTCCATACAGATGTGCTCCATACAGATGAAATCGATATAATAGATAATAGAACCCAAGATATGAATGAATAAGGTTACATCTACAATGGTTCAAACAATTCAACCAGCAACCAGAAGATTGAATCAACCTAGATGTTATCGCCCAATGGAATTGAATGTATGTGCTTCATGCCTTCATGTGGTCATGCCCACACAATACTAGGCACTCAAGTATCACCAGACTCATCTCAAATCATGCACTATTTCCACAAAGGACTCTGCATTTGTTCAATGAGAAAAAATATCTTACAATAGGTTAAGAGCACAAGAGCACAAGCTATTAAAAAAATGCTACCTCTACAACTCTATCCAGAAGGAATATATTTATATAATGTTATAAAACAGGGCAACAAAGGTAGCAAATTACCAGTAGCTTGTTGCCACTGCAACTCTGATGAGCTACCAGATTCAGAAAAGTAAATTTTCAGATGATAATGGTATAATCTTGTATACTAATGTAGTAATGTAAGCTACTAATGAAAGCTTATACTTGCAATTCAATTATTTATGCACCAAACTACTAATGAAAGCTGCTACCAGAAAACTATATAACTATCTTAGTCCACTGCAACTCTACTAAAAAGCAGTTTATAAATATTCAAAAAATTTAGAAAACTATATAACTATCTTAGTCCACTAACCTGGAATGTCTTCAGCTAGCTGAGATGACAACTGTCAGCGGCAACGCCTGATATGTCAACTGTCAGTGTTGCTCTTGCTCATTGCAGGTGGTTTGGCTGTTGGCAAATGGAAATTCCAACTGAAACAATACATTTCTTGTGTGTGCGTGGGTTGATGCGCTTAGACCTCTATAAAACACCTCTCTGTGCCTTCTACTTGCCATGATCACAAACACAAACTAGGGATATGTCAGCCTAGGAACAATTAGGAATTTTTTTTAAGACAATGCGAAAGCAAAGCGACAAGGCACGGATAAATCACATGCTAATTATCCAGCTAACAAGAGCTCCAAACAGCATGTGAAATATCAAACCAAGAGCTACAGTTAAGGCATGCCATATAAAGCAATTAAATCAATCTTCAACATTGAAACACACTATCAGCTAGCAACATTGAAACGCACTATCAGCTAGCAGGAGGCTTAAAACTAAAATACATGATGGCCTTACTTCTGGAAAGATGAAAAGACCAAGCTGCCACTCCTGTACTACTAGGAGGCAAAAGAACAGAACACAAGATGCACTCACACGTAAAAGAACAAAACCGTATCCAGTCTTGAGATCTGAAAGTTCAGCAAGTAGCCGATACTTAGTCCAGTGCAATCCAGATTCACACAGGGCTAAATACGAACTAGTAAATGGCAGAATACAACAATTTGGATAAACCGCTCTTCTTGCTATATTTTAGGTAAATATAATACACTATTGCTTTCAGTAAGATGGAACAACAATCACCATTGCTATCCTTTCCCTAATCAGTGCCTAGCTACTTTGGGAAAACTAAGCACAGATTACGCCAAGCGCCGACGTTTCCAATTTTCAACTGCTAGTGCAGCATATGCAATTATTGACGCATTCAACACCATAAGTGCCTGTAATATTTAGATAAGAGTCTACTACTAAAGAAATAAGCTGAATGCATTGCAACAAATAGAAAACACCAAACATTGAAGAAAGATTGAACCTTAAGTAGCTAAATCTTCAGTATGTGATGCACGCAAGCAGACACATCAGACCATTGACCTGAATTTTCAGGCACCGCAGGCATTTTCTAGCTACGTGCCTACCCCTGCACCTGCACTCGATCTCTACTTTCCCCTATAAGTCCTGAACAACTAGCTAGTATGTGCTTTCCAATCTCTGCTTCCATCATTTACAATAGAAGCAATACCGTTGCTTTGTCAAAAAGGAGCACAGATCTACAAAGTTGCGGATGAAACCCTAGCGGATCAAGAAACGAGGAAGGAGATGCGTTTGGAGGATAACTCACTTGCATAGGCGGAAGCAAAGCTGCTGGTGTTGCTATCCGAGGTGACGACGACCGCAACGCAGAGAATCAGCAGGGAAGCGTGGTGGAGGTGAAGCGAGGCGGTGGTGGCCTGTGGAATCCCTGCCACGAGGAGTCACCGGACGCGAGAGGTTGTCGAATGGATGGCGCGGCGGAGACCTAGGGCCAGCAGCGGCGGCGCAGTGCCTCCTCGTGTCGAAGGGATGACGGGCGGCGACGGCGCAGCGCCTCCTCGGTCCTCGCCTCCTCGCGTCGGAAGATAGAGCGACCCACGAGCGGAACCGTGCCCGGTGTCTCGAGACGTGGGGCAGCACCCCGGGGAAAACTCGTGGATCGGGCTGTCCTCCCCTCCGAGCGTAGGCTTCCAAACGGCACCGTAATCTGGCCCATGGCCAGTTTCCGCGCGGGCTTCTCGCCCCGGGAAAAGGCGAGGATCCCAGAGGGATCCCCTGCTGCCAAAGGAGACCTTAGAGGAATTGGATTCTGGGCAAGGTTTTACCCCTCTACGCCGTGTTGTTGAAGAAGGGGAATTAGAAGATAGAATTGTCTTGCCATTGCTTAATACCCATGAGAGCTGGTTAGGCACTTGACCTGCTAAATAAAATGACTCCATAACTCCCCATCAATCCCCTAATTGTTGCCTTATTTGCATGCTGATCTGCATGCTGCTAGCGCCATTTGGGCGGGGTCACCAACCCCTAAATCTTGCCTTCCCTGCATGCTGATCCACATGCTACTCCTTGCTGATACTTTGGCACTTTGCTGACCAAATCTGGCTGCGGTAATTGCGTCTCCTCTGGACACCATGCAACCCCCGGCGCGGCTGCCCTACATGACATCATCGATTATTCCTGCAAAGCAATTCATGAAACATAAAATCGGAGCTTTGCTTTGCACAAAGGTACCACAATTCATGAATCAAAAAAGGGTGTTTCTGTTGCTCCTTTTGATGGAAGGCACTATACATGAAACATGAATCCATTATCCATATCCATTGCAATACAAAGAACTAACCCCGTATCAAGCTAAGCAGGGAAAATGAGCTCACATCAGCTTATATGGACAAAAGAACAACATAATTAATGAATTATCTCATCTTCACCTTGCAATTCTAGCGATGCACAACAAAATTGGACTAACAAAAAAAATGCCAATTTTGGCTAACCTGCACCAAGCCTATATCCAAAGGAGGCATCTCTTTGATACATGCTGACTCGCTGACACATTTCACTCAAAAATTCAAAAAAAAAGAAAGCACCAGAGGAAAAAAAAAAAGGCAATCCTTTCTATCTACAGAACTCCTACAAACTATACATGGTTGAGCTTGATGTTTCATTCTCCTACTTGGTGTTTCTTACCAGATATAAGTTCCCTGCTTTGTGTTATGGATAACATTCAGTCTTTGCTCTATCGCGTTTTCCCTTCATGTACTGGTATTAGATGTTGCTGTGAATGTTATTTCCACACAATTTCCAAGCAATTTCCATGCGTCGGGCGTGCGAGTGCGAGTGGCGGCTCACGCTGGGGTGTGCACAGGCTAGCTGTAGGAAAATCAGCCAAGCAGGTAATTCAAATTGATTAATTGAATAATCAATCTTTGCTCTTGATTTCTAGTCAGTAGTATGTTTGATTGATGGATCATCACTTTCATTATTGCACATTTAGTTATTAAATGAAGATTAGCAACAGTACCGGATCATCGAGAGACAGACAAGTATGGGTAGTGTTGTAAGGTGAGTTCAACTTGAATGAAATCCTATGCGAGTATGTGACCCAACTCTTAGGAACCAAATTGAACGGCAAGTATCCAAATCAACTGAAGCAGTTATTTTTCGACCAGTTGCCACGCACTATAAGCTTGCATATAGACATGTGATGATTTAAATTCATAAACATTATAACAATGAAAATTTGGATTCAAGAATCCAGGAAAAAATAACAGATCCCCTCCAAGACTCAATATAGTTTGTGAAACTCAGACTTGAAAATGCAGAAATGACAACTAACTTCCAAGAACAATTATACCGATGCTCCATTTATAACACAAACCTGTACATAAAAGATCGAATTACTGATAACAGTTCCCCCATAAAGAAAACCAGGCAACCAGGTCAAGAGTTCACGTTCTCCTATTTAAAGGCGAAACTTGTATCAAGAGTTCCTATTTCCAGATGAGCAACCTCATGTCGTATCATGGATCTACCCTAGTATATAAATGAGTTAAGCAGCAGCTGACGGCAGATGCAACAAGTATTTGGTGGTGTTACATTTCTGTTTGATGCCATCATGATGTCTCCAATAGCATGGTGACAACATAATGCATCATTATACAACATGTCTAAGATTGCTGGCTTTGGAACTCATCCAGGAGATACAGGTTGAGAATCCCAGTATCACATTCCGTCCTACAATGCCTCGATTGGGAACAACACCTCCACAGTGGAATATTGGAAGTTTAGAATACGAGTGGAACAGCATCATCTTCAGCAGTTTCCTGTGCATCAGGCAAATCGGGCAGGTCTGCACTGATGGAGAACCTTAGCCATCGCTTCTTCTCCACGTACCCTAGGCATGGCTGCAGCACGAACCCAATGACCATCGCTAAGATGCTCACCGCCATTACCTTGTAGGATGCGATGGCCATCACCACGATGATCAAGACAGCTGGTGGGATGATCATCAGGACAGCACCAATGGTGCCCAGAGGTATCTTGTAGGGCCGAGAGGCGTTCGGATGGGTCACCCGAAGCTTGATGAAGGCAATGAACTCCAGGATCATGCCAAAGCAGTAGAGGTAGTTCTCAGCGGCAATGATTTCCTGGAAGCTCATCCAGGATAGTAGGATCACACCAAAGGCAGAGAAAAGGATGCCGATAAGCGGGGTTCCATGGTGAGATCTCTTGGCAAAAAAGTCAGGGAGCATGCCACGCTCAGCCATCCCAAGAAGCTGGTAAGAATCACTGCTCATTTCAGTGAGGAAGTTGCCCATGTTGGATAAAGCAGCTGCTGCTTGGATCCACGAGTGCAACCAAATGCCACCGAGAATTCTTGCAATGTCTGAAAAATACCCATCTGACCAGTACTCCCGAACAACTGGAACTGCTGCTGTGCAAGTTATCAATGGGTAGAGGTATCCTCCCACCACTAGAACCAGAGCATAAGAAAGCGCTCTTGGCAGGGTTCTCTTTGGATTCTCAACTTCACCAGCCAATGTACTAATTGAATCCCAATAGTTGAGGTTCCAAAACAGTGTATTTAGATACAATCCCCAATCCACATTCCCTAAGTCCATTTCAAGCCACCTTGAAGGTTCAATCCTTGGAATAGCGATCAATCCCATCACAAAGAATGGGAGGAGAGAGAACACGCCAAGAAAGACTGCCACCCAGCCAACTATAGTCAGCCCTCTGTAGTTCATATATGTAAGCGCAACTGTGAGGATAAGCACTGCTACGGTCCTTGGGAGCCCACCTCCAAGAGCCGGAACACTGGACTTGACATAGTCCAGAAAAAGAACTGGATAGAGGGCATTATCTATGACACCACTGAGCCACTTTGCCCATCCTTGCTGAAAACCCCAGAACGGACCAAGAGCTGAAGAAACCCAGACAACATAACCACCGTTCTCTGGGAACATTGTGCCCATCTCAGCAGTGATTAGAGCTTCTGGAATGCTCCATATGAGCGCAAACAGAAGGAAGCCCACGATTGCTAGTAGTGGCCCAGCAGCCTTGACACTATCCTCAATCCCAAAGGGACCCCCTGAAACTTCATAGAATATGAGGAATATGAGGGGTACCATGGAAACCTTGGGGATGCCATGCCCTCCCTTACGCTCTTCACCCTCATTGACGCTGTTGTACTTCACACCAACACGATCCCCCATTGGAAAAAAGGCTGAATTTGCTCGTGTTATTGCTGTGTTCCTCAGTTTCTGCAGTTGATAAGCCAAATAGTCAGAAATACCCAAGCATATGGTTCTTCCTTGTTTTTCAACATGGAAAATGGATATGACCAACATGAGTGTTTGTATGGGGAAAAATCAATGTCTTCAATCTCCATTGAGCACGCGCGTGGTTTATTGTATACACATTATATGGTACTCAGAAATACTGGGCTCTGAATGTATGTTGAGGGAGAACAATAGGCACTAGTATCAGTGGAAATTAAATATTATTTTGGACAATGTGGATAAGTATGCGCACTCAGTAGAACCAATCCTAATATTGTGGGAGAAAATCGTCAAATCGATCCCTTTCACTTCTGCAAGGAACATGCAGGTGATCTCTTGCTTATACGTAT